>NC_140079.1:44435246-45181732 GCF_964194135.1 Talpa europaea | reverse complement strand
GGTGCATTTTGTCTCCAGTCCCAATGAAGTTGGCTCCAGCTGTGGGTCCTCAGAGCCCTTCAGCCCATGAGCCTGCCCTGACCTCAGTGCAGTTCTGGTCTGGACAGGGGCTGGGCTTTTCCTTTTTATATCTGACTCCAGGGTCCTAAATGGAGCATGCAGATGTGCAGGTTTGAGCTAAATGGACCAATCAGGTTCAACCTTGCACCAGTGCCAAAGGAGCTCCTGATGCTTAGTTTTGAAGCCCAACCACAGTGAAAATGCACTAGCATGGGATTGAAAATGGATTTGAAAATGGACTAATTTGAATGGAGCTTGACCAGTGCCACTCAAATAGCTGGCATGAGACTGCCCCCCTCACCCTCCTGGGGCTCCTAGTGTTCAGTTATGAAGCCCAACCTCAGTATAGTTCAGGTTGGGCACACTTGTGCAGTTTGGCACCAAGTAGCTGGGATTGTAAATGGACCAATCTGATTGGAGCTTCCATGGGTGCCAGTCAATTAAAAAGGACCAATCAGGTCCTTTTTTGAAAAGGGGTACCCTGAAGAATATATAAACCAAATTCCAGCCAGCTTGGAGAGAGGTAGTCAGATTTGTGTGAACTCTCTCCTGGGAAGCCCTTTGTAGAGGTAGTAACTTTTATCTCTGTCCTCTGGCATCACACCTTTGTAAACCTGACCTCTGACTGCCTCTGATGTCACCTGCTGAATGATACCACTGGCCCTCTGCTAGGTGTCTCTAAAGATTTATTTATTTATTTATACAAGCACTGGGTACAGTCAGAAGCATGGGAGGGTGAGAGGATTCACCAGAGCCAGAGCGGGCAACAGAACAGGCAGACTGACAAAACACACTGCTGAAGGGAGCAATGGGCCCAACAGGAGAGGTCTATGTGCCATGTGGGACCCTTGCCGGCGGCCGGGGATCGAACCAGCGCTGCAGAGGCTGCAGGCAGCTTCGCAGCCCAGTGCTCAACCTCTGCGTTACTAGGGGAGGCCCACTGCTAGGTGTCTCTAAAAGAGGTGTTTGATATTGACTTTATGCCCAGCATCTCTAAGAGATATAACACTGGTCCCTGCATCTGACAATTCTGACACTAACCCCTGGTGCTGTTGCCTGTGGTGTTGTCCAGTGCTTCCTGGCCTGCCCTTCAGATTACTGTTCCTGACTGCTGTGGTGCTATCTTCACAGACACCTTTGCAGAGACCTTCAAGAACTTCAAGACCTTTAAGACCTTGATCTTGCTATTGCTTCTCCCCTGCCTCTCTTATCTCTCTCCCAACCTCTCTCTCTCTCTCTCTCTCTCTCTCTCTCTCCCCTTTGTAAATAAATCCTGTTGTTGAACCCTGAGTCATATCCTGGGTTGAAGTTGTAAGTACATGATTTAGAACCCACCAACTCTGACATTTTGGTTCTCCCAGCTTTGGATGGTATCACTTAGATGGTTACTTCTCTCCTACTGGGACTCCCATGTTGCTTATATTGGTATACTTGATATTGTCTCACAAATCTCTTAGGTTCTGTTCACTTTTCTTGGGTATGTGTGTTTGGCAAGAGTTAGACTGGAGAAGGGTGTGGTGCACTCCATCAGATCCTGCCCAGATGTCTTAGTGGTAGCTGCTCACAGTGGTGAAAGAGGTTGGTGTCAAGATAATACCTCCTTACATGTCCAAGGTTGGGGCAGTAGGACTCGGGTCCTATTGGGTGTACCCCAGAACCTCAGAAGAGTGGAGGCTGATTTAGGAGTGAGAGTAGCCCTTGCCCCACCCATCATCATACAATGATTAAAAAACACCCACATGCCATATTGGTATTGTTTTGGGGACAATCCCTTTTAATGATTTAGTACTTTTCCAGTTGCTTTTGTTAATTCACTGATGGTTGTCACTTAGTTCACAGATGGCTGTGATTTTTTTCTCAACAATTAAATTCTTTTTTTTTTAAGATTTATTTTTTATTTATACAAAGCTGGGGTACAGGCCAGAGGCATGAGGGGGTGAGAGGATTCACCAGAGACAGAGTAGGGAACAGAACAGGCAGAGGACTGAAAACACTGCTGAGGGGAGCAGCAGACAAGACAGGGGAGGTCTGCTGCACCATGTGGGTTTTTCTCCCTGGCTGGCTGGAAATTGAACCTGCACTACAGAGGCTGTGTACAGCTTCACAGCGCTGCGCTCAACCCGCTGCACCACCATGGAGGCCCTCAACAATCAAATTCTTGATACATGAGAATAAATGATCCACAAACTATATATAATTAAATGATTATGAATGCTAAATTTCATACTTGGCTGGCTTTAATATATATTCTTTTCCTATAACAAATGGTGAATATAACCCCTTTGCTGAATTCAATGAGTCCTTCTAGTGAATCATTGTATCTCATATTAGTCTTGGGCTGCTCACAGCTACAAAGGTTCACAGAGATAGAAGTGATCCCCCTTGGCAAATACACATTTGGGAGTAGAATCTTCCTTTCTGGGATCTCTAGCCCAAGCCTTACCAAATCCTTCATGCCTAATATCTAGTCATTTCCTCCAGAAATGACATTCCTTCCAGACCCCTAAACAGGGCAGGACTTAACTGTTCCAAGACCCACCTTGAAGGTTACCCAATGTCATGATAGTGGGTGGGTTTTGGGATCATATTCAGCTGGAACAGAATACTCCTCAATTCGGTGTATGGCCTTGGGATAGTCACTTTCCCTATCTGAGTCTCATTGTCTGAAACTCCAAAGTTTGCTTTAAATCACACAGTAAAATCCAAGATGGAGAGAAGGAAGTGTTACTGTACTCAATACTGACTAGGCTCACTCTGCTCTTTCTTATCTAGGTAAGATTGGCTCAAACCCTTTCAACACCCTTGCTGAAATTGTGAGAATCCCTGATAGGTTATTTTTTCCTGGTCTTCTGTTATTGCTGAGTTAAATAGTTCTATCACAGCTTGTGGTTCCCAGACTATAATGATGAGGCAATGTCTTCTCTCCTTGATTTCACCAAGGCCCCTGGCTTTATCAAAGGTTGGGAGAATGGACAGGGAATTTACATTGCATACTGCATACTGCAGCAACTGAACCTTAACTGTTAGACGTCTCTGTTCCATCCCAGCCTTCCTCAACCGCCTCACCTGACATCCTAGAGTCTTGCCATTGCACTACCTCTCCATTCACTCATCTATTCATTTGTTCTTTCATTCATTCACTGAACAAATGCATTTTGGGTGGCTGCTATACTAAGCATGAGGGTATGAAGTTGGGAAAGATATATAAGAGAACAGAGTCTTGGCCCTCAGATCTCAGCTCACAGTCAACTGGCTGAAATAGACATTCAACAAAGAATCACAAAATGAATAAAAAGTCACTGTTGTGATGAATGGATCATGACATGAATGAATGTGGAAAATGAAGGTATGAGAGTGTATCAAGGCACTTTCTATAGTTGGGATAGGATTGGGGTGGGAGAGGCATCCTTGAGGAAGTAGAGTTTGTGTTGAATTAGCTTTGGCAGGAGGTGGAGAGAAACAGCATATGTAAAGGTCCTGTGATACCATCTTCCTCTCCCTTTCTTTTCTGATGCTGGGATTCAGTCTTTTTGTTCTCCCACTTTTTTGGTCCCTGGTGGTCTCTGTGCCACTTGTCATTCCCATCCATCTATATCAGGGTTCTCAAACCACAGTTTCCTGGTCAAATCTGACCCTTGAGCTAAGAATGATTTAAAGCATTTTTATTTTATTTTATTATTCTTATTTTTCAAAAGATTTATTTATACAAGCACTGGGGTACATGCCAGAGGTGCGGGAGGGTGAGAGAACTCACCAGAGACAGAGTGGGGAGCAGAACAAGCAGAAGGACCGAAGTACAATGCTGAGGGAAGCAGCGGGCGAGACAGGAGAGGTCTGCCGTGACATGTGGGAATCTCTCTGGGCAGCCGGCAATCGAACCGGTGCTGCAGAGGCTGCGAACAGCTTCACAGCGCTGCGCTCATCCTGCTGCACCACCTGGGAGGCCCAAATTTTTAAATGGTTGAAAAAAATAAAAAGACTACAGTTTGTAGACCAGATTTCTTGCTACTTTTGACAAAATGGTTTGATTATTAAAATTTTCAAATCTAGTGCTCAAGAGAAGCATTAGTGGTAACTCTAGGACTATTGTGTCCAGCAATATGTGTTTTTGAAAATCCGCGCTAGCTGGCAGATTTTAGACAGGATTTTCTGGGTTGCAAATTAATTAGGGTTTTTCTGCAATCCTGGAGGCTGGCCAGTTGATTAAGACATGGAAGTTTCCCCCTGATTTCCTTTTTGCAGCAGATAGTTGAAATATTTTGGTAGAAGTATTTTGGGATATTTTGGAGTCCCATTGCCACATAGTTAATTTAGAAGAGGCAAGTTTTTGATGAGGTTTCCTGGGGGAGAAAAGGAATGAGCAAATACCAGTCACTAAAACCCAAACAGCCACATCCACTTCTGCGATATATTTTTACTGTCTTAATAAAAGAAAAGCTATATGTTGTATTTTATCACTATAGTCTGCGGGAGAGGAACACATGGGAAGAATTTATTAGTCAGGGATTGTTGTGAATCACTTTGATGACGTCAATACATTAAAAAAAACACAACAGTTAAAAAAATACCCCAGATCTTCACCGTGTGACGTGGCAAATATGAAATTCAAATTTAAGAGTCTATAAAGATTGCTGCATGCCCGTTCCTGGAAGTATTGTCTGGCAGCTTCCATCTGTATCAGCAGCTGACAGGGACTTCATGACCACCAAAGATGATGACATTTGGCCCTGTATAGAAGAACTGTGGGCCTTTATGTAATAACTTTGCTGGGCCCTAATCTGTGGTATGGCCCACTAGCATATTCTTTCTTTAGCACACGCCTTCTCTTACCCCTGCTTGAGCCTTGGCATTGACAGGGCCTCCATTCTGAACCAGGCCCTGCGATCAGAGCAGACCTGTGCTGCTCCCCCAGCCCTGCACAACCCTCCCCCCATTCTCAGGGGGCCAGGTGCACAGCGCTCTCTAATTTCCTTGAATAACCCAGGTCCCGTCCATCCTGTCTGTTTCCTCCCAGGCCACCACGACACCTGGGTGAAGATGTGCCAGTTACTGCAAATAGCTTTATTTATTTATTTATTTATAAAGATTTATTTATTTATGCATACAAGAAAGGGAGTACAGGTCAGAGATGTGGGTGGTGAGAGTATCCACCAGAGACAGAGTGGGGAACAGAACAGGCAGATTGACTGAAATACACTGCTGATGGGAGCAGTGGGTAAGTCAGGAGAGGTCTGCTGCACCATGTGGGTTTCTCCCTGGCTGGGGATCGAACTCGTGCTGCAGTGGCTGCAGTTAGCTTCATAGATTGCGTCTTAACCCCTTGCACCACCAGGGAGGCCCACTGCAAATAGCTTTAAACCCATTTTGTGAAGGGGCACTATTGCCACCTGGTGGTGATTTCCTCAAATTGCAGCGCCCGTTCTTTTTCATTTTTTTGTAAGTTCATTGGGGAAGGGGGTGGGTGGGGGATCTGCTTTATTGTGAAAACATTTTATTTTTATATTAGGGTATTATTAATAGCAGTGTTTGGTAACAAAAATGAACACCTAGAGCAACTGGAATGTTGGCCTAAGTATGGGGAAAATCACAAAACAGCTACTTTGTTTTTTAATGACTTGTTATGAAAACAACATATCTAAACGCTATAATTTATGTTCTGTCATATGGTTTCAGTTACTTATTTAATTAAAATGATTTTGCTAGTATTTTTTGTGCTGTGCTGTTGAATGCTGGAATATAGAGATAGTTAGGTGCATATTAACAGGATGCCGATTCTTTCAAAGCATTTAGAATGGATTTTGAACTAACCTGCCAGGAGCATGGGTGTGGCAGAGACTGGAAAATGTTACAGACCCAGTTCTCCTATATTGCTGAACTGAAGGCTTGTATGGGTCCCAAATGTCTACAGAAGGAGGTCCTGTGATCCTCGTAGAACCCCCTGGGGTGGTTATCATTAGGATCCAGTGGCCAGGGTGGCCCTGAGCTTCATTTTTCACAACCCCATTCCCCTCTCCTCCCAAACAACACACATGCTTCTGATTCACCAGAATGCTTGAGTATCAGGCGCTCCTTTACTATGGAAAAGGGGTCAGTGAATGGCCAGAAGGTAAGTATTTTAGATGTTTTGTACCATAGTTCTCTCCTGAGACTGTGTGACCCTGCTCCATAGCTTGAAAGCAGCCAGAGATGATATGTAAGTCAGCAGCGTAGCTGTGTTCCTATATACTGTGTGGGCACCAAAACTGCAATTTTATATCTTTAATCTGTCATACAATAGTCTTCTTTTAGTTTTCCAGTCATTAAAAGTGTAATGGTGCTGCCACACTGCTGATGTAGAAGGCAGCGAGGAACCCGCACCCTGTCCTCTTACCACCCCAGGCTCCAACTGGGGAGGTGGTAAAAGAGTCTCTTTCAAGAAGCGGAATGCAGTGGCCACAAGGAGCTGGGGCCTGAGTGTGAAGTGTACACTCTTCAGGGGCCTGGTGGTGAATGCTTTTTTTTTTTTCCCAAAGATTGATTTATTTATACAAGAACTGGGGTACAGGCCAGATGTACTGGAGGGTGAGAGGATTCACTAGAGACAGAGTGGGGAACAGAATAGGCAGACTGATGAAATACACTGCTGAGGGGAGCTCGGGCGAGACAGGAGAAGTCTGCCTCGCCATGTGGGCATCTTTGCAGCTGGTGGGGATCGAACTGGCACTGCAGAGGATGCGGACAGGTTCACAACACTGCATTCAACTGCCTGTGCCACCAGGGAGGCCCATTTAAAGATTTATTTATGCATACAATAACTGGGGTACAGGCGAGAGGTGTGTGTGTGGGGGGTGAGAGGATTTACCAGAGACAGACTGGGGAACAGAACAAGCAGACTGACTGAAATACACTGCTGAGGGGAGTAGCTAGCGAGACAGGAGAAGTCTGCTACGCCATGTGAGTCACCTCCCTGGCTGGTTAGGCATGGAACTGGTGCTGCAGAGGCTGCAGATAGCTTCACAGTGCTGCTCCCTTGCGCCACTAGGGAGGCTCTTGAATGCCTGTCTTAAATGTCAAACAGAAAGCAAACAAGAAGATTGTGTTGTGGTCTGGGCAAAATAAGATCATTCCTTCCAAAGCTGTTGCATAATCCCTGTAGGTGGGACAGAACTATTGCTTCCCTCTCTATCTGTGGGACTGAGGGGTCCAAAGACTGGGCAGCTCAGAGTGGCAGAAGGCTTTCTCTGTGCAGTTGTTTGGAGTCCTGGTGGAACAGGAGCTACAGAAAGCCAGGACACTCCAGGTCTTCAAATGGAAGGAGATGGTTCTGTGTGCCTTTGGACTCATCAAAGGCATGGCTTAGCATTTTCTCAGTTTTATTTTCTGAAGTTCTCTACAACTATTAAGATAATTTAAAGGTGATCTTCCCTACCTCTGTCATGTGGTCATACACACTGCTTTGAAGCACTATAATGGAGGCAAGAGCTGCAAATTGAGTGATCTTTACAATTTACTTTTTGGTATCCAAGGAGCTGGGAAAGCAGTTCCATTAAGAACACAATGTTGTGCACGCTTGTGTTTGGTCATTAAAAAGGACAATGTTGGGCCTCTCTGGTGGTGCAAGGGGTTAAGACACAACCTATGAAGCTAACTGCAGCCTCTGCAGCGCGAGTTTGATCCCCAGCCAGGGAGCAACCCACACGGTGCAGCAGACCTCTCCTGACTTGCCCACTGCTCCCCTCAGTGGTGTGTTTCAGTCAGTCTGCCTGTTCTGTTCCCCACTCTGTCTCTGGTGAATCCTCTCACCCCCGCACCTCTGGCCTGTACCCCCATTCTTGTATGTATAAATAAATAAATCTAAAAAAAAAAGGACAATGTTGCAGTAAAATTAAGGTGCAGCTTTATTAAATTAAATTAAGTTTATTAAATTAAAACCCAATTCGTATATTATTTTCTTCTAATATTATTTTTTTTGATGGGGAGGGGGTGATTCATGAAATCTTCATTTGAGATAATGAGAATTTTAAGTTTTTTCCCCCACTCCTTCCCCTCTTGAGAATTTTCAGTTTGAACGAGTGAACAGGGGAATAAAATTTAACCTTTGGATTTATGGGATTTTAATGGTGTTTTAGGTCATTGTCTTCTATCTTTGAGTCATGAAGACAGCCTAGCTCCGCACTCAGCTCATGCCTCAATCATTGAGCGGCAGAGGGCAGAAGTATTGTCAAATTCTGGTTACGTGGCCAATAGTGCTTCAAGGCACTATTCTGTTGTAGGTTAGCTGTATTTAGGTGGGATGTCAGTAAAACGTATTTATCGCCTTAGCATTGCTTGTGCTACATAAAGTTTAATTTATCATACAATATTTTACTAAATGGTTTCTTTTGTTTGCTTAAAAAACATTCTTGCAGGTTATTACAAAAACTGACTGTGGGCTGGATTTGGTCAGTGGGTGGTAGGACCAGTGACCCCTTCTGTCGGCACTGGATTCTAGACAATGTTTTCTGTCATTAGGATGTTGTGAAGACATCCATGGCTGAGACATTTCCTCCCAGCTTCCTTACCTGTGAAAAAGAAGATATTCTCTATCTGTAGGGTTCTTGTTTGAAACTGAATGAGATAATGCATAAAGGAGCTTAGTCCTGTGTTGGGCACATGGTAAATCTCAGTTGTCAGTATTGTTATTGCCAACACAGTGAGACCTAGAAAATGAAACCACGTGTTTTAAGTCTTTCACTTCTCCCTCCAGTTGTCGCACAACCAGAATACTTGGTAGGTCATGGAGTTGAGATGTATCTGGGCATGACAGCCTCTCCTAGACTATGGTAGTTGGCCAGGGCTGTTATAACAAAGTACCACCAACTATGAGGCTTAAACAACAGAAAATTATTTTCTAACAGTTCTGGAGGCCTGAAGTCAGTTGTCACCAGGCTTGGTTCCTTTTGAGGACAGTGAGAGAGAATCTGTTCCATGCCTATTCCATACCTTCGGGTGGTTTCCTGGCCATCCTTGGTGTTTGGTTTATAGACACATCACCTTTGTCTCCTCCTTGATCTTCACTTCTCCTTTCTCCCTGTGTGTGTCTATGTCCAAATTCTCCCTTTTATACATACACCAGTTACACTGGATTTGGACCCACCCTAGGGACCTCATTTTATTGATGACCTTTGTAAAGATCTTAACTCCAGATAAGATCACTTTTGAACATTCTTTTTCTGGGTCTTGGACTTACCATATCTCCCTTTGGTGACACAATTCAGCACATAATGTAACTGCTGGCTGAAGCCAAAGACTGTTCCAGGTGGTTCCCCAGGGGTTGCTAGTGAGGATAGACAGCCCCAGTGAAAATGTTAAAATGTATTAAATTTTGGGGTGGAGCAAATGATAAGAAATAAGTTGCAGAAGCAGCCCCGGATTATTCAGTGTTTGGGGTTCAGTGTTTGAGGATTCAGTGTTCGGGATTCAGCATTGGAACTTTCAGCATTTGAGATTCAGCACTTTTGGATCTTCAGCGATTTAGGGGTCCGTGATTTCAGACCCCACCAAGCCGATCTTCCAGAAGGCTGTTGTGGGCCTGTGAAAGTGGAGGCCTTCATCAGCCAACCTCAGAGAGGAAATGTTCGGAGGCTTTGCAATTAGTTGAGTGGCTGAAACTGTTCCCAGTTTTGCTACTGTTACTGCCTGGCAGAGAAGGTGAAGACCCAGAGTGAGTGCCTCCCTGAGCTGTGTGAGTGTGGCCGTTTGTTGGGTTGTTTGGCCCATGTTTGGCGCTTGTCTGGTGTTGTGCTGGGGCATCCCGGCAGTTCCAGAAGCATCTCCTGTTATCTCGTCTATTGTCTTTGTGAGTTGGAACCTGGCCTATAGTCTGACTGCCACGTACTCCAGACAGGAAGATGCCATCTTGGGTGTGTGGTCTATTGTTTGGGAGAAGAGCTCTGTGTCCGCAGTGGCAGGAAGAAGCCATCTTAGCTGCTTTTTGTTTAGGACTTGAAAACACTGGACACTGCTTTGGGTGAGGTAAATGGCCATTTTTGGTTTCAGTAACTCTTTGTTTTCCCTTGGTTTGTTGAATAAATCTTTTACACTGTTGTTCTCTGAGCCTGAGTAGTCTTGCAATTGTGTACACAGGTGAAGAACTCAGACAGTGACTGATAAACTGTTTGGACAGTGTCCTTGGCCAGTTTTAGTGCCCCTTGATGCCCTGTATCAATAACACTAACTCTCCAGCATCTCAGGCCACCCATCTGCTTTATTTTCCTTGTTGAATTGTGTTGGGGTTGAAGTGGGGTGATAGGCATCACAGGAGACATGGAGAAGCCAGAGCTACACCAGGGTGTGTGTTCTCAAACTCTCTGAATCAGGCTCCTTGGGAAGCTGCTGAAAGGCCAAACTCCAGCTTCCAATGTCACCCCAAAGGACTATAATTGTAACAGGGTGGTCCTCAGGAAAGGGGGAGGTTTCAGGTTTCCTGCCTCACCCAAAAGGAGGGTGGAGCTGAGCAGGGAGAGTAGAAGCTGCAGAGGAGACGGAGGAAGGAAGGAGGCAGGATGGAGAGCCAGAAAGAGACCTAGAGGAGGCACATGGAGCCGAGAGACACGAGAAGAAACTGTGCTTAACTTTTGGTTGTGGACTGGGTGAAACAGATGTGGGTGAGAGATCCATGGGGAGGATAACAATGGTGGTTTTTGTCTTGGTTTTGATTTTTCTCTTTTCCTCCCAGACTTGCCTCGTTGTTTCTGATCCTTTTCTGTGGGTCCCCAATGAAAGGTGCTTTAGACTTGTGGCAGGCTTTGGGGCCTAGTTCTGGGCCAATCCTGCTTGGGTGGACTTGTACCCACGAGGTGACGTGTAACTTTGGATGCTTGATTTAGAAACTATATTCTTTGCTTTTCCTGTATTGTTTACTAATTGTATTAAAGTTCTTTTCAAGGGGCGGAGCAACATGGCGGCGAGGAGACGCTGCGAGTAAGATCTCCCATTAAAAAAGTTAATAGGGAGGAAAAGCGGCAGGTCCCAGTGAGAACTGGGACACGGAAGATAAACGGACAACTCCAGCAAACTGCCCAAAGAAGAAAGTTGCCATAAAAGAGGACCAGAAGGGAGGGAAGCGCAGAACCCTGCTCCCCTCCCCCGCCCACAAAGTCGGCACTCTCCGACCGGCAGAGAGGAGGGAAACAACAAACCAAAACGGCCAACAAGAAAAACGGACGCAGCAAGTGGGACTGTGAGTGGAAAGGAACTATTTCAGCCACCACACCCCGTGAACGGGAGCTGTGGAGAACCCTGCAGGATCTGCCGCGGAGGTGAGCTCCAGGCGCCATTAAAGAGAGCCCCGCCCCCCAGGAGGAGACCAGCACCAGCACACAGCCCCGGCCAGCCGCCCGGTAAGCTTGCGCAGAAAGCGGCGCGCTGATCCTGATGGATCGCAGCTGCCCCGGTCCCCGCGCCTGCAACCTAGGCTTGCGGGGAGATGCGCGGAGGCCCTCCCTGAGTGAGCAGGAACCAGGCGCCCATGCAGGGAAGCGGGATTCAAAAGGCGCCATTCCCGCGCCACTGATCTGGGCTACAGCCCGCGTCCTGGAACTGAGGGCTTTGGAACTGAGACCCGGGGCACAAAATTAGGGGCGTGGGTTCCCCACGACGGTGGGGCACAAGGCAGACACAGCACCCCAAAGCCGTTGAGGTGTACCCTACCATCCCCGCTCTGCTCCCTGTCCCACGGGGTGGAAAATCAGCTCCCCAAGGGCTCTAGGAGAGATCTCTGGCGCCACCTAGCGACTTGAAGCCAGCAGAGGCTCCTGAAGGAGCTAGTGGCCAGCTGGGGAGTTAGCCCACACTGGGCCCCTTCCGAACAAGTAGTCTGAGCCCACAGGGAGAGCGAGCACCCACAGCCGGGGCAGACCAGGCGCGCAGAAGAGTGTGCCTGAGACCAGACGCGCAGGGAGTGTGTCCCACATCACCATTTTAGAACAGGGACATTTCTTCAGTAAAGACTACCTGCAGAAGGCTTCCTCAGGAGCCAGAGGTGAGCGGGGGAAGTTCGCCCACGCCAGACCCCCTCTGGCCTGCAGTCCAAGCCCAGAGGGGAGCAGGAACCCACCGCTGGGGCAGACCAGGCGCACAGGGGAGTGTGTCCCCACATCGGCATTTTAGAACAGGGACCTTTCTCCAGTAAAGACTGCTTGAAACTGACAGATGACTCCTGGAGGAACCAGAGGGGAGCAGAGAAGCCCACCCAAGATGCCGGCCAGTCCCAACAACACACTGTCCCAACACATACGGCAAATTAGAAAACAGACAGTAGGGAGGAGAAGAACCACACGCAACCTAGCAACTCTCCAGAGAAAAAGCACACCACAAAAAGAAAACCAGTCCCCAGATTGCAACGACAATAACTTGGAAGACTTTCTGAGCCTTCCAGAAAGAGAATTTAAAATTGCCGTGATTAAAAAACTGACAGAAGTCATAAAGGAAAACAATGATAAGGGAAAAATAATCAACGATCAGAAGAATGCAATTGAGTCCCTAGAGAGGGAAAACAATGGTCAGAAGAAAGAAATTGAGTCCCTAAAGAGGGAAGTAAAAGAAATGCAGGAGATCAAAGAATTAATGGAAGAACTAAAGAATTCTGGGAAAAGCAATGAAAGCAGAATAGATGAAATGGAAGAACGAATAAGTAATCTTGAAGACACAGAAATAAAAAGAACCAAAACAGAAAAGGAAATAGAAGTACGAAGGAAAAAGAACGAGGAAAGACTTCGGGAACTATCTGACTCCATGAGGAAAGGAAATATAAGAGTTATAGGAATACCAGAAGGAGAGGAGAGAGATGTAGGAACAGAGAAAATATTCAAAGAGATAATTGAAGAGAACTTCCCAAATGTGAAGAAGGAGCTGAAAATTGATATACAAGAAGCAAGAAGAACACCAAACTTCCACGACGAAAGGAAAAATACAGCAAGACACATAATAGTAAAGCTCCCAAGAATCCAGGACAAGGAAAAAATAATGAAGCTGGCAAGAGGGAAGAAACAGATAACATTGAAAGGAAAACCAATCAGGCTGACATCAGACTTCTCCGAAGAAACACTACGGGCAAGGAGAGAGTGGAAGGACATAGTCAACAGACTCCAAGAAAACAGATGCCAACCAAGAATACTCTATCCCGCAAAGCTCTCCTTCCTCTTTGAAGAAAGAATATGGACCTTCCCAGACAAACAGAAACTCCGGAATTTCATTGCAACTAAACCCCCACTCCAAAAAATACTACAAGGAGTCCTAAAGCCAGAACCTCAGAGGGACGAATAACAATGAAAGAAGGCCAAAAAAAAAAGTTATTAAAAGAATAAATAAATAAAATCAAAGGAAAGACAAACACAATGGCAAATACAGATGTTAACATATCAATATTAACTCTAAATGTAAATGGACTAAACTCTTCAATAAAAAGACACAGAGTTGCAGCCTGGATTAAGAAACAAAACCCAACCTTTTGCTGTCTCCAGGAAACACATTTAGCGACAAAAGATAAAAATAGGCTCAAAGTTAAAGGATGGAAAACAATCCTACAAGCAAATGGACCAAAAAAGAAAGCAGGAACAGCTATACTTATATCAGATAAAACAGATTTCAAACTCAAAAAGATAAAAAGAGACCCCAATGGTCACTACATTATGATCAAGGGGACAATACTTCAAGAAGAAATAACACTCATTAACATATACTCACCAAACGAAGGAGCACCAAAATATATCAGACAACTGTTGTCCTCTCTGAAAACAGACATCAGAGAAAACACATACGTAGTGGGAGACTTCAACACACCACTATCAACAATGGATAGATCAACAAGACAAAAAATAAGTAAAGAAACCAAAGCTCTAAATAAGGACCTAGAGCAATTGGGCTTAACAGACATCTATAGAACACTAAACCCCAAAAAAACGGAGTACACATTTTTCTCAAGCGCACACGGATCATTCTCCAGGATCGAAAACATACTGGGGCACAAGACAAACATCAACAGATACACCAAGATTGAAATCATATCAACCATCTTTTCTGACCATGAAGGCATCAAACTAGAAATAAACCATAAAAAGAAGGCAAGGAACTTTCCTACCTCATGGAGATTAAAAACCACACTACTGGAAGACCATTGGACTAATGAGGAGATCAAAGAAGAAATTAAAAAATTTTTTGAATTGAACAACAAGGAGGACACCAATATCCTAAATGTATGGGATGCAGCAAAAGCAGTAATAAGAGGAAAATATATAGCAATAGAAGCTCACATCAAGAAACAAGAAAGAACGCAAAGAAACAACCTAATCTCGAAGCTCAAAGATCTAGAAAAAGAACAACAAAAAACAAAAACCCCCCATTCTGACCCCAATCCCTCCCCTCCCGCCCCCGCCCCCCTAAAAGTGTCTCTGGTTCATAGTTTTTTGTTGATTTTGATTTTCACTTTCTTATAGTTATTCATTTTCCTGGTCCCTTATTTAAGTTTTCTAGATTCCTGCTATGAGTGAGACCATCCGGTATTTTTCTTTTTCTTTTTGGCTTATTTCGCTGAGAATGATCCCTTCCAGCGCCATCCATGTTGCTGCAAATTGCATGTGTTTATCTTTTTTGAATGCTGAGTAATATTCCATGGTATATATATGTACCACATCTTCTTGATCCAGTCATCTATTTTTGGGCATTTGGGTTGTTTCCAAAGCTTAGCTATTGTAAACAGTGCTGCTATAAACATAGGGGTGCAGGTGTTCTTTGGAATTGATGTTTCTGTGTCCTTTGGGTAAATACCTAGGAGTGGAATTGCTGGATCATATGGAAGGTCTATGTTTAGTAGGTCCAGAAATCTCCACACAGCTTTCCACAGTGGTTGGACCAGTTTGCACTCCCACCAAGAGTGCAGAAGAGTTCCTTTTTCTCCACACCCTCGCCAACATTTGTTGTTGCTAGTTTTTTTAATATGTGCCATTCTCACTGGTGTAAGATGGTATCTCATGGTAGTTTTGATTTGCATTTCCCTGATGACAAGTGATGTTGAACATTTTTTCATATGCCTGTTGGCCATTTGCATTTCCTCTTCAGAGAAGTTTCTTTTTAGCTCTTCTGCCCATTTTTTGACTGGATTATTTTCTTTGTTGTTGTTGAGTCTCATCAGCTCTTTGCAGATTTTTGTGATCAGTCCTTTATCATTAGTGTTGGGTGCAAAAATGTTCTACGAGAACAAGTTTTAAAGAAATGCAAACACTTAGTCATATTCTGATAATATCTCCACCCCATTTAAAATTACTAATGTGCATAACCCTTCTATTTTCCCTTCTCTTCAGAAAGGAATTTGTAACTCATCCTCGGCCATTTTATTCTGTAGAGGTAGGGGATTTGGCTTTAGCAATTTGGGACTTGGGAGCAACTTCATGTCAAAAACCTAGTGAAAGCAGACACTTGTTGCATCCACATGAGATCACAAAGCCTGACTGCATTTGCCTTTATAAGTCTCTGTTTCCCAGGGAGCATATATATCCTTCTTTACACTTACTGAATATTTATGGGAATGTGCTAAGTGCCAGGTACTATCCATTTCTCTTACAATACAAAAATAATCTAGAAAAAAACAATTCCAGAGAGGCATGATTTACTATGTTCTGTCCAGGAAAAAGAGGAGTTTCCTTTAATTCATTTTTTTTTAACCTGGTTGGGTCCCCATGTCTTAAAACCAGTTGTTGACAAGAACATGTCAAAGGAGTTGTGGACAGAATCTGTGTTGGGGTACAGATTCTTTCAGTGTCTGTGTCCTCACAATGCCATGAGTGAGATGGAGTTAGCTACAACCAATGAGAAGATGGGATGAGAGAGATGCAGGGAGAGTCCAGCTTGCAAATGCTGAACTGAAATTTATTTCCACTCTCGTACACTCTGTTGCCTCTCTGAGTGTGGCTTCACTCTCCTTTAGGAGCAGAGGACTTTTGAAAGTAAACTGTGCTTTCCACACATGCTAAGTATTGTTCTCTCCCTCCCCCCCTTTTTGATGCTCCTATTTGCTTCTAGCATTATTTTTCAGTCATTTACTTTTTTTCATTTTATTTACTTTAAGCATTTTACTTTAAATGTTTTCATTTTATTTACTTTATTAATTAATTTTTTCCTTACATTTTTGTAGTCCTCTTAGTTCTCTCACTGTATCACCCATAAACCATTACTATATTTCCTTGTGTTCCCTCACCCCTGTTTTGACCCCCTCCCATCTGGTCCTTTGCTGTATGCATCAGTTCTATGGTCAGCTTGCTAGTTTTGGCTTTTTCTTGATCTTTCATTTGGTTTCTCTATATTCCACATATAAGTGAAACCATCTGGTATTTATCTTTCTCCTTCTGACTAATTTCAGCTAGCATAATCCCTTCCAGCTCCATTCATGTTGCCACAAATGGTATGAATTTGTCTTTTTTGATCAGTGGGTAATATTCCACTGTATAAATATACCACTACTTTTTGATCCAGTCATCTATTTTGGTACATTTGGGTTGTTTCCATATCTTGGCTATTGTAAATAGTTCAGCCATTTACTTTGAACCTATTTTTATCTTTGGAGTTTTACATGGGGTTTCTGCAGAAAACAAAGTTGGATTTTGTTTTTGGATTCAACCACCCACTCTGTGCCTTTTGATTGGTGAGTTCAGTCCATTTACATTTAGAGTGATTATTAAAATATGGGTATTTTCATATAATACTGGAAGTCCTAGCCAGGGCAATAAGACAAGAGAAAGACATCCAAGGAATCCAAATAGGAAAAGAAGAAGTCAAACTATCACTATTTGCAGACGATATGATATTATATATAGAGAACCCCAAAAACTCCACAGAAAAGCTAATTCAACTCATCAATCAGTTCAGTAAAGTGGCAGGATACAAAATCAACACGCAAAAGTCAGTAGCCTTCCTATACACAAACAATAAATCTGAAGAAGAAGAAATCAAAAAGACCATCCCTTTTGTTATTGAAACAAAAAAATCAAATATTTGGGAATAAATCTAACAAAAGAGGTAAAGGACCTATACAAAGAAAACTATAAAACACTGTTAAAAGAAATAGAAGAAGACACAAAGAAATGGAGAGACCTCCCCTGCTCATGGATTGGAAGAATAAACATTATTAAAATGGCCATCCTTCCAAAAGCAATATACAGATTCAATGCTATTCCAATCAAAATTTCAATGTCATTCTTCAAAGAAATAGAGCAATTATTGATGAAATTCATATGGAATCACAAGAAACCCCGAATAGCCAAAGCTCTCCTGAAAAAAAAAGAAGGGAATGGAGGCATCACACTCCCAGACTTCAAACTATACTACAAAGCCATAATCATCAAAACTGCATGGTATTGGAACAAGAACAGACATACAGACCAATGGAATCGAATAGAAAATCCAGAAATAAACCCACAGATTTATGGTCAACTAATCTTTGACAAAGGAGCAAAGAATATGCATTGGAGCAAAGAAAGTTTGTTCAATAAATGGTGCTGGGAAAACTGGGTCGCTACATGCAAAAGAATGAAGCTTGACCACCACCTCACACCATACACAAAAATCAACTCAAAATGGATTAAAGAACTAGACATAAGACCTGAAACCATAAAATATATAGAAGGAAATATAGGCGAAACACTACGTGATTTGCACATCAAAGACATCTTTACAGACACATCACCCAAAGCAGTGATAGTGAAGGCAAAGATAAACAGCTGGGACTACATCAAATTAAAGAGCTTTTGCACAGCAAAAGAGACAATAACAAAAACAAAGAGAAACCCCACCAACTGGGAGAACATTTTTGCACCCAACACTAATGATAAAGGACTGATCACAAAAATCTGCAAAGAGCTGATGAGACTCAACAACAACAAAGAAAATAATCCAGTCAAAAAATGGGCAGAAGAGCTAAAAAGAAACTTCTCTGAAGAGGAAATGCAAATGGCCAACAGGCATATGAAAAAATGTTCAACATCACTTGTCATCAGGGAAATGCAAATCAAAACTACCATGAGATACCATCTCACACCAGTGAGAATGGCACATATTAAAAAAACTAGCAACAACAAATGTTGGCGAGGGTGTGGAGAAAAAGGAACTCTTCTGCACTGTTGGTGGGAGTGCAAACTGGTCCAACCACTGTGGAAAGCTGTGTGGAGATTTCTGGACCTACTAAACATAGAGCTTCCATATGATCCAGCAATTCCACTCCTAGGTATTTACCCAAAGGACACAGAAACATCAATTCCAAAGAACACCTGCACCCCTATGTTTATAGCAGCATTGTTTACAATAGCTAAGCTTTGGAAACAACCCAAATGCCCAAAAATAGATGACTGGATCAAGAAGATGTGGTACATATATACCATGGAATATTACTCAGCATTCAAAAAAGATAAACACATGCAATTTGCAGCAACATGGATGGCGCTGGAAGGGATCATTCTCAGCGAAATAAGCCAAAAAGAAAAAGAAAAATACCGGATGGTCTCACTCATAGCAGGAATCTAGAAAACTTAAATAAGGGACCAGGAAAATGAATAACTATAAGATAGTGAAAATCAAAATCAACAAAAAACTATGAACCAGAGACACTTTTAGGGGGGCGGGAGGGGAGGGATTGGGGTCAGAATGGGGGGGCTGCAATTGTATGGGGAATATAACAATAAAATTTATTTAAAAAAAAAAAAAAAAAGAAAGAAAGTGGGCATCAATTGTTGGGTAGAAAATAGTATCTATCAACATTCCTGCCTCAATTATAAATATCAGATCAACAAAAAAATGAAAGGTTTTAATTTAATCTTATAATTCTCGAAGAATTATGATTAGTCAACCATATGTTGTCATATGAGGGCCTAGAGCTGGATCAGAAAATGACTCTGGCGGGCCTCCCTGGTGGTGCAAGGGGTTAAGATGCAACCTATGAATCTGTCTAGAGCCTCTGCAGCACAAGTTCAATCCCCCGGCCAGCCAGGGAGCAACCCACATGGCACAGCAGACTTCTCCTAGCTCGCCACTGCTCCTCTCAGCAGTGTACTTTGATCAATCTGCCTGTTCTGTTCCCCACTCTGTCTGTTGTGAATCCTCTCACCACCCCCACACACACCTCTGGCCTGTACCCCAGATCTTGTATGCATAAATAAATAAATCTTTAAAAAAATAAAAAAAAAAATGGGTATTTTCTACTGCCATTTTGCCTCTAGTTTTCTGGTTCTATTTCTTTGATCAATTGTGGATTTTTTTCTCTTCAACTTAATTAGGTTTATTCCTTTCAACACTTCTTGTAGGGGAGGTCTAGTGCTTGCAAACTCCTTCAGCTTTTGTTAGTCAGGGAAGGCCTTTATTTCTCCCTCACATCTGAAATATAGTTTTGCAGAATATGGTATTCTTGGCTGGCAGTTGTTATCTTTGGGTCCTTAGTACATAAATATCTTTGCATCTTCATTCGATCTTCCATTTGCTCTCTCCTATTTCCACAGCTTTTTTTAGAGTTCTTGATTTCATTTATTGATTTCTTTACCTCCTGAATTTTTGTTACTTTCTTACATATAATACAATTTCACCTTCTGTTGATTGGTTTTATCTCTGAGCTATTTAATTTGTTTTTCTCTTTGATTAGCTTTTCTGAGTTCTCTTGTATTTCTTTAACTTGCCTCTGAGTTCTCTTATATTATATTGATTTGCTTTTTTGTTTTTTTTTCCTATCTCTTTGAGTTCAGTTCTGAACTCTTTTTTTAGATTTATTTATTTATTTATTTATTTATTTATTTATTTATGCAAGCACTGGGTACAGTCAGAAGTGCGGGAGGGTGAGAGAATTCACCAGAGCCAGAGCAGGGAACAGAACAGGCAGACTGATGAAATACACTGCTGAGAGGAGCAGCGGGCGTGGCAGAGAGGTCTGTTGCGCCATGTGAGACCCTCGCCGGCAGCTTCGCAGCCCAGCTCTCAACCGTTGTGCCACCAGGGGAGGCCCCAATTCTGAACTCTTTATTTGATAGTAAGATATAATTTTATATCACTTTGTGTTTGGATTCTGGAGGGTTATTATTACTTTGTGATGATGTACTTTCTTAAGGTTCCATATTTACATGTGTTACATATTTTTTGTCTGCCAAATTTGCTACTTGAAGCCTTTTATTTTATTATTGCTTTTAATATTATAATTAATTAATGCCTTAGCTGGCTTCTGTATTTACAAAGGTCTGAGTGAACAGTTGGGGGGAGGTGTTTTTGGAAGAATCTAGATGCTGGTGTAGATTAATTTTGGATGGGACTGGCTAATGTTTGTGGCATTCCTGATGTCCTCTCTGGGGTTTGGGATGAAGAGTTTTGGCAGCTCCTATATTCTCAGTATGCCTCACAAAATAATTAGCAGTTCCAGGGGGTGGGAAGGCAGAGTGAAGATTAGAATGCCTGCTCTGCTATTATCTTTACTTGGAACCCAGTCTGTGTGGAGCACCCAGCAACTCCACAAGATTTTCTCCTCTTTCAAGAGAATATGTCTTTACACAACCACTGCTCCCCTTTCCCCAGGGTCTCTCACCAATCTGATCACCCTTCCATTGGTGTCTCCTACTCCAGACCACAAACCACAGTTTCTTCTCTCTTCCCACCTCCTAGCCAATGTAACCTGAATCTCCTCCATGTCAGCCTTGTTGAAGTATGCATGGTCCCTACTGACTAAGAGTCCTACTCTTACCAAGAGGCTATCTGTTCAAACACTGTCCCTCTGGCTTACTGCTCCAAGTGTGCAAACTCTAGGCACTAGGCACTGCAGTTGTCTCTGCCAGAGCATCTCATGTCTGCTCTCATTTGCAGGACCTGCTTGCTACGACAGGGTCTTGGTTGCTTCTAGAACCTTCTTTGGGCTTGTTGGGGTTCATGGGGTCCCACCATAGCAAGCCTGAATTCTGGGTTAGCTGAATTCTGACGGGACCTAACATGGGGAAGGTTGCTTCTAGAACCCTCTCAGAGCTTCCCCAGCTCTTCAGGGGGCCTAATGCCAGGGGTGCTCCTTCCAGAATCTGTTCTGGGATTTGTTGAGATCTGTGAAGGCCTACTATGGCAGGGGTGGGAAGGTAGAGTTCAGATAAGAATGCCTGTTCTGTTATTGTCTTTACTTGGAACCCAGTCTGAGTGGAGCACTCTGATGTCTGTGAGAGGCCTTCGTTGTATCTGCCATAAGTTGGATAACCTTAAGAAATGGACAATTTTTTAAAAAAAGATTTATTTATTTATTTATACAAGCACTGGGCACAGTCAGAATCGCGGGAGGGTGAGAGAATTCACCAGAGCCAGAGCAGGGAACAGAACAGGCAGACTGATGAAATACACTGCCGAGGGGAGCAGCAGGCACGGCAGGAGAGGTGTGTGTGCCACGTGGGACCCTTGCCAGTGGCCGGGGATCGAACCAGTGCTTCAGAGGCTGTGGGCAGCTTCGCAGCCCAGTGCTCAACTGGTGCACCACCAGGGGAGGCCCAAGAAATGGACAAATTTCTAGGTCAATATATTCTACTCATATTAACCAAGAAAGAAAGATATGAATTGAGCAAACCAACCACAAACATGGAAATTGGGCAGCAATAAAAAATCTCCAAAATAAAAGCCCAGGAACAGATGGCTTTACAAATGAATTTTTTCAAATCTTTGAAAAAGAACTAATGCCCATATTGATCAAAATTTTTTAAGAATACAAGACGAAGGGACACGTCAATGCATTTTCTAATACTGAATCTTAGTGTTCAGTATATAGAATCTACACTATCTTAAGATACTGAAGCCAGATGACAAGGACAGCATAAGAGAAGAAAATTAAAGGTCAATATTCCTCATCAATACTGACACAAAAATCTTCAACAGTGTATCACAAGTATTATATACCATGATCAAGTGGGATTTATTCTATGGATACTAAGATGGTTTAATATACCTAAATCAATCAATATAATGAACCATATCAACAAATGTAAAGATAAAAATCAAGATAGTATCAACAGATGTGGAGAAAACATTGGTAAGATTCAGCACCTATTTATGATAAAAAGTGTTAACAAGATGTAAATGGAAGGAACCTACTTCAATATAATAAAGAAACCTACTTCAACATAGTAAAGTATTTCAACATTACAATGAATAAATATAATAATAATATAAACAAACCAACTACCAATGTATACCTAATAATGAAAAACTTAAAGCTTTCCTTTTAAGAACAGGAATAAGACAAGAATGCCAATGTCACCACTTCTGTTTAAGTTAGTATTATAAATATTTTGCTTTGTTGAATCCTCCACTTATGCAAATTTCCAATATTTCTTTGTGACTTGCTTGACTACATATAACTTCCTTGAAGTTATTCCATTTTGCTGTAAATGGTTGCATTTTATCTTTTTTATTGCTGAATAATATTCCATTGTGTAGAAAATGACATCTTTTTTTTTGATATTTCCATTAACTTTATTTATTTATTTTTAATTTAAAAAAAATTTAAAAATTATTTTTTTTACATCATTGCTCATTTTAAAACAATATCTGCTCCCCCCATCCCTGTGTGTAGTCCCCATAGAATTTCCTTCACCAATGCACTTGTGCACCATCACCACACCACAGTCCCCTGTTCTCCTCCCTCCCTCCCTCTGATCCCTCTTCCTCCTCTTCCCCTGCAGGATGTCTCTGGTTTATAATTATCTGTTTTTGTTTTGTTGTGTTTTGTATTGTTATTGTTTTTTTTACACTGATGGAAAATGACATTGTCTTAATCCAATCGTCTATTAATGGGCATATAGATCGTTCCCATGTCCTAACTATTGTAAATAATGCTGCAATAAACAGTGTAGGGCATATGATTAAATTTTTTGAGTTGATTGTTTCATCTTTAGGTAGATGCCCAAAAGTGTAATTGCTGGATCTTACAGAAGTTTCATTTTTAGCTTTTAAAAGTAAATCCAGATCACTTTCCTGAATGGCTGCATCAGTTTGCATTCTCACCAACATTGTGATAGGGTCCCTCTTTTTCTATATCCTCACCAGGATTTGTTTTTAAAACTCCTTTTAATATGTGCTGTTCCAATAGGTGTGAAAAGATATTTTACCGTGATTTTGACTTGCATCTCTCCTTGTAAAACTGATAATGAACATTTTCCCCACATGTCTGTTAATTCTTTGGTGAATTGTCTGTTCATGTCTGCTGCCCATTAATTGTGATTTTTTAAAAAAGATTTATTTATTTATGCATACAAGGGCTGGGGTACAGGCCAGAGATGCAGGTGGTGAGAAGATTCACCAGAGACAGAGTGGGGAACAGAACAGGTGGATTGACTGAAATACACTGCTGAGGGGAGTAGCAGGCGAGGCAGGAGATGTTTGCTTTGCTGTGTGTGTTTCTCTTTGGGTTCTCTCTCTACAATTCTGCTCCTAGAGAAATGTTTCTATATGTGTGCAGAGACTCAGGTCAGTTTACTGGTTATAGTATTGAAAGATAGGATGTAGAACACCTATTACCAGTACATTGAGATGACTTTTGGTGGTTCACACACAAATATTTAAAACCTTAATTGAATGTCTATTGAGCTCACGCTGCAGAGGCTGCAAATTGCTTCATAGTGTGGTGCTTAACCTCTTGAGCCACCAGGGAGGCATCAATTGTGATTTTTTTAATTGAGAAATTGAACAAGATTTTTATATATCTTGGATATTAACTCTTTGCCAATAGTGTAGTGTGTGACTATTTTCTTCTGTATAGTAAGATATCTTTTAATCTCATTTTCTTTCATTTTAATTTGAGGTAATCCCAATTGTTTATTTTTGCTTTTATTTCTCTTGCTGTAGGGGTTGACTCTCCAAAAACATCTTTATCATCTATGTCATGAAATGTATTGCCAATTTTTCTTTTATATATCTTATTGTTATACATCAAATATCGAAATCTTTACTCCATTTTAAATTCATTTTTGTCCATGGACTTAGAGATTGATCCAATTTCATTCTTTTCTGTGTGACTGTTCAGTTTCCCAAGCACCCAGTTGTTATAGACTTTCCATTGTATGGTTTCCATTATATGGTTTATCATAAATTAAGTATTGATATATGTATGAATTTATATCTGATCTTTTGCTTTGTTTCATTGATCCATGTGTCTATTTTTTCCCCAAGACTGTATGTTTTCATTACCATTACTTTGTACTGTAAGGTCAGAT
This sequence comes from Talpa europaea, assembly GCF_964194135.1. NCBI lineage: Eukaryota > Metazoa > Chordata > Mammalia > Eulipotyphla > Talpidae > Talpa > Talpa europaea. The sequence goes on along the minus strand of NC_140079.1, from coordinate 45,157,457 downwards.
AACATGATGCCTCCATTTCTTCCCTATTTTTTCAGATTGCCTTAGTTGTCCAAGGGTTTTTTTTTTTTGTGGTTCTATATAAAATTTCAATATTTTTTTGGTCTATTTTTTGAAGAATATTGTTGGTATTTTAATTTGGATTACATTAAATTTATATATCTTTTAAAAATAGAATAGTCATTTTGAATATATTGATTCTACCTATCCATGAGCATGAGATGTCTTTCCATTTGTTTATGTCATGATCTGTTTTCTTCAGGAGAGTTGTAGTTCATTGTATTAGTCCTTGACCAAATTAGTTAGGTTAATTCCTAGGTAGTGATTCTTCTTGATGTTGTGAGTAAAATATTGTTAATTTCCTTTACTTCTTATTCATTATTTGTATATGCAATACAACAGATTTTTGTATGTTGATTTTGTAAGCTTCCACTTTGGTGTACTCATTTATTGTTTCTAATTATTTTTTGGTGGTATGAATGGATTAAAGGGAGGAAACATTTTCATAGCTCCTAACAAAGTCAGTACTTTTCAAATGTTGTAACAATTTGTATTTAATATAAGATATATATGTGTGTATATATATATATATAATTATAGGAGTTTTATGACTAACTCATAAAACCTTGTGCTAATTTGTTAGAATTTTAACAGGTCCCTGCAGGGTTGGTGGAATTTGCATTTTTTGATTGCTAATGGTAATTCTTTTGTGCTTGCCAATGATTTGTACAGCCAACTTTGAGGAGTGCTGTGGCTGAGCTCTATTTAAATAGCTTGGGAGAGGTGGGTGACCAGAGTTGGCGAGGTTATGTGTAAGGAGATGTTGAAATTCAGAACAGGCTGGTTTCAATGGGTGTGCTATTTAGAGTGCTAGAAGGTTTTGCCCCAGGTTAAGCTAAAAATTGCTTCCTCAGCATTTTTGCCTCTGAATCTTTACTTTCCTTGCACTCCCCATTAAGAGGATAATGTTTTCAAGGTTATTCATGCTGTAGCATGGATTAATACATCATTTTTTACTACCAAGTAATAATTCATTTTGAATATGGGTAGCTACAGTTTATTTTTAAATAAAAAAATACTTTAAAAAATATTGAAGGCTAGACTTCTGTAAAATGTTCAGAATAGGCATTCCCATGTTGCTTTAGCATGTGGGTAATTACAGATTGAGGTCAATTAATGCCCTGCAGACTCATGAGAAACTTTTGTCACCTCCTTAACTACCTAGATGAATGAAAATGGGCGGTATTATCCAGAACTAGGATTTTTATCGGAAATAAAATTTCTATTGGAGAAACCTATTTTTATGACAGGGCAAACATTTAATTAGAGAGTCTCTTCATTATGTGAGTTCTCCTCTTTTCTCAAAGTTCCAAGCCCCTATTTAATTTCTTAGCTTAGACTATATATCCTTATTTTACCCCAGTGGTTTTAAAATCTACATCCACCTAGATTCTCCATATGTGGGTAATTTAATTTGTTTTTTTCTTTTACTAATCTGATGTTCATTATTCAGCCAACATTAGAAGGACCCGCAGAATTAGGAAGAAATTTCTTCTTTGCCCTTCGAATATGAAAGAGGAGGTTTAGGGGTATATGGTGAGTTTGTAAGACATGGGTAAGCAAAGCCCATCAGATTTCCACATGCTTCTCACTTGCTCTTCATTCAAATATCAAATATCATGACTGGATCAAGAAGATGTGGTACATATATACCATAGAATATTACTCAGCATTCAAAAAAGATAAACACATGCAATTTGCAGCAACATGGATGGCGCTGGAAGGGATCATGCTCAGCAAAATAAGCCAAAAAGAAAAAGAAAAATACCGGATGGTCTCACTCATAGCAGGAATCTAGAAAACCTAAATAAGGGACCAGGAAAATGAATAACTATAAGAAAGTGAAAATCAAAATCAACAAAAAACTATGAGCCAGAGACACTTTTAGGGGGGCGGGGGCGGGAGGGGAGGGATTGGGGTCAGAATGGGGGGGGCTGCAATTGTATGGGGAATATAAAAATAAAATTTATTATTTAAAAAAAATAAATTAAAAAAAAACAAAAAAACCCCAAATATCAAATATCACCCCTTGGTTATGGGAGTCCCTTTTAGGGTAGTAAACATATTTTAGAACTAGATACAGGTGGTGGTTGTATAATAGGTCACTGTATCCTGAATTTTAAAGCTGTTAAAGTTTATGTTACCACAATAAAAAAAAGCATCTCTCCCCATTATAATTTAATTTCTGATGGTGCTTTCTTTTTATCCATTGCACTTAGTACTACTCAAAATCACAATGTGGAGTTATTTATTCATTTAATGACAGTCTCCTAATCAGACTGTAAGTTCCATGGGATCAGGAACTTTGTCAGTCACACTATTTCTATAATCTAGAACAGTATTTGGCATTTGGTGGCAATTTGATACATCATTTTAGTGTAAGCATATTTAGAGTGAGCATATTTACTGAAAATAAAAATGCTTATACCTTTGATTCTACAATTCTGCTCCTAGAGAAATGTTTCTATATGTGTGCAGAGACTCAGGTCAGTTTATTGGTTATAGTATTGAAAGACAGGATGTAGAACACATATTACCAGTACATTGAGATGACTTTTGGTGGCTCACACACAAATATTTAAAACCTTAATTGAATGTCTATTTTTATGCTTCTCCCCTAAGTACAACAGGTGATAGTGACTTTCCAGTGGTCACATAGGCAACAGTTTTCATTTTAAAATAAGTTTTACTATTATATCATCACATGCCTTAAACTTTATCCTTTGAAAGTATATAATGGTCTTTGCAATATTTAAGAATTTGTGCAACCATTACCAATATTCAGTTCCAGAACTTCATCACCTCAAAAGGAAAATCCATAACCACCAAGCGGTCATTTTCTATTTCAACCTCCCCACTACCCACAACCACCAGTAATCTGCTTTGTCTCTATAACTTGCCTATTATGCATATTTAATATAAAGGGAATCATATACCAAGTGACTTTTTCACTTTGCATAATGTTTTCAAGGTTTATTCATGCTGTAGCCTATATCTTTTTTAATGTCAAGTAATACTGTCTTGTATGGACAACAATTTACTTTTCAATTAAAAATAAAGAAAAGAAAAGGAAAGGAAAAAAAAATCAATGAACTCAAACTAGAAGTGGAGATATGGGAAGAAGATAAACTGCAAAAGACTGAAGTTTAGGTAAGTGTAATAGAGAAACCCCAGTTGGATATAAGCACTGTCAACATGAACAACCATGGGCGTGTTTTCTGGGTGTGCAAACTGTCCTTAATTCTGTGGTTGGGATGGGAGGATCACTCATCCTGTCTTCCCACCAATGCTGGGTTCACCACATTCCAAAGAATAATCAGTGGAAAAATGTTAGGTGTGATCAATATCTGTTCCCCAGCCTCTCCCTTCACCAGGAATAGATGAGTGGCATTAATGAATTAAACACACCAAGAATGGGGTATGGTGGTTGAATGATACTTCGTCTTGTCACAGTAGCTTCTAACTGCGAGCACCAGGGGCAAGATCTAAATTCATCTCAAGTTAAGTATAATGTCAAAACTTGTGATTTGCCAACTGTTATCATGCCTCAGAAATTACATTGTATTCTAATAGCAACAGATTAATACTGATGAATTCACTTACATGGATTAGATATTCTAAGTCTACTACCTCTGCTTTATAATCAATGATAATTACACTCTGTAGCAATCAGGGTTGTTAGGGGAAAAACTATCCCAATTATTATTTTTGTTTGAAAAAGCTATTTTGGAATGCTTTAAAATTACACAATATTGGGCCTCCCTCGTGGCGCAAGGGGTTAAAAAGCAACATATAAAGCTGTCCGCAGACTCTGCAGCATGAGTTCTATCCCCAGCCGGGGAGCTACCCACATGGTGCAGCAGACCCCTTCTAACTGGCCTGCTGCTCCCCTCAGCAGTACATTTCAGTAGATCTGCCTATTCTGTAGCCCACTGTGTCTCTGGTGATCCTCTCAACCCCCACACCTCTAGCTTGTAACCCAGTTCTTGTATGCATAAATAAATACATCTTTAAAAAAATAAAATTACACAATATTTATAAAATACAAATAGAATATTTTAATTTACAGAAAAACTGCAAAAAACAAAGGAATTCTAATCCTTAAATGTTAACATTTTACATATCTAGGATATGTTTCTTAAAACTAATGTTGACACAACCATTAACAAAATGCAGGCTTTATTTAGATTAACCCACAAATGTACTTTTTCTGTTCCAGGTTCTGATGCAAGATACCAATTGGCATTTAGAAATTTTGTTTCCTTAGTTTCCTCTGCCCTATGACATTTGTCTTTTCTTGTTCTTCATGACCTTGCCAGTCTTGAGGGGAACTGGCCATGTATTTAGAACGACAACCAAGCTTGGTTTATCTGATGTTTTTCTCATGATTGCATTGGGGTTATGGCTGTTTGGGAGGAACAGCCCAGAGGTGAAGCCCTCTTTTTGCCACATCACATAATATAGCATGATATCACATCAGAGGGTGCAGTTTTTATGCCGTCCCTGGGGTGGGAATCTTCATTTATTGAAGGTGCTTTTTTTTCACAGCTAAGCATCCAAGGTATTTTTTTTAAAAACAGCCACACGGAGATATAATCTATACAATCAACCCATTCAAGTGCACAATGTGTTTTTTTTTGTGTGTGTACTATATTACTCATTCTTAAAAATACTCATTCTTAAAAATATGTATAACATGAAATTTTCCATTTATAGAAAAAAAACCACTTTGTTTTATTATTTAGTGTTTATTTAATTTTACTTTTTTGAGATCACATACAAGACTTAAACATGATTTGAGAGAGCAGGTTCGTGCCTCCTCAGATGAATGTTGCCCCCCGCCCTCCACTGTTACCATAGACCACTGGGCCCTCTGCTCTCTTCATTCTGACCAGCACACTCCACACCTTCTAGCTGCCTCAATTCTGCAGTCATGTTTCTAGGTTTTGTTTTGCTTTAGTACTGCCGGTTCTTTTGTTGTATTTATCTATATTCTACACATGAGTGAAGCCATCTGATATTTGTCTTTCTCCCTATTTCACTTAGCACAATCCTCTCCAATTCCATCTGTGTTGTAGCAAATTACCTTTTTTTTAATAGCTGAGTAGTATTCCATTGTGTGTATGTATACACCACATCTTCTCAGTCAGCTGCTCTTCATTTTCTGACTTCTTGTGGATCAGTTTGACTTGGCTTTCTTCTATTTCTTTGAATTTCTATGTTATAATGTTTTTGAACTCTTTACTTGACAGTGAGATAAATTTTCTGTCATTGTATGTTTGGATTCTGGAGAGCTGCTCTCCCCTTGTGACATCACACTCTCTTGAGTTCCTTATTTTCAGGTGTTTTTTTTTGTCTGCCCATTTTACTATTTGAGTTCTCCTTATTTTATTATTGTTTTTAGTATTTTCAGGGCCTCCCTATTGGCCTAGGGGTTAAGTCCCAACCCTAACAAGCCCCTGTGGTATGAGTTTGATCCCCAGCCAGGGAGCTAACCCACATGCAGACCTCTCCTGTCTCACCCACTGCTCCCCTCAGCAGTGTATTTCAGTAGATCTGCCTGTTCTGCTCCCCACTCTGTCTCTGGTGAATCCTCTTACCTCCCGCACCTCTGGCCGATGCCCCAGTTCTTGAATGCATAAAAATAAAAATAAAAATAAATAAAAAACATTTTTAGCAGTATTAGGTGGTTGAACTATTTTACTTTTCCTACAGCTGATTCTGTGATTTTACTTATTTGTGTATTTATTTTGGCTTTATTGGCTGCATGTGGTCATTTGTTTTGTTGTTGCTCAATTTGCAGGGTGAGGGAAGAGCTGGAGGGGTCCTGATGTTGGTTTGCATGAGTTTGGTGGGTTTGGCTTGTGTTTGTGGCACCCCTGGGTTTGGAGATGTGTGGCTCAGCAGCCCCTGTGCTCTCAGTGTGCCTCACAAGTCAGTGCCAGTGGGGGGTGGGGAGAGGGGTGCAGCTGAGAATGCCTGCTGTTACTGTCTTATTGGAGACCCAAGCTGTGTAGAGCACCCCAGCTCCTCCACAAGATTTCCTCCGCTTTGAAGGGGGTTTGCCTCTACACAACCTTTGCTCCTCCTCCCTGGAGCCCCTGGCTGAGTTGACAGTCCTGTCACCAGTGTCCTCACTCCCAAGCACAGCTCCCAGGTTCCTCTCTCCATCCCTTTTATTTGATGTAGTGAGAATCTCTTCAGTATCAACCCTGTTGAATTCTGGACTGAACTCTGCCCAGAACACTAAAGAGTGTCCCTGTCAATCACTGTTCCAAGAGCTGAGGCCACTGGGGCTCAGACCCTGCCATTGCCTCTGCCAGGGCCTGTTGCATTTGTGCCCCTTAGCAGAGTCTGTGCCACTGCTTGCCAGGGCCGTAGCTTCTGGTCTGCTTGCAGGTCCCACCCCAGGGCTTTTGGGGTCTGTAGGTTCTACCACATCAGGAGCACTTGACAGTTTCCTGATGCTTATGGGGCCTGCTCGGCCATGGGGGCTCACCTTCTTCCCTAGTCTACCCTTATGACTTGTTCTACTGCTCACTGCCCCAAAAGTGGTTCCTCTTGTGTTATGTAATAGTCTTTTTTCCCTTCCAGAGTTGCTGACTTTGTTCTGCTGCATCTGCCTGTGAGTATATGGAAGAGTCCATCTTCCTTCTCCAGTTTAACCACTTTAAAGAGAACAATTCAGAGCAAAAAATTACATTTATGATGCAACCAACACCACTATCTATTTACAAAATGTTCTTATCATCCAGATGGAAATCTAATGATTCAACAATAGCTCCTCATTGTTCCCTGTCTTGAGCCCCTGGTAACCCTCTCACCTACTTTCTGCCCCTCTGAATTTTCTTGTTCTGGGTACCTATATATGTGGAATTAATAATATTTGCATTTCTGCGTCTGACTTATTTCATTTAGTATAGTATTTCTAGGGTTCATTCATGTTGAAACAGATATAGTCCCTGGTAATTAACTGACCAGCCTTGGCCTGGGAACAAAAGGAGTTATTGAGTTTACTAGATATTATTGTAGAAGCTTGGAGGAGGCAGAGGAGAGTGCCATGCAAATTCAAACACCCTTATGTGTCAGGAGGTGTTACTGATATATTTGAGGGGCTGCTGATACATCTGAGCTGGGCATGATGATGCTCATTCTGCATGTGGAATAAGAAAGTTGAAAACTGGAATGATCTGATACTTCTGGCCACCCAAACAGGAAGATTCAAGTCACGTATCCCTCCTCTTCCTTCCTGTCTTTCTCTTATGTCTCATCAGAACATAACAGGAAACCAACTGGGCATAAAGAGCCTGTCTTGAGGCCAGGTGGGTGTGGATTGTGGGTTAAGAGGTATAGCAGGAGGGTGATTGACTTGTGGTGACCTCATTTCCTATAATAGATCACCTTTAAGAACAGCTTCATAAATAACTGAAATGTTTTATCCCTCCAACAGCCCAACAAATCAGAATGAAAGCAACCCAATTTATTATTTTATTTTTAAAAAAGATTTATTTATTTATGCATACAAAAACTGGGGTACAGGGCAGAGATGCGGGAGGGTGAGAGGATTCACCAGAGACAGAGTGGGAAGCAGAACAGGCAGATGTACTGAAAACACTGCTGAGGGGACCAGCAGGTGAGACAGGAGAGGTCTGAGGTCTGCTGCACCATGTGGGTATCTCCCTGGCCGGCCAGGCAACAGACCCGTGCTGCAGAGGCTTCTGAAAGCTTTACAGCATGAAAGCAGACCGATTTATTTTTATTTATTTTTTAAAAAGATTTTTATGTCTTTATTCTCTTTTTTTAATTTTATTTTTATATCCCCATACAATTGCAACCCCCTCATTTTGACCCCAATCCCCCCCCCCCCATAGTGTGTCTCTGGTTCATAGTTGTTTGTTGATTTTGATTTTTTCTTTCTTATAGTTATTCTTTTTCCTGGCCCCTTATTTAGGTTTTCTAGATTCCTGCTATGAGAGAGACCATCTGGTATTTTTCTTTTTCTTTCTGGCTTATCTCACTGAGCATGATCCCTTCCAGCTCCCTCCATGTTGCTGCAAATGGCATGAGTTTATCTTTTTTGATTGCTGAGTGATATTCCATGGTGTATATGTACCACATCTTCTTGATCCAGTCATCTATTTTTGGGCATTTGGGTTGTTTCCAGGTTTTACCTATTGTAAATAGTGCTGCAATAAACATAAGTGTACAGGTGTTCTTTTGAATCAATGTTTTTGTATTCTTTGGGTAGATCCCTAGTAGTGGAATTGCCAGGTTGTATGGTAGCTCCATTTTTAGTAGACCGAGGAACTTTCACCCATCTTGTTTTGATCCTACTCCCTTCTCCCACCCTGTAGTGTATCTCTGGTTTATAGTTGCCTGTTGATTAAGACCAATGTTTCCTGGATGGCGTTGGAAGGGATCATGCTCAGCGAAATAAGCCAAAAAGAAAAAGAAAAATACCGGATGGTCTCACTCATAGCAGGAATCTAGAAAACCTAAATAAGGGACCAGGAAAATGAATATAAGAAAGTGAAAATCAAAATCAACAAAAAACTATGAACCAGAGACACTTTTTGGGGGGCGGGGGGCGGGAGGGGAGGGATTGGGGTCAGAATGGGGCGTTTGCAATTGTATGGGGGAATATAAAAATAAAATTTATTATTTAAATTAAAAAAAAAGAAAAATTCAGAAGAAAAAAGAAAAATATCAAATCACACACTCCTATACAGAATACAGAGAAACAAAATAACAGACAAAACTAAACTAAAACAAACCCTGGAAATATGACTGTAGAATTGAAGCTACTAAAGGAGGAAGGAGGAAACAAAATGGTGGAGAGTATCCAGTGGTCTATAGTGAAGGACTGGGTGTACTGATGTGTGGTAACCTACTTTGGAAGAGTATTGCAAATAAGTTTCCTCAATAAAAAAGAATATGACAAAGAAAAAAAATATTAAAATGCTCCAAACTGTTCAGCCTAAGACTTATGATATATATATTCTTAAATTTAAGCTCTGTTGCAACTATAGTAGGTGCTAACATGATTATACACAATATAAGGATTATTGCAGTTTATTTTACACTGAAAGTTTTCATGCTTCATATAAATAAAATATATTACAATGAAAAAAAAAAGACCAATGTTTCCTGATTGTTTTAGGCTTTTTCTTCAAATGACAAGTCACACTGTAAAATTATGTATTTATTTATGTGATTATTTATTTAAAATCTAGCTCTGTTACAGCAAGTCTTCTACAGATTTATTTATTTATACATACAAGAAATGGAGTACAGGCCAGAGTTGCAGGAGGGTGAGAGGATTCTCCAGAGACAGAGTGGGGAACAGAACAGGCAGACATACTGAAAACACTGCTGAGAGTAGCAACAGGTGAGACAGGAGAGGTCTGAGGTCTGCAGAGCTAGATTTTAAATAAATAATCACATAGTGCTCGCTTCGGCAGCACATATACTAAATAAATAATCACATAAATAAAGACACAATTTTACAGTGTGACTTGTCATTTGAAGAAAAAGTCTAAAAAGATCAGGAAACATTGATCTTATCTGGAGTGATAGACAAGGAGACTTCCCTGAAAAAATGATACTTGACCTGGCATATGAAGGATGAAAAGATAATTTGGGGAGAATTATTTTTATAGAGGAATTTGAGGTAGGGAACAACTTATTTAGGCAATGCTTAGGTTTCCTGGACCCAATTACATGGTATGTAGAGGTTTTGCTACACCAATTAGCAATTGTTGGATATCAGCAGGTGTTCAAGAAGTTGACTTAATTCCATTATTATTGACCTGAATATAGCATCAGATTCCACAGGTTAAGGACTTAGACTCCCAAGACTGTCCTTCACGCAGAGGCCAGGTGCAAGCCCAGGGCTGTCACCTGTGCTTCTGACCAGCCAAATGCAATTAATTTTCTAAAGCAGCTTAAGGAAATCCACTTGTTCATTAGATTACCAATTTATTACAAAATTGAATGAAAAGATATAATGGAGGTAGAAGAGATGCACAAGGCAAGATATGTGGATATGTGTCCTCTCCATGCATTCTTCTGAAATCTCCATGTGTTCACCAACCTGGAAGTATTCTTTTTTTTAAAATAGAAGATTCATTCCATAGGCCTAATTGATTAAATTATTGGCCATTGCAACTGAACTCAACCTCCTCTCCCCTCCCCAATGTTCTTGAAAGATTGAAAGTTCCAAGCCTCTGATTACCTGGTTGGTTCTCCAGGCCACCAGCCCCCAACCTCATTCACATAACAAAGAAATCTTTATCATTGTCATTGTAACTTCCAAGGGTTTTTCAAACTCTGAGCCAGGAACTGTGGATGAAGTAGGTAAGAAATATATATTTTGGTCATCTTAATGATCAAATATATATATTTCCTATAAATCAAATATGTATATTTCCTATAAATCACAATATCACAGGGAAAAATGAAATAATAGAGATGAGAACATAGAATGTAGAAGTCAAATTAAGATTCTTTTCATTATCTAGAATCAGTCGGAGACCACTGAAAGATTTTAGTAATATGCATGGCAGCTCATATTCAATTTGAAATGAATAGAAACAACATTTCATTGGAAACAATCGTTCCTGCTGCTGGTGGAGAATGACTTGGAGTATAGATGTGGGACAGAAGTGGATTTGCTCTGCAGCTAACATAGGATAAGCTGTAGGGACCTCACTTTCATGGGTCCCTCCAAGGTTTTGGGAGAGACCTGACAATGCACATATGTGGCCCATGCTAATTCTTTGTTAATATGCTTGTACTTTTCTTTAAGGAGGAAGTCCTCCTGCATGAATCAGACAGGTCCTGTGAAACCTGGTTCTGCCCCTGATACTCAATAATAACCTTACAGGACAGACTTTCAAACCCTTACTAAATAATTGGGGGTTTCCCTTAATCAGGGGCCTTTAAGAATTAAGCCATGCATTTCAACCTTGGGTAGCATATTGTATGAGGTGTAGTTCTTGATGATGAGCAACTCTGGCTAGCTCCAGCAAAGTGGGAATTTGTTGGGTTTTAGGCAGGAATCGGCAAACTTTTTAAAACAAAGTAATTTCAACTTTGCAGACCATATATTGTTTATTGTAACTACTCATGTCTGCCACTACAAAGTGATAGCAGCATTAGATAATATGTACATAAATGAACATAGCTGTGTCAATAAAGCTTTATTTGTAAAAACAGGTCATAGGTTTGATTTGATGAGTGAGTCATAGTTTGCTGATTCCTGTATATGGAGACTCCAAAATTGTTGGGTGTTTGACTCACAGGTTTGTAGATGGATGGGTGTATAATGTAGGTATCAGTAGATACATCAGATCTACTTGGCCCTGTGTATTAGCTTCTGCCTCAGACACTTGCTCTGCCATTATAGTCCCAACAGCTTTATGGCTATTACTACTACATACATTAAGGAACCCTGATTCTACTTGAGAACTTGGTGACCCTAGACAAGTCACTCCCTAATGAAGAGGTTCAGTTGGATCAGGATGATGTGCTTATGTTTCCTGAGGTGTGAGAGGAGACAGACTTTAAGACAACACACTGTTTCATCAAAGAAAAGGTGTGATTGATTAGTCATGTCTGCCCTGGGCACCCAGATAGAGAGAGATGGAATATTTGTTAAGTAATTAAGATCTTGAAACTAGCAGATCTTCATAGTGCCTTATGATTCTGAAAAGCTACGCTTATATATGTGGGACTTTCTTGGGACTATTATGAAGATGGAGCAAACATGTAAAAGATAGACATTAGACAAGGAAGTTTGCCCCTCAACAATATAAATTCCCAGCACATCTGCTTTTACGAAGAGATTCTTTGTTTGGGATAGACACACTTGGGAGGTAGCTGACTACTGGGAAAAAACAAAAACAAATTCATCATGCCTTTCACATCAGCCTGAAAGCTTAAACATAGAGCAAAGACTAGCACATTTAAAGTTGGCAATTCTTTATTGAACATCCATTATATTTGTCAAAGACTTGTCCCCTGCTCTCAAGAAATTGTAACCATCATCATTTCATCAATTAGAAAGAATACTACAAATAACTTTCTGGAATAAGCAGGGGTTGGAAGAAGCAGAAAAGAGGTAAAGAGAGAGACAGGGTACTCCAGCTTGGGGAACTGGTGATAGAAAAGTCTTAGAGGCAGGAATAAGTAAAAGGACATTAGAGTGAATTCATGGTGGGAGAGAAAGGGCATGAATTTGACTGATTTCTAGTAGAAGGTGTATCTGTAAGAGTGTGAAAAAAGAGGATGTGCAGCTTGGCCTTGGTCTCTAAAAATGGGGTGTTACTGTGTCTTCTTGAGTGTTGTAGGGAGATCAATACTTGTGGAAGGCATGGAGGGCAGACGAAGGATGAGATAGGCAGGGAGAGAGGCAAGAAGAAGCTGATGCAAAGGTGCAGATGTGAGAGGGTGGAACTTGAGCATGGAGGGTGACATGTGAAGGAAGAGCAGAGACACATGAGATCCACTGCAAACTCAGAGTAGGCTGGGCATGGTCGCTGGTGGCAGATGATGGATGCAAGAAGAGGGGAATCATAGATAACTGCAAGTTCCAAGCTTGTGATCTGAAATTGAGGGTGCCAGGGTACACTTGGAGGATGAACAGGGAAAAAAAGACTCACTTTTAGCCTTGAATTTTCAGTGATGGTGACCACAGATTATTTCAGTGAGAAGTGTCAGGGCTGGGAATGGGGAAACATGGGCCATAGACTTGGAAGGTAGTGCATTTAATCCAGCTTCTGACCCAGAGCCAGAATTCCATGGACTTAACATTGACTGCTGGTTATTGAAGATTTCTAGAGGTCTTCCAGTGATCTTACTTTCAGGATAAGAACTTTTTTTTGGGGGGCAGGTTTAATTATAAACATTTTCTGATAAAGATTTAGAAGTGGACTAAGTTGAAAGTCAGATCTTGACCCTGACATTGACTTACTGTCTAGCATTTGTCAAGACATTTAACTTCTCTGGATTTCTACCATGTTGTCTGAAAAGTAGCAGGGTGATACTAGGGGATTTTTCAAAGTCCCAACATTCTATGATTTAGAGTGGTTGAATACTGGTATCATGAGAATGGATGAATTTTCTTGAAGAGATGGCTGAGTCCAAGGTCTTGTGTACATATGGATAACATTAGGAGGGAGGGACCAAGAAAAGGTGTCAGCATTACTAGATAGAACTGTGTGAAGGCACCAGCTTGTTAACCAAGGAAGAAGAGTTTTAGAGAAAAAGAACAATTCTTGCATGACTGAATTTCCAAGACTTGGTAGATCATCTATGAGAAATGGCAATGGATCAAGAGTTCAAGTGTAGGTTATAAACTAGATGAGATTCAGGAGCCATGCAAAGGTTTGATTGACGTGGGAGGTGGTGAGTAGGCATTGGTTTTCAGTAGAAAATTTTGCATGGGTAAGATTAATGGGTTTAGCTGAGCATGGGAGCAGAAACAGATAAATGAATGCCCTTAGGTAGCATTCATAGAGGCAGGGAGTCAATCCTGGGGATGGTGATATTAGTTACTGCCATGCCTTGTAGTCAGTTAGCTGGATTGCTCAAAGAATGACAAGGACAGACTGAAGGAGGGCTTGTATCAGGAGTGTGATAAGGAGGGACTGGGTGCCACTTTTTTAACCTTAAAAGAAAATTTGGTAGGAATGGTGAAAATTGCTTCTAAATATCTGTGGGAAGGCAGAGCATCTGCAAGAGAGCCCCTCCCTGCCATTTCTCTTCTACTACAGATAGAGCTGTTTCCGAAGGGTGCTTTGGATTTCAGGGTTCACTTTCCTGGGTCTCCCTTCCTGAACCAGCTCTGCTTCCGCCATTTGCCGTGTCACCTGTAGCAACAGTGGTTGTCAGCTGGAGTTGGACTCCTGGGGAAGTCAGTGTTATGGGCTTATGGGTGAAGGGTAGAGAACAGGGCAGGTGGGTTTCCTAGTTCTAAGATGGGAGACCTTTATTGCGTGATCCTGTACCACAATCTCTATGGATCATTAGTTTGACATTCTTGTTACATGTTTTTTTCTTACTCACCGTGAAAGCACATAACCATTAGAAGAGAAAATCTTGCCCAAACATTCATCAAACCTGAACCATTTAGGGCCTCCCCTGTGGTGCAGTGATTGAGTGCTGGGTTGCGAAGCTGCCCGCAGCCTCTGAGTGCCCATTTCATCTCCAGCCACTGGGGCGGGGGTCCCACATGGCGCCCAAACCTCTCCTGCCGCCCGCTGCTACCCTCAGCAGTATGTTTCATCAGTCTGCCTCTTCTGTTCCCTGCTTGGCTCTGGTGAGTTCTCTCACCCTCCTGCGCTTCTGACTGTACCCAATGCTTGTATAAATCAATCAATCAATCAATCAATCAATCAATCAATCAATCAATCAATCTTTTTTTTTTTTTTTTAAAACCTGAACCATTTAATTCACAAAAAATTATCTATTTTTCATCTAATTCTCACGTACTGTGGAATTCCTTGCATCAGGGAAAATCATTGTTGGGAAATGGGCATCCTGGTGTCTGTGTTAGGACCCAGGTTTGATTTTGGTTGGAGGCAGGGAAGGGGGAAATGCAAATACATTTGAAGAGACCCAGCCCACTCTGCTTGCTCCCTGCTCAGGCTGGGTGGGGGTTCTAGGTCCCTGGTTTCAACTCACCTCAGTCAGGAGTTCCAGAATGGGTCCTTTATTCTCTGTGAACACATCAACCAGGGTCTGGATGAAGCAGGAGCCTTCCTTGTCATGTCTGTAGGCGATGTATCCTGGGAGTCCAGAGAAGCAGATTCAGGGGAGCCTGGTGGGGGTGGGCAGGTGGGTGGATGTGGTGGCAGAGGCCCTGGAAGGGGAGGGATCCTAGAGGTGCATCTTGGGTTTCAGAAGTGGTAAATGAGGTGGAGGAACAGCAGGTAAGGCAGACGAGAAGAGGCTCACTTTGGGTCACCTGGGAGTCATACCCTCCATGGTGGAGTAGATGTGCAGGGCGTCTGTGTACGTTGGGATGGTTTGGGGACTGTCTTTTGTGATCATCACAATTTCATCTTCACCTATAGTTTCACCAGGGTCCCTATGTTCTGAAATACCAAGAAGAGGACAAGGCAAAGTCAGAGATAAAGATGGGGGAAATGATCTGATTCCAAGACAACAGCATTGGGGGAGGGCCTGCCGGGGCTCTGGATGTGGGGTTGGGCTGGGTTAGGAAGGCAAACTCTGTGTTCTTGACTCTGTCCCCACCTCCTCGACAGGCCTGGATGATGTACACCTTAGGCTTGCCTCTCAAGGCCAGGCAATTCTTGTTGTTCAGAACCTCAAAGAGGTTCTCCAGCTCAACCATCTGCTCATCCTCCCCCTTGAGGCGACCTTCTTGTCCATGTGCCATGAGCACCACAAAAGCACAGCTGACGAAGTCTTCCCGGGCATCTATGGCCTCCTGGAATTTTTCCAACTCTTCCTGGAATTGCTGGAGTGAGAGGAATAGTTAGATGCAGGTGTGGTCCCAGAACCTGCCATCTGGTGCACTCCCCAACTCCCACCCCCGGCTGGCCCCACTCCCACCCCCTGCTGGCCTTGGGCTGGTTGCACAATACCTGGGCAGTGGGATTTCTCTTCATGATGGCCTCAAATCCCAACAGCTGGAACATGCGCTCTAGGGCATCCAGGTCTGCCTCTGACCCTTCCCGGGCTTTAGTGACACACAGCACTAAGGCTAGGCGGGCACCTGACATATCATATGCCTCCTGGGCCAGGAGATGACAAAAATCAGCAGAAGGGAGTGAAATCAAGGAGAAGCAAGAGATATAGCCCAAAGAGGCTTGGGATTAGGGTTTCCAGGTGACATACAGGTTGCCAGTTACATTCAAATTTCAGATTATAAAACATTTTTTTGTATAGGTATATCCCAAACATTTCATGGGATGCACTTATATCCCAAGATGATTTTCTGTTGATGCACAATTAAAATTTGACTGCATATCCTTTGTTTTTATTTGCCAAATTTGGTAATCCAACCTTGAATCTGGCTTTGTTATAACCTTGTGTGAACTTGAGCAGGTCATTGCTTCAATCTGAGCCTCAGTTTCCAAATACAGACAGTGAGTGTGTGTGCATGTGATTCTGAAATTGTCCTATTTGGTGACTGTCTCCCTATTCTTTCTAAGGGTGTTCTGAACATGACTTTCTTAACTAGCAGAGATCTCAGAATTTCTGAACATAATACTAAAATCTTATTCCCAAAGAAGAGGGATATTGAGGTCAAAATTTCTTTTCAGAAGAAAAGGAAAAAATTGAATACCATGGTGATAAGAATTTGATAATTGAGACAGATATAGCAGGAATCCACCCTCTACTCCTGACTTGAGTTCTGTCTGAGTCTTTTTCTCCATCTGAATGATCACAAATCAACTTCTAACTCTGAATTAAGGTCATGAGACTTTTCAATCCCCACTGTCATTGAAGCATTAACCTCTCCCCTGCACTCCCCTTCCCCCCGCCCCCGTGCCTCTCCTTCAAACTGCACTGACCCACCTCTTCCAAAGGCTGGAGATGGCTCATTTCCTCTGATTCTGAATCTGGTTCCCAGCAGATTGTCTAATCCTGGGGGGACTGAGAGGAGAGAAGATGAAAGTCTCCAGGGGAAGGAAGAGGAGTTCAGGGGATAGATGAGTTTGTTTTTTCTGGATTTCCAGGAATGAATAGGACTGCAGTGGTGGGGATTTTGTTCATGGTCAGACCTGGGTAAGAGATGATGGACAATCCATGAAGCAATTCCTCTTTAGTGTAACACCTGTTGTGTCTCCCATTCCTGTATATATCCAGGACTCTTGATAAACTCATTCCACAATGCCATTCATCTGGAATCTTCCTTATACCTCCCTTGGGACATTCACCAGCCTGGGACAGACTAGTCCCCCCTCTGAAGGCCCTGGATTGATGGGGGGGGGGCACATAGCCTTGTGCATTCCCCGTGGTCACCCTGGAGCTCCTTCAGGGTTGGGTTTAAAATGAGAATGCTTTCAATGTGTACTATTTTGAGACCGTCCCAGTGGGTCTAGAATCCAAACAGACCAGTCCACCCCCCTTCCCTCTGCCTTGAACCTGAATATCTATCTGATCAAGTTCACTGTACTCATCTCTGAGTCCTGTTCTACTCTGAGTGAAGAGAATGGCTTTTGTTGTGTTATATGCATTTCCTCATCTCCTTGATTTTTGTTGCAATTTCCCTCAGACTGGCATGCTTCCTCACTTTTCCAGATCCTTCTCTTGACATGGTATCATGTCTACTATGCATTTTCCTACCATCTCTCCATCCATCCATCCATCTAGCCAGCCAGCCATCCACCTATCCATCTGACCACTTCTCTATATACAGCAAGAATTTTCTGGAGGCCTATTATGTGTTAGGCATTGGTTAATACACAATATATAAGACAGGCATACTTCCTGCATTCACATAGTTTTGGTCCATAACAGAAATGAACATTAAATCTTTCCCCTCACCTCCCACCCCCCCACACATTCAAGTCAGTGTTGTGAGGAAAGAGAAACCAAGTATTGTGAGAGAAGAAGTGGAAAGAGCATGGACTCTGGAGCCAGACAAACCAGAATCAAATCTTGCCTCCACCCCTTCCCAGCTGTGACCTTGATCATGTCCCTTCCCCTCCGAAACTCTGGGACTCAGCTTTCCCACTTAAAGGGAACCTTGAAAGAGCAGTAGAGGCTTCACAATAGCAGCACAGATCTCTGTGAACCCCCTGGAAGCTGCCTCTCCCTTCTCCAGACTTCACAGCCCTGCCTGCTTATACTTGCATTACGCAGTGTTTTGATTCTTATTCTCATGGCTGAACTGGAAGCTCAGTATTTAGGATTGAAAGTCTTGATTTCATCTCTGTCTTCATCAGTATCACAGGTGTGGGAATGGGCACAGAAGGGGTGTCGGGAAGAATTAGTCGAGTAAACAAATAATAACTAAATGAACAAATGGAAGATTGGATGAGTAGATGAATGGAAATTTCTTCAGTTCTGCCAAAACTGGCTGAGCATCTATTGAAGCAAGGAAAAGAGAGAAAGAAAAAGAAATTGGAGGAGAAAGAGAAAGAGTGGGGTGGAAGCGGGGGTTGCGGGGGAGAGGGAGAGAGAGAGAGAGAGAGCGTGCGCGAGAGAGGCTATTATTGGTGAAATCACTTACTGACTGTAGAAGTCTGCTCCTTAAAGCCGGCTCAATCTCACCACTCTCTTTGCTGCCAAAAGAGCTGGGTACCTAGCAGGAGACCAGGCTGGTGCGTTGATCTTGGAGAAGAGGCTGTCAGTGTGAGATCTTCCCAGGTTTCACTTGAGAGGCCTGTCTGTGAATTAGCAGCACAGCTGTCTGAACCTTTATTGCCAGCGACTTTCTGTCACTCAGGAAATCTCATGACAGAAGTGACACACCCTTGGCACAGCCTTGGTGAGGAAATGAAGCCAGATGCCCTTGGAATGAATGTTGGTAAAGCTCAGCCGACAGCCCCTGGCAAAGGAGGCTGAGGCAGAGCATCCCAATTAGCCAGGGTTTTTATGCCAATGCAACCACAAGGCAGCCCCAAGGTCCAGCTCATCTGGCTAATGCCCATCATTTCCATCACCACACCTACTCCTTTCATCTCTTCCACGTTCAGCTGTTCAGCTAGTGACATTTTCACTCATTATGATCGCACGGTGTGCTTAATAGCCCCAAGACACCAGCATTGTTGCAGGTGAGGAAACAGACCACAGAGGTAAAGTACCTGCACAGGGTCACCCAACAATGATTGGAGCTGTTGGCATTCAAGCCCAGGAGAGCCCGGCCTAGACAGCCCTGTCCCGACTGATGCTTCCCCACTGACTCAGCCTCTCCATCAGGACCTCCCTCCTTCATTCTTTTTCAGCCTTAATTTGTTTTGGTTAATTTGACTTTACCTTAGTTTTTAAAATTGAAATAGCATTGAATTAAAACATTGTATAAGTTTTGGGTGGGCATCATTGTAAATCAACACCTGTACATATTACATCTTGTTCACCATTAAAAGGTATTTTAGGTAAACAACTTTATAAAGAGATATAAATGCGCACACCACATGAGTTACCCATGTAAGTGTACAATGCAATGTATATTTTCTTTCTTTTTTTTTTATATATATTTTTAAAGATTTATTTATTTATTTATACAAGCACTGGGTACAGTCAGAAGCGCAGGAGGGTGAGAGAATTCACCAGAGCCAAAGCGGAGAGCAGAACAGGCAGACTGACAAAATACACTGCTGAGGGGAGAAGTGGGCGGCAGGGGAGGTCTGCGCGCCATGTGGGACCCTCGCCTGGCGGCTGGGGATCAAACTGGTGCTGCAGAGGCGATCAAACTGGTGCTGCAGAGGCTGTGGGCAGTTTCGCAGCCCAGTGCTCAACCACTGCGCCACTGGGGTGGCCCGCAATGTATATTTTCACTATATTTACAGAGTTGTGCAATCACCACAATTTGAGAACATTTTTCATCATTTCAAAAAGGAAATCCATGAACTTTAGTTATTGATCCCTATCCTTTCCAGCTATAGCCACCCATGTGTGTACTTTCTATCTCTGTAGGTTATTGTTTTAGATATTTCACATGAATAGGATAGTGTGCAGCCATCTCTGTCCATCAGTGACAGGCTGTGTGCACAGTGGTGGTCCCTGCACAGACTAGGTGTGAAGCTGCAACTCCATCTAGGGGTGTGTAGTTATACTCTGTGCTCTTTGTGCAATGATGACATCACCTAAATGATGACATCATTTCTGAGAAAGTATCCCTGTCAGTAAGCAATGCACGACTATAATATGTGGTATTTAGTGTTTGGATTCTTTTACTCAGTGTAATGTTTTTTTTTTTTTTTTTCTTTTTTTTTTTTTTTTTTTATAAATTTTATTGTTATATTCCCCATACAATTGCAGCCCCCCATTCTGACCCCAATACCTCCCCTCCCGCCCCCGCTCCTGTAAAAGTGTCTCTGGTTCATAGTTTTTTGTTGATTTTGATTTTCACTTTCTTATAGTTATTCATTTTCCTGGTCCCTTATTTAAGT
The DNA here is from genome assembly GCF_964194135.1 of Talpa europaea. NCBI lineage: Eukaryota > Metazoa > Chordata > Mammalia > Eulipotyphla > Talpidae > Talpa > Talpa europaea. Next base: position 45,137,310 of record NC_140079.1, on the reverse strand, counting down.
TTTCTAGATTCCTGCTATGAGTGAGACCATCCGGTATTTTTCTTTTTCTTTTTGGCTTATTTCGCTGAGCATGATCCCTTCCAGCGCCATCCATGTTGCAGCAAATTGCATGTGTTTATCTTTTTTGAATGCTGAGTAATATTCCATGGTATATATGTACCACATCTTCTTGATCCAGTCATCTATTTTTGGGCATTTGGGTTGTTTCCAAAGCTTAGCTATTGTAAACAGTGCTGCTATAAACATAGGGGTGCAGGTGTTCTTTGGAATTGATGTTTCTGTGTCCTTTGGGTAAATACCTAGGAGTGGAATTGCTGGGTCATATGGAAGCTCTATGTTTAGTAGGTCCAGAAATCTCCACACAGCTTTCCACAGTGGTTGGACCAGTTTGCACTCCCACCAACAGTGCAGAAGAGTTCCTTTTTCTCCACACCCTCGCCAACATTTGTTGTTGCTAGTTTTTTTAATATGTGCCATTCTCACTGGTGTAAGATGGTATCTCATGGTAGTTTTGATTTGCATTTCCCTGATGACAAGTGATGTTGAACATTTTTTCATATGCCTGTTGGCCATTTGCATTTCCTCTTCAGAGAAGTTTCTTTTAAGCTCTTCTGCCCATTTTTTGACTGGATTATTTTCTTTGTTGTTGTTGAGTCTCATCAGCTCTTTGCAGATTTTTGTGATCAGTCCTTTATCATTAGTGTTGGGTGCAAAAATGTTCTCCCAGTTGGTGGGGTTTCTCTTTGTTTTTGTTATTGTCTCTTTTGCTGTGCAAAAGCTCTTTAATTTGATATAGTCCCAGCTGTTTATCTTTGCCTTCACTATCACTGCTTTGGGTGATGTGTCTGTAAAGATGTCTTTGATGTGCAAATCACGTAGTGTTTCGCCTATATTTCCTTCTATATATTTTATGGTTTCAGGTCTTATGTCTAGTTCTTTAATCCATTTTGAGTTGATTTTTGTGTATGGTGTGAGGTGGTGGTCAAGCTTCATTCTTTTGCATGTAGCGACCCAGTTTTCCCAGCACCATTTATTGAACAAACTTTCTTTGCTCCAATGCATAGTCTTTGCTCCTTTGTCAAAGATTAGTTGACCATAAATCTGTGGGTTTATTTCTGGATTTTCTATTCGATTCCATTGGTCTGTATGTCTGTTCTTGTTCCAATACCATGCAGTTTTGATGATTATGGCTTTGTAGTATAGTTTGAAGTCTGGGAGTCTGATGCCTCCATTCCCTTCTTTTTTTTTCAGGAGAGCTTTGGCTATTCGGGGTTTTTTGTGATTCCATATGAATTTCATCAATAATTGTTCTATTTCTTTGAAGAATGACATTGAAATTTTGATTGGAATAGCATTGAATCTGTATATTGCTTTTGGAAGGATGGCCATTTTAATAATGTTTATTCTTCCAATCCATGAGCAGGGGATGTCTCTCCATTTCTTTGTGTCTTCTTCTATTTCTTTTAACAGTGTTTTATAGTTTTCTTTGTATAGGTCCTTTACCTCTTTTGTTAGATTTATTCCCAAATATTTGATTTTTTTTGTTTCAATAACAAAAGGGATGGTCTTTTTGATTTCTTCTTCTTCAGATTTATTGTTTGTGTATAGGAAGGCTACTGACTTTTGCGTGTTGATTTTGTATCCTGCCACTTTACTGAACTGATTGATGAGTTGAATTAGCTTTTCTGTGGAGTTTTTGGGGTTCTCTATGTATAATATCATATCGTCTGCAAATAGTGATAGTTTGACTTCTTCTTTTCCTATTTGGATTCCTTGGATGTCTTTCTCTTGTCTTATTGCCCTGGCTAGGACTTCCAGTATTATATTGAAAAGCAATGGTGAGAGTGGACATCCTTGTCTTGTTCCAGATCTTAATGGAATTGCTTTCAGCTTTTCACCATTGAGAATGATACTGGCTGTTGGCTTGTCATAGATGGCCTTTATGATGTTGAGGTATGTTCCTTGTATCCCAAGAACTTCAAGGGCTTTTATCATGAATGGGTGTTGCACTTTGTCGAAAGCTTTCTCAGCATCTATTGATATTATCATATGGTTTTTATATTTCTTTTTGTTGATGTGTTGGATAACGTTGATTGATTTTCGGATGTTAAACCATCCTTGTGCCCCTGGAATGAATCCAACTTGGTCGTGGTGAATTATCTTATGGATACATTGTTGGATTCTGATAGCTAAAATTTTATTGAGGATTTTTGCATCAGTGTTCATTAGGGAGATTGGCCTGTAGTTTTCCTTTTTTGTGTTGTCCTTGTTCGGTTTTGGTATTAGTGTAATGTTGGCTTCATAGAACGTGTTTGGTATTGTCCCTTCCTTCTCAATTTTTTGGAAGAGTTTGTGAAGGATAGGCACTAATTCATCTCTGAATGTTTGGTAGAATTCATTTGTAAATCCATCAGGTCCTGGGCTTTTGTTTTTGGGGAGGTTTTTGATTACCATTTCAATTTCGCCCATTGTAATTGGTCTGTTTAGGTGTTCTATTTCTTCTTTATCTAGCTTTGGGTGATTGTAGAGTTGTAGGAATTTGTCCATCTCCTCTAGATTGTTAAACTTGTTTCCATATAACTGTTCATAGTAGTTACTGATTATTCTTTTGATTTCTGCTGTGTCCGTTGTGATTTCTCCTCTTTCATTGATGATCCTGTTTATTTGTGCTTTCTCCCTTTTTTCCTTTGTGAGCCTGGCTAGGGGTTTGTCTATTTTATTGATTTTTTCAAAGAACCAGCTCTTGGTTTCATTGATCTTTTGGATTGTTTTTTTAGTTTCAATTTCATTTATTTCTGCTTTGGTTTTTATTATTTCTTTTCTTCTACTGGTTTTGGGGTTTTCTTGTTGTTCTTTTTCTAGATCTTTGAGCTTCGAGATTAGGTTGTTTCTTTGCGTTCTTTCTTGTTTCTTGATGTGAGCTTCTATTGCTATATATTTTCCTCTTATTACTGCTTTTGCTGCATCCCATACATTTAGGATATTGGTGTCCTCCTTGTCGTTCAATTCAAAAAATTTTTTAATTTCTTCTTTGATCTCCTCATTAGTCCAATGGTCTTCCAGTAGTGTGGTTTTTAATCTCCATGAGGTAGGAAAGTTCCTTGCCTTCTTTTTATGGTTTATTTCTAGTTTGATGCCTTCATGGTCAGAAAAGATGGTTGATATGATTTCAATCTTGGTGTATCTGTTGATGTTTGTCTTGTGCCCCAGTATGTGATCGATCCTGGAGAATGATCCGTGTGCGCTTGAGAAAAATGTGTACTCCGTTTTTTTGGGGTTTAGTGTTCTATAGATGTCTGTTAAGCCCAATTGCTCTAGGTCTTTATTTAGAGCTTTGGTTTCTTTACTTATTTTTTGTCTTGTTGATCTATCCATTGTTGATAGTGGTGTGTTGAAGTCTCCCACTACATATGTGTTTTCTCTGATGTCTGTTTTCAGAGAGGACAACAGTTGTCTGATATATTTTGGTGCTCCTTCGTTTGGTGAGTATATATTAATGAGTGTTATTTCTTCTTGAAGTATTGTCCCCTTGATCATAATGTAGTGACCATTGGGGTCTCTTTTTATCTTTTTGAGTTTGAAATCTGTTTTATCTGATATAAGTATAGCTGTTCCTGCTTTCTTTTTTGGTCCATTTGCTTGTAGGATTGTTTTCCATCCTTTAACTTTGAGCCTATTTTTATCTTTTGTAGCTAAATGTGTTTCCTGGAGACAGCAAAAGGTTGGGTTTTGTTTCTTAATCCAGGCTGCAACTCTGTGTCTTTTTATTGAAGAGTTTAGTCCATTTACATTCAGAGTTATTATTGATATGTTAACATCTGTATTTGCCATTGTGTTTGTATTTCCTTTGATTTTATTTATTTATTCTTTTAATAACTTTTTTTTTGGCCTTCTTTCATTGTTATTCGTTCCTCTGAGGTTCTGGCTTTAGGACTCCTTGTAGTATTTTTTGGAGTGGGGGTTTAGTTGCAATGAAATTCCGGAGTTTCTGTTTGTCTGGAAAGGTCCATATTCTTTCTTCAAAGAGGAAGGAGAGCTTTGCGGGATAGAGTATTCTTGGTTGGCATCTGTTTTCTTGGAGTCTGTTGACTATGTCCCTCCACTCTCTCCTTGCCCGTAGTGTTTCTTCGGAGAAGTCTGATGTCAGCCTGATTGGTTTTCCTTTGAATGTTATCTGTTTCTTCCCTCTTGCCAGCTTCATTATTTTTTCCTTGTCCTGGATTCTTGGGAGCTTTACTATTAGGTGTCTTGCTGTATTTTTCCTTTCGTCGTGGAAGTTTGGTGTTCTTCTTGCTTCTTGTATATCAATTTTCAGCTCCTTCTTCACATTTGGGAAGTTCTCTTCAATTATCTCTTTGAATATTTTCTCTGTTCCTACATCTCTCTCCTCTCCTTCTGGTATTCCTATAACTCTTATATTTCCTTTCCTCATGGAGTCAGATAGTTCCCGAAGTCTTTCTTCGTTCTTTTTCCTTCGTACTTCTCTTTCCTTTTCTGTTTTGGTTCTTTTTATTTCTATGTCTTCAAGATTACTTATTCGTTCTTCCATTTCATCTATTCTGCTTTCATTGCTTTTCCCAGAATTCTTTAGTTCTTCCATTAATTCTTTGATCTCCTGCATTTCTTTTACTTCCCTCTTTAGGGACTCAATTTCTTTCTTCTGACCATTGTTTTCCCTCTCTAGGGACTCAATTGCATTCTTCTGATCGTTGATTATTTTTCCCTTATCATTGTTTTCCTTTATGACTTCTGTTAGTTTTTTAATCACGGCAATTTTAAATTCTCTTTCTGGAAGGCTCAGAAATTCTTCCAAGTTATTGTCTTTGCAATCTGGGGGCTGGCTTTCTTTTTGTGGTGTGCTTTTTCTCTGGAGAGTTGCTAGGTTGCGTGTGGTTCTTCTCTTCCCTACTGTCTGTTTTCTAATTTGCCGTATGCGTTGGGACACTGTGTAGTTGGGACTGGCCGGCATCTTGGGTGGGCTTCTCTGTTCCCCTCTGGTTCTTCCAGGAGTCATCTGTCAGTTTCAAGCAGTCTTTACTGGAGAAAGGTCCCTGTTCTAAAATGCCGATGTAGGGACACACTCCCCTGTGCGCCTGGTCTGCCCCGGCGGTGGGTTCCTGCTCCCCTCTGGGCTTGGACTGCAGGCCAGAGGGGGTCTGGCGTGGGCGAACTTCCCCCGCTCACCTCTGGCTCCTGAGGAAGCCTTCTGCAGGTAGTCTTTACTGAAGAAATGTCCCTGTTCTAAAATGGTGATGTGGGACACACTCCCTGCGTGTCTGGTCTCAGGCACACTCTTCTGCGCACCTGGTCTGCCCCAGCTGTGGGTGCTCGCTCTCCCTGTGGGCTCAGACTACTTGTTCGGAAGGGGCCCGGTGTGGGCAAACTCCCCAGCTGGCCACTAGCTCCTTCAGGAGCCTCTGCTGGCTTCAAGTCGCTAGGTGGTGCCAGAGATCTCTCCTAGAGCCCTTGGGGAGCTGATTTTCCACCCCGTGGGACAGGGAGCAGAGCGGGGATGGTAGGGTACACCTCAACGGCTTTGGGGTGCTGTGTCTGCCTTGTGCCCCACCGTCGTGGGGAACCCACGCCCCTAATTTCGTGCCCCGGGTCTCTGTTCCAAAGCCCTCAGTTCCAGGACGCGGGCTGTAGCCCAGATCAGTGGGGCGGGAATGGCGCCTTTTGAATCCTGCTCCCCTGCCTGGGCGCCTTGTTCCTGCTCACTCAGGATGGGCCTCCGCCGTCTCCCCCTAATTTCGTGCCCGGGTCTCAGTTCCAAAGCCCTCAGTTCCAGGATGCGGGCTGTAGCCCAGATCAGTGGCGCGGGAATGGCGCCTTTTGAGTCCAGCTCCCTTGCCGGGGCGCCTTGTTCCTGCTCACTCAGGGAGGGCCTCCGCAGTCTTCCCCTAATTTCGTGCCCCGAGTCTCAGTTCCAAAGCCCTCAGTTCCAGGACGCAGGCTGTAGCCCAGATCAGTGGCACGGGAATGGCGCCTTTTGAATCCAGCTCCCTTGCCTGGGCGCCTTGTTCCTGCTCACTCAGGGAGGGCCTCCGCAGTCTCCCCCTAATTTTGTGCCCCGGGTCTCAGTTCCAAAGCCCTCAATTCCAGGACGCGGGCTGTAGCCCAGATCAGTGGCGCGGGAATGGCGCCTTTTGAATCCCGCTCCCCTGCCTGGGCGCCTTGTTCCTGCTCACTCAGGGAGGGCCTCCGCCCGGGTCTCAGTTCCAAAGCCCTCAGTTCCAGGACACGGGCTGTAGCCCAGATCAGTGGCGCGGGAATGGCGCCTTTTGAATCCCGCTCCCCTGCCTGGGCGCCTTGTTCCTGCTCACTCAGGGAGGGCCTCCGCCGTCTCCCCCTAATTTCGTGCCCCGGGTCTCAGTTCCAAAGCCCTCAGTTCCAGGACGCGGGCTGTAGCCCAGATCAGTGGCGCGGGAATGGCGCCTTTTGAATCCCGCTCCCCTGCCTGGGCGCCTTGTTCCTGCTCACTCAGGGAGGGCCTCCGCAGTCTCCCCCTAATTTCGTGCCCCGGGTCTCAGTTCCAAAGCCCTCAGTTCCAGGACGCGGGCTGTAGCCCAGATCAGTGGCGCGGGAATGGCGCCTTTTGAATCCCGCTCCCCTGCCTGGGCGCCTTGTTCCTGCTCACTCAGGGAGGGCCTCCGCCCGGGTCTCAGTTCCAAAGCCCTCAGTTCCAGGACGCGGGCTGTAGCCCAGATCAGTGGCGCGGGAATGGCGCCTTTTGAATCCCGCTCCCCTGCCTGGGCGCCTTGTTCCTGCTCACTCAGGGAGGGCCTCCGCCGTCTCCCCCTAATTTCGTGCCCCGGGTCTCAGTTCCAAAGCCCTCAGTTCCAGGACGCGGGCTGTAGCCCAGATCAGTGGCGCGGGAATGGCGCCTTTTGAATCCCGCTCCCCTGCCTGGGCGCCTTGTTCCTGCTCACTCAGGGAGGGCCTCCGCCGTCTCCCCGCAAGCCTAGGTCGCAGGCGCGGGGACCTGGGCAGCTGCGATCCGGTCCGGATCCGCGCCGCTTTCCGCACGCAACCTTACCGGGCGGCCAGGGCTGTGTGCTGGTGCTGGTCTCCTCCTGGGGGGCGTGGCTCTCTTTAATGGCGCCTGGAGCTCACCTCCGCGGCGGATCCTGCAGGGTTCGCCTCTCCCGTTCACGGGGTGTGGTGGCTGCAATAGTTCCTTTCCACTCACAGTCCCACTTGCTGCTTCCGTTTTTCTTGTTGGCCGTTTTGGTTTGTTGCTTCCCTCCTTTCTGCCGGTCGGTCGGAGAGTGCCGACTTTGTGGGCGGGGGAGGGGAGCAGGGTTCTGCGCTTCCCTCCCTTCTCGTCCTCTTTTATGGCAACTTTCTTCTTCGGGCAGTTTGCTGGAGTCGTCCGTTTATCTTCCATGTCCCAGTTCTCACTGGGACCTGCCGCTTTTCCTCCCTATTAACTTTTTTTAATGGGAGATCTTACTCGCAGCGTCTCCTCGCCGCCATGTTGCTCCGCCCCCTCAGTGTAATGTTTTTAAGGTTTATTCATGTTGTAGAGCATATCAGTACCTCATCCTTTGTTGCAGCCAAGTAAAATTCCATTGTGTGGCTATACTTCATTTTGTGTATCCATCTGTCTGACCATCTGTCCATCCATCCATCCATCCATCCATCCATCCATCCACCCACCTGTTAATGAGTAGTTATGCTGCTTCTACCTTTTGGCTATGATGAATAATGTTGCTATAAATATTAGTGTACAAGTTTTTGTGTAGATGTATATTTTCTTTTCTCTTGTGCTTATGCCTGGGAGTGGACTATTCAAATAATATAGAAATGTAGTTAGCAAAACTAGAACATTCCCAAGAAGTGATATAGACTCTGTAGAAAATGGTATGATGGTTCTTAAAAAAATTCAACATACATTACCATTTTGATCCAGCAATTCCACTTCTAGGTATATATACAAAATAAAAAAATAGAACTCAAACATATACAAGTATTCATAGTATCAGTATTCACAATAATCAAGTTTAAAACAATCCCATGTCCAACAATGGATGAATGGCTAAAGAAAATGTGGTATATATAAAACGTGGGATATTATTCAGTCTTAGAAAGGAAGGCAATTCTGACATATGTTTCAATATAGATGAATTTTGAAGACATTGTATTAAGTGAACTAAGGCAGAAACAAATGGATATATATATTGTTTAATCCCACTTATCTGCCCTGCCTAGAGAAGTCAAGTTCATGGAGAGAGTACGAAGAACAGCTGTTACCAGGAACTGGAGGGCAGGAATGGGGGGCAGAAAATGGGAAGTTAGTTTTTGATGGGGACGGAGTTTCATTTTGGGAAGTCCATGTAGAACAAACTCATTTTTGTTTTCTTTTAAAAAATGTTTTATGGAGCTGGAAGGAATCATGCTCAGTGAAATAAGCCAGAAAGAAAAAGGAAAATACCGGATAGTCTCACTCATATCAGGAATTTAGAAAACCTAAATAAGGGACCAAGAAAAAGACTAATTATAATAAAGTAAAAATCAAAATCAACAAGCAACTATAAACCAGAGACACACCACAGGGGCGAGGGGCGACAGGGGAGAAGGGAGTTGGATCAAAACAAGGGGGGTGGGAATTTTATGGGGACTATAACCGAGATGAAAATGCATACATTATGCAAAAATGAAAAATGATGTAAAAATATATAAAATAAAATAAAAAAAATGTTTTCTGGTTCTGTAGCCCAGTGGTGGGGGTGATTGCACAAAAGGTGAATGTCCTTTTTCTTCTCCTCCTCCTCCTCCTTTGCCAAGTCAGACATATAATTAGAAAGCAGATACTATTTTTTTTTTTTTTGGTACAAAATTTAAGGACAAGTGAAACCAAGTCCACATTACTTTTTTTTTTTTACACACATGTATTTTTATAGACATTAAATCACAAAGCAGCTAATCTAGCAGTACCCAGTGTTTAATAACTTTGGCTGAATCTCTGTTCTCCAGCAAACCTGACTGTAAGATCCTGGAGGGCAGAGACCACGTTCTAATGAGTGTTGGATTTCTCCAGCACATGACACAGTGTAGTGAATGTTCTTAGTGCCATTGATTAAACCATACACTTTAGAATGATTAAAATGGTAAATTTTAAGTTATGTATTTGTATTTGCCGCAAGAAAATTTAGAAAATTGCAACATTTTCTTTTTTAAATTTTAATAATTTTATTTTTAAATATATTATTTACATCATTCTTCATTTTTTTTTTTACAATGTATGCTTTCTCATCTCAGTTACAGTCCCTGTGAAAGTCCCACTACCAATTACCCATGTACCATCACCATAGTCCCTTGTGCTCTTCCCACCCATTTTGATCCTACTCCCTTCTCCCCCCTGCAGAATGTGTCTGGTTTATAGTTACTAGTTGATTTTTATTTTCACTTTATGATAGTAACTTTTTCTCTTTTTTTTCCTGATCCCTTATTTGGACCCTCTATATTCCTCCTATAAGTGAAATCATCTGGTATTTTTCTTTTCCTTTTTGTCTCATTTCACTGAGCATGATCCTTCCAGCTCCATCCATTTTGCTGTGCATGGCATGAGTTTATTTTTTTAATAGCTGAATAATATTCCATTGTGTATATATATCACATATTCTTGATCCAGTCATCTATTTTGGGGCATTTGTGTTGTTTCCATAGCTTACTTATTGTAAATAGTGCTGCAAAAAACATACGGTGCAGGTGTCCTTTTGAATTAATGTTTTTGTGTTCTTTGGGTAGATACCTAGGAGTGGAATTGCTGGATCACACGGAAGCTCCAATTTTAGCAGTTTGAGGAAACTCCACACAGCTTTCCATAGTGGTTGGACCAAAAACTGCAACATTTTTATCTGTCCAATTCTTCCTTGTGTTTCAAGATAACCTAGACTCCAGGCTGGGTAGTTTTTCTCCAAATCCCCATCTCTGCATTGACTGATACTTTTTTAAGTTTATTATGTGCTTTGGCTCATTTTACCAAGTTGTTCTGTTACTCTGCTCTTATATGTCTGGGTCATCTTTCCACATTAGTCCAAACTTATTTTTGTTTTCTTTTAAAAAACCTTTTATGGTAGCTCCATTTTTAGTAGACTGAGGAACCTCCAGACAGCTCTCCATAGTGCGTGGACCAGTTTGCACTCCCACCAACAATGTAGGAGAGTTCCTTTTTCACCACATCCTTGCCAACATTTGTTGTTGCCTGTTTTTTTGATATGTGCCATTCTCACTGGTGTAAGGTGGTACCTCAATGTGGTTTTAATTTGCATTTCCCTGATGATAAGGGATGTTGAACATTTTTTCATATGGCTGTTGGCCATTTGCATTTCCTCTTTGGAGAAATGTCTTTTAATAGGCCTCCCTGGTGGTGCAAGGGGCTAAGACGTAACCTATGGGGTGATCCGCAGCCACTGCAGCACGAGTTCGATCCCCAGCCGGGGAGCTACCCACACGGAGCAGCAGACCTCTCCTGACTTGCCCCCTGCTCCCTTAACAGTGTATTTCAGTTGGTCCTCCTGTTCTGTTCCCCATTCTGTCTCTGGTGAATCCTCTCACCCTCCACACTTCTGGCCTGTACCCGGTTCTTATTTGCATAAATAAATAAATCTTTTTTTTTAATAATAAATTTTATTTTTATATTCCCCCATACAATTGCAAACGCCCCATTCTGACCCCAATCCTTCCCCTCCCGCTCCCCACCCCCCAAAAAGTGTCTCTGGTTCATAGTTTTTTGTTGATTTTGATTTTCACTTTCTTATATTCATTTTCCTGGTCCCTTATTTAAGTTTTCTAGATTCCTGCTATGAGTGAGACCATCCGGTATTTTTCTTTTTCTTTCTGGCTTATTTCGCTGAGCATGATCCCTTCCAGCGCCATCCATGTTGCTGAAAATTGCATGTGTTTATCTTTTTTAGTGCTGAGTAATATTCCATGGTGTATATGTACCACATCTTCTTGATCCAGTCATCTATTTTTGGGCATTTGGGTTGTTTCCAAAGTTTAGCTATTGTAAATAGTGCTGCTATAAACATAGGGGTGCAGGTGCTCTTTGGGATTGATGTTTCTGTGTCCTTTGGGTAAATACCTAGGAGTGGAATTGCTGGATCATATGGAAGTTCTATGTTTAGTAGGTCCAGAAATCTCCACACAGCTCTCCATAGTGGTTGGACCAGTTTGCACTCCCACCAACAGTGCAGAAGAGTTCCTTTTTCTCCACACCAGTTTTTTTAATATGTGCCATTCTCACTGGTGTAAGATGGTATCTCATGGTAGTTTTGACTTGCATTTCCCTGATTACAAGTGATGTTGAACATTTTTTCATATGCCTGTTGGCCATTTGCATTTCTTCTTCAGAGAAGTTTCTTTTTAGCTCTTCTGCCCATTTTTTGATTGGATTATTTTCTTTGTTGTTGTTGAGTCTCATCAGCTCTTTGCAGATTTTTGTGATCAGTCCTTTATCATTAGTGTTGTGTGCAAAAATGTTCTCCCAGTTGGTGGGGTTTCTCTTTATTTTGGTTATTGTCTCTTTTGCTGAGCAGAAGCTCTTTAATTTGGTGTAGTCCCAATTGTTTATCTTTGCCTTCACTATCACTGCTTTGGGTGATGTGTCTGTAAAGATGTCTTTGATGTGCAAATCCCATAGTGTTTTGCCTATATTTCCTTCTATGTATTTTATGGTTTCAGGTCTTATGTCTAGTTCTTTAATCCATTTTGAGTTGATTTTTGTGTATGGTGTGAGGTAGTGGTCAAGCTTCATTCTTTTGCATGTAGCGACCCAGTTTTCCCAGCACCATTTATTGAACAAACTTTCTTTGCTCCAATGCATAGTCTTTGCTCCTTTGTCAAAGATTAGTTGACCATAAATCTGTGGATTTATTTATGGATTTTCTATTCAATTCCATTGGTCTGTATGTCTGTTCTTGTTCCAATACCATGCAGTTTTGATGATTATGGCTTTGTAGTATAGTTTGAAGTCTGGGAGTGTGATGCCTCCATTCCCTTCTTTTTTTTTCAGGAGTGCTTTGGCTATTCGGGGTTTTTTGTGATTCCATATGAATTTCATCAATAATTGTTCTATTTCTTTGAAGAATGACATTGAAATTTTGATTGGAATAGCATTGAATCTGTATATTGCTTTTGGTAGGATGGCCATTTTAATAATGTTTATTCTTCCAATCCATGAGCAGGGGATATCTTTCCATTTCTTTGTGTCTTCTATTTCTTTTTACCGTGTTTTATAGTTTTCTTTGTATAGGTCCTTTACCTCTTTTGTTAGATTTATTCCCAAATATTTGATTTTTTTTGTTTCGATAATAAAAGGGATGGTTTTTTTGATTTCTTCTTCTTCAGATTTATTGTTTGTGTATAGGAAGGCTACTGACTTTTGCGTGTTGATTTTGTTTCCTGCCACTTTACTGAACTGATTGATGAGTTGAATTAGTTTTTCTGTGGAGTTTTTGGGGTTCTCTATGTATATTATCATATCATCTACAAATAGTGATAGTTTGACTCCTTCTTTTCCTATTTGGATTCCTTGTATGTCTTTCTCTTGTCCTATTGCTCTGGCTAGGACTTCCAGTATTATATTGAAAAGCAGTGGTGAGAGTGAACATCCTTGTCTTGTTCCAGATCTTAATGGAATTGCTTTCAGCTTTTCGCCATTGAGAATGATACTGGCTGTTGGTTTGTCATATATGGTCTTTATGATGTTGAGGTATGTTCCTTGTATCCCAAGAATTTCAAGGGCTTTTATCATGAATGGGTGTTGCACTTTGTCGAAAGCTTTCTCAGCATCTATTGATATAATCATATGGTTTTTATATTTCTTTTTGTTGATGTGTTTTATATTTCTTTTTGTTGATGTGTTAATGTTGATTGATTTTCGGATGTTGAACCATCCTCTTGTCCCTGGAATGAATCCTACTTGGTCGTGTTGAATTATCTTATGGATACGTTGTTGGATTCTGATAGCTAAAATTTTATTGAGGATTTTTGCATCAGTGTTCATTAGGGAGATTGGCCTGTAGTTTTCCTTTTTTGTGTTGTCCTAGTTCGGTTTTGGTATTAGTGTAATGTTGGCTCAAGAAACCATTTTAGACATCTCACCTAATTGCCCTCCATGAAATTTAGTACATGTGTATACATGTGTATATAGTTATCTCTCTCTTTCTGTCTCTCTCTCTCCCTACCTACCTACCTACCTATCATCTGTCCATCATCTCTATTTATTTCTATGTGCTGCATGTATAGCTATATATTTTAACTCATCTCAAACTGATTTTTTGTTCCCATAGAGGTAAAATATTGCTCCCACTGAGAATGCATGCTTTATGGTTTTCTATTCTGTGACTATACCACAATTTATGTATCAAATGTATTATTGGTGAACATTTGGGTAGTTTCTAGTTTTTCTAGAGAAGTGTACATGCTACTATATGCCCATTAATGCACATATGTAAACACTTCTGTGTGTATATATTTGAGTGTAATTGCTGGATAATAGGGATTGTATATAGATAACTTTTGTATCTATTGCCAAACCATTTTCCAAAGGGGTGTGCCACTTTTAACCTCCCAACAGCAGTGCAAGAGGACTTCAAATACATGCCAGTCTTGGCATTTTCCATCTTTAACCATTCCAGTGCAAATGCAACATTGTTGGTTTTATAAACTGCATGATATTCCATAGACTGGATGTACAATGATTTGTATAATCATTTCTCTGAATGAGATATTCCATGTGTTTTCATTCTTCTTGTCATGAAAAGGTACCCTGTAAAGAGGAAACTTGAATACTCCTCACTGTCAAAAGAGAGAAATTCCTAGAGGTGGAGTTACTATTTCAAAGGGCGTAGATGCCAACAATTTTGATAAATTCTCACAGCCTTTCCAGTAGGTTTTTTTTTTTTTTTAACCAGTTCACTTTGTGTCTCAAATAATATATGAGTGTCTATTTCCCTGCATCATCCACAACACAGGTTATTCCCACTAAGCTTCAGCTTCCTCACATGAGAAATGAAGACAATACTATTAAGTTCTAGGGTGCCAGGGAGATTCGGAGTGGAATCCTGTACGTACACTCCCCAGGGACATTGGTTCTTGGCATAGAGGAGCCATGCTATGCTTCCCTTCTTTTTATCTCTTCCTCTTCCTAGTTCTCTTTCTCCTTCATTCAATTTATTCAACAAATATTTTCTGAGCACTGTGTCTGATGTGGGTCAGCACTGATGGATAAAACGGACATAGCCTTCATCTTTGTGAAGATTATAATCTCCTGTCATCTTCTCCTCCCCCTTCTTTGTCTCCATTGTCACAGACAGCACCCACATCTTACAAAGTGCCTCATTATCTTCAGCATGGCAACAAGTAGCAATTATATACCATGTCCCAACCATACATTTCTGTGCAGGGGTTGGCTGTTGGGGTGTGTATGCAAGGCATGTGAGGATGTTCTCCTTCTCATGTTTCTTCACAATGATCCAGGTAAGGTCTGACTATTCCAAAGGGATAAAACAACACAGCTGCGAGTGCATGGAATCATCCAGTGAGACTGGGAGACATGCATCACTTTTTCCTGTGATTGTGAGAAATCTTTTTATTTTTCACTAGAAGAGAAACAAAACAATCAAAACACCCAATCAAAACACCTAACATCCCATCCTCATTCTGTGCCAAACATTCTGACCAAACTATGCTTCTTCCATCTTGAAATCCTATTCTGGTTAGCTGAGAAGACTGTTGGAAAATGGCTAGCAAAATGATTTTTCGCCAAAGAAACAAGCAGCAAAAAGTCCTAATTTGTAGTGTTTGCCACTTTCCATGGTAGAAATGATTCCACAGTGGCTGATCTCAAGCTACTAAAATGTTGTCATGGAATATGGAGTTGGGAACAGCTGGCTGTGGCACATCTGAGTGACTCAGAAGGAGTCTTTGAGGGGGTTCAGTTATACCTGCTCAGGTTTGAACAGGGTATTTCTGATGGAGTCCCTTTTCAGGGAAGCAGTTCCTGGGGACAGAGCCATGTCTGAATATTTCACCCAGAGCCAGGCACATAGTGGTTGCACAGGACGAGCTGGGTGGATGAAGTTACTGGATGTCCAATCACCTGGAGAGAGGCAGAGAAGGTTCCTTTTCAGTTCTTCCTCAGTCCATCAATGATGAGACCTCCTGAGACCCTGGCTTCTCTGTGTCAGCATGTGAGAGAAGGATGTGTCACTATGGACTGGAGTAACTGTTAGTTAATCATCTCTAGTTAATGTAATAAAATTGATTAATTATATCAATCAGAGTTATCTGATGATTAGTTAGCCAGAGAAAGACAACCTGGTGCAGATTCCATGGAGGGATGTTACATGTAGGAATTAGAGATGTAGGTTGGCTTCCCAGAGGAACTGGCATTTCATCTGTAATCTGAGGAATGAGTGGGTGGTTTCCTGGTGGGGATGCAGAAGAGGAAGCCCAGGCTGAGGGACCTCAGCATGAGCAGTAATAGAGGTGAAAGGGAGAGCTTGGTGGCTTCTTGGTGTCATGCTTGCTTCTATATACCAGTGAACAAAGTGTCAGGGATGATGGTGGTAAGAAGTAGGCCCTGATGTAAATGTGGGGAGGGGTGGAATCATGAAGAGACTTAAAACCATTCTAGCCAGTCTGGGTTTGGTTGGGTTGTAGGAAGAACAACAGTTCTGGTTTGCCCAGGACTGATGGTTTCCTCGGATTAAAAGATTTCAGTGTCAAAAACACTGGAGAAGTCCTAAGCAAAGCAAAATGACTCGGTTCCCTGTAATGGGAAACCATTCTCGGTAATGGGGAACCATTAAAGAACTCTGCATTGTGGGGTGCTACAACTCTTGGTTGTTAAAAGATCACTGAGATTTCAGGTGAAAGGAAATTTCTATGGGAAGCCATCTCTGAGCCCTCCCTGGGCCAGATGGGATCCAAGCCAGGCTGGATCGATGCTGCCTTCATCAAAGGACAGCTGACAGTGTGAGCTTGAGTCATACACATGCTTATTTAGTGCCCAGAATGACTTGTGGGAAATGGCCAATCAATGTCTATAGGTCAGGAGCAAATAACTTGGCATCAGAATTGACACTCGTGCTCCCTAACCCTATAAGTATAAAATGAGAATAATACCACCTCCCTTAATAAGACTGTGGTGTGAAAAACATCTACGTTATGGAGACATTTGATTTGTCCCAGCACTGAACGTGGCCTGGGTATCCCTGGGTTATGTCCCCATCTGGCTGCAGGTCATTACCTTTTCCAAGCCAGAAAATCAAAACCGATTTGAAGAATTGTTCTGAGGATGAAATGAAACAATTCTTGTAAAGCGGCCTGGTGTCACTTGACCACTTGGCAAGCTCTGGGTCAGATTCTGCTCTCGGAGCTGTGGATACAGCCTTCCCACACAGGGCTTCTCCTCCAAGGCTGCATGTTGCAATTCCTTGGGGAGCTCTTCAAAATGTGGACACGTAGTGCTCTTCCAGGTGATTCTGATTTAAGTGATCAAGTTAGGGGTCCTGAGCTTGGTGTTTTTTAAAAAGGAATCCAGGTGATTTGAATGTGTTGCGACTACCACAGGTTTTGTGGAAGAGGACAGATAATAACTGAACAAATAATAAACTAATTTGGATGGTGATTTCCATTTAAAATGGACCAGAAAAGGTGATGGAAAATCACTAGATGTGCTGACAGGATGGTTGGGGTGGGTATCAGAGGAGAGGGCACTTGAGTGCTGGGATGTGTAGGTGATCAATTCCCATGGCCTTTTCCTCCTTCCATTATACCCCACAGTTTCTTCAACTTGGCTGCCTGGTAGAATTGCTGAGCAAGTTTTAAAAAATATGAATGCCTGACAACCATACCCAGAGATCTGATTTAGTGGAACTCAGGTCACATATAACATAAAATTTGCCACTGTCACCATTTTTAGGTTTACAGTCCTGTGGCATCGAGTCCATGTGCTATGTTGTGCACCCATCTAGTTCTGGAATATTTTCATCACCTCTAGTGAAACCCCATTCAAGTTAAGCATTCTTGTCAATTTGTCCCTTCTCTCAGCCTCTGGTGAGTATTAATCTGGATTAATCTCTGTCTCTACAGATTTGCCCATTTTTACTCACAATAGTCCAGAGTCAAAACAACCCAAACATCCACCAATGGACGAGTCATAAACAAAATGTGGCAGATCCATATAAAGGGGTATGATTCAGACGCAAAGAAAAATGAAATTCTGATCCCTGATACAAAGTGGATGGACCTTGAAACCATTATGCTTAAGTGAAAGGAGCTAGATACAAAAGGTCAGTTAGTGTATGATGCTGCATGATTAAAAAAAAATCTCTAGATGACCAAGATGTGCAACAAAGCTTGTGAACCATTACCTTATATCATATTGGTTTTCAATCAATGAAATGTTGCTGCTCAAATATGAGTTTACATTGTTTACAGTCAGGTCAACAGTGACTTTCCAGATTTGAAATGGATTCATTTCTCATGCAGTTGTCCCCACGCTGCTCAGTCTCTTGGACTGTTTTGTAGAAAAGTGGGAGACATTTTATTGAATGTGCGTGTGTTTCCTGGGTATCATTTCCCTGTGAGTTCACAGACACCGGGGCTGTGTCCCCCTTTTATGAGCAGTCAGAACATGGTCCTGTACCCAAAGATCTCTTGCTCAAACCTTGGTTATACCCATGAATTCATATTTGCAGAAATAGAATCTTTTTTCCTACTATTGACTTTGTTTTCACCTGTTACCAACTCCTGGTTCCATTGGAACCTCCGGTCCTGACCTCTGCGGCCCCCTCTGCCTGTGTTGGGAGATGTGGCAGTGAGATCTCTTTGTTATGAAAGGAGGTGGTGTTGCTTAAAGACTTGGCAACTTCTAAGCATCCCAAGCTCCCTTGGGGGGTAAACAACCCACAGGTGGCTGACAAGACAAGACAAGACAGCATCTCATCTTGTCAGGCAGGATTTTGTCACTATGACTGGGTTGACGCCCATGTGCCCTGGGTGCTCCTTCCCTCCCTGAATGTATTAAGGTTTTGTAACTCACTGTGCTTGCAGTACAACGGGGAGCACAGATGAGTAGCTGTCACTTCCCAGACACCCACTTGGGGCATTTGAAAAACTGAGGACTCTAACCCTAACAATGACTATGAGATGCAATGGGAAGCTGGATGGTTTAGAAACATTAAGCAAGTTGGGCTTAGAAGACAGTGCTCTCAGGCTCCCGAGTCCTCTTTCTCTTCCTTCATGGCCCAAGGGCTAGATCAATTAAAAAGAAATCAAAGAAAGTTTTGGCTACTCTCCCAAGTTCAATCCAAAATGGTCATGTAAGCTCAGCAGAATAAATGAGCCAGTCCAAGCTTCCCTGGGGGTCCATAAGCTGTTCTGGAAACAAAAGCTCTTCTGTCTTAGAACTTGGTTGAGTGTGCTCGCTCCACATGGCTGAGTTCTCTGGCCACATCTACCCTTTGGGCATCTACACATCTCAGTTGCTCCCATCACTACCAATTTCCCACAGATGTCAGTCTATATGACCATGAGTGTATACGTGTGTGTAAGGTGGTGTGGGTGGAAAGATGCAAATAAATGGGCAATCTTTACAGGTTTCAGATTCTGACTGATTTTGTGACTTGAATTATGTAACTTCTTGGTGACTCAGTTTCCTTATATGTAAAGAAGAGACAATGGTGTTCACTTTGCTTTGGTGTAGTGAGAAGCTAAAATGTCTAAATATTTAGAAAACTATTATTTAGAAATCATTCTATTTTACTTCCTAATTACCTATTGGATTCACCCTTTGCTCTTGAACATCTCTTTATCCTAATTGAGACATCCTACATCCACAACCTGGCTGGAAAACACAGACCCCTGATTAATCTCCACTAGCCAGTTGTGTGACCTGGATGGCCCCTGCCACGCCCTACAAGACCTACTTCTGCAGTGAACATAGGAGGTTGGCTATGGTCAGTTGGTTGATGTTCTGGAAGCTGTGTGGTGTTTGCACTGTATGAAGGAAGGGAGATGGGAGGGAGGTATCCATAAACTGATACTATCAATGGATTGAGCCAAGTCTGGGGAGGGATCTAGTTCACATCACTAAGATGCAATGACTTAATAGCATTAATGATGAATGCAATGGTCACACTATTAATGAGACATGAGATGAAATATAAGAATAATTATCATATGATAATGCCATGAACAAACAGAAATGGCTCCTGCCATTGTGGCAACTGTGGATACTCTTGCAATGAAGAGTCACAAACATAATTTTGTGTTTGTGAATGGGTGAGGAAAGAGATGCCAAAGAATGAGTGAGAGGATTCCAGCAAGGAATATCTGGGTGGAAAATTACACCTGGAAAATGGATTATAGTAGAATTGCCTGCCCAAGTCCATTTCTCCACAGAGGGAGAGGACTGAAGCCCCGATGGGACACTGTCCATCAACTGAAATATTGAGGCCTTCTCAGGCCTGAGAAATCACAAGTGGAAGGTTTCTATGTGAAATCACACCTTTCAGATGCTCGCCTCTTGATGGTCTCCTGACTGGGGGGAGGGAGGTGTTCTTAATGGTTTTACACAAAAGTTTTTTTTTCACTTTGGGGGAAATGTGTTTAGGCAGAACTTCCTTTATTTCCCTCCCTCCCTCCTTTTCCTCTTTCCTTCCTTTCTTCTTTCTTTCCTCCCTCCCATCCCCCTCCCTGCTAAGCTTACTAATTGCCTACTATGTACTATGTCTCAATCAATGTGATATATATATATATATATATATTTAAAGATTTATTTATACAAGCACTTGGGTACAGGCCAGAGGCACGGGGGGTGGGGGTTGGGGTGGGGTGACAGGATTCACCAGAGACAGAGTGGGGAGCAGAACAGGCAGACAGACTGAAATGCACTGCTGAGGGGAACAGCGGGTGAGACAGGAAAGGTCTGCTGTGCCATGTGGGACTCTCCCTGGCTGGCCGGGACTTGAACTGGCACTGTAGAGGCTGAGGACAGCTTCACAGCGCTGCACTCAACCCGCTGCACCACTGGGGAGGCCCTCAATGTGATATATTGGAGAAATATTAGATATAGTTCATTCTGTCATGGACCTAATACTTCCTGGTTAAACATTTAAAATAATGAGTATATAATTAGAAGCTAAGGTAAGTACAACAAAGGTGATAAGTGTGATTCTTTGAGAACCTAGAGACCAACTGGGACTATTAAGGGATCTGGGAAATTTTCCCTGAGGAAGAGACAGGCTCGAGTGGGCATCTTCCAGGAAGAGACAGTGGCAGGTGGCAAAGGAGTGAGAAAGAGTGGCTTGGTAGGGAATCCACAATGGCATAAGGTCCTGGGGCAGGGAGAGAAGCCACTGGGAGGGATGGCAGGGAAGTAATCCATGATGCCATGAGAGAGAGATTGAGAGAGAGAGAGAGAGAGAGAGAGAGAGAGAGAGAGAAAGGGAGAGAGGCTTTGCAGACTTTTGTCTTAAAGTGACTCTTTCTTCCAATTGTCATGAAATCAACTCTCCCCACTTTGTCCTCTATTTGCTGCAGGTGGCAATGTCAGAACACAAGAGATAAGGAGCACCAAGACTACTCAAATCAAACCCAGAAAAGCCTTCCTTGATTTATGGGACATTAGATTAGGCTGTTTGTGAGCATTCTGGAGGAGGCAAAGCTCTCAGTAGTCTATTGATGATTTGTTACGCACAACTGCTGATCCCAACAGTACTTGAGCCCTAAAATATACTGAGAATTACAGAATTTTCTACTCATGCTAATGAGGTTCCTGACAGAAGAAGGCAATCTTCAACAGAGTTTACGTGAGGAAAACAATGAGGGATGTGTGGAAGAGGGGGGAGCTCCTAAACTAGATAAGGGTAAGGGAAGGGGCATCTAGAACACATCCAAATAAGATCTGCAAAATTTAGTCCCTGGCCACCTTTCCAGCTGCAGCTACCATCGTCCTAAAATAATTTTCAACTTCCTAAAGGTAGCATCTATTTTTTTCTTTTACCAGAATCTTTGCTCAGGCTGCTTATCCTTCCTGAAACATCATTCCTTTCACTCTCCTTTTTTTTTTTTTTTTTAAATCTGACTTATCCCTCTTCATTTTCAGGTGACAGCTTTAATATCATATACTTTAGGGCCTGCCTTCTCTTCACCAGGTAGGATCTCCCTTGTTTTAGTCTTTCCTCACATCTCAAATATCACTTGCCTGCTAGTTGTGTCTTTTTTTATTCTTACCCTTTGTTTGGTTTCTCTATATTCCTCCTATAAGTAAAACCATCTTATATTTTTCTTTTTCCTTCTGACTTCTTCATATAATCCCTTCCATCCATTGTGTGTGTAAATACCACATCTTCTTGATCCATCATCTGTTTTGGGGCACTTATAACCTAAACATTTTAAATGTCTTATCTAATTTAATTCTCACATCCCTGAGAGGTGAGAATTGTTATTATTACTATTATTTCCAGATTTTGACTTTAATTTTTTTTATTGAAGTAGATTGCATTCTAACATTGAATAGGTTTTAGGTATGCATAATGATAAATCAATGTATATAAATACTACATTAAGTTCACCACTAAAAGTCCAGCCATACATTTCTGTCTTGGGAATAACAAAAGGGTCAGAAAAACATGTCCATTGAAAGAAACTTGCCCTGTGTCTGCTTCCCCCTTAAATGGCTTAGGTTTTTGGGAAAAGATTATTTTAGCCAGGGACTGGAAGTGGTGTTGGTTGTACCAAAGTGATGTTTACCTCTGAAGGCAGAGAATACCAGCAGAGTAGGAAAACTGCCCTCCATTTCTTGCTGTTCTGCTTCACTGCTTGTTTTTTAATTCTTTTCTTTTTTTGCGGCGACATTGGCTTAGCGGCATAGGCTCACACCTCTCCAAATGTACGTTTGTTTATTGCACTGCGCTCACCACCAAAGCCCTGAAAACCTCCATTGGGCCCCTCACCTTTCCTCCCCAGCCTAAACCCTCCCTTTCAGAAGAACTGTTGTTATGACTATTGTGTTCGGGCAACTGAGGCATGGCAAGGTTGAATACATGTGCCAAGGTATCTCAGCTAGGACTTGGCAACACCAGTGTCTGAGCAGAAATCAGTCCTGTGTCCATGTTATTGACAACTTCCTGCAGTGCAGACAAAAGAGGGCTCAGGCTGGAGAATTAGGCAAGGGCTTCTCAGAACAAGGTGGTCTCCTATTCCCAGGTTGCCTTGACATGCAGATCTTATCCCAGAAAACAGGGACCATTAAGCTCCATACTAGATTCTACCAAAACTAGAGACACAATGATTTGCGGGGACATGTGAGGGTTGAGTCCATTGATTACTCAGGTGAGGAGCTGGGAAGGTGGATTCATGGCCATGTCTCTGGAGGAAAGAGGCAAAGTTCTACAGTTCTGTTCTTATAAGGTGGGAAGACAAAGGAATTGTATCTTTAAACATGTGTCATTTAGAAAAATGTGTGAATTGTAAATAGAAGGTAACTTTTCTCTTTCATGTAAAGACAGAGATAAATGGTTAAGGGTTGAATGCTGCTAAATATCCTACAGAACACCCCCGGGCACCTCATGACAAAGAGAGTGATCTGTCCCCAAAGGTCAACAGTATCAGGATTGAGAAACCCTAGCTGAGCAGGATGGTGGGGACACACGTATGCATTCTGAGAAGCTTGTCACTCTTGTGATAAAGCACTTAGTAAGATTGCTAATTACAATGTGGGCAGAGCCTATAGCTCTAAAAGAAATAGCTTACAAATTTCAGAATGTCAGAGTTTGTTAACTGCTTGCTGCTTTCAACAAAGTTCTATAAAAACAAACAAACAAATAAAAAAATGGACTCAGAATGGAGCCAACGAGTGTGCAAGAGAAAAAGAAGGAGGAAACATTATGTGGAGTGAAAGAAGGGCGACACAAAGGGTCATGTAGTGTGTGAATCCTTTTATGTGAAATGTTGAGAAGAGGCAAACCCACAGACAGAGAGGATTAATGGTTTCCAGGGCTGCGGGGAGGGGAAATAGGGGAGTGACTGCTCATGGGGATGGAGTCTGATTTTGTGTTGGTGAAACTGTTTTGGAAGAACACAGTGTTGTACAACACTGTAAGTGTAGGAGGTAAAGGACTGCTGAAGGTAAAGGAGTGAGGGAGGGAGAGAGGGAGAGAGGGAGAAAGGGAGAGAACAGGAATCATCCAAAATTTGTAGTTAGCTATATTAAAGATATTTAGATGAACTCTTTGGTTATAGTAGTTCCCCATGCATGGAACTAACCAGAAATTAATAGACTGGAAGCCTAGTAACACTTTGAGAGAGTTTAATTATTGAAAAAATTTTCCATGTGTGAGTTGTGTCAAAGAGCCTATGATCAAATTTCAAAACACCTCTGGTTCCAAGTCTATATTATTAGGAAGTCAAGTTTGAAATTTGCAGCATCCTTCCCCAAGATTCCAGCTCTTCTGCCCACTTAAGATAAATGTTTTGAGACTGTCTTCCCAAAAGCAATGCCAGAAGTCAGGGGGAAAGTGGAGAAGGAAATTTCCCCAAAAGAGAAGAATGAAGTGGAAAAGTGTACCTTTCAACCTACCCTTCACTGTGTACTCTTCCCTTCATGGCCAGACACGAATGTCACATATCGCAGAAAACACCTTGCATCCCGAGAGAATGACCCCAAAATTGTACTACCTTCTTTTTCCTTAAATTATTCATTAGTTTTGTATATCTTTAAAACCCAATAGATTATAACCAAGATGAAAATGCATACATTGTGCAAAAATGAAAAGTGATGTAAAAATATATAAAATTAAAAAAATTCTATATTAAGTAAAAAACAAAAACAAAAACAAAAAACAAACCCAATAGATTAAATGTTGAGTCCTGTGGTAGGCAGCTTTTGAAATTGCCCCGATGGTCCTACCTCCTATATTGATTCCCTGTGTAACCTGCTCCCCTGAATGTGGGAGGGCCCTAGTGACTCACCTCTAAAGAATAGAATATGGCAAAGTGATGGGATATTCCTCAAGTGCTTGGTTATGTACAGACTGACTTCTCGCACTTTTGGTCTCCCTGTCTTGCTCTTTCTCTGTGTCCAGCTCTCCCCTCCCCCCTCCATTATTCTCCTCCCTCCCCCCTCTTCCTCCCTCTCTCCCCCTACTCCCTCTCCATCCCTCCCCCTTTCTGTCTCTCCCTTGCTTCCCCTTCACTGCCCACCTCATTGGCTTCACACTTTGGTGATGCAGCTGCTATGTTGGGGAGGTCTGTGCAGCAGGAGGCAGTCAGTCTGCCTGTTCTGCTCCCCAGTCTGTCTCTGGTGAATCCTCTCACCCCCCCACACCTCTGGCCTGTACCCAGTTCTTATATACATGTATAAATAAATCTTTAAAAAAGTTGAGATATAATTGACATACAGTATTGTCACTGATTTGAAAAAAAACTATACTGCAACATGATGGGCATTGTAGCATTAGCTGGCCCCTTGGTCTTGTCACATAATTTTCATTTCTTCTAGTGGTAGGGACAATGAAGATCTATTCTGTCAGCAAGCTTAATGTTCATAAGATAGTTTTGTTGTCTATAATCATTGTATTGTGTATTAGGGCTCCAGGACTTTTTTTTTAATCTTCTAGACGCATGTACGTATCCTTACATTCCATTCCATCCGAGTTTTTCTTGAATCAAATTAATTTTACTCCACTGTCTTAGAAGGACATCTTTATTTTATTTTTTTTTATTTTGAAGACATTTTATTTATATATATGTATTTTACATCATCCTTCATTTTTGTACAATGTATGATTTCCCTGTGAAATTCCCACCTCCAATCTACCCATGCACCATCAACATAGTCCTCTGTGCTCTTCCCACCCTTGTACTTGTCCTTTTCCCTCCTCCTCCCTTACAGAATGTCTCTGGTCTACGGTTGCCTGTTGATTTTGATTTTTACTTTATTATAGTTTCCTGATCCCTTGTTTGGTTGCTCTACATTCCTCCTATAAATGAAACCATCTGATATTTTTCTTTTTCTTTCTGGCTTATTTTGCTGAGTATAATCCCTTTCAGTTCTGTCCATGTTGCTGCAAATGGCATGAATTTATCCTTTTTGCTTTCTGAGTAATATTCCATTGCGCGTACCACATCTTCTTGATCCAGGCATCTATTTTTGGGCATTTGGGTTGTTTCCATAGCTGCAATAAACATAGGGGTACTGGTATTCTTTTGAATTAATGTTTTTGTGTCCTTTGGGTAGATACCTAGGAGTGGAATTGCTGGATCATATGGAAGTTCCATTTTTAGTAGTTTGAGGAACCTCCGCACAGCTTTACATAGTGGTTGGACCAGTTTGCATTCCCACCAGCAGTATAGGAGAGTTCCTCTTTCACCGCATCCTCGCCAACATTTGTTGTTGCTAGTTTTTTTAATATGTGCCATTCTCACTGGTGTAAGGTGGCATCTCATTGTGTTTTCATTTGCATTTCCATGATTACGAGTGATGTTGAACATTTTTTCATATGCCTGTTGGCCATTTGTATTTTTTCTTTGGAGAAGTTTCTTTTTAGCTCTTCTGCCCATTTTTTGACTGGATTATTTACTTTGTTTTTGTTGAGTTTTGTCAGCTCTTTGTAGATCTTTGTGATCAATCCTTATCATTAGTATTGTGTGCAAAATTTTTCTCCCAATCAGTGGGGTGTCTCTTTGTTTTGGTTAATGTCTCTTTTGCTATACAGAAGCTCTTTAATTTTATGTAGTCCCAACTGTTTATCCTTTCCTTTACTATTTTTGCTTTGGGTGATGTGTCTTTAAAGATGTTATTGAGGTGTATGTCATGTAGTGTTTTGCCTTTTTTTCTTCTATATATTTTATGGTTTCAGCTCTTATGTGTAGTTCTTTAATCCATTTTGAGTTGGTTTTTGTGCATGTTGTGAGGTTGTAGTCTAGCTTCATTTTTTTCCAATAGCAGTCCAGTTTTCCCAGCACAATTTATTGAACAAATTGCTTTCATTCCATTGCATATTCCTTGCTCCTTTGTCAAAGATTAGTTCTCCACAAGTCTGTGGGTTTATTTCTGTGTTTTCTATTCGATTACATTAGTCTATGTGTCTATTTTTGTTTCAGTACCATGCAGTTTTAATTATTATGGCTTTGTAGTACAGTTTGAAGTATGGGAGTGTGATACCTGCATTCCCCTCCTTTTTTAGTCAAGAGAGCTTTGGCTATTCGAGGTTTTTTGTGGCTCCATATGAATTTCATCAATATTTGTTCTGTTTCTTTGAAGGATGTTATTGAAATTTTTATTGACATAGCATTGAATGTGTAAATTGCTTTTGCTAGGATGGCCATTTTAATAATATTGATTCTTCCAATCCATAAACAGGGGATGTTTTTACATTTCATTGTGTCTTCTTCTATTTCTTTTAACAATGTTTTATAATTTTCTTGGTATAGGTCCTTTACCTTTTTTGTTAGGTTTATTCCCAAGTATTTGATTTTTTTGTTTCAATTATAAATGGGATGGTTTTCTTGATTTCTTCTTCTTCAGATGATTGTTTGCATATAGGAAGGCTGATTTTTGTGTGTCCATTTTGCATTCTGCTATTTTACTAAACTAGTTGATTATTTTGATTTGTTTTTCTGTGGTGTTTTTAGGGTTCTGTGTGTATGTTATCATATCATCTTCAGAGTGATAATTTACTTCTTCATTCCCTATTTGGATTCCTTGTATGTCTTTCTCTTGTCTTATTGCTCTGGCTAGGACTTTCAGTATTATATTGAAAAGCAGTGGTGAGAGTGTACATCCTTGTCTTGCTCCAGATCTTAAGGGGAAGACTTTCAGCTTTTCACCATTGAGAATGATATTGGCTATGGCTTTGTCATGTATGGCCTCTATTGTGTTAAGGCATGTTCAGAAGAACACCTTTAATCTCCCATGTAGAATGATTTGCCATTTGTTTATGATCAGGGACTGCTTAGCTTTCCCTCTTTCCTCCACTTTCTTTTTTTTTTTTTTTAAGATTTATTTATTTATGCATACAAGAACTGAGGTACAGGCCAGAGGTGTGGGGGGTAAGAGGATTCCCCGGAGACAGAGTGGGGAACAGAACAGGTAGATTGACTGAAATACACTGCTGAGGGGTCAGCGGGCTGCTGCAGTCCAGCTCTGGTGAACAGGGTTGAGAGAGGAATCGGACTGAACCTAGAAAATAAAGAAATGACAGACACAAAATAGAGTTCAAGAGAAGTGGGACCCACCCAGGGGATGCAAGACCTTTCATTTGTGCTCAAGGGTCCCGAGTGCCAGGTGCAACTAATTTTTTTGATACCAGCAGCCCCCTTCCCTCAGGTTAATTATTAGAAAATTAAGTATTCTCTTAGCATTTGGCCTTGTCTGGGCACACATTCACTGCCAAGGTTCTGAGCTATCAGGTTTTCTGTTTCTTTTTCTAATCCAGTTTGTCCCCTAGACATAGTTTTGCAGACACAAGAAAGAACATCTGGATCTGTACAGCCACGACTTTGTCTCAAGCCTTAGGGGTTGTCTTAGCACTGCATGCCTTAGGGATCTCCAACAGAGGGCGAGTCAGGAGAGGTCTGCTGTGCCATGTGGGTAGCTCCCTGGCTAGGGATCGAACTCCTGCTGCAGTGGTTTTGGATAGCTTCATAGGCTGCATCTTAACCCCTTGAGCCACCAGGGAGGCCCTCCCCCACTTTCTCGTGGGGATTTTAAACTTCTGCTCTTCTCTTTGAATCCTAACACTATTTGATATTTCTGGGGTAAATAACTAAATCTTTGATTTACTCACAAGGCCTTGAGTCATCACATTCAGACCTGATTCAGAGAACTGCTCATCACTCAGAGGTCCTCAAGCCTGAGCTGGAAGTATTTAGGATGTATTTAGGATTTAGTGTCTAATCCACATAGTGTCTAAATGGAAGAAGTATGCACTGAAAGAACCACTTTTAAGATGTTTTAATTCCTTCCAGGATTTGCACAAGAATTTTTGATGTTGTAAACTCACAGAAGCAGAGAATAGAATGGTGATTGCCAAGGAATGGGGGTGGGTAAATGGGGGAGATGATGGTCAAAGGGTACAGACTTGCAGTTATATAAGATGCTTAAATTCTGTAACTATAATATATAGCATGGTGAATATAGCTAATGATTCTATTGTATATCTGAAATTTGCTAGAAGAGAAAAGAGAAATTGTGGGTGCTGGGGTTGGGGGGGAGGAGGAATGCAGTTAGTGTTTAATGGGAACAGATTTTCAATTTTGCAGAATGAAAAGATGGATGGTAGTGATGAGCGCACATCAAAATGAATGTGTTTAGTGCCACAGAACTGTGCACTTAAGAAGAAGACAGAAAATTTTATACTATGCATTTTACCATAAAAATTTTGCTTTATCTATCCCTATATATAAATTAGTGCCTACTAGGGTCAATGCATAAGTCAGCACTATGAGATTGGCAGCAGAGAGGGAATATATTTTATTTAATTTATTTAATATATTTAAAAATATTTTATTTTATTTTATATAATTCTTACATCATTTTTCATTTTTTGCACAGTGTATGGATTTTCATTTTGGTTATATTCCCCATAAAATTCCCACCCACCTTATTTTGGCCCTGATCCCTCTTCTTCTCCCCACCCCCCCAGTGTGTCTCTGGTTTATAGTTGCTTGTTGATTTTGATTTTTCCTTATTATAATTAATCTTTTTTCCTGGTCCCTTATTTAGGTTTTCTAAATTCCTGCGATGAGTGAGATCATCTAATATTTTTCTTTTTCTTTCTGGCTTATTTCACTGAGAATGATCTCTTCCAGCTCCATCCATGTTGCTGCAAATTGCATGAGTTTATCTTTTTTGATTGCTGAGTAGTATTCCATTGTGAATATGTACCACATCTTCTTGATCCAGTCATCTATTTTTGGGCATTTGGGTTGTTTCCATAGCTTAGCTATTGTAAATAGTGCTGCTATAAATGTAGACATGCAAGTGCCCTTTGGAATAACTGTTTCTGTGTCCTTTGGGTAAATACCTAGGAGTGGAATTGCTGGATCATATGGAAGCTCTATCTTTAGTAGGTTGAGAAAACTCCACACAGCTTTCCATAGTGGTTGGACCAGTTTGCACTCCCACCAGCAGTGCAGAAGAGTTCCTTTTTCTCCACATCCTCGCCAACATTTGTTGTTGCTAGTTTTTTTTTAAGATGTGCCATTCTCACTGGTGTAAGATGGTATCTCATGGTAGTTTTGATTTGCATTTCTGGGATTACAAGTGATGTTGAACATTTTTTCATATGCTTGTTGGCCATTTTTCATTTCCTCTTTGGAGAAGTTTCTTTTTAGCTCTTCTGCCCATTTTTTGACGGGTTATTTACTTTGTTTTTGTTGAGTCTCATCAGCTCTTTGAAGATTTTTGTGATCAGCCCTTTATCATTAGTGTTGTGTGCAAAATTTTTCTCCCAGTTGGTGGGGTTTCTCTTTGTTTTGGTTATTGTCTCTTTTGCTGTGCAGAAGCTCTTTAATTTGATGTAATCCCAGCTGTTTATCTTTGCCTTCACTATCATGCTTTGGGTGATGTGTCTGTAAAGATGTCTTTGATGTGCATATCACATAGTGTTTCGCCTATATTTCCTTCTATATATTTTACAGTTTTAGGTCTTATGTGTAGTTCTTTAATCCATTTTGAGTTGTTTTTTGTGCATGGTGTGAGGTAGTAGTCAAGCTTCATTCTTTCACATGTAGTGACCCAGTTTTCCCAGCACCATTTATTGAACAAACTTTCTTTGCTCCAATGCATATTCTTTGCTCCTTTGTCAAAGATTAGTTGACTGTAAATCTGTGTGTTTATTTCTGGATTTTCTATTTGGTTCCATTGGTCCGTGTGTCTGTTCTTGGTCCAATACCATGCAGTTTTGATTATTATGACTTTGTAATATAGTTTGAAATCTGGGAGTGTGATGCCTCCCTGAGGGAATATATTTTAAACAGTGATAAGCACTGAGCTCTCTGGGAACTCATTTACATTGCATATCCATAGGTTCTGCCCTGTAACATTCAGATTCTATAGGTTTGGGGTGTGGCCTAGAAACCTGCATCATGAGTGACCCTGCATGTCTTCTTCTGAGCTGGTACCTAGATCATTCTTTGAGGGAGCAATAATCATTAAATTGACACAAGCAAGATTAACAAGATAAATGATAAACAGGGGCCTCCCTGGTGATGCAAAGGGTTAAGATGCAATCTATGAAGCTATCTGTAGCCACTGCAGCATGAGATCAATCCTTGGCCAGGGAGCTAACCCACATGGCACAGCAGACCTTTCCCCTCTCGCTTGCTGCTCCCCTCAGCAGTGTATTTCAGTAGATCTGCCTGTTCTGCTCCCCACTCTGTCTCTGGTGACTCCCCCACCCC
This sequence comes from Talpa europaea, assembly GCF_964194135.1. NCBI lineage: Eukaryota > Metazoa > Chordata > Mammalia > Eulipotyphla > Talpidae > Talpa > Talpa europaea. The sequence goes on along the minus strand of NC_140079.1, from coordinate 45,106,884 downwards.
CCACGCCTCTGGCCTGTACCCTATTTCTTATATGCATAAATAAATAAATCTTTAAAAAAATTAAAAAAAGAAAAATGATAAACATTTTAAATCTTTTTTTTTTATTATTTTCGATTGAAATAATGTGGTGGGACCTGAACCAGGAATATGACCCCTGTTGTAGAAGCCATTGTACCACATTCCTCAGGGCCATGAGAATGGGTTGCCTCATGCTCAGTGAGGTGTGTCTGCTCCTTCCAAGATCCTGGTAACATCAGGTTCTGATGAACACCCGAGGGTCATTTTAATGATAACACAGAAGAGAGCAACCACTCCAGAAATGTTATCAACAGTCTTGTGATATACTACCCCTTGACTGCCTAACACACACCGAAACACTCCTGTATGCTCTCATACCCCTTCCTTGCCACTTGCAGAGAAAAACTTTTCTGATGCTGCTGTCTTCCCTGTGTGGTGCTGCTCTTTAACAAAGTGCTTCCTTTGTGGCAACACCTCCTGGTTCAGTCTGGCTTTCTGGTTGGTGACGGTAATTCTGGTTTACAACACTACATGATTTAGGGGTTAGGATCACAGCTCTTTAATGTGTTACTATACCACACTCACTACCAAAGCATCAATAATCCTCTACCACAGTCCATTTTGCCCTTTACTCCCTTTGCTCCCACTCTGCCCCTCTGGTAGCCTCAATTCTGTAGCCAAATTTCTAGGGTTTGTTTTTGTTTAGTATTGTCTGTTCCTTAGTTTCTTAGAAAAGATAAACTTAATTGTATGTATACAGAGGCTAATACACAAAATAAGTAACCTCTCATCTAGTCACTCCATTGAGGTGAGATAGTCTCTAGAAAGTTGGCAAGAAATTTAGGAGGGAAAAACAGAACAAAGAAACTTTGTGATTTAATGAAAAAGGAATTTTGCAGGGTTTGTCTACACATGTGTCAGAAACAGATCTTGCAAGCCCTAGTCTGGGTCATAAGCTGAAGGGTTATCTCCCACTTCCTGGACCATCACAGAAATTTGGTTCCTGTTTTTAGGGGGAAATAGAATGAGGAAAATTCTCTTTATCATTCTTGGATCTTCTATCTTTTAATTTCTTTTTATTCAAAATAAACACCATGCCAATTAAACACATCTTGACAGCCTATCTTTGTCCTCAACACAAAAGCAAATCTCCATGTGGGGGCATCCCCATGCTTTTAAAAGCCTAGCGTTAAGCTCTCATTGGGTGGGTAGCATTTATATATCTTGCCACTGCTCCAAGCCTATTTCTTCATCTCTTACATGTGGTGACCCACCTTATGATGTCATTGAAAGGTTCTCTAGGTACCCACAACTCTACCTGTACCAGCAGTTGAAATCTCAGTTCTGAGGTAACCTGGGGGTTGTGCAAACAATGTTGGGGAACACTGGGTGAGCTGAGGTGACAAATTGGGGCTGTGTCAACAAGAATGCAGGTTGCAACCTAGATGGTAAGACATTGCATGCAAGGGGTGTATTTGCATTCCCATGCCAGGATTTTGGGCTTGATGGTGTTGGGGTCCAAGACAGGCTGCCCCAGGATGTGTCTACTTAGACATTGATTATTTTGAATTGAAAAAAATCAAGAGACAGAAGATCTGGTGATGAAGTTTTTGCCTAACCAGCTCCCTAAAAATAGGAAGTAAATCAGTGTTGTTGTCCTGGAGGTGAGAGGTAAACTTATCCACCTTATCATTCAGACTAGGACTGGCAAAGTCTGTTTCCTATATGTAGATATCAGATATGTAGATAAATCCTGCAAAATTCCTTTTTTTGTAAAATTGCAAAGTACTTTGTTCTGTTATTCCCTCCTAAATTTCTTGCCTGCTTTCTAGAGACAGTATCGACTCACTGGAATGACCAGATAAGAAGTTCCCTTATTAATTTTGTTAATTTTCTCTTGCTAATTGCCCTTGTGTCAATTTAATTATTTCCCAGTCATACTGGACATAGAAGGTAGAGAAATACTAGTTTCTTCCCCAACAATGGACAAAAGTTCAGGCACAAAGACATTCCCCAGACCTGGGAAGGATCTGCAAGAGGCTCAAAAGTTAGCAAAGTGGAACTCTATCTAGCCAGTGAAGAGCAAGGTAGTAGGTAGGGGCACTTGTTTTCCCAGCATCCACAAGGCAGCACTCCAAAGCTACCTGCTTCTGTCTACCTGGTGCCTTTAGACTGATTGTATCCTGTTCTGAGATGCCGACACCCCCTAGCTGGCCAGAGAGCTAAGTAACTTGCACAGACTTGAAGTCTGTGAAGCAACTATGCAAAAATCTACTGTCTAAGTGTAAACCGGCCTTTCAACTCCCACTATTGCCCAAGGAACCAGATGAAGATTTAAAAAATGGGTATTCAGACCTTGCATCTTCATGGTGCATTCTTTAGAAATCAGGGAAGTGATTAGATCCCAGTATTTGCCTTCCTCTCTACATGATAACATCAGCACATCTTCAGATAAAATAACTGAGAAACAGAAGCCCCCCTGCCAAGAATAATTACATTTTTGCCACCAGTGACTCACTGTTTCTATGTAAACGAAACTGTCACTTGTGATAGTTCGAATATACTCACAGGATTAAATCTGTTGGGCTGCTTCCTGGGTTCGACTTCTCACTTTAATTTTCTAATAAACTGGTTATCATTAAGTTCATTGAAACTTTTATTTCAGTCAAGACCTTACAGGTGACAGCACCTTGGCACTGTGATAGCCTTCAGGTGTTCTTATATCCTGCCTACACCTTTGCAAATATAATTGATTCTTACTATTTGCAGAAGTTATGTCTTTTAATGTTGCTGGAATACCACATTCTCAAGAGAAAGATAAAGGACAAGTATTTGTGAGACTCTGGTCAGTTGATATATATATATATATATATCTCCGTCCTCATTTTATATGTTTTTCCGTTTATATTGTTAAATAAAAATATATTCAATTTTAATGTGAGCCATTAGTATTGAGTTCAAGGCCAATAGCACTATACTTCCTGCCCTAACGAAGCTTGTTTAACACATTTGCCTGTTATGGCACTTCCCAGTCTATTTGTGCTTAAGAATACTAGATAGCACTTCAGCACTACACTTCAAGGCCATTTTAAAGTGAAATCATAATGAAAAGCACAAAAATATGAAAAAAATAAGACACTAAGTAGACCAAAAAACCCCAAAACAGACACTTGTTTGAGTGTGAGCCTTGAGGGGGAATGCAGAGTATCCCTTTACTGGGTTTGGCTGGGAATATGCATGTTGGGCTACAGAAATCTTTCAATGCTCTGCGTATATCTACAAATAATTGCTGGAAAGCCTCTGTATTGATTTGGGGGGTTAGAAATAAATTTTAGTGAGGCAAAGTCACAAATACAGAATCTGCAAATAATGGGGATCAACTGTCTTCAAATGGCTGTGATATCTGCTTCCTGTTGGTGTTCCTCCTGTCGCTCTTGGGATAGGGAATGCTTGAAGAATATCTCTGGGTGAAGTCTGAGCTGCAGGGTACATCCTACACAGTTGATTTGAACCCCCCAGCTCTACTCCTCAGATAGCTGTCTCTCTTTATTTCCTGTGTATTTCCCTGCCAGACGTGTATAATTTACCCCATTTCCATTTGGTTGCTCTAGGGACCAATCAAGATCATGGTGAACGAGCCATGTTTAATACTTGCATGTGGAGTAGGGAGAGAGCATGGATTCAGACCCAGGTTTAAATTCTGTTTTGTTTCTTATTGGCTCTGGCCAAATGAGTTTAATTTCCTGAACTTTATGCCCTTCTCTGTAAATTATTGCCTGGGTTATGTTATATCCAGGTGACTGGTTTGCTTTGCCAAAAGCTAACAATATTCTTGAGAGCCAGTCTCAGCATATGCAAGGTCAGTTCCATGAAGGCAGGATGGTATCTTATTTGGTCTGTATACTAGCATCTGTTATACAACAGTTGCTTGGAAGATATGTGTCGCTTGAAGAACAACCCCCATTTTACATATACCACACAGTGAAATCTTCCTGTGGATAACAAATAATTATTAATTCTCTGTTCAAGTAATTCTATGATGGGAACATACCCAAGAGACTCTGGGAACATAAGAGGAGAAACTGAGGAAGGTGGCCTTCCTCTAAGAGGAGCTGCAACCAAAAGGAGGATGTTGCTTGCACTTGATTAATATGTGAGCTTCTTGAGCAGGGGCCGTGGCCTCCTTGCTTACTGCCACGCTCTTAATGCTTGGTTCACAATTCAGCACTTTGTAGGGGCTCAAATAATGAAGGATGCTGTGAATTTTGAAGGTGCAGTCCCCCTCACCCCCTCAGGTAAATGGAGAAAAGGGCAATAGGTTTAATTCCACCTCCCCAAATTAGCTGCCAGGGATCTGGGAAATAAAGAGCTCCCACTAGAAAGAGCTGGGGGTGGGGGTGGGGGTGGGGAGGAAGCTATATCTGTGTTTGTGTGTGGTCAATAAAGGCAGATAAAGGGGAGACTCATGTTCATCTAATAGGGGAGGACAGAGGAGAGGGCCAAATTCTTTGTAAAGTGCAGAGTTTAGAGTTAGGAATTAAAATTCCAGGTCTTCTACTTAATATTAGCTGCATGACCTCTGGCATCTGCTTAACCTCAGTTAAGTCTCAGTTTCCTCAACTGAGGAAAGGAATGATAATAACTCAGGCACACTGGAGATATTTTATCTGCAGTCACCATTCTGTGAGTCCTACATGTAACTCTCTATCTTTAGGACCACGCTTTGAGGGGGGTGCCATAATTCTCTCTACTTTATAGTTAGTGACAGCCCAGAGAGGGTCAGCACCCCATAGCTTGAAATTATGGACCTGGGATTTGAATCCCAAAATGGCACCCAAATCCATTCTCTGTTAACTTCCAGGATGGACCTGCTAACCTTGTGGGAAAGTGAACGATATTGTGTAGGTGCCTAATAAACCATAAATATTTTTAATTACACTTTTGCTAGAAGGCGCGCGGAGGGTAGGTTTGTCTGAGAGCGAAGGCCGGCAACCTGCAGCCTCCATGGCTCCCAGGGTCCAGCCAGCTCTGGATTCCGCAGGCTGTTGTGGAGCGGGGGCACTGTGGGTCACTGGGTGCCTGGGCCTGGAGGCGTGTGAGGGGTCCAGTCGCTGACGAGGCGCTGCGCCTGCTCATAGTACACGTGCGGGTGGCGTTGGCGGAGGCGCAGGCGCACCACACTGTAGTCTGCTTTCTGGCCCATCTTCTTGCACTCGAGGCTCCAGGAGAGGTGCTTGTGCTTGTCCATCAGCTCCTTCAGGTTCTTTTCCACGTGCGAGATGTGGCGCTGCAACTTGTCAGTGCCCTGAAGACGAGAAGGGGCCGGGATGACACACCAGGGCCAGGCGCTACTTCGCTGGATGGGCCCCCACCTGGGAAGGAGCAAGTCTGAGGAGGAGCTGTCCTCGCCTGCAGTTGGGGGCGACCCATTTGGGTCAGATGTGTTGGGCAAAAATCCTGACAGGGCGGGCCTGAGGTGGGGGGTGCACTTGGAGACTGAGGCCCTGGGCATAGCTGGTCTTCTCAGTGCTTGCTTCTAAGCTGTCAGGCAAGGTATCTGGAAGAAGGGGGGGGAGGGGAAGGGGGGGGAGGGAAAGGGGAGGAAGGGGGTATAGTTAGGGAGGACCCCTGATGGGGTAGAGGGTGAGGCAGACAGGCTGAGGGGAGTTACCGAGACAAGTGTAGAAGGACTGACAGACTCGGGTGAGGGAGGATTACCTGGGCCAGGCGTAGCTTCGGAATCTTACCAGGGAGGGTCAGGGTAGGAGGGTCATCAGGGAACCCACAGAGATGCGGGGAGTCCTGAAGGGGAAAGAAGAACAAGTACCTGGGCAAGGCGCGAGGCCTCCGGGAGTTGGGTGCCCACGTGTCTTTGAAACACGCGAACCAGGGGTCTGTCCAGCTTCTCTCTAGTCTCCAGGTAACTTTTTGACAGAGGACCCTGGCAGAGTGCAAGGTGGGGAGCAATGAGGCCCAGCCTACCTGGCACCTTTGGCGCCCCCCCCTCACTCCCCACAGACCCTTTACCAAACGAGACCTTGATGAGGCCGCCGGTGATGTGCATCTCCTGGCTGAATTTCGTGCACCGGTGGATAGTTCCCCTCATTAGTCCTAAGGCCATGTTCATTTTTTCCTGGGTGGGTGAATAATGACAGCTCCCAATTCCTCTGCGCTCAAGTCTGCCCCCTGCCCTCTGTACTCATGTATCCTAAAGCCCAGCCGCCAACTACCTGCACCCTCTCTGCCCACCTTCAGCTCTGACGTCTCGCGCATCTTCTGCGCCAGTGAGGTGCACACACTATCGCTTATCTGCTGCTGTTGCTGCCGGATATCCTCCTCGTTCTTTGCCATTTCTTGTAAGGTGTCCTTGGACTCCATCAACAGTCGCTTGGCTTCATGCAACGCTGTGGCACACTCTGCAGGGGGGTGGATCGTGCATGGGGTGCCAAGCCCTCCATTCCCTGACCTTGGCTTTCTATTCTCAGTGGGTGGTGACTTCTGAGTGGAGGCTTTACTGAGGAACTTGCAGAAAGTCCCCTGTGTGAATGGCATCTGCAAGTGACTTGGAGTGTAGGAAGCAGGAACATGCCAGGGGAAGCACTCAGTAAGAAAGTGGATCCAGCTGGAGATTGGCTAGGGCAATCACTGAGGGTAAAGGGCAGCAGCAAAGTCAAGAGTGGTGGCCATTGTAGGATAAGTCTCCCCCAAAAGGTTCAGATAGGCTCTTTCCCCAAGATGCTCCGGGTAGGTTTTGTCCAATAGGCAAGACCATGCATGTAAAACTAAGGTCAAGGCCCTGGGGGCCTTGGGAGAAACTGTTACCATTACTTAAAGAATGCAGTTTCCTGAGATTTAAGAGTATTTCTTGATACAAGCTTTTTAACCAGAGAAATCTATCTTAAGACAGGGCAAACATAAGAGGTAAGATTTTGTCATGAAGGCATTCCCTCCTTTTCACGTGAAACCCATTTCTCTCTCCTTGACACCTAGGTTCCTTAATACTGTATATAAATCCCCAGTTTGTGCCATTTACTTTAGAATTTGTTGCTGTGTAAAGTCTCCCTATGTATATTATTAAGTTTGGCCTTTCACTCCTGCTAGTCAGTCTAATGTTAATTTGTTTGTCCTGCCTCAGAAAAGGGATGGGGGAATGTTTCCTCATGTCCTGATAGCACCAAGGACACCCAACACAGAGGACTGCTTTCTGTGGACCTACCTGGGGTATAGGCACCCACAGGGTCTATAGGTGGTGTCTTCTGGCCCTGAGTGCGTGGGGTGGGCACACGGGAGAGGTTCACCCATGAGTGGCGGCCAGCCTGCTCCAGAACCTTGTCCAGTGGCTGGTTCATTAGGTCCACAGCTTGGAGCCTCTCCTTATAGCAGAAGACCAGAGTGTCCCGGCAGGAGGCTAAGGCCTGGGGGAAAGAAAGAAGAAAGAGTTGGAGGAGAAGGCAGAGTGTGATCTGGGAGGTTGGAGAGGTGGCTAGAAGTGATTTCTCTGCTCATGCTTGACGCCCAAGGGGCTTGAGGCAAAGCATTTCTGCCTTCAAACAGACCCTCAAGTTCTTGTTGTAACCAAAAGGAGTGATTTCAAAATGGAAACTCAGAGTCTGGCAAGATGGTGGCAGAGTGAAGACCCTGGACTCACTCCCTTCACATAGTCACAATTAGATATCAGCAGAACAAAGCCAGCAACACCTTAAGGAAAAATAACCTAAGCACACGCTAGGAGCAATCATCTGGCTGAAAGGAAAAAAATTAAGTGAACCGTGTTTATAGTGATAATGGGGCAGCACAACCCACAAGACGGAAGGGTGGCTGCTGGGTGGAGCCCCCTAAAGTTGTGACTCAGGGGTACATACCAGCATCGGAGACTCTTGAAACCTGGCACGGCATTGAATAAGGGAGTGCACAGACTGTACGCTCAGCTCAGGGGGTGCACTGGTGGAGAGCTACAGGAGCAGGGGTGCAGAGTAAGGGTTACTAGCTTGAGACGGAGGCTCTTTATATCAAACAGTCAGAGCCTGAACTGGAGGGGAGGAACAGGTAGGGGCACCTGTGTCTCCCACAGACAAGGCTGGGCTTTTCAAAACAACTGCACTTCTCCGCCCCTCCCCCCGCCCCCCCACATACCTAGGGGTTAAAACGAAGACAACAAATGAACACTTGAGTAAACCAGAGTTTAAGCACCTGTTAATAATGGGGGCAAACACATCAGGATAAGGGCCTATGCTGGAAAGGACAAGGGAACAACTCCTGATCTGTGACCCCCATGTCAGCTACAGCATGTACCCATGCTGCACCCATGCTTCAAAACAGCATGTACCCATGCACCCATGCTTCAAAACAGCTGAGAGGTGCAGCTGACATAAGGAGACCTTAGAATAAAGAAATGGCCCAGAGGAGGGCTCACTGAGGACCCAGCATACAGCTCGGGTCTCAGTAGGGAGCTTCAGCCCCTGATGCTCACTGCAGATGAGTCTGTGGTTTCCTGCTCTCCATCCTTTTTCGTTTAACTTTACTAACCCTTGCCTGTACCAGTTCTCTGATTACTTCAACAGGTACAAAGGCAAAAGTCTAGAAGTTTATGCCTGTTACACCCATACAAACAAAAAATGAAGAGACAGAAGAACATAAACACTGGAGCAAATTAAAAAAAAAAAAAACAACCTGAGAGGAAACTTAATCCAGCAGAACTGTGGAACATGGCTGAAGAGGAGTTCAGATTAGAGTTATAACAATACTTATAGAACTGAAAAAAACAATGGTTACTCTAAAACAGAAAATATGAGGCAGTTGTAATTAGAAGTAGTGGAGCTAAAAAATACTATAACCAAATAAAAAAACAATGGAGGACCTCAACAGCAGACAGACAGAAGCAATGGAGAGAATCAATGAGCTTGCAAGCACAATGTCAGAGAACATACAAATAGAACACCCTAGGGGAAAAAAAAAAGAATAAAAAATGAAAAGGGTTTAAGAGCCCTTTGGGGTAACCTCAAGAGAAATAACATCCATATCAGGGGATCCCAGAGGGAGAAGAGAAAAAGAAAGACAGAGAAAATTTATTTAAAGATGTAATTGCTGAAAATTATTTAAATTTGGAAAATGAATGAGATGTTGTGATCTAGGAAGCCCAAGGAGTTCCAAATGAAATAACAGACAGACACACAGCAAGACACATTATAACAAAGCTGCTGAAAGCCAAAGACAAGGACAGAAAACTAAAGGGTAATCTATAAGGGAACATCAATCAGACTGTTAGTGGACTTTTCCATCGAATCATTACGAGCACAAAGGAAATGGCAGGAGATATTTAAAGTACATAAAGAAAAAGATTTCCAGCCCTTCAAGATTAATTTTCAAGACAGAAGGTGGAGTAAAGAACTTAACTAAAAACCAAAAACTAAAAGAATTTATGAACACCAAGTGTACATGAAAGAAGTCTTGCAGGGGTAATTATAAAGCAACGGAACAATGAATACAGAGGTAACAGACACCTAAATCATTTAACTCAGAGGAAAAGGAGAGTAATAATGTGGCCCATCAGATTGAGGGAGGCACCAGACCGTCCAACAAGCCATACAAACAGCCATACAAATATATGCTAATCTCAGCAGAGTCCTCAAGTGAAAATTAATGGAAATAATACATAAGACTAAGGAACTAGAGCCTAAACAAAACATAAAAGGAAGAATTTAAAAAATAAAAAAGACATGACAAACCAAAAATCAAAAACAAATCCAAAACATATCAAAATGGCAATAAGCACTTGTATCTCAATAATCACCTTAAATGTAAATTGATCTGAATTCATCTGTCAAAAAATGTAGAGTTGTTTGAAAGGATTTCAAAGCAAAGTCCAACCTTCTGCTGTTTACAAGAAACCCATCTTACCTATGAGTAACTTAGAGTTAAAGGCTGGAAGATAGTTGTACAGCAAAAGGTAACAGAAAAAAAAAAAAAAAACAAAAACGGAAGAGCTATACTTCTATCAGATAAAATAGATTTTCAATTAAAAAATTATTGACATAGAGATTGACACTATGTTATGATAAAGGACCTAATACATAAAGAAGAAATAAACTCATAAATAAATATGTACTAAATGATGGAGCACCAAGGTACATAAGACAATAATAGAACCAGTGAGAGATACTAACAACTCAATAACACTAGAGGATTTTATGGTTATTTATTTATTTTGTTTTTCCCTGCGCAATTACTTTATTTTTTTTTAGTTTATTAACACTTAAAAAATCTGTTTATTTATTTATTTATTTTACAATGTTTGCTTTCTTTTCTCAGGTGTAGTCTCTATAGAATTCCCACCATCAATTCACCCACGGACCATCCCTATAATCCCCTGTGTGCTTCCCTCCCTCTTTTTGATCCCCTTCCCTACTCCTCCTCTGCAGAATGTCTCTGATTTATAGTTGTCTGTATATTTTTTTGTGTCTTTGTTTTTGTATTTTATTCTCCGCCCACCCCCCCCCCCCACCACCCGGATCCCCTATATGCCTCCTATAAGTGAAACTATCCGGTATTTTTCTTTTCTGTATGACTTATTTCATTGAGCATAATCCCTTCAAGCTCCATCCAGGTTGCTACGAATGGCATTAGTTTATCTTTTTGATTGCTGAATAGTAAGTATTCCACTGTGTATATATACCATATCTTTTGGATCCACTCATCTATTTTTGGGCATTTGGTTAGATTTCAAGTCCTACCTATTATAAATAGTGCTGCAATAAACATAGGGGTGCATGCATTCTATTGAATTAATGTTTTGTGTACTTTAGGTAGATACCTAGGAGTAGAATTAATGGGTCATATGGAAGCTCCATTTTTAATAGTTTGAGGAACCTCCACACAGCTTTCCATAGTGGTTGGACCAGTTTGCATTCCCACCAGCAGTGCAGGAGAGCTCCTTTTTCATCACATCCTTGCCAACATTTGCAGTTGCTATTTTTTTTTTTTAAATATGTGCCATTCTTACTGGTGTAAGGTGTTATCTCATTGTGGTTTAAACTTCCTTTTCCCTGATTATGAGGGATGTTGAACATTTTTTCATATGCCTGTTGGCCATTTACATTTCCTTTTTGGAGAAATGTATTTTAAGTTCTTCTGCCCATTTTTTGATTGTTTACTTTGCTTTTGTTGAGTCGTGTCAGTTCTTTGTAGATCTTTGTGCTCAGTCCATTATCAGTTGTATGGAGTGCAAAAATTTTTTTCCCAAGGGTGTCTCTTTGTTTTGGTTAATGTCTCTCTTGCAGTACAGAGCTCTTTAATTTGATGTAGTCCTAGCTGTTTATCCTTTTCTTCACTTTCTTTGCTTTAGGTGATGTGTTTGTAAAGATGTTACTGAGGTGTATGTCCTGTAGTGTTTTGCCTATATTTTCTTCAATATATTTTATGTTTTCAGGTCTTATGTCTAATTCTTTAATCCATTCTGAGTTGGTTTTTGTGCATGGTGTGAGGTAGTAGTCAAGCTTCATTCTTTTGCATGTAGCAGCCCAGTTTTCTCAGCACCATTTATTGAGCAAACTGTCTTTGTTCCATTGCATATTCCTTGCTCCTTTGTCAAATGTTAGTTGTTCACAAGTCTGTGGGTTTATTTCTAGGTTTTCTATTCAATTCCATTGGTCTGTGTCTATTTTTGCTCCAGTACCATGTAGTTTTAATTGTTATAGCTTTGTAGTATAGTTTGAAGTCTGGGAGTGTGATAGCTCCATTCCCCATCTTTTTAGTCAGGAGCACTTTGGCTATTTGAGGCTTTTTGTGTCTCCATATCTACATGAATTTCATCAATATTTGTTCTATTTCTTTGAAGAATGTCATTGAAATTTTTATTGGAATAGCACTGAATGTATAAATTGCTTTTGGATGGCCATTTTGATAATGTTAATTCTTCCAATCCATGAGCAAGGGATGTCTTTCCATTTCTTTGTGTCTTCTATTTCTTTTAACAATGTTTTATATTTTCTTTGTATAGGTCCTTTACTTCTTTTGTTAGGTTTATTCCCAAGTATTTGATTTTTTTGGTTTCAATTATAAAAGGGATAGTTTTCTTGATATCTTATTCTTCAGATTATTTTTGCATACAGAAAGGCAATTTATTTTTGTATTGATTTTGTATCCTGCTACTTCACTAAACTGGTTGATTAGTTTGATTAATTTCCCTGTGGTGTTTTTGGGGTTCTCTATGTATATTATCATATCATGTGCAAATAGTGATAGTTTTACTTCTTCTCTCCCTATTTGGGTTCCTTGTATGTCTTTCTCTTGTCTTATTGCTCTGGCTAGGACTTCCAGTATTGTATTGAAAAGCAGTGGTAAGATGGACATCCTTGTCTTGTTCCAGATCTTAAGGGGAAGGCTTTAAGCTTTTCACCATTGAGAATGATAATGGCTATATGGCCTTTTATGTTAAGGTATGTTTCTTCTATCCCAAGAATTTCAAGGGCCTTCATCACAAATGGATGTTGAACTTTGTCAAATGCTTTCTCAGCATTTTTTGATATTATCATATAGTTTTTATATTTCTTTTTGTTGATGTATTGGATTACATTAATTGATTTTTAGATGTTGAACCATTGTTGTGTCTCTGGAATAAATCCTACTTGGTCATGGTAAGTTATCTTTTTGATGCATTGTTGGATTCTGTTGGCTAGGATTTTATTGAGGATTTTTGTGTCAGTGTTTATCAGAGAGATTGGCTTGTTGTTTTCTTTTTTTTTGTGTTGTCCTTGTTCAGATTTGATATTAGTGTAATGTTGGCTTCATAAAATGTGTTTGGTATCCATTCCTTTTCAATTGTTTGAAAGAGTTTGTGTAGGATAGGCACTAGTTCATTTCTAAATATTGGGCAGAATTCATTTGTAAAGCCGTCTGGTCCTGGGCTACTGTTTTTAGGGAGAGTTTTGATAACTGTTACAATTTCACTGCTTGTAATTGGTGTGTTTAGGTGTTCTATTTCTTCTTTATCTAGCTTTGGATGATTGTAAAGTTGTAGGAATTTGTCCATCCTTTCTAACACTAGAGGATTTTAAAACCCCACTTACAAACAGATAAACAAGACAAAGAATAAGTAAGGAGCCATTAAACTTAAATGAGGAGCTAGGTCAAAAAGGTTTAGCAGACATCTACTAAACACTCCAGCAAAATCTGTTGCATACACTCTTTTTTCAAGTTCACCTGGAACATCCTCAAGAATAGTCCATATTTTGGGACACAAAACAATTATCAATAAAACTACAAGGATCATTATCATGCCAAGCCTCTCCCTTATCATAATGCCATAAAATCAGGAATCAAGTATGAGGGAAAAAACATGAAAAACTGTGACCATATGTTTATGGATAAAAGAAGAAATTAAAGCAGAAACTAAATAATACCTTGAAACTAATGAAATTGGGGATATAAATCACCAGAATATACGGGATGCAGCAACATGGTCTTAAGAGGGAAAATCCTTGCACTACATGCTGACATTAAGCAGCATGAAAAATCCCCAATGAAAAACCTAATACTAAACCAAAAGCAATTTAAAAAGAGGAATGAATAAGATCTAAAATTAGTAGAAGGAAGGAAATAGTAAAACCAAAGTGGAAATAAATAAAATGGGTGTCAAAAAGACTAAAAAAATCAATGAAACTAAAAGTTGGTTCTTCAAGAAGATAAACAAAATAGAAAAATCTTTCACAAAGCTAAAAAGAAAAGAGACAAAATGATAGTGTCACAGAAGAAACAGATGAAATCACCATAGATAGCACAGAAATACAAAGGATTACAAGGGATAACTTATGAACAAGTATATACCCATAACCCATACTTGGGCATCTATCCAAAGAATATGAAACCATCAGTGAAAAAAACCTTGTGTTCCACAGTATTCATAGCTGCTTTATTTGTAAAAGTCAGGACATAAAAGCAGCCTTAATGTTCATCAATAGACACCTGAATCAAAATATGGTATATACATCCTTTGGAATATTATTCAGCTATAAGGAAAGATGAGATGCAGCCATTTTCACAAAGTGGAGGGAGTTTGAGAGAGTTATGTGTAGTAAAGAAAGTCGGAATGATAAGAACAATACTAGTCATGGGAGTGCAAACTGGTCCAATGACTATGGAAAGCTGTCTGGAGTTTCCTCAGTCTACTAAAAATGGAGCTACCATACAACACGGCAAATCCACTACTAGGTATCTACCCAAAGGACACAAAAACATTGATTTGAAAGAACACCTGCACACCTATGTTTATTGCAGCGCTATTTACAATAGGTAAAACCTGGAAACAACCCAAATGCCCAAAAATAGATGATTGGATCAAGAAGATGTGGTATATATACACAATGGAATATTATTCAGCAATCAAAAAAAGATAAACTCATGCCATTTGCAGCAATGTGGATGGAGCTAGAAGGAATTCTGCTCAGTGAAATAAGCCAGAAGGAAAAAGAAAAATATTGGATGGTTTCACTTATAACAGGAATATAGGGGAACCAAGTAAGACATCAGTGTAAAAAAAAAATAACAGTACAAAACACAACAAAGCAAAAACAGACATTTACAAATCAGAGACATACTGCAGGGGAGGAGGAGGGAGAGGGATCAGAGGGAGGGAGGGAGGAGCACAGGGGACTGTGGTGATGGTGCATGGGTGCCTTGGGGAAGGAAATTCTATGGGGACTCAACTGGAGGGGGTGGGGGAAGCAAATATTGTTTAAAAATAAAAAAAAATTAAAAAAAGAACAATGCCAGACATTTACATAACAGATATTTGATAAAGTCAGATACTTACAAAAGCTAGAGGACATCAATAAAAGGGTAAGAGGGAAGGGGGCGGGTGAGGAAAGGGACAAGGGGAAATCAGGGATGGTGTGGGGGAAAAGTGTTATCCAAAAAAGCCTACACAGTTCTTAAAAGAGCTGGAATTCTTGTGAACCAATGTTATCTCAATTAAAAAATATATCCCCTTGTAAAATAAGTAGGCCCCCTTATCCTCCAGAAATATGTCAGGATCCCCAGGGGATACCTGAAACCACAGGACCAAAGCCTATATTATACCATGATTCTGAGACATAAAGTTTGAGGAGAGAGTTAAATTTATAAATTAGGCACAATGAGAGAGTGAAAGCAATACTTAATAATAAAATACAACAATGGTATCAATATATTTAATACAAGTTAAGTGAATGTAGTCTCTCTCTCAAAATATCTTTTGTTGATACTATTTTTGGATCAAGAGGAATGGAAATCATGGGCAGTGAAACTGCAGATTAGGAGGCCTACTGTATTGCATTCCTTTAATACTTGCAATTGATTGAAGGTTATCTTAAGAGAAGTTTTGTTTTTTGCAAATGTATATGCCTATAGAAACACCACTATCATCAAAATATAGACTATAAAGAAATGTCACTAGTGCCATTTTCCTTGTCCCCACCAAGCTGCCTTGTAGGTTCATTTCTCATGTTCTTTAACAGTTTATGAAATGCAGCTGTGGACTAGCTATCTGTTTTGTAAATAAAACTCTATAGGAACGTGGTCACTCTCAGTGACATCCTTTTTATCTCTGGTGTTTTTTGTGCTACACTGAATGAATTAAGTAGTTGTGATAGAGACTGTGTTGCACACAAAACTTAAAATATTGACATGTTTTCTGACTTTAAGAAAAAGCTTGTGAGACCTATAATTTCCTGTAAATAGGACCATACGGTGTGTACTCTTTATGTCTTTAGCAGAAAATCATATCTTTGGAATTCATTCATTTGGATGAAAAATGGGTTTAAAATGTCTTTTGTTCATTAATTCAAGTACTCATCAGGCCGCTCCTGTGTGTTGGGTGATGGTGGTGGGGATGCAGTGGGGAAGTCAGCCTAGTACCTGTGCCAAAGAAAAGGGTCAGGTCAGATGAGATTGACTAATGAGTGAATCAGAGAAGTGGGGATTATCTGGGATCAAGAAAAGTGGGCTTTTTTACATTGTGGTAAATCAGACATCACGAAGTTTGCCTTCCTCTCTTGTTAAGCACGCAATCCAGCAGCATGAAGCACACGAGTGTAATGTGCAACCAGCAACTTTTTCCATCTCCAGAACTTTTTCATCATCTCAAATAGATCTTTACCTATTAAAGAATAATTCCCACTTGTTTACTGTTGAGAAGGATTCAACAGAGAAGGAAACATTATGATGGATAAGACAGGGGTGAAGGTGGGGGCGGAGGTAGCTGGAGTTAGTGGATGGCAGAGGAAAAATGAGAGAGATTCCCTTCAGTGGCTGCCAGACAGTGGGGTCATTCATTGAGAGTGAGGAAAACTCTTGGAAGAGGAGAAGGTAGGACATAACTTGCACGTTAGGTTGGAGAGCCCAGGTGAGATCCCTGGGAAAGTTCTGAGTGTCTAAAAGCTTTGAGTTCATGATTTTAAGTTGAAATCTATTTGCTTGGAGGTATTTTAGTCCAGAAATATTTACAACCCAGTTCTCTCTTGGCAGCCTGTCTGTTTCTTTTTTTCTATTCCATCTTTTCTCATCTTTGTAGTCCCCTTACTCTCTTTCAACCCCATCCTACAGGGCTTATAGGATCTCCCCCACACAGCCTGCCCCAACTCTCTTTCAGACTTTCTGGAAGGATTTGCAATCACCAGATTTAGAGGAATACCATAGTGCCCTGACAATCCCTTGACTCACACTTGTCGGGTAGGGGTGGGGTGGGGGAGTGTCTTATCCTCTTGGAGAGTAGGGCTGGAAGCTTTTCTCTTTACAGGCAGGAGTCCAGTGAGTTGGGGTGGTGACAATTTAGAGGCAGATTGTTCTCACTGTCTGGGCCTGGGGGGGTCCAGCTTCTGTAGTGATGGGGTGTAAGGGCAGGACTTGGACACGGTGCAGGTTTTCTGATCCCATGCAGACCGGGTAAAGGAGGAGTCAGAGTCCTCAGTAGTTTTGCAGGTTTTTTATTTGGGGTTCACCAGGCATATGGCAGGCAGGGGTGCTGGCTGGGGAGCTGGGAGGCTGGCAGGCCGCCCAGCTCCCAGCAAGTCTTCACTCTATCTGGGCTCTCTGGCATTCTCTGCTTCTGCTTCGGCTTCTCTTTCAGGTTCTGCTGCTGGTGCTGCTACTGCTGCTGCTGGTGTCCCCCCGTGACACCGCCCTTAAAAGCACAGTCTTAGCTCAGCTGAATCCCATCTACCTATGCCCACACCCTATTCCAGGTGCCCGCCATCAGGCATGCATTCAGGACAAGGATCCATCATCTCTCCTGATGGCGGAAGGGCAGAAAAGCCTGACATTCTCTTTACCCTACAGTCCACCCCCTCAGGGTTTTCTGCCATACAGTCTATACATATATATATACAATTTTCTAAACAAACAATGCAGCCATGGCCCACAAAAGCAAATACATCACAATATAACAAAATACAACAGAACACAAATAAGTCCAGGCAGGGCACCAACTTAGTGCAAAAGACAATTATTGGTACCAGCAGATAAGCCACCAAATCTGCTGCCGAAGGCACTGCTCATACGAGGGAGGGGAATCACTCACGGCATCTACTATATCACACCAGGAGCCATCAGGCTTCCTGGCCTTCTCTGGCTGTAGTCTCGGCTACAAGGCACACACAGCATCCACCCCCAGGATGCACTAGCTCTGGGATTGGCAATTTTATTCTGTTGGGGGTAATTGCCAACCCTCAGGGTTTCTGTCTGCAGTCGCTCCAACACTCGGCCTTCATGGCCACCAATGCGACTCACAGACCCCTGCACTCAAGCCAACCCACTGCACAATCACATGGGTCGGGATCCAAACTCTGCATTCGGCTTGGGCTCCACCCCAAGCCACATTCCCCACCCGTCCCCCAAGGACAGGTTCCTCAGCTCCTCACCCTCACTCAAGAATGAGCAGGGCATCACCCACAGGTGATTTTACGAGACTCACAGTTCTTCAGCATACCCAGGCTGCTTAACAGCCGCTTAGGGCTTCTCAACTTAGCATCAGTACCAGCTTTTGCCTTCTTAGTTGGCTTTTCTCCTCCACCTGGCTGCTGGGCATAACAGGCTGCTTTTGGCCATCTAGGCCCACTGGCCACCCCCAGATTCCCATCTCCTGGGGTTTACAAACAAAACTGTTCCACCCCCAGGGTCCCAAAACATATCAACCTGCAAGGTCCTCCGCCTTCTGGCGGGTATTGTCAGTCCTAGTCCATCAGTCCATCAGTTCAACTCCATTGGCCTCTCCCTGCATCAGCAATGGCCTGCTGCCTCAGGGGTCATTGGCTGGTCCTTTCCGGTGTCGTTGGCTGGTCCTTTCCGGTGTCGTTGGCTGGTCCTTTTGGGCGTCTCCTTCACGCCAGGTCTCGTCCTGTAGCTCGTGGAAGTTGTCCACCTTCTGTGCCACCATGGCGCCTCCAGCGTCATCAAAGGCAAACAGTCTGTTCTCCTTAGTCCCTCCAGGTCTTCGGAGGGCTCCAATACCCGTCTGCGTGGATCTTGCCGACTTAACGCCAATTGTAAGGGCAGGACTTGGACACGGTGCAGGTTTTCTGATCCCATGCAGACCGGGTAAAGGAGGAGTCAGAGTCCTCAGTAGTTTTGCAGGTTTTTTATTTGGGGTTCACCAGGCATATGGCAGGCAGGGGTTCTGGCTGGGGGGCTGGGAGGCTTGCCAGCCTCCCAGCCCCCCAGCAAGTCTTCACTCTATCTGGGCTCTCTGGCGTTCTCTGCTTCTGCTTCGGCTTCTCTTTCAGGTTCTGCTGCTGGTGCTGCTACTGCTGCTGCTGGCGTCCCCCCGTGACGCCGCCCTTAAAAGCATAGTCTTAGCTCAGCTGAATCCCATCTACCTATGCCCACACCCTATTCCAGGTGCCCGCCATCAGGCATGCATTCAGGACAAGGATCCATCATCTCTCCTGATGGCGGAAGGGCAGAAAAGCCTGACATTCTCTTTACCCTACATGGGGTTATGTCTCCTT
The DNA here is from genome assembly GCF_964194135.1 of Talpa europaea. Taxonomy (NCBI): domain Eukaryota; kingdom Metazoa; phylum Chordata; class Mammalia; order Eulipotyphla; family Talpidae; genus Talpa; species Talpa europaea. The sequence goes on along the minus strand of NC_140079.1, from coordinate 45,087,892 downwards.
TCTAGCAATAACCCCTGCTTATTGAGATGATTACAATGAAAGCAATTAGCATCAAAGACAAGAGTTTAAGGCCCCAGCCCATAAGTATCTCCCAGCCCCCAATACCACCTTCCAATCCTGGCCAGTTCCTTTTTTGGAGAAGCCCTTATAAGGTGAATCCTGAGAAGACAAGGCCAGCTCTGTCGTGTTCAGTACTTTGTCTCCAAAGCTAAGTACAGTGCCTGGTACACTAGAGTACTGGGTTAATATTTATTAAATGGATAAGTCAAGGCACACATACAGGTTATGGGCTAAGCCTAACTAATCCTAAAGGCTCTGTGAAACCTGGCCACTCTCTCATTTTCATTAGTGCCCTCAAAAAGAGATCTTGGTTGCAAGAGTAAAGAATGTAGTGAAAGTTCATCTTTGGTTGGAGTTGTCAAAAAGGGAACACTTGTAAAGTGCTAAACTCAAGACACCTGAGCTGAATTAGAAGGTAGTTCTTTGCTGGGCATAGATCCAGAGGATCGGGATCTGGAGGATATACCTATACTCCTGTTCATTTCAGCTTAGATGTGGAATAGCCTTGATGTGGAAATGGTCATCAATGGATGATACACAAAAAACATGTCATAAATTGGAATATTATTGAATTGGAATATTACTCAGCCTTAAAAAAGTATTGCCATTTGTGATAATATGGATGAACCTGGAGGATATTATGCTAAGTAAAAAAAGCCAGGTGCAGAAAGACCAACACTGCACAATCTCACTTGTATATGGAATCTAAAATAGTAAAATTCATAGAAGAACAAGTAGGGTGACGGTTCCCAGGAGCTGGGGGGAGGGAGAAATGGGGAGATGTTGGTAAAGGGGTACAGAGTTTCAGTTAGGCAAGACGATCACAATCCCAAGACCTAAGGAGACCAAATGTATAATCATGTAACAACGGCTAATAATGCTGTTATTTTAGAATAGAAATTTGCTAAGGGGAGAGATGGTAAGTGTTCTCATTATACACACAAAGAGGTAATTGTGTGAGGTGATGAATATGCTAATTACTTCAATTGTCCTTTTATTTCACTACTATACATATTGAATCATCAAGTTATATACCTGTGCATAAACAAATTTTGTCAATTGTATCTCAGTAATTATATCTCAGTAAAGGAAATAAAAGGCACCTGAGCTGAAACCATGTCTTGCCACTGGCTAGCTCTATGCCTTGGGTGTGCCATCTCTCTCTGAGCCTCAATGCCCTTATCGTTAATAAGGAGATTGTAGTTTCCATTTCACAGGAGTATTTTAAGGAGTTAACTCAAGGACTCCATCGGGTTTGGCACAGAGGGGATGGCCACTGTTATTTGTAGGCTCCCCTCCATCTCTTCAAGGCCCAGTTTTTCCATTTCACAAAGTGGAAATAAGGTTTCCAGTCAGGGAGGGCCGTGTGTGGATGGAGGGTTTGCTGTTGCTATAGTCCCAATGTCAGAGACATTTGCTCCCCCCACATCCCAGTCGTCTTAACGCGGCCCCAGCTATTCCCAACCTTGAGCATGGCCTCTGATTTTTCCATGTCTTTCTCCATCTTCCTCTTCATGCCCCTTAGCTCCTCCTTCTCCCACCTAAGCATGCTGTCAGCTTTGTCTGGAATCTAGAAAACAAGAGACTTTTTCACTCCTTTGGGAGAGGGGTTGATTTCCAGGGCCGTGGAGGGTTTGCCAACCTCACAAACTGGGCCTGGAGGAGTTAGGGTTACTGTCATCCTTTGGGGATCTCACTCTGAGAAGGGTTTATTTTTTCAGGGGACTCAGACTTGTGGGGCAGAAGGGGGGAGTGTCTTATCCTCTTGGAGAGTAGGACTGGAGGCTTTTCTCTTTACAGGTAAGAGTCCAGTGAGCTGTGGTGGTGACAATTTAGAGGCAGGTTGTTCTCACTCTCTGGGCCTGGGGGTCCACCTTCTGTAGTGGTGGGGTTATCCCTCCTCTCTGGCAAGAAGTGAAGGGCTCTCATCATTTTAGGGGTGATGAGGGTTTGCCTTTTTGGCATCTTACTATCTGGATTTGGTGGCTGGGAGTAGGAATCCCACTCTGTGGTGGGGTATCACCGCTCTTCAGGAAGGCTGGAATGTCCTCCCCTTTTGGGGTGGGGATTTGGGAGGATTTCACCAGGGCTGGGACTGGGCATTCTTTTCCTATGGCTTAACTCTTGGGCTTGGGGGCTGAGAGTCTGAGGGTCTAAACCTGTAGGCAGGATGTGTTCTTTTCTCAGATGAGGCCTGAAAGGGGCTCTTGTTCCTGGAAGCTGGAGAGAGGGCTTGGGTTTTTAAAATAAACGTTTTGGGGAGAGTTTCATCTGGGCTGGAACCAAGGGCATCGCCCACTTCCCTCAGCTGGGGTCTTTGGGTGTGTTTTTACTGGGGTTGGGGCACTCATGCCTATGGGATCCTCTATGCCCGGGGACTGTGTGGGTGATTTTATGCCTGTGTGAGGTTATGGGCTTTACCCGTTGGGTAGAGTTGCACCTAGTCTAACTCATATGTGTCACCTTCTCTCCTGCTGGGTGACTAGAATAGGTTCCCCCTCTGGAACAAGGGATCTGAGGATCCAATCCCCTTGGAAGAGTCTCACCATGTGGGGCTGCTGACAAGGCCCCTCATCTTGTGCATATCCTCATCTTATTGTGTCCCTACCACTGAGCTGGAGGTTGGGGCGAGAGTGTTCGCTCTTTGGGGAGGGTTTTTCCCCTGGTCTGTATCCAGGAATAGAGACAGTCTTTGCTACTGGGTTTTTTGGGGGCTGTGGTCCCACCTTCTCAGACTTGGGTCGGTAGTTCCGCAGCTTGACGCTCTGCTGGTTAATGAGCAGCCCTTTGCGCACTTCGCTGAGCCGGTGGTCGGTAGCGTCCCGCTGGCGCTGCAGGAGCTGCAGCTGCGCATTGATCTGGTGCTGTGCGCGGCCCAGGCGGGCAGCGGTGAGGCGCGCCCCGCGCGTGTGTGCGTGCACCACCTCCGCCGTCTGCAGGGCCCGCGCGTCGCGGTGCATGGGCAGCGGTAAGCGTGCGTGCCAGACTGGTGGCTTCATCTTGCTTTTCCACAAAGTGACGCCCTCACCCGGCGGCGGCTTCTCTAAGGTGCCACCACCTTTGAGCATCTCCACGCGGAAGCGCCAAGGAAGGATGTAGGCGGCGCGGCTGAGGTGGCTCGCCACGTGTGGGTCCCGCACGCTGTCCTCGGGTTGCCAGAGGGTCACTGCCTCCCTCCCGCAGCGGTCGGTCAGCTGGCGCGCCTTCCGCGTGATGACCTTGGCCGCCTCGCGCCATGCTGGAGCCCCAACGCGAGTGTCCTGGCTGCGCTCAGCAGGGGGTATCAAGACTGGCATGGTCCTCGCTGGATGCCCGCCTCTGGCCCAGGACCTTCGCGGGGAGTTGCAGGGACCTCCAACCTAGCCGAACTCCTTTCGGGTCTGAAGAGTGAATGAAGCTGGGCGTGCCCACCCCCATCACCAGGGCGACAGGCAACAGCGCTGGCAGAGTTCCAGAGGTGGGGGAGGGGGAAGGCTTCAGGAAGGCTCCCCAGAGACTCTTAAGACGAGTAATTCCCTCAACAGAGATAGCAGGTCAGAGTCTGGGGAAGGGCAGAGACAACTGCCCTCCATCCTTCCTGCATAATCGTCCAACACCTTGTTTCCTTCCTGAAGTGGCATCTTGGGCAATCAGTAGGCAACTCAGACGCAGAAGGACCAAAACCAAACTTTTACTGAACTCTCCAATTTTTTTTCTCCTTGAATGTTCTTTGAGTTGATAGTTGGTCTACCACCTGTGGCTTTTCTGCACACCCCATGTGGCCTCTCTATGCACCTGTGCTGTAGGGTTTGAAAGAAACACTCCTGCATAACTGCCCTAAGACAATGGCCCACATCAAGAGGCAGCCTGGATGCTTAGGTAGGCATTGACTGACGGTGGCCTGAGAGTAGCTCCGAAATTACAACAAGTACCTGCACAGGAAATCCTCCCTATGTAGGTGGCCAACATGTCCTTTCCAACTCCCCATAAAAATTGATTACCTTTGTCTCCCCTGGATGCTGTTCCTGCTGCTCATTGTCACATAATCAATCACACTTGTTTGTTACTGCTAATAAATAGCAAGAGGGCTTGCCTTGCAAATCTGCTCTACAACTTATCCCTTGGGGAACATGCTGGCCTGGCAGGTTTCTGACTCAACAACAACCCACCCCAGTTGCTCATGTTAAAAACTTAGGAAGCTTCCTTCTTTTTTCACTTCCAGTTCCAACCCACCAAATTCTGCCTGTGTTATCTTCAAAATTTATCCCCAGTGTGAACATTTGTTTTCTCCATTACTACCACCAGCATTCTTTTTTCTTTTTTATAAAGCATTATTATTTCAGAGAAAAGGGTAAAACTTTCCAAATGCAAAGGTTTAGCTGGAGTGCAGTCTAAGAGATTCCGAGACATTAGTTAGGACATGGATTGTTTTGCTATTACAAGTCTGGATTACAATTTCAAGGGATCCAAATTTCCGATAGATTAGTTTTTTTTCCAATTGAGGTAACATTGGTTTACAACATTGTTTGTGATTTAGAGATCTAGGATGTCCCCCTTCAGGTGTTGTTACTACACCACACCCACCACCAAAACCCCCAGTCCCTCCCCATTGTGATCCCTCCTCATGTTGTTCTCACCTCTCCACTTACCCTGATAGCTCAGTTCTATAGCCAGCTTTCCAGGGTATTTTGTTAGTTTGGCTCTATCTGACTCTTTCTTTGGTTTCTCCATATTCTATATATAAGTGATACTTTTTCCTTCTCACACAATCCCCTCCAGTTCCATCCCTGTTGTAACAAATGCAAGAACTTACCTATTTGTACAAATGGGCAGTATTCCATATATATATTCTACATGTTCTTGATTCACTCATTTGTCTTTGGGCATTTAGGTTGTTGCCATATTTGGCTATTTATTTTTTTTATTATTTTTTTTATAGAGGCATGTTTTATTTATTTGTTTGTTTGTTTTGTTTATACATGCACTGGGTACAGTCAGAAGTGCCGGAGGGTGAGAGAATTCACCAGAGCCAGAGCGGGGAGCAGAGCAGGCAGAAGGACCGAAGTACACTGCTGAGGGGAGCAGCGGGCGGCAGGAGAGGTCTGCGCGCCATATGGGACCCTCCTCCGCGCCATATGGGACCCTCCTCCGGTGGCCGGGGAGAAGCCGGGGATCGAACCGGCGCTGCAGAGGCTGCGGGGCAGCTTCGCAACCCAGCGCTCAACCGCTGCGCCACCGGGGAGGCCCATATTTGGCTATTGTAAATAGTGCTGCAACGAGCAAAGGAGTACATGTTTCCCTTGAATTAGTGTTTCTGTGTTCTTCTGGTAGATACCTAGGAACCCCCAGCATTCTTACTCCCATCATCCTCTCACTTTCCTGGTCTCCCTGCTTGCCCACTCCCTCTTACCTCCTTAAAAGCATACTCCACATCACAGCCAGTTTTATGTTTTAAACTAGAACACATCAGTTTTTTTTTACTTAAAACCCATCAGTTAATCCCAGTGTGTATAAATAAAACTAGACTCTAGTTGCAAGGCTCTGCATGGCCAGCTTTCCCTGCATTAACTTACCTTTTATCTCCCACCCCGAGGGCTGGCGCTTGGTGCCCTGGCCTCCCTGACCATCTTTGTGCTCCTACAATATGTCATGCTAGTTCCTACTAGCACGTGCCTTAGCACTTGCTCTTGATGTGATCCTTTTGGTTGAATCTCTTTCCCTCGAAATTTTTGCCTGCCTAGTGTCCTTGGGAGGGGGATGTCGCACATCTTAGTCAGGTCTTCCTTGAGTACTTGATCCAGCTCTCTTAGTCTCACAGTTCCTTCATATAGTGTCTTCAAAGTACTCACCATTATCTCAAAGTAGTTTACTTTAAATTTTTGACTTTCCCCATCTACCTAGAAGATTCTAAAAGCCTTGTGAGTAGGATCCAGCTGGTCTGAAATTTTTAGTGCCTAGCATGGCTCACAGGTTCTTTTTATACATGGGATGAATGGATGGCATCAGTCACATACTGTGATTATTTTATTTGCTTTCTTTTAAGTGAAATTCTCACAAATAAAATTAAACATTTTAAAGTGAACAATTCAGAGACATTTAGCACATTCACAATGTTGTGCATCTACCAGTCTCTATCTAATTCTCAAATATTTCCATCATCCCAAAATAAAATCTCACCCTCATAACCATTTACTCTCCATTCTCTCCCCATGGCTCCTGGCAACCACTAATCTACTTTCAGTCTCTGTGGATTTGCCTGTTTTGCGTATATCCAGTAAATTTACCATATACTCTGGGAACTTTGTGTTTGGCCTCTTTCACTCAGCATATTTTCAAGGTTTCTTCAAACTGCCGCATGCTTCAGTACTTTATTTCTTTTTATAGCTGAATCCCATTGTATTTATATACCACAATTGTTTTTCCACCCATCCATTGGCGGACATTTTGTTTGTTTTTTGCAGGTCTCCTTGTCCATCTTTCCTATCAGAGCTTCACGAAGACAGTGACCTTGCCTCTTTTTTTTTTTTTTTTTAAAGATTCATTTATTTATTTATACAAGCACTGGGTACAGTCAGAAGCGCGGGAGGGTGAGAGAATTCACCAGAGCCAGAGCGGGAAACAGAACAGGCAGACTAATGACATACACTGCTGAGGGGAGAAGCAGGCATGGCAGGAGAGTTCTGTTGCACCATGTGGGACCTTCGCCAGTGGCCAGGGATTGAACTGGTGCTGCAGAGGCTGCGCGCAGCTTTGCAGCCCAGCACTCAACCACTGCGCCACCAGGGGAGGCCCCCTGGCCTCTTTTATACATCACAGAGTCCCAGCACCCAGCACAGATTGTGGCTCAGAGTGGCACTCGATAAACTTTGATTACATGAATTCATAAGTTAAAGAATGAATACACATCTTCTTGTTGAGTGAATGAGAGGTGAAGAAATGAAAAGGGATGAATGACCTTGGTTTTGCAAAGCCGAAGAGTTATTCAGTCCTGGAGAGGAATAAAATGGCAACAAAAGACTCAGCCATGCTAGGAACCCAGCGGAGAGACCAGGACAGATAACGCTAATTTCACAGATTCATAGAATGAGGGCTTAGCTCAGTCATGAACTGCTGGACCTAACTGTGTCTGGTTAAACAAATCTTCACTAGAGTCAGGCGAGTACTATGATCAAGATTGTGAAGACTGGTGACTTGACTTCAAATTATAATTCTGACACTTACCAACTGTGTGACCTTGCTTGACTTCTCTGTGCCTCTATTTCCTTAACTATCAACTGGGATATTATTAGGATCATGGCCCTGGATTAAATGAGTTAATATGAGTTGAGTGCTTTGCGCAGTGACTGACAGAGTAGGTATTATGCAAGTGCTTACTTTTTGTTTTTATTAATTGAATGAACAGATGAATGAGCTATCCTAAAATCAGAGTTTCCCAGAGAACAAGACACCTCACATGGACAACAACCAGCACTGACCTATCTACTTTTGCTTTGCTCATTTAGTGTTTCCATTTTTCTACCAAGAGGATTTCATGGGGTTGGCTTTCTGCCTCGTATGTGGAGCATCACAGTGATGCCGAAGAAGGTGCTGTGTGTGTGTGCCCCATGAAGGGAGTATTTTGACTCCACAAGGTCTCTGATGAAGCTTATTAGGGCTATTGATTGGGGTGTGGACTGTTCCTTTGTGACATTTTTTATTGGCCAGTCCATCCACACCAACACATGCCTAGTGTATATTCCCGTTGTCTGAGCAGAACTTGATACATATGTTTGAGTTTGAGGAATAATAGATCTCTGCTATCAAAGCCCACAGGCCACATCTTTGGTTGGCAGTAGTTAGAGGCTGGATGTTTGTGAATCCCCAAAATTCACATGTTAGCTCCTAATACCTAATGTGATGGTATTATGCAGTGGGACCTAGGAAAGATGATTGGCATGAGGGTGAAGCCCTCGTGAACGGGATCAGTGCCTTTATGAAAGAGACACCAGAGAGTGCCCCTGCCCCTTCTGTCATGGAGAACACAGGAGAAGACACCTGTCTGTGAACCACGAAGTCCTCATCAGTCATTGAATTTGCTAATACCTTGACCTTGGACTTCCTAGTCTCCAGAAGTGTGAGACAGAAATTTTTGTAAATCATCAGTCTATGACATTCTATTACAGCAGCCCAACCACCTTAGGATATCAGGTGCCTGGAAGGAGCCATAGCAGGCTAGTATTAGTGCTCAGTCTCCAGGACATGGAACTACATATGCCTGAATAGAAATGACATTCAAATGTAACAAAAAAAAATTGAACTGGGGAAATTTTTAGCTACTGTTCAGATCCAAATACATCTCCTAACAGGTCTGTTTTATGCTACGAAAGTAATGTATGCACCTTGCAGAGATACCTATTTTATCATCCAGAGATATCTATTCTAAGTAGTCTTTGATTTCATTGTGGCCATTTTCTTATTTCTCCCATTACCCCATGTATGTGATTATAGTTATATACATCTCCCTTCTCCCAGTATATTAAAGCCCAAATATTTCTAACTCAGGCCAATTGGGAATAATATTAGTAAAATTACATCTTTAGATCTTTGATTTTTGTAATGATGGATGCTATACAGGAATTCTTTTTTGTAGCCATCTTTTCTAGGACCACTTGTTCTATACAATGAGTACAGCAAAGTGGGGAGCAAAATTCTGCCCTTGGATTAAATAGAGTGAAATTGCAGGATTTATGAGCAGGAGGAAACTTCTAAAACTTCTAGTTTTTCTTTCCTTTTTTTTTTTTATTTGGCATTAAACGGAGTTGCCCTTCGCTCTGATATCTTGGCAGGTAATTATCAGAGACCCCTTTTCAGGTTCCCCAATGTCTTCCCTTCTGGGGCACCAGGTTCTACTTTTAGTAGGTGCCCCCTTTCTCTTAGAGATAATCACATCAAATGGTCTCTTGTTCCAGGGGGATGTGACCTAGAATCAATTTTGTCTTTGAGAAATGAGGTCACTTTCCTGGGGGAGGTGTCAGGAGACTGTGGGAAGCCCCAGGCTGGGAGAGGAACTTCTTCCTGGTCACCTCTTACAGAGGTGCTGGTTGGTGAGGGATAAGGACTGGTCCTTATTGCCCTAGCCCCTATCAGTTTCCTAAAAATGGTAGGTAAATGTCTTCCTTCAATTGATAAATTACACATTTTCTTTTTTGCCCATTCAGTTTGACCTGTAGATAGCATTTGAAATTATCAACCACTGACATTTGCCTCTCCTCTCTTGTACTCTTTTACACTTTTCCTTTTACTTATACTCCGGGTCCTGATTGGCTACTATCCAACTGTCAAATATTGTGCTCTTTGGGTGAGTCAGGCATTCTTGAAGATGAGCCCCATCCCCTGGTCTTCATGCCCTGTGTGGCCCCCTCCCTTTGATTGTGGACTGGACCTGGTAGCTCACTTCTAACCAACAAAATATCGCAAAAGTGATAAGATGCCCCTTCTGAGGTTGGGTTATAAAGGTATCATGGCTTCTGCATTGCTTGCTCTTTTAGAAAATGGAGAAGCCTATATGGCAAGGAATTGAGGGAGCCACTGGCTATCAGCCATAAAGAATCTGCATCCCTCAGTCCATTATCCCATGAGGAACTGAATCTGCCAGCAAGTACATGAGTGAGCATGGAAGCAGATCTTGCCCCACTCTAGTCTGGAGATGACATCTTGTTGGCAGCTACAGGAACAACACAGGAGACAGTGCAGGAGTATCTAACTAATATATTAGGTTTCTGTCTTCCATTCATTTTGCATTCCTTACCTTCTCCCTGGAAAATCTCATCCACATTTAGATTTGGGTAGTACTTGCTAGGTTAGCATGACTGTAGCTTTAAGACCAGTGGGTAGATTCAGTGAAGTGAGCCTCAAGTTTAGAATAACATCCAAGTTCCTTACTATGATCTACAGAATCCCAGTTCCTTAGCATCTGGCCCCTGCCCATCCATCTCCCAACATTCTGACATTGGATCATTGTGCATCAGTCATGCTGCTGCTTAGACTCACCAAGCTTGTTTTAATCTCATGGTTTTATGCTTGCTTCCTCCCCCACCCCAATTTGCTTTTCCTGCATTTTCTTACTCTCTCTCACCTTTTTGTTCTCTGCTCAAACACTATCTCAAACACTAAAAAGCCCTTTCTTAAACCTCTGATCTGAAGTATCACACCGCCATGCCAAACTATCCTTCCTTGTCATAGCACTCATCAGTCTGTGCTTGTCTCTAGATATCAATTTCTTGGTAGGACCTCGTGTTTTAGTCATTTCTGAATCTTATCACTGAATCCGTGGTGTCTACCCCAGACTCCTAGTACTTATTTGTTGAATGGCTAAGTGATGGTGGCCCTGCCATGCTTGGACATAATCCATGTGTAGACCAACTAAGGATTTTCTGCTGTTTCCACCATGGAAATTCCCATTCTGTATGATTTATTTGCAAACATCCTTCTGATTTATGGGGGTATTCAAATCTGATGGGAAGCAGGACCGATGAAGAGCCTTACCCACTGATGTCGGTTGAATTGTGTCCTCCCAAAATGGTAGTAGAAGTCCTCACTCCTGGTACCTGTGAATGTGAACTTATTTGGAAATAGGGTCTTTGCAGGTAATATATTAAGCTAATATGAGGTTATACTAACTAGAGAAAGGCCCAAATCCAATAACAGGGGTCCTTATAATCAGGCTATGTGAAAAAAGAGAGGCATACAGGGAAGACAGCCAAGTAACAAGATGCAGAGACTGGATAGTTGCATCTATAAGCACAAGAATGCCAAGGATTGCCAGCAACCACTAGAACATGGGGGAGGTGAGGAAGGATCCTCTCTTAGAGCCTTTGGAGAGAGCACAGCCCTGCCAACAGCTTAGTTTTAGACTTCTGGGCTTCGGGACTATGAGAGAATCAATAGCTGCTATTTAAAGTGTTGGTTTCATGCATTTAAATCTTTAAGTATGGTTATCACCTCAGAGTATTCAGGTACTTCTATCATGCTACATAATTATCATTTCTTTTTGGTGGTGGGAACAATTAAGATCTAGTCTCTTCGCAACTTTGAGTTTATAATACTTCAAGTTTTTAATATTTTCTGTTATCACTGTGCTGTGTATTGGATCTCCAGGGTTTATTTATCTATGCCCATTTATTTTTCTATTTATTCTAAATTCTGGTTTAGAGGGACATCTCAGCAGAAACAGAAGGCACACTCACACTGGGGTCTGCTGTCACTTTCCTCCATCCTCTGACCTCCTGCAAGGGTCTCCCGTTGTCTGAACCCAACCAGAAGTCAGTGAGCAAGAGAACTTTTGGTATGATCCATGAGGGTCAGTGTCCTAGGAGACAGAGCAAGTATGGAGAGTGTCCAGGAGTCCACAGGGAGAGTTTCCAGTAGCATTTTCCATTAAGGCAGAACTATGAGGGCAGGGCCATTCCCACTCCTCCCCACTCAGTGCAGTGCCCCTTCTGTCTGTATGGATTTACCTGTTCTGCAAATGTCACATAAATATACATGCAGGCTGGAAGGGGGATGGAGGGAGGAATTACCCCCTCATCTTTGACTTTCCTCTTCTTTTCTTACCTGAAATTCACTTATATATCAGGCCATTCTGGTAATGGGAGGGAGGTCAGAGAAGGGGGACCTGGCCTTCCTATGTCCCCTCCTTTGCTCCCTCTGGGGCCTCAAGAATGATGGGGAAACTGCTAGCCAATAATGAGACCCCCCTCTCCCTTAATGACTCTTGGGGCTGCGGGGATGCCGCAGGCTAGCTCTGCCCTAATTAATTAATAGGGAGTGCTTCCCACAGAGGAATTAGCCTCAATTCTTCTATCTCAGGCTCCTCTTGACTCAGCTTCTGCTCAGGCCCCCACCCCACAGCCAGGGCAGTCCTTTGGGACAGCCTGGGGAAGCTCCATCTGGGAAGGCTTGCCTTCCTACCGCCAGGGCCAGAGCTAGAACCACTGGTCGGAATGGAGCTGGACTGGGCTCCTAACCCAACCTCACCATTTACTGATGATACAAGCTGTGACTTAGCCTCAGAGCCCTTTCCATATCTGTAGAGGGAACCTGTAGCTTTCTTCTATTGAAAGAATGAGAGAGAAACTTGAGGGGTCAGGGTGAGCAGAGTAAGGTATGTGCTTGGGGTGCACAGTGTAAGAAAGCACCAAAACCTCTGTAATTAAGGTAAATAACACTGCAAACTTTGAGAGGTGATGTGTGCATGGCCTTGATGGTGGTGACAGCTTCATAGGTTTATTCCCAAACTCATCTGGATGCAGACATGAAATACATTCAACTCTGTATATATAAATTATACTTAAATAAAATAGTTAAAAGTAAGATGACTAGGGCAGTGAGATAGACAGAAACACTGTATTTATCTGTGATTTTGAAATAATGAAATTTACCAGAAACCATATTTTTATGAGTTATTTTCTGGGTCTATGCTTATGGTATCTTTTCACCATTCAGAGGCAACAAAGATATTCTCCTATAAAAATAATATTCCAATGTGAATAGTTAGAAAACACTAAATTAATACAAAAACTCATAGTGAGCTAAATATCAGAATGTCAATGTTTGAATCAGTAAGAAGATCGAGCTGAGGCATCTTGGAGCAGGAATTCTGATCCTGTCTTTATTTGAAATGTTGATATTTTTTTCATTGTGATTTTTTTGCATTTATTTTGATTTTTAAAAACGTTGCATAGAAATATTGTTATCTTAAATACTGGTTTTGGAACCTCCCTTGCATTTTTCTTATTGAGGTGAGATGCGCACAACATAAAATTAACAGTCTTTAAGTGTGCAATTCACTGGCATTTAATACTTTCACAATATTGTGCAACCATCACCTCTATTTAGTTCCAGAACATTTTTATCACCACCAAAGGAGGCCCTATACTTATGAGCAGTTACTTCCCACCCCCTCTCCCCAGTCCCTAGCAACTACCAATGTGCTTCTTGTTTATGAATTTGCCTGTTCTGAATGTTTTCTATGCATTCTGGCCATAGAATCAAATATGGCAAGCTAATATATGACCTTTACTTTCACTCAGCATAATGTCAGGGTTTATCTGTGTCATAACATGGATCACTGCTGGGGTGCACAGTGTAAGACTTTGCATCCACCGTGAAAGCTTCATGCTTTTCAACTTCCTCAAGCCCTGAAGAATCACAGCTGTTACCTTTTGTCAAGCCCTTGGTATAGGCTTCACTTTTAAAATTGAGATATTATCCACATATAACAACATGTACATTTAAAGTGTACAAGTGTTGATTTGAAAATTTTAAATATTGTAATGTAATGTTAGTTAATGCTTATACCACATCATATAATTACCGTTTTTTCTTTATGGTGAGAACATTTAAGATCTAGTCTCCTAGCAACTTCGAAGTATTTATTGCAGTGTTGTGACTGTAATCACCATGTTCTGCATTAACTTACCAGAACGTGTTTATCTTCTAGTTTATTTAAGCCTCATTACAGCTCTAATGGGGTAATTCCTGCAAGTGCAAAGTCTCTGGACATTCCAATTTTACAGAAAGGGACACTGGAACTTGAAGAAACAAAGCCCCCAGTCCCAAGCTAACAAGTGAGGAAAGCAGAATCCAGACTCAGGTACTGAACTCCAGGGTCCGTACCCTCAATACTGCTTATAGAGTGACAGGCAGTGCCTGGCAGAGGTGGTGCTTGACAGATGCAGAGTAGCTTAGACCATATCGACCCCAAAAGCACCTTGTTTGGGGTTAGACCAGTCTTTCTGAGCTGCTTCTCAAAGGCTTCCTAGTTGGGGACAAGTTGAGACTGAATTTACTGTGAACTCCTCTGGTTGATGCACGCTGCCCTCTTTCCAGGGTGCCGCCTGCCCCATTTGCTGTTCTGGTCACCTGGATTGTCTGTCCTCCAGATGGCCTCATAGGTCCCTCCCTCATCTTCTTTGGGTCTTTGTTCAAATGTCACTTTCATACCTAGACCTTTACTGGTTGCCCAAATAAAGCTCTTTTCTCACCTCCTACATATTCTTTTTCTGATGCTCGCCACCGCCCCGTCCCCCCAGGCTCATCACCCTCTGACAACAGTTTGCAGAGTGTGGCCTGCAGAGTCCTGGGGTATGATCTCCTTGAAGCCTTTTCAGAGCTCCACAAGGTCAAAACTATTTTCAGACCAATACTAAGATATCATTTCTCTTTTCCACTGTGTTCATCCTTGCACTGGTTGTACCAAAGCCACAAAAGGTAACTATCATCTTAGCAAGAACCAAAGCAGTGACACCAAACTGTGCTAAGAGTTGTTGTCCTAGCACTGCCATCCACTCAACGTCAAAAAATGTCTGTTTTGCTTTAGCATGTCCTTTAGGAAACAATAAAAATTCATTTCTATTAAATCTCAGTTCTTGAGAAGAAATTTTGAATTTTTCTGATTTATTTATTTGTTTACTTATTTATGAGTTATCTTTGGGGATAATCTGTGGCATCTTTTTTCCATTCAGAGGCACTCTTCTATTAAAAGAAATAATATTCCAATGCCAATAACTAGAGAAACACAAAGTCAATGCAAAAATAACTAGGTAGGGCCCTGTGAGCCTATAGTCACAACGTTTTGTCAACCAATCAACCCCTAGCTCTGTTTCTGGATACAGATATTGCTTTTAATATACATTATTGATTCATTAACATTGAAGTCACATCCAACAGTCACAGCTTCAACAAAGCTCATTTAACTAGGATATTTCTCTGTAAGGCACATCACAACCTTCTTGTAAAACGAGAAGGTAAAAAATGTGGCACTAAATAGACTGGAAAGGACATTTTCTATGGTATTAACAGCTGGAACAAGAAGTCAGAACACTGTCTGGTTTGATCTCGGCTGAAAACTCACACATGAACTACATCAAATTTTTCACCACTGTGCATGTCTGCCAATGGACACAAAAGTGCCCTGGGTTTTGATTCTGTGGTTACAAGTAAATTTTAGAGTAGGTGACAGCAAATGTGGAATGCTCACATGATAGAGATCATCCGTGTGAGAATTCACTTTCTTTTTATTAAGATAGACATTAAAGAAATTTTCAAAAGTGTAAAGAATTATCTTATCTCATAATTTTTTGATTGGGAAAATACAGCTATTTTTCATAAAAATACAGTAGGTAATATGTAATGAATTTACTGTTATTTAAAAATAAATATTAAACAATGTTCTCAGTTTTAATTTCTAATACGATAAAGATCAATTGGCATAATCTACATAGATAAAAACTCCATAATCTTTTTAATGAACAGACACAATTTTCTAAACTAGCTTTATATTTTCCAAAAAATTGAAAACAGTAAATTCCACACTTCCCAACACCTGAACTTTCTCCTATTATTACTATCTTCCACTAGTGCATACATTTTTTATAATTAGTGAACCAATATTGATATGTTAAAGTTCATACTCTATTCAGATTTCTTCAGTTTCTGCCTAATCCTTTTCTATCACAGGATCCCATGCTACATTAATCATCATGCCTCTTCTTTGCTGTGATCCCTTTTCATACTTTGTTTTTGATGACTTGACAGTTTTGATGAGTACTGGTCAGGTATAGTGTATGATGCCCCTCTATTGGCACTTGTCAGATTTTTCATAAATCATTAGACTGGGGTTGTTGGCTTTTGGGGGTTCCTCACTAATTTTTAGAGTGCAAAGGGGTTCTGAGCCTCAGTAGTTTGACAATCACTGGTATTTTATTATTTTGTGCAAAGGGGCAGAGGCTCTGGTTTCTCCCCTGTTCACTCTACTGGGGCACAGTACATGCACAATAAATATTTATGGATTGAAAGACCACAAAACTAGGGTCTCAGAGGCAACTGTAGGCTCAGAGAAGGAAGCAGCAGCATTCATGCATGGCTAAAACAGGAAGAAGAAAGCCTCAGTCAGGTATGGTCCAGCAGAACCTGACATCTCGGGTTCAACTACACATTGAAATTACTTGGGGAGCATTGAAACCTATGGTGCCTGGGTCCCTGGGAAGCTGGTGGATTGGTCTGAGGTGTCATCTGGGCATCAGAATTTTAAAAAGTTCCCCTGGTGTTTCCAAGATACTGGAAAGTTTGAGAACCACCTACCTAGGAGGTGAGCTCTAGTTGTAGGACAGCAAAATGGAATTAAGGTGGTTGATCCCTGGCTGTGACTTTGGGCAAGTTACGGAATCTTTGTAAATGCTTGTCCCCTCATCAGCAAATGGATGTAGGTGACAACTACTTCATATGTGCACAGTTTAAATATAAATCAAAAGAGGCTTTCTAGATTAGGAAGTGGCAACCATAGCTCCAGAACAGCAACATGAGAAAATAAGTTTTGAGTTGTTATTACCTGCTCAGCTCTTTAAAATGGCAATTAGCTTTCATGAGAGGTGGGAGATGTTGAAAACAACCAAGTCAGTGCCCTTTGAAGAGAAGCAGGACATTTCTCAGAGTACACTAAAGACAGCAAAGAATAATAACAGAAATTGCAATGCTAACAGCAATTATTCATCTTCCATTTGCACTGTGCTTTACACCGCACGGCGCATTTTCTCACTAACGTACTTTAATTTTCGGTTTTAATTTTCCGTGGGGTCAGCTCTCACATCCGTTCAGAAGAGGAGGCCAGGCTCAGCGGAGAGGACTGCCCCAGGGCACCCGGCAGCCAAGTGCCCAGGGCCGGAATGTGCACCAGAGGGAGAAGCGGCGCAGAGGAGCCCACGCGGTGACCGCGGTCTCCAGGACGCTCGCGCCCAAGCCTTGCCCAGACGTCCGCGGAGGATGCGGGTGCGGGCCTGGCAGAGCCAGGGCCTGTCGTCTGTGCTCTCTAGGGATGTTCAGGCCTCAGGAGGGCTCTGGAGGGGGCGGCGAACGGAGGCTCCGCGGCTGGAATCTGAGCTGGGGGCGGGGGCTGGGCCCACTCCGCCCACCCTATCCCCCCTCCCTCCCCAAACACGCGTTTCCCTTTCTCCCGCGCGGCTGCCAGCCCAGGCTGGGCGCAGGGGAGGCGGGGGGCATCCCGGAGGGGATCCCGCCCCCTCCCCCGGCCTCCTGGTGCCCCCGCACCCACGTGAGTTCAGGGCCAGCCGGGATCCCACCAGCACACAGCGCGTGCCGGCTCGGCGCCGGTGCCTCTGCCGTCCGGTTCCCTCGCCAGCGCAGCGCGATCCCTGGCGGGTCTCAGCTGCCCGGGCCGGGCGCTTCGCCGGGCTCCGGCTTCTGCATCCGGCGGTAGCCAGTAGGCCGAGGCGCGGGCAGGCCGCCTCAGCCGCTCCGAGTGTGGGTGAGTGAGGAGCCCGCGGGCCCTTGCGTGCTGGGGCGCTGAGGTTCTGGGCAGGTGGGATACGAGGCTGGCTTGGTCCACCCTAGGGTCAGGTGATGGAGCGCCTTATGAGCCCACGTTCCCATCTTTCCGCCGCTCTTTGTCTTTGCGGCTCCCAGCCCCACCGCTCAAGTACGGTGTTGAGCAGGTGAGTTCCTACCACAGTAGTTATCCTGGGGTCTCCCTACCCATCTCCTCTCTCCATCCTGTCCCTCTGTCCTTGGCCCTAACTCCTGGCTGTTTGCCATCTCTGTGCCTGATGTCTCCTTTATTTCTAGGACTCAGTTCTCTTCCCTACCAGGGGTTTATTCCTTCAGTCTTGAGGGAACAGGTCTTGATGGAGCCTTTGGCTGCCCCTGAGGGTGACCCGAGATCCGAAGTTGTGAGCGTGGTTGTAGTGCAATGTGCTGGTGTGTGCTACTGAATTTATAAGCGGGGTTGCCTTCTTTAAGAGTTGTGTGGGATTGCATGTTTGCATGTGGGAATGGATTAGAATGGCTGGAGTTTTGTGCAAAGGTGTGTTGTATGTATAGGAATTATGACAGCCATGGTATGGAGTCCTGTATAACAGGCATTTGTGCAGGGGCTGGAAGGTGTGTGTGGAGTTGTGTGTCTGTTTTTGTGCATGAATGTGGTATGTGTGCATATCTGTGTATGTAGGAATTGTGTGTCTGATGCTGAGTGAGCAGAGTTGCATTTTTAAGTGTGTGCATTTCTGAACTGTCCTTGTGTGTGAATGTGTCTGTAGTTATGTATATGTCAGTTGCGCCCAAGATATGTGTGGATGAGTATTCAAGTGTGTGTGATGTGATGTGATTTTCTGTCTATCTTTCCTAGTAGTCCTCTGGCAAGCAGAGTGTTGAGATAAAATGTATGGAAACATGTTTGTTTTGTCCAAGGTAGCTTCAGCTTTTGAAGGGAAGAGGTCCTTCCTTTCTTTCTCTTGGCTGGAGGGGGCAGCCAGCACTTTTCATCTAAGTCTGGAGGTTGGGGAAACCAGGGAGCTATCCATCCTTGAACCCCTGCAGAGAGTGGGTATCCTAGAAAGACCACTTCCCCAGCAGAAAGCTTTAGAAGTAGGGCCAAGAGAAGGTCCAGGACCAGGAGACACCTGAAAAGAGTGAATCCAGGATGAGGGGAGAAGCCCATGGGGGTCCATGAGAGGCTGAGAAAGGACCAAGTAGAAGCCAAGCTCCTGACAAGTAATGCAGACAGGACTGGGAAACTGAAAGGAAGACAGCCTCCCAATTCAGCATTTTCCTCTGTCCTCAATTGTATCTGTTGGGTCTGAGCTTTTTTATTAACCATTGTAGATATTTATTTCATGCTCACCAGGCGCTGTTCTAAGCGTCACATGAATTGGGTCATCTGAGCCACACACAAAGTGACCAATTCCTACAAGGAAGTGGGTGGTTTAAAATAAAGAGCTTAGGTATGCTCTTCTTCTAGGCCAGAGTTGGCATATTTTTTTCAGCAGAGAGCCTGAGAGATTATAAAGGCTGCAGAAATTGCAGCCTTTATAAAGAAATTGTCTTTATAGTCTTTGTCTCAACAGTTCAACTCAGCTGCCGTAGCAGGAAAGTGGACTATAGATAATACCCAATGAATGGGAATGGTTGTGTACCAGTTGGTACACAGCTGAACACCCCTGTGGGAGCCAAGTTACCTCATTATACTGTGACTAGCTACATACATCCTAGAGGAGAGGGTGTAATTGTGAGTTTCCTGTGTAGTCTGTGATCTTGTATCTGGTCTTGTATCACATCAAGAGGTGGGAAGCAGCACTGTGATTTCAAGAAATGGATCCATTTGGAGCAGGACCCCAACTGAGGTTCAGCATTGGGAACCAGGACTCGACTTGGAGGAAATAGGGTGAAAGCTGAGGTAGATGTCCTATTCCTTGGCGATGGGGGAGCAGAGGAGGCCAAGGAAGACAGTTACCTCAGAAAAATAGCTGTTCAGCCTGTGACAGAAAAAAATAATTCCAGGTACCTATCAGTTGGTGGAACTGAAACCTCCAAAAGTCTTCCAGTTTTCACCAGTGTAAATTCAGGTGCTGGGAGTGGGGGTGATGGGGGTGCGTGATGCAAGGAGAGAAATCAGAAGCTGTGATCCCTCAGAGAGTAGCTAGGGAAGACCACATTCTTTTAGGTGAACAATTCCAGGAAAATCAAATATGCAGAGTCCTGCACAGGTGACAATATTTCCTGTCTTCCTTTGGTCTGGAGTTTTTTTCTTTCTTTCTTTTTATTTTTAAAGATTTATTTATTTATTTATACAAGCACTGGGTACAGTCAGAAGCGCGGGAGGGTGAGAGAATTCACCAGAGCCAGAGCGGAGAGCAGAACAGGCAGACTGACGAAATATACTGCTGAGGGGAGCAGCGGGCGGCAGGCGAGGTCTGTGCGCCATGTGGGACCCTCGCCTGGCGGCTGGGGATCAAACTGGTGCTGCAGAGGCGATCAAACTGGTGCTGCAGAGGCAGCGGGCAGCTTTGCAGCTCAGCACTCAACCGCTGAGCCACCTGGGAGGCCCTGGAGTTTTTTTTCTAAGAGTGAGTGCAGGGTTAAGGGAAACCAGTACGGTTGGTGTAGCACTTAGGGACCAGTTGGAATCGGAGGGTACACGGAGGGAGCAGGACAGGGCCCACGTGGCTGTACCAGATGACTTTTTTTTTAAAATGCAAATATTATTAACATAAAACATTGTTTAAATTTAAGGGGTAAAATATAGTTTTATTTATTTTTTTAATCATGAAGGACTCCACAAAGGCAAAAGTTCCTCAGGTCCATGAAAGTCACATTTCCAAGCTGCGTTCTTCACATATGAAATGTTTAGTTGAAAAAGGATAGCAGGTTTTTATTTTTATAATACATGTTATTTGATGTGTATTAAAATAGAACTAACATTTCATGTTATCACCCAAAGTTTCCATTTTAGATACATTTATTTAGATAACAAGGCCACATGGATATGGCTGAAGGTAAAGAGGAGACACAAAGTGTGATATTTGGGAAACAGTGCCAGGCACCCTGGAAAGAATTCTGAATATCATGTTTCCCTTCCAAGACTGATGCTGAGGAACCACTGGGGACAGGGATTGTCAGTTTCCTTCTGGAGGAACTCTTTCCTCTCCCTGTTGCACACCTGGACATTCAGGCAAAGCAGCTACATTCATTTGGCACCCACTGTTTGTGAGGCACCTGCCATTTAGTTGTTGTGGAAAGTTCACTTGGCAGCACCTCCAGGCCAGACACTAAACTATTAATTTTGGGGACTTACTGTAAGGTACAATGGCTAGGGCTCTGCATGCAGTTGGCACTCAGCAGAGGTTTGTTTGGCTTGTGAACTGGGACAGTCACCAATTGCTTGTGATGATCTGAAATAACCATAGGGCTGGAGTCAGGGAATGGCAAAACCATCCATCACATTTTAGTGTCCTTCACTGTCTCTCCCCATCCATGCCAGGAGGTGATTAAGAAACCTTGATCCCTTTTTGTCAGGACTTGACTCTGAAACCCCAAGCAAAGTACCCCTCTCCTCGGTGTCTAGGCGCTTGCTGAGTTCCTCCACTCTTTCCCTTCTGCCGGCACCATCCTCTGTCCCGCCCTTCACCAGGGCTTCTCTGTCCTTTGCAGATAGAAGATGAGTAGCCACGGAAACAGCCTGTTTTTGCGGGAGAGCGGACAGCGGCTGGGCCGGGTGGGCTGGCTGCAGCGTCTGCAGGAGAGCCTGCAACAGAGAGCGTTGCGCACACGCTTGCGCCTGCAGACCATGACGCGCGAGCATGTGCAGCGCTTCCTGCGCAGGAATGCCTTCATCCTGCTGACCGTCAGCGCTGTGGTCATCGGTGAGTGGGCTGGAGGGGCGGAGACCTCAGGAAAATTCCCTGCACGCTCATATCTTTACTCCACCCACTCATTTTTTTTCGCATGCGCACACATCCCACCACCCACCCTCTCCTCTTCCTTCCCTGTAAGGACACCTTTACACAAATGGGTACGGTTGTGCAAACACAGCGGTTTGTGGCCACAATGACACATGTGTATGCACATGCACATACACACGTGTTTCCACGACACACACACTTTCTTCATATGGACACACAAACATGACCATGTTTTTTTGCATGCACAAAACTTACAGGTGCAAACATGTAAACCATATACACGCACGTAAAACACATTCAGATATGCAGTGTATTCCTCTGCACACACATTGGCATATTTATGAGGTATAATGCACATATGCACTCATGTTTGAAAGTGGTCACAAATATGTACAAGTCACATCTAGATACACATAGGAAAAACATGTGAATCTCATGTGTAGGAGACCACACATATAGTCACAGATACAGTTGCACAATGAGTGTATGCATGTACACATGTATACATGAATGTGTGCATATACATTCATTTACACATATCCACATGGTAACACAAGTCATACATTTCTACAGTACACACACACACATGCACACACACACAGACCCATGCTCTCATAGGACATTTCTCTCACCTCCATGGTGCACACTCATCTTCGGACAGGTGATCTCTGGTGCTGAGTGACCCAAACTTAATGCCACTGACCCCTGTTCTTGGCCATAGGGGTCAGCTTGGCTTTTGCCCTACGCCCTTACCAGCTCACCTACCGTCAGATCAAGTACTTCTCTTTTCCTGGAGAGCTCCTCATGAGGATGCTGCAGATGCTGGTGCTGCCACTCATTGTCTCCAGCCTGGTCACAGGTGAGAAAGCCCAGAATAGTGTTGGCTCCAGCATGCACCAATCTGGAGTCAAAGCAAGACCCCAAACTCGGGTCCTCAGCAAACTCAGGACCTCAGAACCCCCATCCCAAAACTCTCTAACTCTCAAACTCAGGACCTCAAACATGGAGCACACACCTACCTTCGAGTCTGTGATCAAAGCCCAGATCCTAGCAGATGCATGTTCCAACCCCCATATGACCTATACCACGTATTTTAGTCATTTCCTGTACTTTTCTTTGGAGGTAAAGACTGGCCTTCCAGGAATGTAATATCCAGCGGTGACAGAGCATTGTGGGCAGCCAGGGAAGGCAGCTGGGATATGCTGTAGGTGATCAGTGGGTAGGATGTGGATGAAGTTGTTTGAGATGGAGGTGATGAGAAGGTGACTGGGAGTGGGATGGAAATATAGATGTATTATACAGTGGTCACCAAAATTTTTCTGTTAAGGTCCATATAGAGAAGAAAACAGTTTAGCTTTGGGGCCATAAGGTCCGTCTTGACCACTCAGTTCTGCTCTTGTAGTGCAAAAGCTGCTGTAGAGTAATGTGTGAACAGATGGGGTTGCTTGTGTCCCAAGAAAACATTATTTACAAAAATAGGTTATGGGTCAGGTTTGGCTCCTCAGTGATCAATTGCCAATCTTCAGAATGGGATGGGAATGAAGATAAAGACATGGAAGTATGGCTTCATGGGTTGGTTTTCCTGCAGGCAGAACCTGAGCTGGGGATAGCTTTCAAGGGAAACCCATGAAGAAGTGAGGCAAGCAGAATGGGGCAGGGAAAGAAGCTAAGCTGAGATGTGGGTTCAGAAGAAGGCTGGCCTCTTAACTGGCCCCCTGGACAGTGCTCTGGAGCATGAGCAACACTACAGAATCGATCCCTACCACTGCCCCCTACCTGGGTCAAAAGAGATGGAATTTTGGAATCCTGTACTAGGCAGTCATTGGCCATAGATTTTTAAAATTTTTTTAAAAAAGATTTATTTATTTATTTATGCATACAAGAACCGGAGTACAGGCCAGAAGTGTGGGGGATGAGAGGATTCACCAGAGACAGAGTGGGGAACAGAACAGGCAGATTGAAATACACTGCTGAGGACAACAGTGGGCGAGTCAGGAGGTCTGCTGTGCCATGTGGGTGGTACCCTGGTTGGGGATATAACTCGTGTTGCAGTGGCTGCGGATAGCTTCATAGGTTGTTTCTTAATCCCTTGTGCCACCAGGGAGGCCCTTAGCCATAGATTTTTTTCCCATGGGGTAATTCTTTAGAGGAAGGACAGTATGAGCTGTTAGCGGCCAAAACACTCAGCAGCTGAAGGCTAGGTGTGTGGCCTGGTAGAGGGCACTGAAATAGGGCACCGAAAATATCTATACTGGATAATGTGCAGCGAGGGAGTAGGGCTTTTGGGAGTGAATAGCAGAATGATGAGTAGAATGAAAGTGAGGTTATGGTGCAAAATAGGGGTAAATGAAGGATGGGGTGGGCGTTGAAAATGTTGGCTTGGAGTGGAGGGAATGTTAGCGAAGTAGTGCTTGGGGGAAGGAATGGGATGGAAAGTGTATATGGTAAATAAAATGGGGGTTAGAGAGTGATGATATGGGTGCGAAGATTGTCATGAGGGAGCCGGGTGGGGTGTAGGAGGAGGAAATATTTGGTGGAATGGTTATTGAGTGGGTGGTGTGAGGGAGGGTGGAGCGGTTGGATGGGAGAGTGGGGGCGGGGTATGGATGGGGCTGTCTTCCACATGGAAGACCACTTGTCTTCCAGGTATGGCTTCCCTGGACAACAAGGCAACAGGGCGAATGGGGATACGGGCAGCTGTATACTACATGGTGACCACAGTCATTGCCGTCTTCATCGGCATCCTCATGGTGACCATCATCCATCCTGGGAAAGGCTCCAAGGAGGGGCTGCATCGTGAGGGTCGAATTGAGACCATCCCCACAGCTGATGCCTTCATGGACCTGGTCAGGTGATGTATTTTCTAATTTTGATGGGAATTTTCATCCTACATACAACAACCCTGCTTAAGGAGAGGCAAAGGGGATAAGCTGACCTACCCTGGAAATGACAGCACCCAAATCAAGCCTAGTTTTATTGGGACCCATTTTCTCCTTGGAGAGCAGTTGACTCTTAGGATGTGATCTTTTGACCCTTAGGCTGCTTAATGGAGACTTTCATTGAAGCATCTTGGGATGGGCTTCGAACAGGTGATATTTGGGGAGTGAACGATGCTCTTACAACAGCAAGACTTTGCCAGCCAGAGTCAAGACTAGCCATAATTCTACCCTAGTCATCAACTTAGGGAGGATTGGGAGTTGGAGGAGTTCAGGAGCTATCTATTGTTTTTGAAGCACACATGTGAATTAAATTGAGTAGGTCCTATGTTAGGGCTCAGATAGACCTGCATTTGAGGTCCACCCACACTCCGTAGGAGCTGTGTAGTTTTGGGTAATTTACATAAATTCTCTGCACTTTGGTTTCTAGGTGCATAAAATGAGGGACATTGAGAGTACTCATTTTTGTAGTTATTACAGTATTAAAAACAGAACTTACAGGTAAGGCATTTAGCTCAGCCTCGACTAGAGTAAGTGTTCTATTGTTGACTCCCATTATTATTATTGTTGTTATAATTATTACTGTTCTCTCCCTATAATCCCTTCCAAGGTCTAACTGCTTTCCTTCATCTGATGTTTTTCTGCAGAAATATGTTTCCGCCCAACCTTGTGGAAGCCTGCTTCAAACAGGTCAGAAAGAAGTATATATTGAATAATTTCATCATGGAGGCTTGGAGGGTGGGGGAGTTTGCTGCTGAGAGAATGGTTCAGAGGTGAGGGGTGGAAAGAAGGACCCCATGGCGCATTAGGCTGGAGATTTTGGAAGAATCTGGGAAAATGAATGCATTTCTGATTTGTGGGATAATCAGCTTACATGTCACCTCTTCCACAAACTCCTCCTTCAACACTCACAATTAAGTAATGCCACTCAGAGAAGGACTTAGGAGAAGGGCTGCCTGGAAGTGGTACTGGAAGAGGAACCAAGGTTTCTGACCATAGATGGTGGAGGTGACACACCCCAAACACTGTCTGTACTTTGCCCAGGAGTTTATACTCATTTCCCCATGCACATTGTTCACACTATCAT
The DNA here is from genome assembly GCF_964194135.1 of Talpa europaea. Lineage (NCBI taxonomy): Eukaryota > Metazoa > Chordata > Mammalia > Eulipotyphla > Talpidae > Talpa > Talpa europaea. The sequence goes on along the minus strand of NC_140079.1, from coordinate 45,062,600 downwards.
TCATTCATCCACTCACTCATTCTTCAAAGCATTGGTGAAATCATTCATTCACTCATTCAGATAAATGAAATAAGACTCTCCAGAGTGTGGGAATCAGGAATTGATGCTCTAAAGAAATTTCTCCAGGGGATTCTGATGCATCCACTGAATCAAATTTGGGTCCAATCTCTTCATATTTCAGTTTAAGACACAGTACAGCACAAGGTTGGTGACCAGGACCATTGTGAGGACAGAGAATGGATCAGAGCTGGGTGCCTCCATGACTCCTCCATCCTCGGGGGAGAATGGAACCAGCCTCCTGGAAAATGTCACACGAGCCTTGGGAAGCCTGCAGGAGGTGTTGAGTTTTGAGGAGACTGTACCTGTGCCTGGCTCAGCCAATGGCATCAATGCCCTGGGTCTCGTTGTCTTCTCTGTGGCCTTTGGGCTGGTCATTGGCGGCATGAAACACAAGGGCCGAGTCCTGCGGGACTTCTTCGACAGCCTCAATGAGGCTATTATGAGGCTGGTGGGCATCATTATCTGGTGAGTGCTGAGCTCGGAGGGTGGTGGGTGATGGCGTGAGGGAGGGATGGAGCCAGGTCTGGAAAGTCAGGCTGTGGGCAGTTGCTGAATGGGTTGTTAGAGTCATTCATGTATGTCTTAATTCACTCGTTAATTCTTGCACTCTTTCTCTTATTCATGTGTACCTTTCTGTAATTATTTACTCCCTATTCACTCTCACTTCTTCTCCATCTAGTCATTCACTGATTTATTTGTCCCCATTCTTCCATGATTTATTCATTCATTCACTCATTCCCTCATTCTTCTATTGATTGGCCAAATCATCCACTCACTCATTTATTCCTTTATATTTATTCTTCCATACATGGTTTCACTCATTATTTCATTCATTCATTCATTCTGCTATGTGTTGGCTAATCCATTCCTTCATACATTTATTTACTCAAAATAATTTATAAACTCATCCATGCTTTCTTTTCTTCCCTCTCCCTTTCCTCCCTCCGATCCTTTCTCCTTTCTTTCCTAAATCATTTATTCATTAGGATTTACTCTTTGATCCACTTATTCATCTTTGCATTTGTTACTCTTTCATTCACTCAGTCCCTATATTTATTCATCCATTCATTAAACACACTTGTTCATTTACTCACCTACTCATTCATGTCTTATTTGCTCATTTTATTACTCATTTACCCACTTGCTAATTATTTCTTAGTTGATGCATGCATTCTTTCATTTTTTATATACCTTCATTCCTTCAACAACTCCTTCACTCATTCAGCAGACACTTTTCAGGCTTTGTCTTGAGCTCTGGTCTATAGAGATACTTTGAATTAGTCCTTGTCCCCAGGTAGCTTGCAAAGTCTCAGAGGAGACAGACACAAACTAGATAAATATAATATGGTGGACTAAGGTTCTGTAGTCAAGAGGCACTTAAAAAGTGTTGGGAACATGGGAGAACAGCTAGTGGAGGAGTATGCAGTGAACTGTGCCTCAGAAGGTGATGGGGAAGTCATCTCTTAACTAGGCCTTGAAAGGTGACTAGGAATCCAACAGTACAGGAAGAGGGGAGAGATGAGAGAAGGAAGAGACTATGTGAGCCTGAAAAAAACCTGAGTTGTTCGGAGAATGGTGAGGAATTCAGGACTGGGAGCATAGGATAAGCTGGGAGTAGTGGTGGGAGATGTTAACAAGATTCTGATTCCAAATGGGGAAGACTTTGACATCATCCCAAATAATTTGAAAGTTGTGTATGGGGGGGGGAGTAAAGGCCAAGTTGTGAGTTTGGAAAAGCAATTGAAGGCAATGAGAGTGGAAGCTTATTTTGATAAACAAGAAGATTGATAAGGAACAGTGAAGGCTTAACTGAATTGGGGATAATAAATTTATAGTGTCATTTGTATGGTTGGAATGATTAGAATATCCAGCTGTGCTGGGTGGGTGAGTATAGGAGGAGAGATGTCATGTACAACTGATCCAAGGTTGAGGAATTTTGCAGAGGACAGGGAGGAAGGGTGGAGGTGATGGCTTGGGACTGGGGTTCACAGAGTTATCAGAGAGGTAGACCTAGACTTGGAGAGATCTTAGCAGCAACTGACCTGGGCTAATCCTAAGCCTGGGAATACAGATGTTACTGGAGAAGTCTACCACATTCTCATTCTCATAGCCTTACGTCTTATCATTTCTGATTCAAGCTATTATCCCAACTTCCCAAATGGTCTCCTCCTCCTCTACTTTGAGGATGACCAAGGGTATACTTGAATGTATAAAGAAAGGTATTACAGTTGAAGCCAGTGATGGGTGAATGATGGTACCTAGGGCAGAAATTCACAAGACTAAGCAATAGGCTGGTTTGTGGGGAGACTAGGTGATCCCCCGATGAACTTACTTGTTCTTTCTCCTCTGCTCTCCTTTTCACTTATTGCTGTAGCCACAATGGTCTCTGTTCCTTCAATATTTCTAGCTGAGAGTCCTCATAGGGTCTTTGCACTGTACATGCAATGTTTTCCCTTCAGATATGCCTGGTGTATTCTCATCAATCAGGTCTCAGCTTACATGTCACCTCTTCCACAAACTCCTCCTTCACCACTCACAATTAAGTAATGCCACTTAGTGATTCTTTTGCAATATGCCAAACAAAGTTTTTAATTGTGTGTGTTTATGTGAACCATCAGTTTTTCCATTAGAATGTAAGCACCCTGGAGGCAAGGACCATGCCCCTGGAACATAGTAGGTGATCAATAAATAGTTGTTGAGTGAGTGAATAAATAGATGATGTGATAAGACAGCTTGCATATGTCCATGGGAAATTCAGATGAAGTAGCTCAAGACAAATGAGAATTTGCTTTTATAGGAAGGACAACAAATACAAAGCAGAGAGCTGTGAGCAGCAAATAAAGGAAGTTAGAAAGTCAGAGATAGGGAATGTTTGGGCAACATCAAGGGAAAGCACCCTGAAAACAGTGATTGTTTAGGAGTTAGGGCTTATATGGGGGAGTGGGTAAAGGAGAGACCTGATAAAATTGTATGCTCTAGAGTTGTAGGAACTTTTTGCTGTCTGGGGGTGAGCTTTGGATGAACAAGAAGAGGCGTTGGGATATATTTGTGCTGCCCAGCCCCATTTGTCAATATATGGGGAAGATTCAGGTGGAGTTGAGTGGTAAGTATGGTGGGCACTACCTGGCTCCTGGGTCTTATATGGGCAGTGCCTTGAGGTTGCCAGCTTTAGGTTTGTAGTGGTCATGAGGGAGCCCTGATATGTGTTTGACATGGCCCAGGTATGCACCTGTGGGAATCCTGTTCCTGATTGCTGGGAAGATCCTGGAGATGGAAGACATGGCTGTCCTTGGGGGTCAGCTGGGAATGTACACCCTGACTGTCATCGTGGGCTTGTTCCTCCATGCTGGCGGTGTCCTGCCCCTCATCTACTTCCTCATCACTCACCGGAACCCTTTCCCCTTCATTGGGGGCATGCTGCAGGCTCTCATCACTGCCATGGGCACATCTTCCAGGTATGTCTTATCTTCCATCACTGGTACCTTCAAAGTTGACTCTGTCCTTCATGGGCTCTCCTAGGAGTCCTACCACCATGGCCCTCCACCCCAAATCCTGAACTGTGTTGTCAGTGCCTCTAGAAGGTCTCCAGGTGGCTCAACACCTGGGCACTGATCTCCTGTCCCCCTTTTCTTCTTTTTCTATTTCATATGGAGAACCAACTGCTGATTTTGAGGTATGGTAGTTTAGAATCTAACCTGCCCCAATTCTCAGTCATTTTTTAGCTCAGAGCATCTCATCTCTTCTTGAGATGGTCTCTGGGAACTCTCTTGGCTTCTTTCTTTTTTGGGGTAGTCTAAGGGATTTATAAAGAGTTATACTTTTCTCCATCATCCAAATTCAAGACAAATTAAAAAATATCACAGGAGTCAACCAGGTGAAGAAAACTCATTTTTATTGTCCATAGTGCTAATTGGAGAATATGCTTTTTCATCTTCGGCCAAGTAGGGCTGGTACTATTGAACCCAATATTGAACTCACCTAGTTACCACAGGATACCAAAAAGCCTTTTCTGTGGTCTTGGCTTCTCACTGCATGATAAAGCAGACAATATAAATGTTTTATAGACAGACTCACCCCAAATCAAATGTCCACTCCTTTGACTAAACTCAACAATCAATTAAGCCACTCCTCCTCCCTTGGGAAGTGGTAGGGAGAGGGACTGAGAGGGTTAATATAGCTGAGGTCACTCCCCAAAGCAAACATGGGGAGTGGGAAATAGAGTCCTCTGTGATGTCACTTACTTAACCCTTAGGGGTGGGAAATCACCAGACCCTTAGTCCTCTTCTTTTTGGGAATAGACTTTTAGAGTGAACTGGTTGCATGAACTAGTGTCTAGTAATTTGCCTTAGCTAATGGCTTTAAGTGGGTTAGCCTGGGGGACCCTCATCATTCTCTGCTTCTTATCCCTCTTCTCCATGCACAGTTAACAGGCTCTGAAGTGGGAGTCACCTGCCATCTTCCCCTTGTTCTGGCTCCCACCTCACTGCCCTCCTTTATCCACTGCTGATGTAGCACGTTCCCAGCTCTGGGTTTCTCTCCCCCAGCTCTGCAACACTGCCCATTACCTTCCGCTGTCTGGAAGAGGGCCTGGGTGTGGATCGCCGTATCACCAGGTTTGTGCTGCCCGTGGGGGCCACTATCAACATGGATGGCACTGCCCTCTATGAGGCCCTGGCTGCCATCTTTATTGCCCAAGTCAACAACTATGAGCTCAACCTGGGCCAGATCACAACTATCAGGTGAGGTGTCATGGGTGGTGAGATCTGAAAAGTTATTGTTTGGCTAGCAGAGGAAGGAACTCCAGGTCGTGGCCAAGGGATGCCTTGGATGATGGAGGGGGGATGTATGGAGGCTCCAGCTGCCTATCTGGATGAGGCTAAAGGTGGGAGTTTGCAACCTGAGACTATCAGAAGCTGGCAGTATTTTCAGCCAGCTCATCTCTCACATGCTATTGTGGGAAGCACTTTGCTAGTATTTTCCAAAGCATTACTGATGCATTTAATTAATTAATTTATTTTTTAAGATTTATTTATTTATACAAGAACTGGGGTACAGGCCAGAGGCATGGGAGGGTGAGAGACTGAGTGGGGAGTGGAACAGGCAGACGGACTGAAAACATTGCTGAGGGGAACAGTGGGCGAGACAGGAGAGGTCTGCTGCGCCATGTGGGTAGCTCCCTGGCTGGTGGGGAATTGAACCCGTACTGCAGAGGCTGTGGACAGCTTCACAGTGCTGATGTCAACCTGCTGCACCACCAGGGAGGCCCTGACTGATGCATTTTAATAAACTGAAGTTTTTGTTGTAAATATGGCTTTCTGACCTAGAAGTTCCAATTAAGTTCCAGCTTATACCTAGAAGTTCCAATTTAATTATTATATAAATAATAGAAACATGATCCTCTCCTTCAGGGCTTTGCACCAATGTTATCCGTTCAGGGACGTGTTCCTTCAATTACCTATTTTAAATAGCACATCTGGACTTTTGTAGGCTGAACTATTTCCCCATTGCACCATTTGCCTTAGTATGTATTTTACTTATTGTTCTTGCTTATTGTCTTCCTTTCCTACTAGAATATAAGCTCTATTCAGGCAGGGGTTTTCTTTTATGGGGATTTCTATTAGGTGTCTAACATGTAGTAGATGCTCAATAAATATGAGTTGAAAGAAAAAATTTATTGAACTGTCTTGTGTAAAGTGCCTTTGTATTCATTCATTTGATCTTCATGACATTCTCCAAGGTGGGTAAAATATTCAGTATTGATTTAGAGAGGAAGAGGTGGAAATCCAAGGCAAATTAAGTTACTTGCCCAAGGTCAAATGATGGAAAGAGGTAGAACCTGAGTCTTGATTACTGAACTAGTGCTGGTAATGACAGTATGAGATGGAAGGGGAGGTAGATGACGAGTGGGAGGAAAGAACATATGTTCAAGGAAACTGGGCTTGGAAGTAGGGGTTTGTGTGGGCCATGGTTGAGATTCTCTTGCCCAGGTGAAGGATCTGAGTCATCAGACGTTGCCTTCTTCTGCTCACATCTGCCTGTCCTGCTCACACTCTGGCTGCATGAAGTCCCTGGGACTCATGGGACTGGGGTTCTCATTCTCCATGGCTTCTCAAAAGCCTCACAAGTATTGGTTATTGGGGATAGCCTCTTGTTCAGTCAGCCAGAAAATATTTGTCACGTTATTACTGATTAGATCCCAGGCATTGGAAATAGGACTTTGAGCCACATAGTCACAGTCATGTGTTTGTGTCTTTGGAAACCAGGTGGCATAGCAGAGCCACAGGCCTGGGAAGGTGTCATGGAAGGTTTTCCTCATGAGCTGGGCTCCTTTATATAAGGACTCTGCATAGACTCCTGGGATGTGCTGAACACCAGTCTCCAAGGTTCTGCTTTTGTGCAGCGATTTGTTGGAAGAAGACACAGCATGACTTCTGATGGTAGAGGCCCAGGGGTCAGTTTCTTGACTTGTTTCCATTTCCTTGGAAAAAGCAAGCTTGGAAAGATTTGCAGTAATTTTGCTGGTGTTGATCCTTCTTCGTTCATTCCTTCCATATTCAAATGTTCACCTGGTGTCTACATGTAAGCACTATGCTTGGCACTTGGAGTACCAAAAGATGTGGAAGGTATGAACTCTGTTCAGGGGACACCGTGAGTGAACTAAACATTCCCACATAGCCTGCTAAGAGCTGTGTTGGGAAAGCTAAGGGCTATGTGTGGGGCCACCTGGTCCAGTCCTGGAGAAGTAGTGGTGAGTGAAGCCTTCATGGACAGGTAACATATGAACTGAACGTGGACAGAGAAGTAGTTGCTGACCAGGTGGTTTAGGGTTTTATGGCTCCTGAAGGTAGTGGTTCTCAAAGTGAACCACCAGTAGCATCAGCACATTGGGAATTTGGGGAATGAGTATCCCATGGTAGTTCTACTGAATCAGAATCTTTGGGATAGACCCCTGCCATTTGTGTTTTTACCAACTCACTAAGTGATTCTTGTGCACAATCAAGTTTGAGAAGCACTGTCTTAAAGGGACTAAGGGGAGCTCATTATGGTTAAAGCTTAAAGGACATGTGTGGGGGTTGAGAGTAGAAGGAAATGAGACTGAAAGATGAACAGGGACCAAGTTCAGAAAGATCCCTGGGCCAAGAGTTTCAAATTACTAGCAAACATTTCAAAAACATGTGTTGAATGCTTTATATATTACAGGTTCTATGTGGAGACCTAGGGATGCGGGGAAAATAAAACATAGTTCTTGACCACAGGGAAGATCCAATCTAATAAAGGAAAAGGACACACATGTGATGGTGGTGGTGGTGGTGTTGGTGATGATGGTGACAATGATGTTGATGATGTTAGTGATGTGGTGATGATGTTGGTGGTGATATGGTGACAGTGGTGATGATGAAGATGAAGGCCGACATTTATAAAGTACCTGCTATGTGCCAGATATAACATGAAGTATTTTGCAAGCATGAGCTCTTTGATTAATGGGCTATGTTGCGTAATGCCTAAGCATAGCCCCATCATTGCCTTTGTCAAATTAAAAAAAAAGGATTACTTGCTTATTGTAGATAGTATAAAAGCTGTGGGAATCCAGAGAAGGGGTATTTGGCTTAACTGATGTCATGTAGCGCTCTTCCTTTCTATTTTGTTAGCCTCCCCATGAATCATTTCAGCATTCAATCGAGTGACCCTTCCATCTTCTTCTTTTCAAGGTTCCCTGGTTTGCAACTCCAATCATCTACCCTTGGGACCAGACCTTGGACTTGGTCCCAACTCAGGCTGCTGTAACGTCTGTAGTATATGTATCATAGGCCATCTCCAGTCTCTCCATTCATTCTTCTTTGCTGCCTTTAATATTTTCTTTAGTTGTGTAAGGACTTTTGCCTCCTTATGGTTTTACTTTCCTCCCTCTGTAATTTAGTCCAGTGTTTTTCAAAATTTATTTGTATGTTAATCACCTGGGGATTGTTCAAAGGCAGATTCTGATTCAGATTTTTCATTTCTTTTTTTTTTCACTTAAACTTTTATAAATTCTTTTTAAAAATTTTTGTTAATTTTATATATTTTTTACATCATTCTTAATTTTTATGCAATGTATGCTTTATCATCTTGGCTATAGTCCCTGTGGAATTCTCACCACCAATTTACCTGTGTACCATTACCATAGTCCCTTGTGTTCAGATTCTTCATTTTTAACAAGTTTTCAGGTGATACTGCTGCTGCTTTGGGGAACATACTTGGAGCTGTGATCTTCTCCACCAGAGTGTGGCATGTCATTCTCTTCTCTTCTGCAAGGCGTCTGTGACATCCTTACCCTAGTCTTTCTGTCTATGTGCTCTCTAAGTCCTTAACATAGAAAATTCAACCATCTACTTTATCTGCTCATATTTCAAGGTATCTGAGCCCAACTAGAGAAACATCTACCCACTGAGGAGCCTATCGCCATGATGGGATGATGTCTTACATTCTCAACTGAGCACAGTTCCACTTAGAAATTCCTTATATCACTGGTTTGCAGATCTGAGTAGCATCACCTCAGATCACCTACTCTAAGAGACCCTGATTAGGGTGGAGGTGGGGTCTGGGCATTGGTATGTTTGGGAAAGCCACCCAGGTAATTCTGCCATACACCCAGGGTTCACAGCCATCTAGTTATGTGGTAGAACCATTATTTGTTCTTCAGCAGTCATTCCAAAACTTTACCACTCTTTATTTCCCAACCCCATTCTCTAGTTTTCTCCTCATGGAAGATCATATCACCTTCTACATCAGAGAGATAGTTGGGGGTATAAATAGACCCAAATTTCTGTTTCACAACTCAAATTTACTGGGGTATGCATCCATCCATGTATCCTTCCCCTTGGACTCAGTTTAAATGTGGTGCTGTCGCTCTGATAAAACTCATTCTCTACAGTTCCCTGAATCTTATCCCCACCATCTTCTAACTCTGCCAGCCATTCCACTTCTCACTTGCGTTTCAACCCCACTGCCTTTATTTGACTTTCTCTGCAGCACATGAGGACATGTCAGTGTCTTTCATTTTATAAAAACAAAGACTTCACACCGAAAATGTTAATGATAGCAGGCAAGCTGCTTCATAAACTTGATGGTGTCCATGCTGTTTAGTGGAGTGGCCCACCATCTCCAGCAGCTGCCTGTTTTTGGTTATACAGGGATTATGGATGGAGGCAGGTACCACAACTTTATATAGCATAGTACAAAGCTGGCTTGGTTGAAAACACTTAACACTGGGGGTGCTCTCTTTTTGTAGGGTTTCCAGGAGGCCAGTAAATAAGAAACCTGAATCTCAATTGCTTAGGGGAGTTTCAGGACCATACCTTATACCTGGAACCTAGGGATGATGGCACCTGATGGTTTTTGGGATCAGGAAATCCCTGTTCCCAGGTACCTCATAGCTACCACAACCCAGAGATTGCCATTGAGTCTGTCTTCAAATAATGTGTGTGTATATATATATATATATATATATATATATATATATATACCTTTCCAGTGGATTGCTGGGCTATAGGAATTCTTTTTAAGGGGAAACCTAGGATGCAATAAAGATGAATAAAGGTAATTTTACACCTTTTCTAAAAAGATTTATTTATGCATACAAGAATTGGGGTACAGACCAGAGGTGTGGGGGGTGAGAGGATTCACCAGAGACAGAGTGGGGAACAGACTAGGCAGACTGACTGAAATACATTGCTGAGGGGAGCAGTGGGCGAGTCAGGAGAGGTCTGCTGTGCCATGTGGGTAGCTCCCTGGCCAGGGATTGAACTTGTGCTGCAGTGGCTGTGGATAGCTTCACAGGTTGTGTCTTAACCACTTGCACCATTCAGGGAGGCCCTCACAAGAACACCTTTTTAAAAAATTGTTTTTTAACTGGGGTAATATTGGGGTACTCCATTAGGTATTACATCATATGTAGTCACCACCAACTTACCCATATTCCTCTACCATAGACCATTGTACTTCCTTTCCTCTTTGTGTTCCTTCCTTTCCTTGGGGCTTCAATTCTCTAGTCAGCTATCAAGGGTTAGTTTTTCAGCTTGTCTTTATCTATTGATTTACTTACTTTATATTCCACATATTAGTGCCATCTTTCATCTTTGGACTTATTTCACTTAGCATTATCCTTTCAAGCTCTATCCATGTTGCTGCAAATGGTATGAGTTTATCTTTTGATCGCTGAGTAGTATTCCATTGTATATATATATATATACCACATGTTTTTGATCATCTGTTCTGGGGCATTTAGGTAGTCTCCTAATTTAGCTATAGTAAACAGCACTTCAATAAACAAGGAAATGCAGTCTTCCTCTCCAATTAGTGTTTTTGAATTTTTTTGATAGATACAGAGGAGTGGAATTACTGGATTCAATGGCAGATCCATGTTTAATGTTTAATGTTTTCAGACATTTAATGTTTTCAGACATTCCATAGGGGCTGGCAGTATAAGAGGGTTCTCTAGTAATAAGTGACTGTGGACATTTTTTCATGTGCCTGCTGACCATTTTAGTGTATTCTTTGGAGATGCATCTGTTTTATTCTTTTGCCCATTTTATTTTGATTGGGTTGTTTGTTTTGTTTTTATAGAGTTTTAGGAGTTCTTTGTATACCTTTGGTATCAGTTCTTTGTCAGATGTATGGTGTACAAATATTTTTTGCCATTCAGTAGGGAAGAACACCTATTTTTTGGTTTGTCTAGGTTAGTATGCAAATAGTGATTACACCTCTGGGAAACATTGACATCCCTGAGAGTAGGGATGTCATCTAGAAGGGTGAAAATGGGCGATTTTTGAGGGATGGTCTTAAATGAACCAGAGAACTAATCAGCACTTCCAGCTTATTTCTGGCAATCAATGGGGAGAGTTTAGTGATGGCCAGTTTGATACTTGCTAGGTAGTGCTTCAGAATTTAGCAGCAGAATATGGATTATTGGGTACTCCAAGTTTCAGGAGGCTTCTTGGATTCAGGTGGAATGGATCCATCTCAAACATGCTGCCTGCCCCCTCGGGCACACCCAGATCACTGTTTATGTGAGGCCTAGTGCTTGGAGGAGAGTTTCTCTCACTTAGGACAATGGTGATAATGACCCTCCTTGAGGTCCTGTTCTAACAGTACCGTCTTTTACTGCTCTCCATAACTACTCAATATGTCTCCTGTTCTACAGGTGAAGAAATGGTGCTTCTGATTTTACTTCTGAGGGGATGTAGCTAATGAATGGGAGTTGGCTGGACCCCGAAGTTTATTCTTTGTCCACTAGCCCAAGTTTTTACTCATTCACTGTTTGGATAGAGTCACCATCTTGGCAAAGCATCCCAAGTAGCTTCATGTTCACTTACAGAATTTGGGGAGGGACTTCAGAGGCCACATCAGGGCACTAAAACACTTCTTGGTAAAATCAGTGACTTTAGTGTTCTGGTGCCATACCAGACAATCAGCGAATGCGGGAACCTCTACTTAATGGTGGATCACAGTCTCTTTCATTTTCCATGTGTTCTACCTTTCAGTTTTCCAAAACTCTCTCTCTCTCCCCCCGCCTCCACATATATATTTATATAATTTGTTGAGCATCATACATAATTTTTTTTTGCTCTAAACTTGACTAGCCTTCTAGAATTCCATGCCTAGCAGCTGGCCCTAGCAGTACTTATCTCTCTACTACTTTTAGCACAGATGTAATTCAATCTCCTGGTTCACAGCTGTTACCCAAATTGATTCTTCTGTCCTTTTCCAGCCCCCAAAGACAGCTGGTTAACTATCTACTCTTGCACCTACATTATGAGTTGTTTAAACATGTGAATACCCATGATTGGACTAACTTCCAATCTGATCCCAGGAAAGGAAGAGCATGTGCACTGATATTCTATGAAAGTCACTTTGGATTGCTTTTTATGTTCTGAATTTGATGTGATACCTGGTACAATAAACCGCTTTCTTCTGTTGTGTCCTTTCTCACTCTTTCCCTTATTTCTTCCTTTCTCCTTTTGCTTCCCCATGTTCTGTCTCCTTTTGCAGTATCACGGCAACAGCAGCCAGTGTTGGGGCTGCTGGCATACCCCAGGCGGGGCTGGTCACCATGGTCATTGTGCTCACGTCGGTTGGCCTGCCCACTGAAGACATCACACTGATCATTGCTGTGGACTGGTTTCTGTGAGTGTCTTCAGACAGGACCTGGTGCTGTCTTCCCCTCACCTCCTGCACTATCCCTGATCCACGACTTTCATTCCAGCAGAATTTTAGAGTAAAAATTCTAAATACTCACTGAAGTTTAGACTTTTAGAGAGAAACCAAATGCAAGCCATGGCCTGGGGACCCAAAATTTCGTGCTTAATCTTGGGAAGTAGGGCAGGGAGGAGACAAGCCCATCACCCCCCAAAAGCTGCCCTTTACCTGTTTTATGTAGACATCACAAAAAGGTGGTCTATGGGGCAGGACTGACTTGAAATTACTATTTCTTTTTAATTCTCAACTTCTAAAACATTAAGTTTACATTAAAAAAAATTATATTCCCCCTTCCCACCTGGGAGCAGTCAGCTGAACCTGAATCCCATTTGGGTGGTTTCCAGCCTGGGCAGATTTACTCATGGTGGTTACCTTTCTCATCCTGTATGCTGTTTAACTCACTATCCCTAGTTTTTGATATAAGATGTTACATCTTAAAACAAAAAACAAAAAACAACAGTTGTATTGCTAAGATCAAATGCAAGCATATCAGAGTGGTCTAATCTGCAATTGTTAGGAGTACAAGCCCAGGACAGGGAGGGGGAGGGACCTACCTGAGATTATTTGGTTATGGGTTGGACTGAGCAGAAACTGAAGACAGAGAAAGAGCAGGATCTGCCTGGGTTTATGTGGTTGTGGATTGGACTGGAACATGAGCTCCAGCTTCTAGGCACAGGGACTTCCATGTTACAGCCTCTTCCCGATCGAACTCTTCAAGCCCGATTAACAGCATCTTCTCTCTCCTCTCCTCTCCATCAGTGACCGACTTCGCACGATGACCAATGTACTGGGGGACTCTATTGGAGCAGCTGTCATTGAGCATTTGTCTCAGCGGGAGCTGGAGCTGCAGGAAGCTGAGCTCACCCTCCCCAGCCTGGGGAAGCCCTACAAATCACTCATGGCCCAAGAGAAAGGGGCATCCAGGGGACGGGGGGGCAATGAGAGTGCTATGTGAGGGGTCCCCAGCTCTGATGCTCAGAGAGAAGGGAAGGGTGCCGAATGACTGTGCACTGAATACACATATTCTATCTGGGGGAAACTTAGATAAAGGAGCAGGAGGGAAAGGCGTTTAGGTCTCCATTTTTCTCTGAGCATAAGCTGAGAACTTGGTGGTTGGTAAGCAAGGCAAGGGAGGAAATGCTTCCTATGGGGGTGGGGGCAAGGGAAGCTTAAGGTTTAACAACATGAAGGGTCAACTCATGTTTCTTATTTTCTTAAGGAACTGAAGAAAGTAAAGGAAAACCACTATTTCTCATAATAAAATGGTGTCTATGGCCTCTGTGTTTGGGGTCCCCAAGACCACCTTCAGGTCCCATGATTTGCTAGCAGGACTCAGAGAACTCAAAAACCTGTGATGCATGTGTTTATGGTTTGTTGCAATGAAAGGAGACAGATTAAAGTTAGCAAAGGCGAAAGGTTTATGGAAAAGGGTCCAGGAGATAATAAGACATGAATTTCCAATTGTCCTCTCTCTGGGAAATTGCATAGATAGCACTTATCCCAGCAACCATGTGTGACAACACTTATGAAATATTGCCAGCCAGGAAGCTCACCTGATCCTTAGTGTCCAAGGTTTTGGTCAGGGGCCTGTCACACACACACACACACACACACACACACACACACACACACACAGATACCTGCTGATTATCACTATGCATGTTCAGTTCCTCCAGAGGTCAAACTAACAGATTGCCTAGGGACCCAACTAAACAAAAATGCATTCACCATAAATCACACTGTCAGACTATCTGGCATGGTTCAGTGCTCCAGGTAGGTGAAGACACTTATCAGATAGGATACTCCAAGTGCTCAGAGGTCACCTCCTTATGGCCAGTCAGGAGTCAGTCCTTTCTTTGAGATGTGTAGGTTTGGAGCACCCTTAACAATCTTTATTAAACCTTTACTTCATATACCCTGTGGATGGGAATAGAGTAAGTAGCTTCTCATGGCAATGGGTAGTTGGGTCTTTTAGCCTAAACTCTTGACTCCTGAGACTGAGTGTTCTACCCTGCCTCCCCCAAAAGCTGGCCTGAAAGGATTCTCATGTCTATACCACACAACAAGGGATTTTAATCTCTTAGCATTATTTTCCTGAAGCCCAGTGAACCATGCGGGGCATTAAACGAAGACTTGGGGAAAACACATACTGTGTGAGTAGAGAGTAACATGCTTCTAGCTGTCATAGGTTTAACTCAACCTTTTTGTCCAGGAAACATGATATTTATTCTTTTCTAAATCAAATTAAACTTCATTTGGCCACTCGCCTCACCTAAAGAGAGAAGTTTGATCACAAGTATATTGGGATGCCTTACTGGTATTCTTTAGGATCCCAAGAGAACCCTTGGGCACAAGCAATTGAGAAAACTTGGAAAAAGCATTCCAAAATTCTTTTATCTATTTGTGGACATATTTGTGGTCCATGACTGCTAACAGTTCATGCAAAGGCATGAAGTTCCAGTACTTATAAAACACACTACTATACATTTGACCATGGGAACTTTTCCTTATGCCAATCTCAAATGGGAATTTTAGTTTTGGCCCCACCCTACCCCACCTCATTGTCTGTGGTCTCTGTCCCAGTGGGCTCATTTATGGGAGCAGGATGTGTGGGATGCTAGGGTTAGCATGACAAGGTACCACAGAGTAGGGTGGCTTACACAACCAAAATTTATTCTTCCATAGTCTTCGGTGCTGGAAGTCAGAAATCAAGGTGTTTGCAGGCTGGCATCCTCAGAGACTTATCTTATTGGTTTGTAGATGTCCATCTTCTCCCATGGTCTTCCCTCTGTGTGTCTGGGTCATAGTCTTCTCATAAGGACACCAGTGAGATTTGATTAGGGTCCATTGGAACAATCTCATTATAACTTGCATCTTTAAACACCCTATTTCTAAACACAATGACATTCTGAGGTACTGAAATTTAGGATTTCTACATGCATTTTAGGACATTTCAGGCCATGAGATGGCATGATTTGCAATGTCAAGGGATTCACAACTCTGTGTCCTCCAATCCTTGGAAACACCCCAGCTTTATTTGCAAATCTGGGTTTTTCAAGAATAAAGTCTTTTATTCCCTGGGGCACGGGAAACAACACATTTTGGGGGAGGGATTGTGGTTTGAATTAGATAGTCTTTACATTCTTTCAAGTCCTTCATGGCTGCTAGAATAGACAAATGAATTTATCTCTAATCACACAGGTAATCTATTGTAAAGAATGTGGCTTGCTTTCTGGATTTGTTCTGAAAAGGTAAGATGGATGCACAGTGGGGTAGCCAAATACAGGCTGGAAGCCACAAGCAAGAGGATTGAATAAAGCTAGTGTCCACTTGTGTTACCTTTGACCTCAGGGATAGGGTATTCTGCAGTGGTCAGAGCCCCTGTCATGGATATTAACACACATACATGATCCAGGAGGGAGAGAGACTGAAGGAGGATCTAGGAGGAACATAGAGCATTTCAGGGTCAGTTACTGCCTCATGCCAGTGATGCAAATCAGCAGATCACCATTGTGTCACCAAACAGCAGCTGTTTCTGGTAACCCTCCATATATTCAAGAAGCTTCCCCATCATGTCTACTAGTTTCCTGTGATTGTTATGACACTTTACCACAACCTAGGTGGCTTAAAACACCTAATAGTGTTTTAATGCCTAATAGTTCTGGAGGCCAGAAGTCCAAAATCCATGTATCAACAGGACCACACTACCTCCGCACAGACTGAAGGCTCCAGGCTTCCTTGGCATAGGGCTGCATCACTTCTGTCTACATTCACCTTACAGGATTTTCTCTTCTTGGTGTCTTCTCCTCTTTTGTATGTTACAAGGATACTTGTGATTGGATTTAGGGCTAACCCAAGCAAACATTGATGATCTCATCTCAAGATCCATAACTTAGTTAACTGTGCAAAGATGCTTTTTCTAAAATAAGATCACATTCACATGTTCCAGGAGGCATATCTTTTTGAGGACTGACAGTGGAACCACAACATGACTCAGGAAATGTAGCCCAGAATAGCTGAAGCAAAGATTTCAGTGGTCACAGAAAGTGGACACATGAGTCAGGGAAAAGCAGCCACAAAGGGTATATTTATCAAGCCAGTCACCGCATGGTCATGTGGGGCTTCTGCTGAGGAAGGCAGTGTAATATATATGTCTCAGAGTTAGGAATTTAACTAACTCTAACATTAATTTAATGTCTCAGCCAAGGAATTTACACATCAACTCCTATTAGTCTTCTGTTAAGGAGTGATTCATGGGAGTTAATTCTCTCAGCATGTAGGCAGAGCAGACTTCAGCAGCAGGGAATTTCCTCAGGCAAAGAGATGATGATACAAGAAATGGAAGCCAGACAAGATACACTGAAATGGTAAGTGGTGGTGAGATATCTTCTACATTAGGAGTCTGTATCCTACCTCCCTGGGATGCAGTCACAGAGGTGAAAGGGCAGAAGCCATTTTGTGATCGTGAGGGTGATGATCCACATGCTAAATGTGGATGCATGATCCACATGCTAAGTAAGGGTGGTGGCCAGAAAAGTGGAAGCATCCTGAGTACTTTAGAACCAACTTTGGGTTGCTTAGAGCCAGAGCTCATATTTCTTGAGGAAACAAAAGCCTCTTTGGTTAAGCCATTGTGAATCTGACCTCACTACTTGTAGCCAATTGCAATTTTTAACTGGCATAGAAGAAATTTTCCAGCAATATCTGATGGGACATCCTTGAAGAGGATTATATGAAAGACTGCATGCTCTCTTATAGAACTTTCTTCAATGACGGAAATGTTCTCTATCTGCCCTGTCCAATTTGGTAGCCATTACTTACACATAGCTTATTGGGCACTTCATATGTAGCTAGTATGATTTAGGAACTGAACTTTAAAAATTTATTTTAAAATATTTTGGAATTAATCAGCCACATGTGATAAGTGGCTACCACATTGTATTGGATAGCACAGTTATAAGTGAACTCTTTGGGGGCAATGATGATATTTTAGTTGTTAGGAGTGGGCAAGACATAGCTTGATCCCTCTGAAAGACTAAGGTGGTCGCACCCCTGTCCCAGAGTGTAGGGCTCAAGTTTCTTTATTTTTCTCTTGTCTATGATCAGAATGAAACTGAGAGTTTCTTTTTTTTTTATTTTTTTCATTTAATTTAATTTAAATTTTATTTTATTTATTTATTTAAATAACAAATTTTATTTTTATATTCCCCATACAATTGCAACCCCCCCATTCTGACCCCAATCCCTCCCCTCCCGCCCGCCACCCCCCAAAAAGTGTCTCTGGTTCATAGTTTTTTGTTGATTTTAATTTTCACTTTCTTATAGTTATTCATTTTCCTGGTCCTTTATTTAAGTTTTCTAGATTCCTGCTATGAGTGAGACCATCCGGTATTTTTCTTTTACTTTCTGGCTTATTTCGCTGAGCATGATCCCTACCAGCACCATCCATGTTGCTGCAAATTGCATGTGTTTATCTTTTTTGAATGCTGAGTAATATTCCATGGTATATATGTACCACATCTTCTTGATCCAGTCATCTATTTTTGGGCATTTGGGCTGTTTCCAAAGCTTAGCTATTGTAAATAGTGCTGCTATAAACATAGGGGTGCAGGTGCTCTTTGGAATTGATGTTTCTGTGTCCTTTGGGTAAATACCTAGGAGTGGAATTGCTGGATCATATGGAAGCTCTATGTTCAGTATCTCCACACAGCTCTCCATAGTGGTTGGACCAGTTTGCACTCCCACCAGCAGTGTAGAAGAGTTCCTTTTCCTCCACAACCTCGCCAACATTTGCTGTTGCTAGTTTTTTTAATATGTGCCATTCTCACTTCTGTGAGTTGGTATCTCATTGTAGTTTTGATTTGCATTTCCCTGATTACAAGTGATGTTGAACATTTTTTCATATGCTTGTTGGCCATTTAAATTCCTCTTTGGAGAATTTTCTTTTTAGCTCTTCTGCCCATTTTTTGACTGGATTATTTTCTTTGTTTTTGTTGAGTCTCATCAGCTCTTTGTAGTTTTTTGTGATCAGTCCTTTATCATTAGTGTTGTGTGCAAAAATTTTCTCCCAGTCGAGGGAACTCTGTGTCTTTTCATTGAAGAGTTTAGTCCATTTACATTTAGAGTTAATATTGATATGTTAGCATCTGTATTTGCCATTGTGTTTGTCTTTCCTTTGATTTTATTTATTTATTCTTTTAATAACTTTTTTTTTTTGGCCTTCTTTCGTTGTTATTCGTCCCTCTGAGGTTCTGGCTTTAGGATTCCTTGTAGTATATATTGGAGTGGGGATTTAGTCGTAATGAAATTCCAGAGTTTCTATTTGTCTGGGAAGGTCCTTTTTCTTTCTTCATAGAGGAAGGAGAGCTTTGCGGGATAGAGTATTCTTGGTTGGCATCTGTTTTCTTGGAGTCTGTTAACTATGTCCCTCCACTCTCTCTTTGCCCGTTGTGTTTCTTCAGAGAAGTCTGATGTCAGCTAAATTGGTTTTCCTTTGAATGTTATCTGCTTCTTCCCTCTTGTCAGCTTCATTATTTTTTCCTTGTCCTGGATTCTTGGGAGCTTTACTATTATGTGTCTTGCTGTATTTTTCCTTTCGTCGTGGAAGTTTGGTGTTCTTCTTGCTTCTTGTATATCAATTTTCAGCTCCTTCTTCGCATTTGGGATGTTCTCTTCAATTATCTCTTTGAATACTTTCTCTGTTCCTACATCTCTCTCCTCTCCTTCTTGTATTCCTATAACTCTTATATTTCCTTTCCTCATTGAGTCAGATAGTTCCCGAGGTCTTTCTTCGTCCTTTTTGCTTCGTACTTCTCTTTCCTTTTCTGTTTTGGTTTTTTTATTTCTATGTCTTCAAGATTACTTATTCGTTCTTCCATTTCATCTCTTCTGTTTTCATTGCTTTTCCCAGAGTTCTTTAGTTCCTCCATTAATTCTTTGATCTCTTGCGTTTCTTTTGCTTCCTCCTTTAGGAACTCATTTTCATTCTTTTGACCATTGTTTTCCCTCTTTAGGGCCTCAATTTCCTTCTTCTGATCATTGTTTTCCTTTTTGAGTTCTGTCATTTTTTAAATCACGGCAATTTTAAATTCTCTTTCTGGAAGGCTCAGAAGTTCTTCCAAGTTACTGTCATTGCAATCTGGGGGGTGGTTTTCTTTTTGTGGTGTGCTTTTTTCCTGAGGAGTTGTTAGGTTTCGTGTGGTTCTTCTATTCCCTACTGTCTGTTTTCTAATTTGTCGTATGCATTGGGACACTGTGTTGCTGGGACTGGCCGGCATCTTGGGTGAGCTTCTCCGCTCCCCTCTGGCTCCTCCAGGAGACATCTGTCGTTTTCAAGCCGTCTTTACTGAAGAAAGGTCCCTGTTCTAAAATGCCAATGTGGGGACACACTCCCCTGTGCGCTTGGTCTGCCCCCGCGGTGGGTTCCCGCTCCCCCTCTGGATTTGGACTGCAGGCCAGAAGGGGCCTGGCGTGGGCAAGCTTCCCCACTCACCTCTGGCTCCTGAGGGAGTCTTTACTGAAGAAATGTCCCTGTTCTAAAATGACGATGCGGGATGCACTCCCTGCATGCCCGGTCTCAGGCACTTACTTCTGCGTGCCCGGTCTGACCCGGCCGTGGCTGCCGGCTCCCACTGTGGTCTCAGACAGCTGGTCTGAAGGGGCTTGGGGTGGGCTAACTTCCCAGCTGGCAACGGGCTCCTCCAGGAGCCTTCCACTGGTTTCAAGCTAGGTGGCGCCAGAGATCTCTCCTATTGTTCTTGGAGAGCTGTTTTTTTCACCCTGTGGGACAGGGAACAGAGTGGGAATGGTAGGGAACACCTCAACGGCTTTGGGGTGCTGTGTCTGCCTTGTGCCCCACCGACGTGGAGGACCCACATCCCGAATTTCGTGCCCTGGGTCTCAGTTCCAAAGCCCTCAGGTACAGGACACGGGCTGTAGCCCAGTTCAGTGACCGTTGGAATGGCGCCTTTTGCACCCCGCTCCCGTGTCTGGGTGCCTGGTTTCGGATTACTCAGTGAGGGACTTTCACCTCAGTGAGGGCCCCCGCGTGTCTCCCCGCAAGCCTATGTCGCAGGCGCGGGTACCTGGGCAGCCGCCATCCGCTTTTGCTTTTCAAGTGCGCCGCTTTTCCATGCAAGCTTTCCGGCCGGCCCGGGGCTGTGTGCGGGTCTCTGGGAGTCTCTGTTGTTCTCTAATGGTGCCCAGAGCTGTTCGCTCACCTCCGTGAATCCTGCAGGTGAATCCTGCAGGGCTCTCCACAGCTCCAGTTCACAGGGTGTGGTGGCTGAAATAGTTCCTTTCCACTCACAGTCCCGCTTGATGCGTAGTTTGTTCTTGTTGGTTGTTTTGGTTTGTTTTTTTCCTATATAGTGTTTCTAAGAATTATTCATGATATTTTGTGAGTAATGGTGCTCTTTTCCCTCAAACCAATATATGATCACTTTATCCTATTATCTTCTATTTTATATAAAAGAGAAGCAAATATGAATTTATTTAATTTACTTCTACTTTTCTGAATCTATATATGGCACTCTTATTTCTTCTTAAGTAGAAGAAATCTCCTACCACTGCTTCAATGTGACTCATTTACCTGTGTTCTGAATTCTGCTCTGATCCATGCACTGTTAGAATTTTTTGTTCCTCCTAAGCAGTTTATTGGCATACAATTGCATATTATATTTTACATATTTAAAAATGTACTATTTGGATCCCCCATTTTTTGGCTCTCCGCCAGCTCGCAGCGTCAGGCCAGCTCTGAGAGTGACTTTGGGTTTCCAGGTCGTCGGATCAGGAAACCTGATTAACAAAGGTGTTTAAAAAAAGAGGACGAGAAGGGAGGGAAGCGCAGAACCCTGCTCCCCTCCCCCGCCCACAGAGGCGGCACTCTCCGACCGGCAGAGAGGAGGAAAAAAACACACTAAAACGACCAACAAGAACAAACGACGCAGCAAGCGGGACTGGGAGTGGAAAGGAACTATTTCAGCCACCACACCCCGTGAACGGGAGCTGAGGCGAACCCTGCAGGATCCGCCGCGGAGGTGAGCTCCAGGCGCCATTAAAGAGAGCCCCGCCCACCAGGAGGAGACCAGCACCAGCACACAGCCCTGGCCGCCCGGTAAGCTTGCGCGAAAGCGGCGCTCGGATTGCAGCTGCCCAGGCCCCTGCGCCTGCGACCTAGGCTTGCGGGGAGACGGCGGAGGCCCTCCCTGAGTGAGCAGGAACAAGGTGCCCAGGCAGGGGAGCGGGATTCAAAAGGCGCCATTCCCGCGCCACTGATCTGGGCTACAGCCCGCGTCCTGGAACTGAGGGCTTTGGAACTGAGACCCGGGCGGAGGCCCTCCCTGAGTGAGCAGGAACAAGGCGCCCAGGCAGGGGAGCGGGATTCAAAAGGCGCCATTCCCGCGCCACTGATCTGGGCTACAGCCCTTGTCCTGGAACTGAGGGCTTTGGAACTGAGACCCGGGGCACGAAATTAGGGGCGTGGGTTCCCCACGACGGTGGGGCACAAGGCAGACACAGCACCCCAAAGCCGTTGAGGTGTACCCTACCATCCCCGCTCTGCTCCCTGTCCCACGGGGTGGAAAATCAGCTCCCCAAGGGCTCTAGGAGAGATCTCTGGTGCCACCTAGCGACTTGACCCCAGCACAGGCTACTGAAGGAGCTAGTGGCCAGCTGGGGAGTTAGCCCACACCGGGCCCCTTCTGAACAAGTAGTCTGAGCCCACAGGGAGAGCGAGCACCCACAGCCGGGGCAGACCAGGCGCGCAGAAGAGTGTGCCTGAGACCAGAAGCGCAGGGAGTGTGTCCCACATCACCATTTTAGAACAGGGACATTTCTTCAGTAAAGACGACCTGCAGAAGGCTTCCTCAGGAGCCAGAGGTGAGCGGGGGAAGTTCGCCCACGCCAGACCCCCTCTGGCCTGCAGTCCAAGCCCAGAGGGGAGCAGGAACCCACCGCCGGGGCAGACCAGGCGCACAGGGGAGTGTGTCCCCACATCGGCATTTTAGAACAGGGACCTTTCTCCAGTAAAGGCTGCTTGAAACTGACAGATGACTCCTAGAAGAACCAGAGGGGAACAGAGAAGCCCACCCAAGATGCCGGCAAGTCCCAACAACACAGTGTCCCAACGCATACGGCAAATTAGAGAACAGACAGTAGGGAGGAGAAGAACCACATGCAACCTAGCAACTCTCCAGAGAAAAAGCACACCACAAAAAGAAAGCCAGCCCCCAGATTGCAACGACAATAACTTGGAAGAATTTCTGAGCCTTCCAGAAAGAGAATTTAAAATTGCCGTGATTAAAAAACTGACAGAAGTCATAAAGGAAAACAATGATAAGGGAAAAATAATCAACGATCAGAAGAATGCAATTGAGTCCCTAGAGAGGGAAAACAATGGTCAGAAGAAAGAAATTGAGTCCCTAAAGAGGGAAGTAAAAGAAATGCAGGAGATCAAAGAATTAATGGAAGAACTAAAGAATTCTGGGAAAAGCAATGAAAGCAGAATAGATGAAATGGAAGAACGAATAAGTAATCTTGAAGACACAGAAATAAAAAGAACCAAAACAGAAAAGGAAAGAGAAGTACGAAGGAAAAAGAACGAAGAAAGACTTCGGGAACTATCTGACTCCATGAGGAAAGGAAATATAAGAGTTATAGGAATACCAGAAGGAGAGGAGAGAGATGTAGGAACAGAGAAAATATTCAAAGAGATAATTGAAGAGAACTTCCCAAATGTGAAGAAGGAGCTGAAAATTGATATACAAGAAGCAAGAAGAACACCAAACTTCCACGACGAAAGGAAAAATACAGCAAGACACATAATAGTAAAGCTCCCAAGAATCCAGGACAAGGAAAAAATAATGAAGCTGGCAAGAGGGAAGAAACAGATAACATTCAAAGGAAAACCAATCAGGCTGACATCAGACTTCTCCGAAGAAACACTACGGGCAAGGAGAGAGTGGAGGGACATAGTCAACAGACTCCAAGAAAACAGATGCCAACCAAGAATACTCTATCCCGCAAAGCTCTCCTTCCTCTTTGAAGAAAGAATATGGACCTTCCCAGACAAACAGAAACTCCGGAATTTCATTGCAACTAAACCCCCACTACAAAAAATACTACAAGGAGTCCTAAAGCCAGAACCTCAGAGCGACGAATAACAATGAAAGAAGGCCAAAAAAAAAAAAAAGTTATTAAAAGAATAAATAAATAAAATCAAAGGAAAGACAAACACAATGGCAAATACAGATGTTAACATATCAATATTAACTCTAAATGTAAATGGACTAAACTCTTCAATAAAAAGACACAGAGTTGCAGCCTGGATTAAGAAACAAAACCCAACCTTTTGCTGTCTCCAGGAAACACATTTAGCTACAAAAGATAAAAATAGGCTCAAAGTTAAAGGATGGAAAACAATCCTACAAGCAAATGGACCAAAAAAGAAAGCAGGAACAGCTATACTTATATCAGATAAAACAGATTTCAAACTCAAAAAGATAAAAAGAGACCCCAATGGTCACTACATTATGATCAAGGGGACAATACTTCAAGAAGAAATAACACTCATTAACATATACTCACCAAACGAAGGAGCACCAAAATATATCAGACAACTGTTGTCCTCTCTGAAAACAGACATCAGAGAAAACACATATGTAGTGGGAGACTTCAACACACCACTATCAACAATGGATAGATCAACAAGACAAAAAATAAGTAAAGAAACCAAAGCTCTAAATAAAGACCTAGAGCAATTGGGCTTAACAGACATCTATAGAACACTAAACCCCAAAAAAATGGAGTACACATTTTTCTCAAGCTCACACGGATCATTCTCCAGGATCGATCACATACTGGGGCACAAGACAAACATCAACAGATACACCAAGATTGAAATCATATCAACCATCTTTTCTGACCATGAAGGCATCAAACTAGAAATAAACCATAAAAAGAAGGCAAGGAACTTTCCTACCTCATGGAGATTAAAAACCACACTACTGGAAGACCATTGGACTAATGAGGAGATCAAAGAAGAAATTAAAAAATTTTTTGAATTGAACGACAAGGAGGACACCAATATCCTAAATGTATGGGATGCAGCAAAAGCAGTAATAAGAGGAAAATATATAGCAATAGAAGCTCACATCAAGAAACAAGAAAGAACGCAAAGAAACAACCTAATCTCGAAGCTCAAAGATCTAGAAAAAGAACAACAAAAAAACCCCAAAACCAGTAGAAGAAAAGAAATAATAAAAACCAAAGCAGAAATAAATGAAATTGAAACTAAAAAAACAATCCAAAAGATCAATGAAACCAAGAGCTGGTTCTTTGAAAAAATCAATAAAATAGACAAACCCCTAGCCAGGCTCACAAAGGAAAAAAGGGAGAAAGCACAAATAAACAGGATCATCAATGAAAGAGGAGAAATCACAACGGACACAGCAGAAATCAAAAGAATAATCAGTAACTACTATGAAGAGTTATATGGAAACAAGTTTAACAATCTAGAGGAGATGGACAAATTCCTACAACTCTACAATCACCCAAAGCTAGATAAAGAAGAAATAGAACACCTAAACAGACCAATTACAATTAGCGAAATTGAAATGGTAATCAAAAACCTCCCCAAAAACAAAAGCCCAGGACCTGATGGATTTACAAATGAATTCTACCAAACATTCAGAGACGAATTAGTGCCTATCCTTCACAAACTCTTCCAAAAAATTGAGAAGGAAGGGACAATACCAAACACGTTCTATGAAGCCAACATTACACTAATACCAAAACCGAACAAGGACAACACAAAAAAGGAAAACTACAGGCCAATCTCCCTAATGAACACTGATGCAAAAATCCTCAATAAAATTTTAGCCATCAGAATCCAACAATATATCCATAAGATAATTCACCACGACCAAGTAGGATTCATTCCAGGGGCACAAGGATGGTTTAACATCCGAAAATCAATCAACGTTATCCAACACATCAACAAAAAGAAATATAAAAACCATATGATAATATCAATAGATGCTGAGAAAGCTTTCGACAAAGTGCAACACCCATTCATGATAAAAGCCCTTGAAATTCTTGGGATACAAGGAACATTCCTCAACATCATAAAGGCCATCTATGACAAGCCAACAGCCAGTATCATTCTCAATGGTGAAAAGCTGAAAGCAATTCCATTAAGATCTGGAACAAGACAAGGATGTCCACTCTCACCACTGCTTTTCAATATAATACTGGAAGTCCTAGCCAGGGCAATAAGACAAGAGAAAGACATCCAAGGAATCCAAATAGGAAAAGAAGAAGTCAAACTATCACTATTTGCAGACGATATGATATTATACATAGAGAACCCCAAAAACTCCACAGAAAAGCTAATTCAACTCATCAATCAGTTCAGTAAAGTGGCAGGATACAAAATCAACACGCAAAAGTCAGTAGCCTTCCTATACACAAACAATAAATCTGAAGAAGAAGAAATCAAAAAAACCATCCCTTTTGTTATTGAAACAAAAAAAATCAAATATTTGGGAATAAATCTAACAAAAGAGGTAAAGGACCTATACAAAGAAAACTATAAAACACTGTTAAAAGAAATAGAAGAAGACACAAAGAAATGGAGAGACATCCCCTGCTCGTGGATTGGAAGAATAAACATTATTAAAATGGCCATCCTTCCAAAAGCAATATACCGATTCAATGCTATTCCAATCAAAATTTCAATGTCATTCTTCAAAGAAATAGAACAATTATTGATGAAATTCATATGGAATCACAAAAAACCCCGAATAGCCAAAGCTCTCCTGAAAAAAAAAGAAGGGAATGGAGGCATCAGACTCCCAGACTTCAAACTATACTACAAAGCCATAATCATCAAAACCGCATGGTATTGGAACAAGAACAGACATACAGACCAATGGAATCGAATAGAAAATCCAGAAATAAACCCACAGGTTTATGGTCAACTAATCTTTGACAATGGAGCAAAGACTATGCATTGGAGCAAAGAAAGTTTGTTCAATAAATGGTGCTGGGAAAACTGGGTCGCTACATGCAAAAGAATGAAGCTTGACCACCACCTCACACCATACACAAAAATCAACTCAAAATGGATTAAAGAACTAGACATAAGACCTGAAACCATAAAATATATAGTAGGAAATATAGGCGAAACACTACGTGATTTGCACATCAAAGACATCTTTACAGACACATCACCCAAAGCAGTGATAGTGAAGGCAAAGATAAACAGCTGGGACTACATCAAATTAAAGAGCTTTTGCACAGCAAAAGAGACAATAACAAAAACAAAGAGAAACCCCACCAACTGGGAGAACATTTTTGCACCCAACACTAATGATAAAGGACTGATCACAAAAATCTGCAAAGAGCTGATGAGTCTCAACAACAACAAAGAAAATAATCCAGTCAAAAAATGGGCAGAAGAGCTTAAAAGAAACTTCTCTGAAGAGGAAATGCAAATGGCCAACAGGCATATGAAAAAATGTTCAACATCACTTGTCATCAGGGAAATGCAAATCAAAACTACCATGAGATACCATCTTACACCAGTGAGAATGGCACATATTAAAAAAACTAGCAACAACAAATGTTGGCGAGGGTGTGGAGAAAAAGGAACTCTTCTGCACTGTTGGTGGGAGTGCAAACTGGTCCAACCACTGTGGAAAGCTGTGTGGAGATTTCTGGACCTACTAAACATAGAGCTTCCATATGACCCAGCAATTCCACTCCTAGGTATTTACCCAAAGGACACAGAAACATCAATTCCAAAGAACACCTGCACCCCTATGTTTATAGCAGCACTGTTTACAATAGCTAAGCTTTGGAAACAACCCAAATGCCCAAAAATAGATGACTGGATCAAGAAGATGTGGTACATATATACCATGGAATATTACTCAGCATTCAAAAAAGATAAACACATGCAATTTGCTGCAACATGGATGGCGCTGGAAGGGATCATGCTCAGCGAAATAAGCCAAAAAGAAAAAGAAAAATACCGGATGGTCTCACTCATAGCAGGAATCTAGAAAACTTAAATAAGGGACCAGGAAAATGAATAACTATAAGAAAGTGAAAATCAAAATCAACAAAAAACTATGAACCAGAGACACTTTTAGGGGGGCGGGGGCGGGAGGGGAGGGATTGGGGTCAGAATGGGGGGCTGCAATTGTATGGGGAATATAACAATAAAATTTATAAAAAAAAAAAATGTACTATTTGAAGAATAGTACATTTTTAAATATGTAAAATATAAATAGTACATTTTTAAATATGTAAAATGTAATATGCAATTGTATGCCAATAAACTGCTTAGGAGGAACAAAAAATTTTTATCTTTTGTAGCTAAATGTGTTTCCTGGAGACAGCAAAAAGTTGGGTTTTGTTTCTTAATCCAGGCTACAACTCTGTGTCTTTTTATTGAAGAGTTTAGTCCATTTACATTTAGAGTTAATATTGATATGTTAGCATCTTTATTTGCCATTGTGTTTGTCTTTCCTTTGATTTTATTTATTTATTCTTTTAATATCTTTTTTTGTTGTTGTTGGCCTTCTTTCGTTGTTATTCTTCCCTCTGAGGTTCTGGATCTAGGACTCCTTGTAGTATTTTTTGTAGTGGGGGTTTAGTTGTAATGAAATTCCGGAGTTTTTGTTTGTCTGGGAAGGTCCTTATTCTTTCTTCATAGAGGAAGGAGAGCTTTGCGGGATAGAGTATTCTTGGTTGACATCTGTTTTCTTGGAGTCTGTTGACTATGTCCTTCCACTCTCTCCTTGCCCGTAGTGTTTCTTCGGAGAAGTATGATGTCAGCCTGATTGGTTTTCCTTTGAATGTTATCTGTTTCTTCCCTCTTGTCAGCTTCATTATTTTTTCCTTGTCCTGGATTCCTGGGAGCTTTACTATTATGTGTCTTGCTGTATTTTTCCTTTTGTCGTGGAAGTTTGGTGTTCTTCTTGCTTCTTGTATATCAATTTTCAGCTCCTTCTTCACATTTGGGAAGTTCTCTTCAATTATCTCTTTGAATATTTTCTCTGTTCCTACATCTCTCTCCTCTCCTTCTGGTATTCCTATAACTCTTATATTTCCTTTCCTCATGGAGTCAGATAGTTCCCGAAGTCTTTCTTCATTCTTTTTCCTTCATACTTCTCTTTCCTTTTCTGTTTTGGTTCTTTTTATTTCTGTGTCTTCAAGAGAACTTATTCGTTCTTCCATTTCATCTATTCTGCTTTCATTGCTTTTCCCAGAATTCTTTAGTTCTTCCATTAATTCTTTGATCTCCTGCATTTCTTTTACTTCCCTCTTTAGGGACTCAATTTCATTCTTCTGATCTTTGATTACTTTTCCCTTATCATTGTTTTCCTTTATGACTTCCGTCAGTTTTTTAATCACGGCAATTTTAAATTCTCTTTCCGGAAGGCTCAGAAGTTCTTCCAAGTTACTGTCATTGCAATCTGGGGGCTGTTTTTCTTTTTGTGGTGTGCTTTTTCCCTGTGGAGTTGCTAGGTTGCGTGGTTCTTCTACTCCCTACTGTCTGTTTTCTAATTTGCCGTATGCGTTGGGACACTTTGTTGCTGGGACTGGCCGGCATCTTGGGTGAGCTTCTCTGCTCCCCTCTGGCTCCTCCGGGAGCCATCTGTCAGTTTCAAGCAGTCTTTACTGAAGAAAGGTCCCTGTTCTAAAATGCCGATGTGGGGACACACTCCCCTGTGCGCCTGGTCTGCCCCGGCGGTGGGTTCCTGCTCCCCCTCTTGGCTTGGACTGCAGGCCAGAGGGGGTCTGGTGTGGGCGATCTTCCCCCGCTCACCTCTGGCTCCTGAGGGAGCCTTCTGCACGCAGTCTTTACTGAAGAAATGTCCCTGTTCTAAAATGGCGATGCGGGACACACTCCCTGCGCGTCCGGTTTCAGGCACACTCTTCTGCGTGCCTGGTCTGCCCCGGCTGTGGTTGCTCACTCCCCCTGTGGGCTCAGACTACTAGTCGGAAGGGGCCCCGTGTAGGCTAACTCCCCAGCTGGCCACTGGCTCCTCCAGTAGCCTCTGCTGGTTTCGAGTCACTAGGTGGCGCCAGAGATCTCTCCTAGAGCCCTTGGGGAGCTGTTTTTTTTTTTTTTTTCCCACCCGTGGGACAGGGAACAGAGCGGAAATGGTAGGGTAAACCTCAACGGCTTTGGGGTGCTGTGTGTGCCTTGTGCCCAACCATCATGGAGAACCCACGCCCCGAATTTCATGCCCCGGGTCTCAGTTCCAAAGCCCTCAGGTCCAGGACGTGGGCTGTAGCCCAGTTCAGTGTCCACAGAATGGCGTCTTTTGCACCCCGCTCCCGTGCCTGGCTGTCTGGTTCCTGGTGAAAGTGAGGGACTTTCACCTCAGTGAGGGTCTTCGTGCGCGTCTCCCCGCAGGCCTAGGTCGCAGGCGTGGGGACCTGGGCAGCCGCGATCCCGATCTGCATTTGCTTTTCCAGCGTGCCGCTTTTCCGCGCAAGCTTACCGGGAGGCCCGGGACTGTGTGCTGGTGCTGGTCTCCTCCTGGGGGGTTGATCTCTGTTTAATGGTGCCCGGAGCTCACCTCTGGGGCGAATCCTGCAGGGTTCTCTGCAGCTCCAGTTCACGGGGTGTGGTGGCTGAAATAGTTCCTTTCCACTCACAGTCCCACTTGCTGCGTAGTTTGTTCTTGTTGGTCGTTTTAGTTTGTTTTTGCCCTCCTCTCTGCTGGTCGGAGAGTGCTGACTTTGTGGGTGGGGGAGGGGAGCAGGGTTCTGCGCTTTCCTCCCTTCTAGTCCTCTTTTATGGCAACTTTCTTCTTCGGGTAGTTTGCTGGAGTCATCCATTTATCTTCCCTGTCCCAGTTCTCATTGGGACCTGCCGCTTTTCCTCCCTATTAACTTTTTTTAATGGGAGATCTTACTCACAGCGTCTCCTCGCCGCCATGTTGCTCTGCCCTCCCGGAATAGCATTGAATCTTTAGATTGCTTTTGTTAGGATGGCCATTTTGATAATGTTAATTCTTCCGATCCATGAGACAGGGATATCTTTCCATTTCTCTGTGTCTATTTCTATTTATTTTAACAGTGTTTTATAATTTTCTTTGTATAAGTCCTTTACTTCTTTTGTTAGGTTTATTCCCAAGTATTTGATTTTTTTCATTTCAATAAAAAAAGGAATGGTTTTCTTGATTTCTTCTTCTTCAGATTTATTGTTTGTGTATAGGAAGGGTACTGATTTTTGTGCATTGATTTTGTATCCTGCCACTTTACTGAACTGATTAATTAGTTTAATTAGTTTTTCTGTGAAGTTTTGGGGGTTCTCTATGTATATTATCATATCATCCGCAAATAGTGGTAGTTTGACTTCTTTTCCTATTTGGATTCCTTGGATGTCTTTCTCTTGTCTTATTGCTCTGGCTAGGACTTCCAGTATTATGTTGAAAAGCAGTGTTAAGAGTGGACATCCTTGTCTTGTTCCAGATCTTATTGGAAATGCTTTCAGCTTTTCACCATTGAGAATGATACTGGCTGTGGGCTTGTCATGGATGGCCTTTATGATGTTGAGTTATGTTCCTTGTATCCCAAGAATTTCAAGGGCGTTTATCATAAATGGTTGATGTACTGTTTCGAATGCTTTCTCAGCATCTATGGCTATTATGCGGTTTTTATATTTCTTTCTGTTGATGTGTTGGATTACACTGATTGATTTTCATATGTTGAACCATCCTTGTGTCCCTGAAATAAATACACTTGGTCATGGTGAATTATCTTATGAATGTATTGTTGGATTCTGTTGGCAAGGATTTTGTTGAGGATATTTGCATCAGTGTTCATTAGGGAGATTGGCATGTAATTTTCTTTTTTTGTGCTATTTTTTGGGGGGTTGGTATTAGTGTAATGTGGGCTTCATATAATGTATTTGGTAGTATTCCTTCTTTTTCAATTTTTTGAAATTTTATGTAGGTTAGGCACTAATTCACTGCTGAACATTTGGTAGAATACATCTGTGAAGCCATCTTGGCCTGGGATTTTGTTTTTGGGAATTGCTTTGATTACTGCTTCAATTTCACTGCTTGTAATTGTGTGTTTAGTTGTTCTATTTCTTCTTTGTCCAGCTTTGGATGATTGTATCGTTTTAGGAATTTGTCCTATTCTTCTAGGTTGTTGATTTAGTTTGCATATAAGTGTTCATAGTAATCTCTGATTATTCTTTTGATTTCTACTGAGTATGTTGTGATATCTCCTCTTTCATTTATAATCCTATTGATTTGTGTTTTCTCCCGGTTTTTCTTTGTGAGCCTTGCTAGAGGTTTGTCTATTTTTTTTTATTTTTTCAAAGAACCAACTTTTGGTTTCATACTTTTATGATCAGAGAAGATATTTGAAATGATTTTGATCTTCATGTATCTGTTGATGTTTGTCTTGTGGTCCAGTATGTGATCGATTCTGAGAATGATCCATGTGCACTTGAGAAAAATGTGTACTCAGATTTTTTTGGGTGCAGTGTCCTATAGATGTCTGTTAAGTCTTTATTTAGGGCTCTAGTATCTTTATTTTTTTGTCTCGTTGATCTGTCCATTTTTGAGAGTGGAGTGTTGAAGTCTCCCGCTATATGTGTATTTTCTTTAATATCTGTTTTCAGAGCTGATAATAATTGTCTAATATATTTTGGTGCCCCTTCATTTGGTGAGTATATGTTGATGAGTGTTATATCTTCCTGATGTATTGTCCCCTTGATCATAATGTAGTGTCCATCTATGTCTCCTTTTACTTTTTTTAATTTGAAGTCTATTTCATCTGATATAAGTATGGCTGTTCCTGCCTTCTTTTTTGGTCCATTTGCTTGTAGGATTGTTTTTCAACCTTTTACTTTCAGTCTGTGTTTATCTTTTGTGGTTAAATGTGTTTCCTGGAGACAGCAGAAAGTTGGATTTTGTTTTTTCAATCAACTCTGTGACTTTGTGTCTTTTTGATTATTTACTCCAGTCACATTTAGAGTTAATATTGATACATTGGCATCTGTATTTGCCATTTGGTTTTTCTTTTTGTGATTTTATTCCTTGCCTTATTCTGTTCTTCTTATTCATTCCTCTGTTGGCTTTGACTTTAGGACTTCTTTTAATATTTTTTGGAGTGGGGGTTTAGTTGTAATGATTATCTGGAGTTTCTGTTTGTCTGAGTTTTCTGTTTCTTCAGAGAAATCTCATGTCAAATGATTGGGTTTCCCTTATAGGTTTCTGCTTCCTCCCCCTCAGCTTCATTATTTTTTCCTTATCTTGGACTCTTGGGAGCTTTGCTATCATGTGTCTGGCTGTAGTTTTCCTTTCATTGTGTCAATTTCGTATTCTTCTGCCTCTTTTTTGTCTATTTTCATCTCCTTTGTAATGCTTGGGAAATTCTCTCAATTATCTCCTTGAATCGTTTCTTGGTTCCTTGGTCTCTCTCCTCACCTTCTGGGATTCCCATAACTCCTAAATTTCCTTTCCTCATGGTTTCAGATAGTTTTTGAAGTGTTTCTTCGTTCTTTTTCCTACTACTTCTCTTTCTATTTCTTTTTTGGTTCTTTCTATGCTTTGCTTTTTCCAGAGTTCTTTAGCTCCTCCATTAGTCTTTTAATGTCCTATGTTTCCTTCATTTCCTTCTTTAAGGACTTGATTTCATTCTTCAGTTCATTAATTATATTTCTCATATCATTCTTTTCTTTTTCCTTTTCTTTGTTTTTTAGTCATGACAATTTGAATTTCTCTATTTGGCAGGCAGAGAAGTTCTTCCATGTCATTGTTGTTGAGTTCTGGTGACTGACTTACTTTTTGTGGAGTGTCCGTCCCCTCAGGGCTTGCTTATTTATTTGTAGTTTTCCTTCTCCCTGTTATTTATTTTCTAATTTGTTCTATGCATTGGGACACTGTGCCACTGGTACTGGTGGCCATCTCTTTGGGGTGCCTCTTGTGGGATGTCAGAAACTGGAGGCCTGACCATTCCAGCACTTCTATGCCAGACTCCACAGGACGGTGATGCTGTGGCTGTGTTGATGGGTGCTGTCCCTGAGAATCCCTCCCTCTGTATTTACTCAGTTCCAGAGGGGTCATGGGGTCCCTGGCTTCAGTTTTTCTCACTCTCTCAGTTCCCTAAGGAGATGGGGGGGGTCCCTCGCTTCCAACAATGGCACAGGGGCTGTGCTCTCCTGGTTTCTCCAGTTCACCTTGATGGCAGATCCTGACCTGTCTCTACTCAGTTCCAAAATATGCATGCAAACCCTGCAGCTGCCTTGCTTGGCATTTACATGATCCTGCTCACCTTTGTTTATAGAGTCCACCCTCTCTCAGTTCCAGAGGGAGACCATGGCATCCCTGGCTTTCAAAAATGGTGCAAGGCTTCCACCTTTCATTGCTGAATTTTTATTTGCATGATTTATTTAGATAATAATGGCTTACAACACTGTGTAAAATTTAGGAGAATGGTTCATACCTCATCAGATGTATGTTCCCCATAATCCACCACCATAGTCCAGTGGGCCCCCTCCCCCTTTGTTTCCTACTCTCACCCTCCTCCTCTTATAGCCCAACACTGTGCTTATATTTCAAGGTTTTGTTTTATCTGTTCCTTGTTGGTCTTTTTTACTTTATATTCCATGTATGAGAGAAATCATCTGGTAAATATTAAATGAAGCAATTTATAAGATTTTATTGATAAGTTCTGCTCATTATGCACAAAAAGATTTTACGATATAACTAGCTAACCTTTTTCCTTTTTTATTTTATTTTTATATATTTTATGTCATTGTTCATTTTTTTGAAGATTTATTTATGCATACAAGAACTGGGGTACAGGCCAGAGGTGTGGGGGGTAAGAGGATTCACCAGAGACAGAGTGGAGAACAAAACAGGCAGAGTGACTGAAATACACTGCTGAGGGGAGCAGTGGGCAAGTCAGGAGAGGTCTGCTATGCCATGTGGGTAGCTCCCTGGCTGGCTTCATGCTGCAATGGCTGAGGATAACTTCAAAGGTTGCATCTTAACCACTTCACCACCAAGGAGGCCCTCATTGTTCATGTTTTAAACAATGTTTTCTTCCCCCCACCCCTTTCAGGTGTAGCTCCCATAGAATTTCCTTCACCAATTCACCCATGTAGCACTATTTATAATAGGTAATACCTGGAAACAACCCAAATGCCCAAAAATAGATGACTGGATCAGGAAGATGTGGTACATATATACAATTGAGTACCATTCAGCAATCAAAAAGATAAACTAATGCCATTTGCAGCAACATGGATGGAGCTAGAGGGAATTATGCTCAATGAAGTAAGTCAGAAGGGAAAGGAAAAATAACTTGCTACCTTTTTAATGAAGAAATAAATGATAAGTGCTAATCTGTATAACAGGCATGAACCTCCTCATTGATTTCTCAAGAGTGTCATGAAGCCAAGGGGTATAGGACACAGGTGCTATAGCAAATGTATATTCCCATATTGAGACTGGAATACCAATTTTCTAGAGTGATTTCCAGCTCTTCCCAGGCTCATGTCAATGATTTGGAAATCCATGAGACCAAATGGAGACAAGATACTCAGTCTTTGGTTTGGAGAAATTATTACCTATGGATGGAATGAGGTGGTTAGAACTCTGGAGGGCAAGTGTATATAGAAGCAGAGTATTCGAAACTAGATTAAACTGACTTCTAAATTGGTCTCTTAGGAACACAGAATCAGCAGGAATTTTTCTTTTGTGTCCATACCGAGGTCCTTTAGGGAAATGATGTGCTCAGAGGTGGGAGTAACAGTGGAAACAGGGCTTAATGAGCAAAGAGAGGCAGCTGCAAATATCTCCTCTGCTGCAATTCCTCAACATGTGGAACTTTAGGCTGGATGGGGCATGGTTGCTACCTTTGAACACCTAAGTCAGGCTCCTGCTGTCCTATCTGGAAACAAAGCATCAATATCCAGTGGTAACCACACATGTAAGTTTTTGAACATCCACAAGGTGGTCATCCTTTCAGACACTGCATACAGGTGAGTCTGAGAGCTCAGTTGGGGGCTTCAGTTAAAAACAGAGGGAAAATGTGAGCACAGAACTTGTACCAGGGAATACCTAGTAGCCCCACCTGCATAGCTCAGAGCAAATATCTTACCATGTGTTTATTTGATTGAATAATTAATTGATAATTAATGTATTTAATATGTTAAAAAGAGAAGTTCTACTGGGTTCATCAATACAAAATCACTGTTATAATTAAGTTATGGGAAGACAGCTCAGTTATATAAAACTGAGGCAAAAATGTGATACATAAGGTGGTTCCAGTGAAATTGGACATTTCCAAAGTGTTTGCATTTAATGAGACTATGAAATAATGTATTATTTTTGGGAGCAAGTGCAGTGAACCAAGAGTATTTTTTTATTTTAGGTGTATATTTGAGCAGGTTCAGTATGTATTAGAAAGAAACAGACCAAGAGATGTCAATATTAGCTTGAAATGTGTATTCTTAAACATTTCACATTGTCATTTCTAGTATTGGGTATTAATATGAAATATTATATTTAATATTCAAGAGTGGTGTGTGCTAATGAGCTTTTCTTTGCAATTATTTCATTATGAAGAGAAGATAAGCATTTGCAAAGTAGAAGGAAAAAACATATCTCACTACCAGTGATAAACATGTGTTTTATGAAGGTCTAGTACTTATCTTTTAATATATATATTTATCAAATCTGTCAACCACATTAAGAAGATGATACTATAATTCCCACTATTTTGGTAACTATTTTATAAATAGAATGGATTGGATGGCTCTCCAAGTTCAAACAGCAATTATGTGGTAGATCTAAAATTCAAAACTCAGTTTTCTGATTCTAAAAGTTTTATTTTTAATATATATAAAGACTTTTGCCTTTTCATGTATGCTGTACATTTTTCTGCATTAAATCATGGTTTTATTACCTTTGCTCACTTTTTCTAGTAAATATTGAGTCAGCAATATAATACATAAATGTATCCCCTTTATCTTAAGGTTAAGTTGCTTTTACTGCTTTCTTACTTATTCTGGACATCAAGGGAATATAACTGGATTTGGAATGTTGCCAGATCAAAGGAAGCTTCCTCCTCAACCCAATCTCTCTAGAACCAACGGTACTTACTAAATCTTTTTCCCCTAGGATGTATCCATTTCTGCCTTCTCTCACTGTTTTTGAAATGCTTTTTGTGTGTTTCCTTAAATGCACAATACAAGAGTGATATGAATGTGAATTCCCATTTTTATTTTTTTTAAATAATAAATTTTATTTTTATATTCCCCATACAATTGCAGCCCCCCATTCTGACCCCAATCTCTCCCCTCCTGCCCCCGCCCCCCTAAAAGTGTCTCTGGTTCATAGTTTTTTGTTGATTTTGATTTTCACTTTCTTATAGTTACTCATTTTCCTGGTCCCTTATTTAAGTTTTCTAGATTCCTGCTATGAGTGAGACCATCCGGTATTTTTCTTTTTCTTTCTGGCTTATTTCGCTGAGCATGATCCCTTCCAGCGCCATCCGTGTTGCTGCAAATTGCATGTGTTT
The DNA here is from genome assembly GCF_964194135.1 of Talpa europaea. Classification (NCBI taxonomy): domain Eukaryota; kingdom Metazoa; phylum Chordata; class Mammalia; order Eulipotyphla; family Talpidae; genus Talpa; species Talpa europaea. The sequence continues at coordinate 45,025,739 of NC_140079.1, read as the reverse complement.
ATCTTTTTTGAATGCTGAGTAATATTCCATGGTATATATGTACCACATCTTCTTGATCCAGTCATCTATTTTTGGGCATTTGGGTTGTTTCCAAAGCTTAGCTATTGTAAACAGTGCTGCTATAACCATAGGGGTGCAGGTGCTCTTTGGAATTGATGTTTCTGTGTCCTTTGGGTAAATACCTAGGAGTGGAATTGCTGGATCACATGGAAGCTCTATGTTTAGTAGGTCCAGAAATCTCCACACAGCTTTCCACAGTGGTTGGACCAGTTTGCACTCCCACCAACAGTGCAGAAGAGTTCCTTTTTCTCCACACCCTCGCCAACATTTGAATTCCCATTTTTAAATGTCCATGGTAAACATACCAACTAGAAATTAGGTGGTACTTCTGCATTCTTTGTGGTAAAGATGATGTGATGTTTTAATTTATCTTGTCTCGCTTCTACTTATTGTTGCCAGGGTTAGGAAGACCCTGAGAGTAAATTGACCCAGGAATAAACAGTGTGAACTCTGTTGCATCAGAGGTGTAAGTCGTTCTTGGGGAGAATACCTAGATCATACTCTTCAAAATTTGACCTTTAACGTGCCAATGCCAGAACTTAACCAACAAATGGAAATAAAAAGATCGTCAGTTCTTTTATAATTGAGGTATTATTGGTAAATACCGTCATATAAGTACAGCATGATGATATACCTTTATTTCAACATCATTCTCCTTTAACGTCAGTATATAATACAATATGATCACAGCAAAAGTCTAGTTTCCATCAGCATACAATTGACCCCTTTTACCAATCTTAACCACTACCCATACCCCTAACTCTCAGTGACGCATCATTTTTATGTTTCTTTAAATGCAGAATACAAAAGTGTCAAATGAGTATGATATAAAGTCCCATGTTTCAATGATCATGGTTAAACAGAATCTAAGGGATTTTTTTTGTTTTGTTTATTCATTTATTTTGTTTTTTATCCTCCATATATGAGTGAAATCATGGTATTTGACTTTCTCTTTTTTATTTATTTCACTTAGCGTAGTTTTCTCCTGAGGATTCTCAGGGCTCAAATAGTCATCCGTGTTGTTAAAATGGCAAGGTTTCATCTTTTTGTATAGCTAACTAAATAGCATTCCATTGAGTATTTATACCATGCCTTTATCTGACCATCTATCAGTGGACACTTTAGTTGTTTCCTATTGTGGCTATTGCAAATAATATTGCAAAAATATAATGTGAATCTATCTTTCTGAACAATATTTTCATGTCCTTTGGATAAATACCTAGAAATGGAATCGCTGGATAATATGGTATTTCTATTTTTTGAGGGATCACTATATTGTTTTTCATAGTGACTGTACAAGTTTACATTCCCACCAACAGTGTGTAAGACTGTTTTCTCCACATCCTCACCAGCGCTTTTTATTTCTCATCTTTTTCATAATAGACTAACAGGTATGAAATAATAGCTCATTGTGCTTGTCATTTGAATGTCTCTAATAATAATTGATTATGTCCTCCTTTTGTTTGTATATCTTCTTTGGTAAAAGTATCTATTTAGCTATCCTACCCATGTTTTATTTGAGTTTCTTTAAATACATACATACACAAACACACACACACACAAACACACACAGCTTTCTTTGTTGAAGAGAGTTTTCTTTCTTCATTGCATGTTTATGGCTTCATTGTCCTCAATTAGCTGTCTTTATATATGTTAAATTACTTGGGAACTTTCAACTTGCTCCACTGATCTGTGTGTTTTATTTCAATATCATACTGTTTTATTACTATATTTTTGTAGTATAATTTGAAGCTATGGAGTATGATACCTTCAAATTTGTTCATTTTTTCCTCAACATATTTTTGGATGTTGAGGGTCTTTTTTGGTTCCACAGAAACATTAGGATTTTTATTCTATTTCTGTGAAGATCACCATTAGGATTTTGGTGGGGATAACATTGAATCTGTGTATTTCTTCATGTAAAATGTCCATTTTGACAATGTTAATTATCTAATCCACAATGGTGGCATATCTTTCCATTTGTGTTCTCTAATTCTTTCAATAATGTTCAGTAGTTTTCAATGTACATGTCTTTCGCATCCTTCATTAAATTATTTTCTATTCTATTAATTTTTAAATTATTTTTCCTTTTAAATTTTGCTAATTTCAATTTTATTGATTTACAATAACATATAATTTTCAAGAGTACAACTTCATCTTTTCCTGTGTGTATAAGTCTCACCTCCCCTACTACCCAAGTTTTAATATTACCAGTGTAACATTGATACTCTCTACTGCTTTCTCTCAAATCCTTCCTTTGCCCCACTCATAACCACTATATTTTTCAGAGTGTAAGAGGTTTTTTTGCTGTTGGTATTTGTTAGTTAGTTTTCTTTTGCTATTTATTTCGTACACATAGACAGAAACCATGTAGGATCTATTCTTCACTTTCTGACTTATTTCACTTAGCATAATCATCTAAAGTTCCATCCATGTTGTGGCAAAAGGATATATTTCATCTTTTTTAATAGCTGGGTAGTATTCCATTCAGTATATATGCCACATCTTCTTCATCCAGTCATCTATCAACGGGCATTTAGGCTGTTTCCATGTCATGACTGTGGTGAATAAAGTTGCAGTCAACATAGGGGTGCATATATCTTTTGGAATTAGTGCTTTCGTGTTTTACAGAAAAAAATATTCCTGGATCATCCGGAATTTCTAGTTTTAGTTATTTAAGAAATCTCCAATGTTAAATTTTCCAATCCATGAACACAGTGTATCACTGCATTTCCTTGTGTCTTCTGTTTCTTTTAACAATGTCTAATGATTTTCATTTTATAGGTCTTTCATCTCCTTAAGAAGTTTACTCCAACATGTTTCATCCTTTTTACAGTGATTGTAAATGGGCTGTTTTCTAAATTTCTCCTTCCTCTAAATTCACTACCTGGAATAGGAATGTAATAGATTTATAAGTAGTTATTTGAATCCTGATGCTTACAGTATTCATTATTTCTAATAGGTTTTTTTGTGCAGTCTTTAGGATTTTCTATGTTTATTGACATTTAACCTCAAACAGTGTTAGTTTTACTTCTTTTCCAATTTGGGTTCCTTTTACACCTCTTTCTTACCTAATTGCTCTGGCTAAGACTTCCAATACTTGTGCCAAATTTTAAGAAAAAGTTTTCAGTTCTTTATCATTTAATGAGATATTGACTGCAGGTTTCTCACATAAGGCCTTTATTATATTGAGATATCCCCAATCTATTGACAGTTTTTATCATCAGTGGGCATATAATGTTGTCAAACATTTTTTGCACCTATTAATATAATTATGTGATTTTTTAATTAATTAATTGGGGCAACTGAGGTACACCCATAAGATATTACCACCTTAGTACAACCATCACCAAATCACCCACAGTCCACCAATATAGCCCATTGTATTTCTTTCCTTATTTGTTCTTAACTCTCCTCATCCCCTCCCTCACCTTGGTGCTTTAGTTCATAAGTCAGCTATCAAGGGTTAGTTTTTAAGCTTGTATTTATCTGACTCTTAGTTTAGTCACTTTCTATTCCACATATTAATGACACCATCCAGTATTTATCTTTCTCCTTCCAACTTATTTCACTTAGCATCATCCTTTCCAACACCAACCATGCAGCCACAATGGTATAAGTTCATTGTTTTTTTTTTGTTTTTTTTTTTTAATTAATAATAAATTTTATTTTTATATTCCACATACAATTTCAACCCCCCCCATTCTGACCCCAGTCCCTCCCCTCCCGCCCGCCACCCCCCAAAAAGTGTCTCTGGTTCACAGTTTTTTGTTGATTTTGATTTTCACTTTCTTACAGTTATTCATTTTCCTGGTCCTTTATTTAAGTTTTCTAGATTCCTGCTATGAGTGAGACCATCCGGTATTTTTCTTTTTCTTTCTGACTTATTTCGCTGAGCATGATCCCTTCCAGCACCATCCATGCTGCTGCAAATTGCATGTGTTTATCTTTTTTAAATGATGAGTAATATTCCATGGTATATATGTACCACATCTTCTTGATCCAGTCATCTATTTTTGGGCATCTGGGCTGTTTCCAAAGCTTAGCTATTGTAAATAGTGCTCCTATAAACATAGGGGTGCAGGTGCTCTTTGGAATTGATGTTTCTGTGTCCTTTGGGTAAATACCTAGGAGTGGAATTGCTGGATCATATGGAAGCTCTATGTTTAGTAGGTCCAGAAATCTCCACACAGCTCTCCATAGTGGTTGGACCAGTTTGCATTCCCACCAACAGTGCAAAAGAGTTCCTTTTTCTCCACACCCTCGCCAGCATTTGTTGTTGCTAGTTTTTAAATATGTGCCATTCTCACTGGTGTAAAATGGTATCTCATGGTAGTTTTGATTTGCATTTCCCTGATTACAAGTGATGTTGAACATTTTTTCATATGCCTGTTGGCCATTTGCATTTCCTCTTCAGAGAAGTTTCTTTTTAGCTCTTCTGCCCATTTTTTCACTGGATTATTTTCTTTGTTGTGTCTTCTTTTTTTTTTTAACAGTGTCTTATAATTTTCTTTGAATTGGTCCTTTACCTCCTTTGTTAGCTTTGTACCTGTGCTTGGGGGTGGGGAGAATGTGGTTGTGTGTGTATGATTGTAAATGAGATCATTTTCTTGATTCTTCTGTTATAGTTAATCTTCTATTATAATCCTCATATTAAAGTCTATTTTGCTTTTTATGATAATGGTTGTACCAACTCCCTTTTTTATTCCATTTGCATGAATTTTTCCTACCCCTTCCTCCTCAGCCTATTTGTGTCCTTACACTGAAGTGAGTTTTGTATGCTAGTTATAGTTGGATCTCATTTTTCATCCACTTAGGTACTCTGTGTCTTATGGATAGAGAATTAAACCATTTACAATTAAGGCAACTACAGAAAGGTGTAATATGTATTGCCTTTTTGTTAATTTTTCCTCTGCCTGTTTTCATGGTTCCTCTTTGTTCCCTCTTCTTTTTTCTCTTTTTCCTTGAAGTTTGATAGTTTTCTTTAGTGGTGTGATTAACTTCCTTTCTTATTTTTCCTTTGTGTATTTACCATAAGTTTTTGCTTTGAGGTCATCATGATGGTCAGGTATAACACCTTTAGTAAATAGCAGTTACTTTGAGTTGATAGCTACTTACAGTTAATCACATTCAGAAACTTTACAGTTTTGCTCCTGACACATTTTACTTTTATGAACCCTTGTATTAAATGTATCCCTTCACTAATTATTAAAGTTAGCTCTTATTAATTTTATCTTGCATTCTTCAGACTTGGTTTATAAGTGATTGATTCACTACTTAATATGGTATTTTTCTTTTCTGGTGAGATTTTTTTTTTCTTTTGTTTGTTTTCTTGTTGTTTGTTAGTGTCATTGCCTTTTAGTTTATAGAAGGCCCTTTAACATGCTTTGCAACTTCAGTTTAGTGGTAATGAACTTTTATTTTTTCTTGTCTGGAAGACTCATAATCTCTCCTTTGATTTTGTATACATTCTTGGTTGGAAGGTTGTTCCTGTTAGCATTTCAAGTCTGTAACAACACTCTTTTCTGACCAATAAAGTCTATTGGAAAATGCTGATAGCTTTACAGCAAAAAAATTTTTTTTCTCATCCTACTTTTACGATCCCCAAATTTCAAATTTTACCATTTTAATGATAATGTGTCTTGTTCTAGATCCCTTTGAATTTCTGGTATTTGGAACTCACTGGGTTTTGTGTACATGAATGTCTGATTCCTTTACCAAATTAGGGAATGTTTCAACCATTATTTCTTCAAATATTTTTCTGAACTTTTCCCCCTTCACCTTCTGGACCCTAATAATGTGAATGTTACTCTTCTTAATGTTGTACCAGAGGTCATTTAAAGTATCCTTGCTTTTAAAAATATCCTTTGTTTCTCATTTTATTGCTCCATCTTTGTGATTGCTAATTTTCCAAGATTATGTAAGGACTCAAATTTATTTCCTTCAAATATATGAAACAATATTGTAGTAAAATTTTAAAATGGCATTACCTATTGGGGCAAAAAGCTGAGTGCAATAGAAATTCCTAATAAGAGATGGTATGGAAGATCCTTTAAAGACTACTAGATTTACACACACACATAGATAATAAATACATGGAAAGATGAGAGATAGATAGATAATAAATCTCTTGGCTGAAACATAAAAATTTTAATATTTTAATTTGTTAGCAATGCCATTGTGTAAACATTAATTTTTTTTTTATTCCTAGTTATAAGAATCACTGAATGGTACCAGGCAATCACACATGGGTTACAAAATTTTATCTTCTGGGATTATTAAAGGAACCAGAACTGCAATCCCTCATTTATGGACTTTTCCTTTGCATGTACCTAATCACTGTGTTTGGAAATCTACTCATCATTCTAACCACAATCTCAGACTCTCACTTACACACACCCATGTATTTCTTCCTCTCCAACTTGTCTTTTGTAGACATATGTTTCACTTCAACAACCATCCCTAAGATATTACTGAATATACAAACACAGAGCAAAGTCATAACTTACGAAGGCTGCATATCACAGATGTATTTTGCATTATTCTTTGGAGTACTGGATGACTTACTCCTGACTGTCATGGCTTATGACCGCTATGTTGCCATCTGCCATCCGCTACACTACATGGTCATCATGCATCCCCGCCTGTGTGTGCTGCTAGTCTTGCTGTCCTGGATCATTAGTGCCCTGCATTCCTTGTTACATAGCTTAATGTTGTTGCGACTGTCCTTCTGTGCAGAACTGGAAATCCCACACTACTTCTGTGAAATCAGTCAGATGTTCCAACTTGCTTGTTCTGACACCTTTCTTAATGATATCTTGATGTATTTTGCAGATGGGCTGTTTGGTGTTGGCCCTTTTGCTGGTATACTTTACTCTTACTCTAAAATTATGTCCACTATACATGGAATCTCATCAACTCAGGGAAAATATAAAGCATTTTCCACCTGTGTGTCTCACCTCTCAGTTGTCTTCTTATTTTATTGTACAACCCTAGGAGTGTACATTAGCTCTACTGCCACCCAAAACTCACACTCAAGTTCAGCAGCCTCAGTGATGTACACTGTGGTCACACCCATGCTGAACCCTTTCATCTACAGTCTGAGGAACAAAGACATAAAAGAGGCTCTGAAAAAACTCCTTGGAAAGGAATCTACAAAAGGACCAATTGTCACGAAGCGGAAGAAGTTCCCATGATTGGAGGACTAAAAGCCTTGGAATCATAAATTGTTAATGTTGAATTTACTCATTCTATATTTACTGGAATTTCTGTTTTTTGAAATCAACTTTGCTATACAATTTGAGTTACTCACACTAGCACACATTCTGTTTTGATAGGTAGTTTTTAACTTCATCCATTTTCCTACCTTCTCAACATTCTTTTCCAACTGCAATCAGAAATATTTGGAATTTCCATTTATTTATTGGATTTATTTGTTTATTGGATTACTTATTGGAGAAATGGATTTCATAAGAATAATTTTCAAACAACACATATTCCGAGATTTTCTATTTTACTGAAGTGTTAGTGAGTTGCATTTCTCATATGAAACAAGCTATACTTCGGAATAAAATCGATGATTTTTGCACAAAGAAATTCAAAGAAGTTACAGTTATCATTCATTTTTGGTCAACTTGTTGCATTGAAACCTACCAAGCATGATACACTGATATTTTATTTTGTGCTTCATTTATTATAATTTATTCAATTCCAATAAATTAAATTTTACCCTCTACTAGGTCCTCATCTCAGAATATGGAAAACATATTTCTAGAGTATATTCTGCTGTATTTCATGTTCCTCTGCTTCTCCTCTTTCAGCTGTTATTGACAAACACATTATCTAATTTCTCTATATTTTATTTATTTAGCTAATGGTAGATGAGGCAATATGATGGTGATGTATAACATTACACACACATGACTCTAGATATTTATAATCAGAAGAGAAAATGATCGATTAAATAAATATTGCACAGTGATATCCAACATTTAAGTGCATGAGGAAGAGTCCTTTTCCTTTGTAAATATTTTTAAAATTTATTTCATAAAGGGTATGACTCCAGACAGTCTGAAAATATAAATGTAGCTTTGATATTAGAGAAAGGGAGAAAGACAGAAACAAAGAACTGGGTGAAGCCAAAAGGAGAGGATCATGGCAGAATAAGCCACCTCAGAAAAACATATCCTTAAAGACATCCTGATTAAAGCAAAATATCTCATCCATCTATATCAACTTACCACAAGGGAGCACCTCATTACCCACAAGGGTGCATAATAACAGTTGGTGCTGCATGACCAAAAAAAAATTAAAAAGAAAACATTGAGCAGAGTGATGAAAAATAACAAAGAATCAGAAATATCAAAAGGATGAAATCAAATAACTAAACAAGAAAAGAGAAGAAAGAAAAGATCAGTATTTATTTATTCAAATGATGAGTTGACACCAATACCCAAAGACTACTATAGATATAGATAGATTTATACAAGCATCATGGTAATAACAAAACAAAAATATGGAACAGACACACTTTGAAGAAGAAATTGAGAGAACGACTGTAGAAAATCACCCAATAGATTCAAACAAATAGAAACAAGAGTAAAATGAAACAGCCAGAAAGCAAATGATAGAAAGGCAACAACCAAGCCCCATAAGCAACCTAAGTGAATGGTCTGAATTGACCAACAAAAGACACAAAATTGGGGTTGGACAAGAAAGCATTGGATCCAACCATGTTGTACACAAGGAGACTTACATCTAATTCAAAGACAAATATATACTTAAAGTGAAAGCCTGAACAAGGCATTTCAAGCCAGTAATACCAAAAAAAAAAAAAAACCTCACCAGAAACAGCTATTCTTGTATTTTGATAAATTAGACTTTAAGCTAAAAAATGTAATTAGGTACAAAAATGGACACAATATAATAATCAAGGGGACAATTCATCAAGAATTTGTTACTAATATGTATACACCAAATGCAGGTGCACTTAAATACATAAAACAACTGGTTGATAAAAGGAAATTACTTACAAAAGTGATGAAACTTTATCTATGATAACTAAAAAAACTGAGAGAAAACCCAAATAAAAAAATCAGCAATGAAAAGACAAATCTACAACACATATCAAAGAAATACAAGAAATTATATGAGGTTAAAATGAACAACTATATGCTAATATCCAGTACAACCTACAAAAAAACATGGATAAATTTTTAGAACCAAACAACTTTCAGATACGGGACTAGGAGTATATAGACATATTGAACTGACAAATACAAATACTGAAACCCAAACAATAACAGAAAACCTCACTAAAAATAATAATCCAGGACTATATGGCTTGATTAATGAATTCCATAAAACATCCAAATTCTAATACCTTACCTTCTTTCACTCTTCCAAAAAGCTAAGGGGGAGACACTCTAAAACACATTTTATGAGGTCAACATTAGCATAATACCAAAATTAGATGAAGACTACACATACACAAAACCTGTAGACTGATATCACTGATGAACAAAGATCCAAAATTCTCAACAAAGTATTACAAGTCATATACAATTAAATATTAAGAGAATCATGCATCATGACCAGATAGGATTATCTTATGGGTGTAGGGATCATTCAACATATATAAATGAATCAATGCCATTCACCACATCAACAAAAAGAAAGATAAAAATCATGTGATCAAGGTTGCCCTGGTGTCCTGGGGGTTAAGTCTCAGCACTATCATTTCTACAGCCTGAGTTCAATCCCCAGCCAGGGAGCTAACCCACATATGGTGCAGCAGACCTCTTCTGTCTCACCTACTGCTCCCCTTAGCAGTGTATTTCAGTAAATCCACCTGTTCTGCTTCCCACCCTGTCTGTGAATCCTCTCACAAACACCCTGCCCCATACCCCTGGCCCCAGTCTTTCTATGCAAAAATAAAAAAATATATAATGTGAGAGTCGGAGCAACATGACGGCGAGGAGACGCTGCGAGTAAGATCTCCCATTAAAAAAAAGTTAATAGGGAGGAAAAGCGGCAGGTCCCAGTGAGAACTGGGACACGGAAGATAAACGGATGATTCCAGAAAACTACCCGAAGAAGAAAGTTGCCATAAAAGAGGACTAGAAGGGAGGAAAGCGCAGAACCCTGCTCCCCTCCCCCACCCACAGAGTCGGCACACTCCGACCAGCAGAAAGGAGGAAAAAAACAAACTAAAACAACCAACAAGAACAAACTACGCATCAGGCGGGACTGTGAGTGGAAAGGATCTATTTCAGCCACCACACCCCGTGAACGGGAGCTGTGGAGAATCCTGCAGGATTCGCGCGGCGGTGAGCTCCAGGCACCATTAAAGAACAGCAGAGACCCCGGGAGACCTGCACACAGCCCAGGCCGGCCTGTAAGCTTGCGCAGAAAAGCTGCACACTGGAAAAGCAAACACGGATCAGGATTGCGGCTGCCCAGGTCCCCGCGCCTGAGACCTAGGCTTGCAGGGAGACGCGCAGGGGCCCTCACTGAGGTGAAAGTCCCTCACTGAGTAATCAGAAACCAGGCGCCCGGACACGGGAGCGGGTTGCAAAAGGTGCCATTGCTGCGGCCACTGAACTGGGCTACAGCCCACGTCCTGGACCTGAGGGCTTTGGAACTGAGACCTGGGGCACGAAATTTGGGGCGTGGGTCCTACACGTCGGTGGGGCACAAGGCAACACAGCACCCCAAAGCCGTTGAGGTTTTCCTTACCATTCCCACTCTGTTCCCTGCCACACGGGGTGAAAAACACAGCTCCCCAAGGGCTCTAGGAGAGATCTCTGGCGCCACCTAGCGACCAGAAAAAAAGTCACTAACACCTTTCTTCAGAAAAGACCACTTGACCAGCAGAAGGCGGAGCCCGTGGCCAGCTGGGAAGTTAGCCCACCCCAGGCCCCTTCAGACCAGCAGTCTGAGCCCACAGGGGGAGCGGGCACCCACGGCCAGGGGAGACCGGGCGCGCAAAAGAGTGTGCCTGAGACCGGACGCGCAGGGAGTGTGTCCCGCATCGCCATTTTAGAACAGGGACATTTCTTCAGTAAAGACTGCCTGCAGAAGGCTCCCTCAGGAGCCAGAGGTGAGCGGGGAAGCTTGCCCATGCCAGGCCCCATCTGGCTCGCAGTCCAAACCCAGATGGGGAACGGGAACCCACTGCCAGGGCAGACCAAGCACACAGGGGAGGGTGTCCCCACATCGGCATTTTAGAACAGGGACCCTTCCTCAGTAAAGACTGCTTGACACCGACAGATGGCTCCTGGAGAAGCCAGAGGGGAGCGGAGTCCCAGTCCCAGCAACACAGTATCCCAATGCATACGACAAATTAGAAAACAGACATTAGGGAGTAGAAGAACCACACGCAACCTAACAACCCCTCAGGAAAAAAGCACACCAAAAAAGAAAACCACCTCCCAGATTGCAACAGTAACTTGGAAGATCATCTGAGCTTTCCAGAAAGAGAATTTAAATTTGCCATGATTAAAAAAAAGACAGAATCATGAAGGAAATTGAGTCCCTAAAGAGGGAAAACAATGCTCAGAAGAATGAAATTGAGTCCTTAAAGAGGGAAGCAAAAGAAACGCAGCAGATCAAAGAATTAATGGAGGAACTAAAGAACTCTGGGAAAAGCAATGAAAGCAGAATAGATGAAATGGAAGAATGAATAAGTTCTCTTGAAGACACAGAAATAAAAAGAACCAAAACAGAAAAGGAAAGAGAAGTACGAAGGAAAAAGAATGAAGAAAGACTTCGGGAACTATCTGAATCCCTGAGGAAAGGAAATATAAGAGTTATAGGAATACCAGAAGGAGAGGAGAGAGATGTAGGAATAGAAAAAACATTCAAAGAGATAATTGAAGAGAACATCCTATATGTGAAGAAGGAGCTGAAAATTGATATAAAAGAAGCAAGAAGAACACCAAATTTCCATGACGAAAGGAAAAATACAGCAAGACACATAATAGTAAAGCTCCCAAGAATCCAGGACAAGGAAAAAATAATGAAGCTGACAAGAGGGAAGAAACAGATAACATTCAAAGGAAAACCAATCAGGCTGACATCAGACTTCTCTGAAGAAACACTACGGGCAAGGAGAGAGTGGAGGGACATAGTCAACAGACTCCAAGAAAACAGATGTCAACCAAGAATACTCTATCCCTCAAAGCTCTCCTTCCTCTATGAAGAAAGAATAAGGACCTTCCCAGACAAACAGAAACTACGGAATTTCATTACGACTAAACCCCCACTCCAATATATACTACAAGGAGTCCTAAAGCCAGAACCTCAGAGGGAAGAATAACAATGAAAGAAGGCAAGAAAAAAAAAGTTATAAAAAGAATAAATAAAATCAAAGGAAAGACAAACACAATGGCAAATACAGATGCTAACATATCAATATTAACCCTAAATGTAAATGGACTAAACTCTTCAATAAAAAGACACAGAGTTGTAGCCTGGATTAAGAAACAAAACCCAACCTTTTGCTGTCTCCAGGAAACACATTTAGCTACAAAAGATAAAAATAGACTCAAAGTTAAAGGATGGAAAACAATCCTACAAGCAAATGGACCAAAAAAGAAAGCAGGAACAGCTATACTTATATCAGATAAAACAGACATCAAACTCAAAAAAATAAAAAGAGACCCCAATGGTCACTACATTATGATCAAGGGGACAATACTTCAAGAAGAAATAACACTCATTAACATATACTCACCAAACGAAGGAGCACCAAAATATATCAGACAACTGTTGTCTTCTCTGAAAACAGACATCAGAGAAAACACATACGTAGGGGGAGACTTCAACACACCACTATCAACAATGGATAGATCAACAAGACAAAAATTAAGTAGAGAAACTAAAGCTCTAAATAAGGACCTAGAGCAATTGGGCTTAACAGACATCTATAGAACACTAAACCCCAAAAAAACGGAGTACACATTTTTCTCAAGAGCACACGGATCATTCTCCAGGATCGATCACATACTGGGGCACAAGACAAACATCAACAGATACACCAAGATTGAAATCATGCCAACCATCTTTTCTGACCACGAAGGCATCAAACTAGAAATAAACCATAAAAAGAAGGCAAGGAACTATCCTACCTCATGGAGATTAAAAACCACACTACTGGAAGACCACTGGACTAACGAGGAGATCAAAGAAGAAATTAAAAAATTCTTTGAATTGAATGACAAGGAGGACACCAATATCCTAAATGTATGGGATGCAGCAAAAGCAGTAATAAGAGGAAAATATATAGCAATAGAAGCTCACATCAAGAAACAAGAAAGAACTCAAAGAAACAACCTAATCTTGAAGCTCAAAGATCTAGAAAAAGAACAACAAAAAAACCCCAAAACAAGTAGAAGTAAAGAAATAATAAAAACCAAAGCAGAGATAAATGAAATTGAAACTAAAAAAACAATCCAAAAGATCAATGAAACCAAGAGCTGGTTCTTTGAAAAAATCAATAAAATAGATAAACCCCTAGCCAGGCTCACAAAGGAAAAAAGGGAGAAAGCACAAATAAACAGGATCACAAATGAAAGAGGAGAAATCACAACGGACACAGCAGAAATCAAAAGAATAATCAGTAACTACTATGAAGAGTTATATGGAAACAAGTTCAACAATCTAGAGGAGATGGACAAATTCCTACAACTCTGCAATCACCCAAAGCTAGATAAAGAAGAAATAGAACACCTAAACAGACCAATTACAAGCAGCGAAATTGAAATGGTAATAAAAAACCTCCCCAAAAACAAAAGCCCAGGACCTGATGGATTTACAAATGAATTCTACCAAACATTCAGAGACGAATTAGTGCCTATCCTTCACAAACTCTTCCAAAAAATTGAGATGGAAGGGACAATACCAAACACGTTCTATGAAGCCAATATTACACTAATACCAAAACTGAATAAGGACAACACAAAAAAGGAAAACTACAGGCCAATCTGCCTAATGAACACTGATGCAAAAATCCTCAATAAAATTTTAGTTATCAGAATCCAACAATGTATCCATAAGATAATTCACCATAACCAAGTAGGTTTCATTCCAGGGGCACAAGGATGGTTTAACATCCGAAAATCAATCAACGTTATCCAACACATCAACAAAAGGAAATATAAAAACCATATGATAATATCAATAGATGCCGAGAAAGCTTTAGACAAAGTGCAACACCCATTCATGAAAAAAGCCCTTGAAATTCTTGGGATACAAGGAACATACCTCAACATCATAAAGGCCATCTATGATAAGCCAACATCCAGTATCATTCTCAATGGTGAAAAGCTGAAAGCAATTCCATTAAGATCTGGAACAAGACAAGGATGTCCACTCTCACCACTGCCTTTCAATATAATACTGGAAGTCCTAGCCAGAGCAATAAGACAAGAGAAAGACATCCAAGGAATCCAAATAGGAAAAGAAGAAGTCCAACTATCACTATTTGCAGATGATATGATAATATACATAGAGAACCCCAAATACTCCACAGAAAAACTAATTCAACTCATCAATCAGTTCAGTAAAGTGGCAGGATACAAAATCAACATGCAAAAGTCAGTAGCCTTTCTATACACAAACAATAAATCTGAAGAAGAAGAAATCAAAAAAACCATCCCTTTTATTATTGAAACAAAAAAAATCAAATATTTGGGCATAAATCTAACAAAAGATGTAAAGGACCTATACAAAGAAAACTATAAAACACTGTTAAAAGAAATAGAAGAAGACACAAAGAAATGGAAAGACATCCCCTGCTCATGGATCGGAAGAATAAACGTTATTAAAATGGCCATCCCTCCAAAAGCAATATACAGATTCAATGCTATTCCAGTAAAATTTCAATGTCATTCTTCAAAGAAATAGAGCAAATATTGATCAAATTCATATGCAGCCACTAAAAATCCCGAATAGCCAAAACCATCCTGAAAAAAAAAGAAGGGAATGGAGGCATCACACGCCAAGATTTCAAACTATACTACAAAGCCATAATAATCAAAACTGCATGGTGCTGGAACCAGAACAGACACACGGACCACTGGAACCAAATAGAAAATGCAGAAATAAGCCCACAGGTTTATGCTCAACTAATCTTTGACAAAGGAGCAAAGAATATACACTGGAGCAAAGAAAGTTTGTTCAATAAATGGTTCTGGGAAAACTGGGTCACTACATGCAGAAGAATGAAACTTGACTACTACCTCACACCATGCACAAAAACCAACTCAAAATGCATTAAAGAACCTTACATAAGACCTGAAACCATAAAATATATAGAAGGAAATATAGGCGAAACAATACATGACATGCACCACAAAGACAGCTTTACAGACACATCACCCAAAGCAGTGATAGTGAAGGCAAAGATCAACAGCTGGGTCTACATCAATTTAAGGAGCTTCGGCACAGCAAAAGAGACAATAACCAAACAAAGAGAAACCCCACCGACTTGGAGAACATTTTTGCACCCAACACTCATGATAAAGAGCTGATCACAAAAAACTACAAAGAGCTGATGAGACTCAACAAAATCAAAGAAAATAATCCAGTCAAAAAATGGGCAGAAGAGTTTAAAGAAACTTCTCCGAAGAGGAAATGCAAATGGCCAACAGGCATATGAGAAAATGTTCAACATCACTTGCAATCAGGGAAATGATTAAGATACCATCTTAACTACAATGAGATACCATCTACAATGAGTTTATCTTTTTGGATTGCTGGGTAATATTCCATTGTGTAATCAAACTACAAATGAGATACCATCAAAACTACAATGAGATACCATCTTACACCAGTGAGAATGGCACATATCAAAAAAAAAAAAAAACTAGCAACAACAAATGTTGGTGAGGTTGTGGAGTAAAAGGAACTCTCCTGCACTGTTGGTGGGAGTGCAAAATGGCCCAACCACTATAGAAAGCTGTGTGGAGCTTCCTCAACCTACTAAAGATAGAGCTTCCATATGATCCAGCAATTCCACTCCTAGGTATTTACCCAAAGGACACAGAAACATCTATTCCAAAGAGCACCTGCACCCCTATGTTTATAGCAGTACTTTTTACAATAGCTAAGCTTTGGAAACAGCCCAAATGCCCAAAAATAGATGACTGGATCAAGAAGATGTGGTACATATATACCATGGAATATTACTCATCATTCAAAAAAGATAAACACATGCAATTTGCAGCAACATGGATGGCGCTGGAAGGGATCATGCTCAGCGAAATAAGCCAAAAAGAAAAAGAAAAATACCGGATGGTCTCACTCATAGCAGGAATCTAGAAAACTTAAATAAGGGACCAGGAAAATGAATATAAGAAAGTGAAAATCAAAATCAACAAAAAACTATGAACCAGAGACACTTTTTGGGGGGTGGAGGGTGGGAGGGGGGGGGATTGGGTTCAGAATGGGGGTTTGCAATTGTATGGGGGAATATAAAAATAAAATTTATTATTTAAATTAAAAAAATGTAGTTTTTGATGAATAGAAAGAGCCATACAAAGCTACAGTACATGTTGTATGTTTCCATTGTTGTTGAAATAAAGAAAGTGTACCATAAGATTTAATGGCATTTGGGGAACTTTGAAAAATGTATTCTCCCAGAGCCTCAATTTTCTTATTTCTGAAGAGAAATGTGAGTTAGGAAATACCATTTTAGATGATTGTTGTGACACAGAAATGAACTTTGTGGACATATTTTGCTGAAAACAAAATTAAATATTTAAAGTATTTTCTATGTATATGTGTATATTATTTTGCACATTATTTTATTTTTATAAACATACACAGATATATGTACAGAACAGACTCATATAATGTCATATTGAAAGGAAATATTGAGAGAAAGTTGAAAGGATAGAAACAAAAAGGAAGAATTTATGAATTAAGATATAATTGAAAGAATACAAAAGTTTAACACAAAAATATAAGTGTTTTTAATTTTATATATATTTTACTTTGTTCTTGTACAATGTATGCTTTCTCCTCTCAGGTGTAGTCCCTGTGGAATTCCCAACACAAATTCACCCATGTCCCATCACCATAGTCACTTGTATTCTTCCCACCACTGTTTTGATCTTTTACCTTCCTCCTCCCCTGCAGAATGTCTCTGGTTTATAAATTAAAACAGTACAGTACTATATGGTGGATAACATTTAAAGGATGAATTACTTTTTCATGTTACTGCCACATAAATGTCAGGTTTTTTTCACCACATTTATTTATTATGAATTAGATTTATTGAGTGAAGTTGACTTACACCACAGTGTAGGTCTTACGGGTATAGGTGTACCCCTCAACAACTCTATGCTATTTCACCATACTGCCGTCAAGCCCCAGGAATATTCCATTAGACCCGCTGTCTCCTCTACTCCAGCCATAACATGTCCCCTTTCTGGGAGCCTGACTCATAGTTCAATGTGCTCTCCCCCAAGCTTTTTTCACCCCATCTTCTCCATCACCCCTCCTGAATGCTCCAGATCTATAGTCAGATTCCAAGATTGTGTTTGTCTGACTTTTTTTTTTTTTTGGTCTATTTTCTACATATTACTGAAATCATCCTGTATTTATCTTTTTTATTTAAATTTTATTTTTTATATTCCCCATACAATTTCCTTTTTTGTGTTGTCCTTGTTCAGTTTTGGTATTAGTGTAATGTTGGCTTCATAGAACGTGTTTGGTATTGTCCCTTCCTTCTCAAATTTTTGGAAGAGTTTGTGAAGGATAGGCACTAATTCTTTTCTGAATGTTTGGTAGAATTCATTTGTAAATCGATCTGGTCCTGGGCTTTTGTTTTTGGGGAGGTTTTTGATTACTATTTCAATTTCACAGCTTGTAATTGGTCTATTTAGGTGTTCTATTTCTTCTTTATCTAGCTTTGGGTGATTGTAGAGTTGTAGGAATTTGTCCATCTCCTCTAGATTGTTGAACTTGTTTCCATATAACTGTTCATAGTAGTTACTGATTTTTCTTTTGATTTCTGCTGTGTCCATTGTGATTTCTCCTGTTTCATTTATGATCCTGTTTATTTGTGCTTTCTCCCTTTTTTCCTTTGTGAGCCTGGCTAGGGGTTTGTCTATTTTATTTATTTTTTCAAAGAACCAGCTCTTGGTTTTGTTAGGGGGAAAAGGATGTCCCAAAGCAAATTCCATATAGGCTTTGTGGACTCCACCCCCACCCCAGGTCAAAGCCAAAGACACTGGGAACTCCAAATCCCATCACCACCAAAGGGAAGGTGGCTGGGACCTGAGGGTGTGGTTAAGCAGCCAGGTGGATACAAAAGGCAGACACATGGGCTTTGGGGATCCCCCATTTTGGCTCTCCACCAGCTCGCAGCGTCTGGCCAGCTCTGAGAGTGACTTTGGGTTTCCAGGTTGTCGGATCGGGTAGGACGCTTTAAAGACTTTATTTCCCTATTTTCTCCCTGAGTTGTACATTTTCCTTATTTCCTTTTCTCTTGTAAATAAACCTTTTATTAACCCTTTTGTGTGTGTCTGTAGTAGAGTATTCATAAGTCCCTTTAAAGCGCGTGGGTGAGGACTCACAGCCAGGAACCCGTTTAATATCGGGGTTGCTCTATAACAGCTTCATTGATCTTTTGGATTGTTTTTTTAGTTTCGATTTCATTTATTTCTGCTTTGGTTTTTATTATTTCTTTTCTTCTACTGGTTTTTTTTTTGGTTGTTCTTTTTCTAGATCTTTGAGATTGGAGATTAGGCTTTTTCTTTGAGTTCTTTCTTGTTTCTTGATGTGAGACTGTATTGCTATATATTTTCCTCTTATTACTGCTTTGCTGCATCCCTTACATTTAGGAAATTGGTGTCCTCCTTGTCATTCAATTCAAAGAATTTTTTAATTTCTTCTTTGATCTCCTCATTATTCCAGTGGTCTTCCAATTGTGTGGTTTTCAATCTCCATGAGGCAGGAGAGTTCCTTGCCTTCTTTTTATGGTTTATTTCTAGTTTGATGCCTTCATGGTCAGAGATGATGGTTGGTATGATTTCAATCTTGGTGTCTGTTGATGTTTGTCTTGTGTCCAAGTATGTGATCGATCCTGGAGAATGATCCGTATGCGTTTGAAAAAAATGTGTACTCAGATTTTTTTGGGTTTAGTGTAGTATAGATGTTTGTTAATCCCAAGCGCTCTAGATCCTTATTTAGAGCTTTATTGTCTTTACTTATTTCTTGTCTCCTTGATCTATCCATTGTTGATAGTGTTGTGTTGAAGTCTCCCACTACATATGTGTTTTTTTTTGATGTCTGTTTTCAGAGATAATGATAGTTGTCTGATATATTTTGGTGCTCCTTTGTTTGGTGAATATATGTTAATGAATGTTATTTCTTCTACAAGTATTGTCCCCTTGATCATAATGTAGTGACCGTTGGGGTCTGTTTTTACCTTTTTGAGTTAGAAATCTGTTTTATCTGATATAAGTATAGCTGTTCCTGCCTTCTTTTTTGATCCATTTGCTTGTAGGATTGTTTTCCATCCTTTAACTTTGAGTATATTTTTATCTTTTGTAGCTAAATGTGTTTCCTGGAGACAACAAAAGGTTGGGTTTTGTTTCTTCATCTAGCCTGCAACTCAGTGTCTTTTATTGAAGAGTTTAGTCCATTTACATTTAGAGTTAATATTGATATGTTAGCATCTGTATTTGCCACACTCCCCTGCATGCCTGGTCTGCCCTGGCGGTGGGTACCTACTTCCCCTCTGGGCTCGGACTGCTGGCCAGAAGGGGCCTGGCATGGTGAACTTCCCAGCTCACCTCTGGCTCCTCTGGGAGCCTTCTTGTCTGATATATTTTGGTGCTTTTCATTTGGTGAGTATGTGGTGATGGGCGTTATGTGATGATGAGTGATGGTGAGTATGTGGTGATGGGTGTTCCTGGTGTATTGTCCCCTTATTCATAATGTAGTGATGTTCTATGTCTCCTTTTACCTTTTTTAGTTTGAAATCTATTTTATCTGATCTAAGTATAACTGTTACCGCCTTCTTTTTAGTTCCACTTGCTGGAGGATTGTTTTTCAACCTTTTACTTTCAATCTATGTTTATCTTTCATTGTTAAATTTGTTTTCTGGAGCCCCAGAAGATTGGGCTCTATTTTTTAATCCAGCTTGCCACTCTGTGTCTTTTTATTGAGTTCAGCTCATTTATATTTTAGAGTTAATAGCGACACATTGGGGTGTGTTTTTGACCCTTTTTGTTATTCTACTCCTTACCTTATTCTCTTCTTCTATTCATTCATCAGTTGGTTTTGTTAGGGCTTCTTTTAATATTTTTTTGGAGTGAGGGTTCATAGTAATGAATTTTTGGAGTTTTTTTTTATTTTTTCAGAGAAGGTCCTTATTTTTCCTTCATACAGGAAGGAGATCTTTGTGGGGTTAAAGTATTCTTGGTTGGCATTTGTTGATTTGGAGTTTTAAAAATATGTCACTCCATTCTATTCTCTTCTCTTCTTCAGCCTGATTGGTTTTCCTTTATAGGTTATCTTTTTCTTTGCCTTCATCCATGTTATTACTTTTTAAAAAGATTTATTTATACATACAAGAAATGGGGTACAGGCCAGAGGTACGGGGGTGAGGGGTGAGAGGATTCACCAGAGACAGAGTGGGAAACAGTACTGGCAGATTGACTGAAATACACCTCTGAAGGGAGCAGCGGGCGAGACAGGAAAGGTCTGCTTCGCCATGTGGGTTGCTCCCTGGCTGGTCGGGAGGCTGTGGATTGATTCAAAGTGCTGTGCTTAACCCCTTGCACCACCAGGGAGGCCCAGTTTTATTACTTTTTTCTTGTCTTGGACTCTTGGAAACTTTACTATCATGTGTGTTGTTGTAGTTTTCCTTTCATTGTGCTAATCTGGTGTTCTTTTAGCTTCCTGTATATCTATTTTCATTTCCTTCTTCACGCTTGAGAATTTCTTTTCAAGTATATCCTCAAATAGTTTCTCAGTTCCTTTGTCTCCCTTCTCACTTTCCTATGAATCTTATATTTCCTTTCCTCATGTTGTTCAATAGCTCTCAAAGTGTTTCTTCATTCTTTATCCTTTGTACCTCCCTTTTCATTTTCTTCTTTTGTTCTTATTATATCTGTATCTTCAAGAGTACTGATTCATTCTTACATTTTTTTCTATTTTCATGGTTTTCTCCATAATTCTTAAGTTCCTCCATTAATCTTTGGATATCCTTCAATTCTTCAATTTCTTCTTTAGGGATTCATTCTCATTCCTCAGTTCATCGTTAATATTCTCTTCCCTTCCTAACTTTTCTCTTCAATTTTATGTGTTTTCATTATGGCCATTATGAATTATTATTCTTCCAGGCAGAGAGATTCTTCTGTGTTCATATTATTGGGTTCTGGAGGATGACTTTCTTTCTCTGGTGTATTGTTCCTAGCAGGTCCAGTTTGATTCCTTGTATTTTTCTTTCTTCCCATTGTTTGCTCTATTTGTAGTGCCCCATTACTTCTGGTGCTGGTTGGCATAACTTTTGATTTCTCTTGCTGAGGCATGAATATTTAGGTCAGAACTGCTGTGGCTGGTGAGTAGAGGTGTAGGTGGGTTTTCCCCCCCGAGTTTCTCCCTCTGATCTTTTCAGCTGGGCCCCTGTTGTAGGCAGGTGGTACTTCACTTTGCTATTCCCAGGGTATTGGAAGCTACTGGACTTGCGAGTTGGGAGTTTCCTGCAGTTTCCACCTGTGTGCTCATCTGGCAGGTGGTTGATGTCAGTGGTGGCTCTTCCAGGTTCTCTACTGAGGGTATGGGAATGTTGCAGTGAATGGGGCTTAGGGTAGGGGGTTCTTGTAGCCTCATCTGGATGCTCTTCCTTTGTGGTAGATGTTGTTCTGAGCTGTAATTTGCTCCAGGAGACCCTGATTTTCCAACCATACTATGAAGGATGGTATCCAACATCTCAGCCTGTGGTACTCAAGAGTCTCATGTGCAGTGCTGTACCACCAGACACTCTGAGGCCCAGTCCACTAAGAGGTACCTGCAGGCTGAATGGGATGTACTTCTCTGTTGAACAGCTAGGTCCCTCTAGGAATGTCTTGGAAGAGTATAAATATAGGAAGACAAAAAGGAGTGAAAGAAGAGATAGGAAGAAAGAAAAGGATGATAAGGAAATATAAAAGGAATGAAGATGAGAAGAAAGGGGCAAGATTGGGGGAAGAGGAAGGATGAAGAGAAAGAGGAGGGAATGTAACAGAACGAGAAGAGAAAATATTAATAATAATGTTAAAGGAGAAAGAAGAATTAAAAAAAACCAGAAAACAGAAATAGGAAAAAAGGAAAGGAAAAACAGACAACCAACTGACACACACACACACACACATACAAGCGGGGTCACAATTTCTTATCAGGACTCTGCTGGCTCCCAGTCATTGTTGTTTTAGCCTGGTGCACTGAAGGGGGAGGGTACTGTAGGGCTGAGTAGAATAGTCTTCCCAGGGCCCACTCTTTCCCTTGGGATATATTGAAGGAGGATAAAAACAAGCACAGAAAGGAGAGGGGACAACTGTGGGGTGTCCAAAAATCTCTGACTATCTCCAATACAGCTGTGGGTATGGGAGGATGGGCACTCTTTCTGGGCGTCTGAAGTTGGTGGGCTAGTGTGGGCACTCCTGTGGCCTCCTTCCACCGGAGGGCTTGGGTTATCAAGAGGCCCCCGATGTAGGGACCAGCCTTATGAGGTTCCAACTGATGCCCTTTTCCACTGGTAGTTGCAACCGACTAAGGGGTATGCCCTTCCTGGAGTAATTGTGGGCAGTTCCTTGTCCCTGGTTCTGGATGGAAGTGGTGTTTTCGTTCTGATCACTATGTGGTGCCAGAGACCTGAGTAAGATATGTCTCCTAGCAAGATTCAGATCTGTGCTAGGTCCAGCCTGTCTCTGCAGGAGGGAAAAGAGGGAAGGGCCACAACAAAGGGGCTCATGCTGGTGCTGGGATCTGCACTGAGGACCCAGTTGCCCTCCAGACACTATCCAGACCTCACAGATGTCTCAGGGTGTGCTAGATGTTGTGGACTCCACACTTTTCTCCCATCCTGCTGTACAGTGGAGCCTGGCTTTGTGTGTGGGGGTAGGGAAAGGGATTCCTGATTGGTGATTTTCTTCTCCCTTCCCATGTTGCTCCAACTTTCTCTGCATCTGGGTGAATCACCTGCATTGCTAAGTTTGTTCAACATGTCTGTGTCCAGCCAGGAACTTGCTGTTATTTCCTCTGATCAATTTTTTCTTATGGGAGAAATTAATCTTAGTGTCTCCTTGCCACCATGTTGATGTCTTCTCCCTTAAGTTCTATTTATTGAGATTATATTGATTTATATCACAGTATACGTCTTTGGGGTAGGTAGTGTCAGGAAGGCACAAAGCAGGTTTTCTATGATCCAAGCAGATGGGTAAAGAAGAGTCCTGAAGCCCTCAGTGGCTTTTTCAGATTCCCTGTCCCACCCCAGGAGCTGAGCTGCAAGAAGAAGGAAGGGAGAAAAGACCTGGGGGAGGCACATGGAGCAGAGAGACATGTGAAGTAGAAGCTACACTTGCTTCTCAGCACTGGACCTGTACCAGGGACATGGAAGGAGGCACATAGGAGAGGTTTGGGTAAGAGAACAGTGGGAGGCTGACAGAGGCAGCCTTTATCTTGATTTTGCTGCGTTACTTCCAGACTTGCCTTCTGCTTTTGCCCCTTTCTTATGGGTCCCCATCAGGAGGTGTCTGAGAATTGTGGCAGGAGTTCAGGCCTCAGTGGCCCTGTGTAAGGGCAGGGCTGGAAACAGTGCAGGTTTTCTATGATCCAGCAGACTGGGTAAAGGAGGAATCAGAGTCCCCAGTGGTTTTTGCAAGTCTTTTATTGGGATTACCAGGTACACGCAGGCAGGGGTGCTGGGGGGCTGAGTGGGATGTACTTCTCTGTTGAACAGCTAGGTCCCTCTAGGTATGTCTTGGAAGAGTATAAATATAGGAAGACAAAAAGGAGTGAAAGAAGAGATAGGAAGAAAGAAAAGGATGATAAGGAAATATAAAAGGAATGAAGATGAGAAGAAAGGGGCAAGATTGGGGGAAGAGGAAGGATGACCAGCCCCCAGCAGGTTTTCACTCTGGGCTCTCCAGCCTTCTCTCAGCTTCTGCTTCTCTTGCTTCTCTCATGGCTTCTATTGGCGTCCCTGTGACGCCGCCCTTAAAAACGCAGTCTTAGCCCAGGTGAATCCCATCTACCTATGCCCACACCCTATTCCAGGTGCCCACCATCAGGCATGCATTCAGGACCGCAAGGATTCCGTCATCTATCCTAATGGAGGGAGGGCAGAAAAGCCTGATACCTTTTACCTTACCCTACACCCCTCTTTGGGCCAACCCAGTTTGGCTGAACATTGTCACAAGAGGATGGGTATAAGGGGCAGGAGGACATGGTGCAGGTTTTCTATGACCCAAGCAGACGGGGTAAGGAGAAGTCCTGGAGCCCTCAGTGGCTTTTGCAGGCTTTTATTGGGATTTACCAGGTACACAGCTGGCAGGGGTACTAGGAGGCTGGGAGGTCTGCCAGCAAGTCTTCACTCTGGGCTCTCTGGCATTCTCTGGTGGTCTCTGCTGCTTTGCTCTCTTGTGGTTCTGCTTCTGCTTCAGCTGGTGTCCCCATGATGCCACCCTTAAAAGCCCAGTCTTAGCCCAGGTGAATCCCATCTACATATGACCACACCCTACTCCAGGTGCCTGCCATCAGGCATGCATTCAGGACCTCAGGTTTCCAACATCTATCCTAATGGCAGGAGGGCAGAAAAACCTGATGCTTTTTACCTTACCCTACAATGGGTAACTGTGTTTCATGGAGCTATTATTTTAATTATATCTTTCTCTCTTGTACTGTATACTACTTTTATTAAAGTTTTTTTTTTCCTATTGAAGTTCTCACACACTAGCAGTATGTTTTGTTTTGATGCAGCGGATGGCAGAACCCATTTAGAGCAGGTAGGTTTGGGGGTCCTGGGGTGCTCCTCAGCCTGTCTGCTAACAAGAACATATGCCAAAAATAAAAGGCAATAGACCATTACAATTGCTCTCAGTGCTGTTTGGCTAGAGTATCAGTTAGCTATTATTGCATAACGAGCTTTCCTGAATCAACCAATCAATGCCTTTATTATTGAACGGAAATATGTGGTGAAATAACATGAAATTGTAGAAGTGTAAACTACTACCCTGTAGGGTAAGTGAAAAATTATGCTATTTCACCACACTCAACACCAGAGGTCCTGGGGACCAGTTCCTTAAACCCTGTAGGGTAAATGAAAAATGATCAGGCTTTTCCACCCTGCACCATTAGCATTAATAAAGGATCCCTGCAGTCCTACGTGCATGCCTGATGGCAGACACCTGGAGTAGGGTGTGGGCATGCATAGGTGAGTACACCTGCGCTGAGACTAGGCTTATAAGGGTACTGTCATGGGGATGTCATCAGAGAAAGAGAAAGCAGAACAAGAGGAGAATAAGAGAACGGGAGCAGAACAAGAGAATGAGAAGAGAGCAGAAAGAGAGAAGAATGAGAACACCAGAAAGTCCAGAAAGAGTGAAGACTCATGGGGGGCTGGGAGGCCTGCCAGCCTCCCGGCCCCCCAGCACCTCTGCCTGCTGTATACCTGGTAAAAGCTCAATAAAAGTCTGAAAGAGCCACTGAGGGCTCCAGGACTCTCCTTTACCCATCTGCCTGGATGATAGACATCCTGCTCTGTGCCTTCCTGGCACTACAAGCCCCATCTCCCCTTTGCTCCCATCCCACCACATATCCCATCTGGGAGCCTATAAGAGACAGGAATGGACACAGTGCAGGTTTTCTATGATCCAGCAGACCGGTAAAGGAGGAGTCAGAGTCCTCAGTGGTTTTTGCAGGTCTTTTATTAAAGATTTAGCAGGGATTTAGCAGGTACGTGGAAGGCAGGGGTGCTGGGGGGCCGGGAGGCTGGCAGGCCTCCCAGCCCCCTGCAAATTCTCACTCTATCTGGGCTCTCCGGCCATTTCTGCTTCTCTCTCGGCTTCTCTTTCGGCTTCTTTCTCTGCTTCTGCTGACATCCCCGTGACGCCGTCCTTAAAAGCCCAGTCTTAGCCCAGGTGAATCCCATCTACCTACGCCCACACCCTACTCCAGGTGCCCGCCATCAGGCATGCATTCAGGACCGCAAGGATCCATCATCTATCCTGATGGCGGGAGGGCAGAAAAGCCTGACATTTTTCCTTATCATACAGAGCCTCACTCATAGTCCAATGTGTTCTCCCACCTCCTATTTTCATCACTCCTCTTTTCACTTCCTCTGCCACCACTCTTGGATACCTTAGACCTATAGCCAACTTTCAAGATTTGTCATTGCCTGATCTTTTGCTTAGTTTCTTTATATTCCACATACAAGTGAAACCATCTGGTGTTTTCCTTATTCTTCTGACTTATTTCACTCAGCATAATCCCTTTCAGCTCCATCAATGTTGCTGCAAATGGCATGTGTTTATCTTTTTGATCATTGTGTAGTATTACATTGCATAAACACACACACAAACACACACCATAATTTTTTGATCCATTCATCTCTTTTGGGTTTTTCAGGTTGTTTACATATTTTGACTTTTGTAAATAGTTCTGCAATAAATATAGGTGTGCAAGTTCCCTCTTGAATTACTGTTTTTTTCTGTCATTTATCTAGATTATTAGAAGTGGAATTGCTGGGTCATATGGCACATCCATTTTTAGTGCTTTGAACAATTCAACCCAGCTTTTCACAGGGGCAAGACCAGTCTACATTTCCACCAACAGTGTAAGAGGGTTTCCATTTTTTTCACACTCTTGCTAACACTTCTTCATTTTTGATATCTCACAGGTTCGAATTGGTATCTCATCACTTTAACTTGTATTTCTCGGAAAAGTGATCGTGAGCATTTTCTCATTAGTTTTGGCCATCTATGTATGGGTAAGTCTTTTCAATTCTTCTTTCCATTACTTTATTGCATTATGTGTTTTTGTTGAGTTGTGTGAATTCTATGTAAATCTTCAGTATCGGTCCTTTGTCCTTTGTCAGTTGTATGTTATGGAAATATATTCTACCATTCAGTAGGTATCTTTCATTATATTGATAATCCAGTGCACTGTATTTGTTCTTTTTACTGGGGAGCAGTCTGGTTTATGGAGAGCACCCAGATTTTCTGCACATATTTCTCCATCAGGTGTGTGTGCCTCCACACTGGTTAGCTTTCTTCTCCCCAGGATCTCTTTTGAGTGGCAGCCCTGCAGCTGCAACCTGTAACTGGGCCTTTGACCATAAACTCCAGATGTATGTCTCCACACTCATCTTGTTCAAAGAAACACAAATCACCTATGTGCCCTTTCTGTTATGGTCTGCTCGAACATTTTTATGAACTTGTACAATTTTATTTGATTGGACTTCCATTCCTGTTCCTTAATTGTCATAATGCTCTTTGTATTTGCTGAGTCAAGCAGAAGCAGTAAAACAGTTATCCTCAAGAGAAAGGAGTGATAAATTTATTTTTCATGTACCTACTGACTCAAATTTACTAGAAAAATGATCAAAGGAAATAAATCTCCAAGTTATGGCGCAAAAATATACAACATATATGAAAAGGCAAAAGACTTTCTATATAACATTAAAAGTAAAACTTTTAGAATCAGAAACTGACTTTCAAATTTTGGATATGCCTCATATTATCTGTTGAACTCGGAAAGCCATCCAATCCATTATACTGATGAAATATTCATCAAAATAGTGGGAAACTAGTTGTAGGGTGAATAAAAGGTATCAGGCTTTTCTACCCTCCTGCCATTAGGATTAATGATAGATCCCTGTGGTCCTGAATGCATGCCTGAGGGCAGGCACCTGGAATAGGGGATAGGCATATTTAGATGGGATTCACCTGGGCTGAGAGACTGGGCTTACAATGACAATGTCACAGGGATGCTAGCAGAACAGCAGAATAGAACCGGCAGCAAAGCGGAACAGCAGAACAAAGAAATGAAACAGAGTGGAAGAGTGAAAGAGAGAACGTTGGAGAGCCTAGAGAAAGTGAAGATTTGCTAGGGCCTGGGAGGCCTGCCAGCCTCCCAGCTCCCCAGCACCCTTGCCTGCTGTGTACCTGGTAAATCCCAATAAAACCCCGAAAAAGCCACTGAGGTTACAGGACTCTCTCCTTCTTCCCGTCTGCTCAGGTCATAGAGATCCTGCTCTGTGCCCATCCTGCCTCTACACAAGTTCTCTTCCTCTTAATGTGGTTGGTGGATTTGGTAAGTATATGTTAAGGTTTAATATGGGTCCTTTCCAAATCAGTGTTTCTAACTGGTAATGATATATAGTGATTTTTTTCCTTCTATTCAAATGCTTCCATTGTCTCCACAATGAAATAACTGCAATGAAAGATCACTAGCACTCATGCCTTAGGCATTTTAATGCATTTTTCATGTTAATATCCATATTAGAAATGATAATGTGAAGGTTTGTCTCAAAAACTCATGTTCCACATTAACATCTACCCCTTTAGTTTCTTTCTAATACATACTGAACATATTTAAATATGCATTTTAAATTAAAAAAAATGCTCTCTGTTGACTGCACTTGCCTGCCAAGCTAATACACTAAATGCTGTGATTAAATGCAAAACACCTTGGGGCCTCCCTGGTGGCACAGGGGGTGAGGCGCAGCACCGTGGAGCTGTTGGCAACCTCTGTAGCAAGAGTTCAATCCCTGCCAGCCAGGGAGCTACCCACATGGTGCAGCAGACCTTTCCTGACTCGCCCACTGCTCCCCTCAGCAGTGTACTTCAGTCTATCTGCCTGTTCTGTTCCCTGCTCTTTGATGAATCCTTTCACCCTTCGCACCCACCACAGTTCTTAAAAAAATGCAAAATGCCTTGGATATGTCTTATTTAAGTGGTATCACTTTGTTTCTCATTTTTTGCCTCAGTCCTATATAACTGAGCTGTCATCCCTTTACTTAATTTTAACAATGATCCTGTATTGATGCATCCAGTAGAAACTTCCCTTTTTATCATATTAAACACATCCGTTGATTTGTCAATCAAGTAAACAATAATAATATCTTTGCTTTGAACTATGCAGTTTAGGCTACTGGGTAATTCCTGGTAAAACTTCTGTGCTCACATTCTCTCTTCATATTTCCTGAAGCCCTGACTGGGCTCCCAGACTCACCTGTATGGGGTGTCTGAGAGGATGAAGCTCTGTTCCCAGATAGGAGAGCAGGAAGTGGAAAACACTGGTCTCCAAGCCTGACATAGATATTCAAAGTCAGCAACCATCCCTGTCCAGCCTAAGGTTCCACATGTTGAGGAATTGCAGCAGATATTTGCAGCTGCCTCTCTTTGCTCATTAACCCTGCTTCCATTGTTACTCCCACCTCTGAGCACATCATTTCCCTCAGGGACATTGGCATGGACACAAAAGAATAATTTCCTGCTGATTCTGTGTTCCTATTTGAATGCAGTTTCTAATACTCCTCATGTACACTTGCCTTCCAGAGTTCTAACCTCCTTGTACTTTACCACAGTATTTAGATAATCTCTCCAAATCAAAGGCTGTGTATTTGTCTTCATTTGGCCTCAGTTTTTTTCATTCATAATTCTCTTTCCTTTTCTGTTTTGGTTCTTTTTATTTCTGTGTCTTCGAGAGTGCTTATTCATTCTTCCATTTCATCTATTTTGTTATTGCTGCTTTTCCCAGAGTTCTTTAGCTCTTCTATTAATCCTTTGATCTCTGCATTTCCTTCACTTCCCTCTTTAGGGACTCAATTCATTCTTCTGATTGTTGTTTTCCTTAATGGCTTCTGTCAGTTTTTTAATCACAGCAGTTTTAAATTCTCTTTCCGGAAGGCTCAGAAGTTCTTCCAAGTCACTGTTGTTGCAATCTGGTGGGTGGTTTTCTTTTTGTGGTGTGTCTTTTTCCTGAGGATTTGCTTGGTTGCATGTAGTTTTTATTCTCCCTGCTGCTTGTTTTCTAATTTGTCCTGTGCATTGGGACACTGTGTTGCTGGGACTGGCCAGCATCTTTTTGGTGTGCTCTTTCTGGGATGTCGAAAACTAGTGGTCCATTGAGTCAAAAACTGTTATGTCTGAATTCTGGTAGGGCAGTAGTACTGTGAATATGTTAGTGGCTACTGTGTCAGAGAATTGCCTTCTTCTGTATTTGTTTAATTTCAAGGAGAGTCTTATGGTCCCACAGTGGTGGCAGGATCACCTGCTGGGCTCCAAATCGCTGGATCCCCCTCTGGGCTCAGAGTGGTGGCCAGACGGGGCTGGACTTGTGGGGGATTTTCAGCTCACAAACTTGTGGGGGGTTTTCAGCTTACCTCTGGCTGTGGGTGCAGCCCTTTCCCATCTCCACACAGTGTAGGTGTGTTGGGAACATGCCAAAGGTCCCAGATCTAAGATGGGGAGTAGGGAGGGCACTTCCGTCTGCCCACGGTCTGCCCTGGCACTGACTGGATCCCCTTCTGGGCTTTGGCAGCTAGATGGGGACTGGCTTGTAGGGGCTTTTCAGTTCACCTCTGGCTGTGAGCGCAGCCCTTTCCCAACTCCACACAGTCTAGGTGTGTAGCAGACATACAAAAGGTCCCTGATCTAAAATGGCCAATCTGGATAGCACTTCTGTGCAACCTTGGTCTGCCAGGGTGCTGACTGGATCCCCTTCTGGGCACAGGTGGCCGGATGGGGACCTGAGACTAAATTTTAACTCTAATTAATGATATCCCAAGATACTCAAGGCCGTGAAAAGAAGTTTGTAATTTTTCAGAGTTTCTGTAGACATGAGAGGCATAAACTGCCACATTTGTCACATGGGGAAGCCCCAGTGTAGGTCAGGAGACAGAGTCTGGCAGAGAGAGGAAAGCGTGGGTGAGAGCTTTTAGTCATATATAGGCAAGGCAGGGCAGGATAAATGGCTCGTGAGTAGTTAGTTTTAATGATTCTTTCAGAATTTGGATACTTTTCCTATTTCCTGGCACCTGGCCCTGGTGACTTTAGGGCAGGGGTTTATTGGCTTTTTGTGTGAGAGTTAGATATAAACAAGTGATTGGAGGTATAGATTCAGGACTAGTTGTTTTTGCATTAACAAGCAAAAATGTTAATAGAAAATGTTATTAGAAAATAACATTAATAGAAAAATGTTGTTGTCCTAAGAATTAGCTAGTGTCTCCATAGCCAGTAAGCTCTGCCTCCCTTTCCCTCTATGGCAAACCATTGTAAAAACTGAAAATAAAGACCATACTTAAGATGGTATTATAGCAATTGAGTGTTTTCCCAAACATTTGTAAAGATCATGTGACTTTCCTATTTCAATAATATGAACATAAACTGTTAATGTGCAGATTGAAGGGCACCCCAGGACCACCAAATATGCATGCTCTAGAGAGGTTCTGCCTTCTGCCACATAAAGACAAAGCATACTCTTAGTGTGTAAGGACTTTAATAGATTAGTGTGCATATAAAAAGAGACAAAGTGATAAAGTTTCCCAGTGAAACACCCAAAGCTACACATCCCCCTCAGGGGTAAATTCCCAAAAGGCTGGGCCCATAGAGGAACTCCTGAGGCTCAAAAGCTTGCCATAAATCTAAGGCATCTTCTGGCTGGGAACCACAAGAAAAGGCAGACTGGGTTAGGCAAGTGTGAGACAGAAGGAATAGAATTAAAATACAAATCAAGATTAAGGCTGCAATTATAAGCCTCCCCATACGTCTCCCACCACACCTCTATAAAACATTGTCAAAAGAAATAACAGAAAACACAAAGAAATGGAAATTATTCCTTGTTCATGAATAGGAAGAATCAATATTGTCAAAATGTCCATCTTAGTCAAAGAAATCTACCAATTCAAACAAATCCAGTAAAGAACTCAATGGCATGCTTCAAAATATAGAACAAATATTACTGAAATTCAAATGGAAATACAAAAATCCTGAATAGACAAAGCTCTCCTGATTAAAAAGGTTAACAATGGAGATATCACACTTCCAGACTCCAAACTATACCAAAAAGACATAATATTTAAAACAGCACAGTACTGGAAAAAGAAGAGACACATAGACCACTGGAATAGAACTGAATGCCTGAAATAAAACCATACAGTCATGGACAATAAAAGATTAATGTATATACACTGGAATAAAGAATACTTCTTCAAAAATGGCAATGGGTAAACTGGACTGCTACATGTGAAAATTGAAATTGATCACTGTCTCACACCATACATGAAAATCAACTCAAAATGGATGAAAAAAATGATGTAAGATATAAAACTATATAATATATAAAAGAAAGAGGGAAAACACTACATGACACAAATTTCAGAAATATCTTTTGGGGCCTTCCCTGGTGGCGCAGCGGTTGAGCTCTGGGTTGCGAGGCTGCCCGCAGCCTCTGCAGTGCCAGTTCAATCCCCGGCCACTGGCGAGGGTCCCACAAAATATCAAGTATTTTGATGACACTTTTTGATGACACATTTCAGGAAGCAAGGAAAAAAAGAATATAAAAACCTGGGACTGCATCAAACTAAAAACCTTTAGAGCATGAAAAACAGTAACCAAAGTAAGGAGACATCCTACTGACTGAGATAAAAATATTTGAACATCATACTTCTGACAAGGGATTGATATTGTAAATTTACAAAGATCTTATATAACTAAACAAACAACCCAATCATAAATAGGACAGAAGAGCTAAGTAGATATTCCTCTAAAGAAGACATGCAGATAGCCAATAGACATATGAAAATATGTTCATTTTTTATTATCAGGAAATGTAGATCAAAAGCACAATGAGATACCATCTCACACCTGTAAGAATGACCATAATAAAAACACCAAATTCAGTAAGTGCTGGAGTGGGAGTGGGGAACAAGGTCCCTCCTTAGTAGGTTGAATGTAGACTGGTTCAGACCCTATGTTCAACTATGTTGAAGTTCCTCTAAACACTAATAAGGATGTGTCATATGACCCAGCAATTCCAATCCTAAGAATCTACCCAAAGAAATATAAATACTAAGTCAAAAGGAATGTACACTCCTCTGTTTATTGCATGACAATTTCCAGTTGCCAAGATATGGAAACAACCTCAAAGAATGAAACAGAATAATGAATAAGATATGGCATGTACTCGTGATTAAAAAAGATAAATCATCACATTTGTGACAACATAGATATAGCTGGAATGGATTACAAAAAGTGAAATAAGTCACAAGGACAAAGATAAATACAGGATGATTTCAGTAATATGTAGAAAATAGACGAAAAAAAGACAAAGTCTTGAAATCTGACCATAGATCTGGGGCATTCAGGAGGGTTGAAGAAGATGGGGTGAAAACAGGAGGGTGAAGAGCACATTGAACTAAGAGTGAGGATCCCAGAAAGGGGAATGGTGTGGCTGGAGTAGAGGGGAGAGTGGGTCTAATGGAGGATATCTGGGGTTTGGTGGTCAGTATGGTGAAATAACATGCAGGTTTTGAGGTGTAAGCCTATACCCATAAGACCTACACTGTGGTTTAAGTCAGCT
The DNA here is from genome assembly GCF_964194135.1 of Talpa europaea. Lineage (NCBI taxonomy): Eukaryota > Metazoa > Chordata > Mammalia > Eulipotyphla > Talpidae > Talpa > Talpa europaea. Next base: position 44,992,100 of record NC_140079.1, on the reverse strand, counting down.
TCACTCAATAAATATAATTCATAGTAAATAAATGTGAAAAAAGACTGACACTTGTGTGGCATTAAGATGAAAAAAGTAATTCATCCTTTAAATGTTATCCACCATACAGTACTGTGCTGTTTTATTTATTTATTTTTTATTTTATACATTTTTTACATCATTTTTCATTTTTGCACAATGTATGTATTTTCATCTTGATTATAGTCCCATACAATTCCCACCCCCCTTGTTTTGATCCTACTCACTCCTCACCCCATAATGTGTCTCTGGTTTATAGTTGCTTTTTGATTTTGCTTTTTACTTTATTGTCATTAGGTTTTTACCTGGTCCCCAAATGCCCAAAAATAGATGACTGGATCAAGAAGATGTGGTACATATACACAATGGAATATTACTTAGCAATCAAAAAAATAAACTCATGCAATTTACAGCAACATGAATGGACCTGAAAGGGATCATACTCAGCGAAATAAGCAGAAAGAAAAGGAAAAATACTGGATGGTCTCACTCATAAAAGGAATTTAGAAATACTATGCTGTTTTAATTTATAAATCAGTGACATTCTGCAGGGGAGGAGGAGGGTGAAGAATCAAAAGAGTGGTGGGAAAAATACAAGAGACTATGGTGATGGGACATGGGTAAACTGGTGGTGGGAATTCCACAGGGTCTATACCTGAGAGGAGAAAGCATACATTGCACAAGAGCAATGGAAAATATATATATATATATAAAATAAAAAATAAAAACAATTATGTCTTTGTGTTAAACTACTGTATACTTTTAATTATATATTAATTCATAAATTCTTTTTGTTTCTATCCTTTCAACTTTCAATGTTTCCTTTCAGTATGAGATTATTTGAGTCTGTTCTGTACATATATTTGTGTATGTTTATAACAATAAAATTATGTGCAAATAAATATACATATATACATGGAAAATACTTTAAATATTTAATTTTGTTTTCAGCAAAATATGTCCATTGATTTGATTTCTATCTTGCAACAGTCATCTAAAATGATATTTCCTAACTCAAATTCTCTTCAGTAAAAAGGAAATTGAGGTTCTGGGAGAATACATTTTTCAAAGTTCCCCAAATGCCATTAAATCTCATGGTACACTTTATTTAGACACAAATGGAAATATACAACATGTATATTGTATATTGTAGCTTTGTATGGCTCTATTTATCACAAAGTACATTGTAAATAGACACAAATTATATTTTTCATGTTTAATAAATTACTTAAAAGGAAAAAGTTTTTTTTTTTTAATTTTTTTTTTTTATAGAGGCATGTTTTTTTTTATTTATTTATTTGTTTGTTTGTTTGTTTGTTCTGTTTACACATGCACTGGGTACAGTCAGAAGCGCGGGAGGGTGAGAGAATTCACCAGAGCCAGGGTGGGGAGCAGAGCAGGCAGAAGGACCGAAGTACACTGCTGAGGGGAGCAGCGGGCGGCAGGAGAGGTCTGCGCGCCATGTGGGACCCTCCTCTGGTGGCCGGGGAGCAGCCGGGGATCGAACCGGCGCCGCAGAGGCCGCGGGCAGCTTTGCAACCCAGCGCTCAACCGCTGCGCCACCGGGGAGGCCCAGGAAAAAGTTTTAAATGCCTGGTCAGAGTATGATACACAGACAGGTGACTGATTCAAAGTGAACAGAGGTGAAAGCTATCACTTCTACTTGAGAACATAGGAAAATATTAAGATATGGAATAGGAACCACAAAAATAAGTGAAAGAAACTCACATTTGAAACTCTTTTTCTGCAAAAATGGAACATGAAAGCAGATACATAAAAATGGTGAACTGAGCATATATTTCAGGGAGAGACCCCCTGGCACAGGCACCACCCTGGATGAACCTCAGAAACACAAAGTAGAGACTCAAGCTACCTGTGGAGCCCTGGGCAGAATGGCTCATCACACATTCTTTCTGGTCCTCAAGGCCTGATATTAACTCACTTACATGTAGGATGGTCTGTCAGTAGTAGCTAACTGATATTACAGTGAAGGTGAATAGAAGTGAGGAGAATTATTAATATAATAATATGAACTGGTTTGGGTTTTGTTTGGCATTCATTGTTATACCTAATTGATACGACTGTATTTAAAAATTCTATGCAGGTAATTTCAGGTAACTAGGAGAGGTGGTGTTTTTTAGTAGCAAAACTAGTGAATTGAATCCATGACTAGACAGGAATTTAAGTTCTCTCATAGTCATCCTTTCATCATAAAAGATGATAGAATCCCTTGTGCAATGGAGATATATAAAGTGTGATGATATCATAGCATTAAATCACTATCCTTTTCCTTATGCAAAAAATGAGAAGGGGTCTATTTCCTTTAGACCTAAGAAAGCAGCCCCAGCTTTAGTAGCATCAAAACTGTGTGAGCAGGGCCTCCCCTGGTGGCACAGCGGTTGAGCACTGGGCTGCGAAGCTGCCCGCAACCTCTGCAGCACTGGTTCGTTCCCTGGCCACCAGCGAGGGTCCCACAAAAAAACCCAAAAAACAAAAAACTGTGTGAGCAGAGAATGACAACAAATGAATCAGATTTTTTTTTTTTGCAATTCCAATCATTATTAACACCCTTACACCAGATATGAATCCTCCATATTTGAAGATGTAGATGTGCTGCATGAAACACAATTATTTTGTATTGTAATATATTATGCGATTTAATTTTTTCCCATCATATTGATTATATATGATTCTAAGATCATATTAAGTTATTAAAATGAGTCTTGGTGAAGACTCAAATGTGTGATAATCATGTTGATGTGGACTAACGGGCTTTTCATGCACTGAGCTGAAGGAGAACAGGATTCTAAGGAGGTGAATAAAACCTAGTATGTATGGAGCCCACTGTATATTAGCATCTTTGTTGTCAGAAAGTTGGTTAATGTAGTGAGCACAAAAGGATGACATACTCAAATCTGAAAAGCTTTGTTTTTGTTCTTCCTCTGTTATCTCTGTTACAAAATTATATATGTTTCCTTGGTCACAATGCATAGTTGTTTTCTTTAGAAGTAGCAGAACTTGATGACTTTTAACTGCAACAAAGTATCTGGTATGATACATGACATTTGTGAAAAAATATTCTAAAACATCCATTTTGTCTCTCTTATCTACATTTTTCTGATTTAAGTTTTGAATAATTTTGATAAAGTTGGAAAACCAAAGAGGAAAAAGCTGTTAGAGATTAGAAAGAATGAAAAGTTTAATAAAGTGAGTTACATATTTGAATAGAGAAATTGAGGTATAAGAGGAAATTCCACAATAAAAGAATAAAATAAAAGAACATGCTCTATTTCTTAGTTTGATCAGTTAAGCCCAATTTCTATTAACCTCTATTGTCTAAAATTATGGGTGCTTCTTCTACCTTGGGACAATTATCTTTTTGTAGTTTTCTTTAAAATGAATGTTCTCAGAGCCTCCTTTATATCTTTGTTCCTCAGGCTGTAGATAAAGGGGTTCAGCATGGGTGTGACTATAGTGTTCATCACAGAGGCTATTGCACTTGAACGTGAGCTTTGGGGAGCAGCAGAGCTAAGGTACACTCCAAGGATTGTACAATAAAATAAGGAGACAACTGAGAGGTGAGATGCACAGGTGGAAAATGCTTTATACTTGCCCTGAGCAGATGGGATTCTACGGATGGAGGAAACTATCTTAGAGTAAGAGTAAAGGATACCAAAGAGGCAACCACCACCCAGTAAGATTGATCCAAAATATATCATCAGGCTATTGAGAAAGGTGTCAGAACAGGCCATTTTGATCACCTGATTGAGCTCACAGAAAAAGTGTGGGATTTCCACATTTGTACAGAAGGACAGCCGTAACAACACTAAGCTTTGTATTAAGGAATACAGAACACTGATGATCCAGATCACCAGAACCAGCAGCCCACATAGCCGGGGATTCATGATGACCATGTAATGCAGGGGGTGGCAGATGGCCACAAAGCGGTCATAGGACATCACGGTGAGGAGATAGACATCCAACCCTAAAAACAGTAAGAAAAAATATACCTGGGTGATGCAGTCTTCATAGGTTATGGCTTTGCTGTGTGTGTCTGGAGGTTCAGCAGCATCTTGGGGACGGTGGTGGAGGAGAAACAGATGTCAGCAAAGGACAGGTTGGAGAGGAAGAAATACATGGGGGTGTGGAGGTGGGAATCAGAGCTGACAGCCAGGATGATGAGCAGGTTTCCAAACACAGTAATCAGGTACATGATGAGGAATAGTCCTAGGATGAGGAGCTGGAGTTCTGCTGCCTCTGAAAATCTCAGCAGGAGAAATTCTGAAACTTGTGTATCATTGATTGGTTTCATGTAGTGAAGTTGACTTACAGGAAAAAGGGAAATAACACGATTTATTTTTATAAACATTTGTTACAAACCTACCTGATATGTCTCCATTTATATTTTTATAAGAAGTTAATTATAATGCTTTGTGTGTGATTTCCTCTAGGGGATACTTAGTGACACCTCTGATATAGAATTTCTGTCCAAATCAAATTTTTCCCCATGGATTGTGTGTTATACAGTTTTACTAATAAATTATTTTAGTTCAAGAATGTAAATTGATTCCTGACTGTGCTTTAGGCATACTCTAGGCAAAGAGTTTAGGGCATTGTACAATGATATTCCAATTCAATGGTAGAAAAAAATGTAGAAGCAAGCAATAAAATTATATAACATTTTAGGGCTTCCTAGGTGGCACAGGTGGTTGAGCACAGCGCTGTAAAGCTGTCTGCAGCCTCTGCAGTGTCAGTTTGATCCCTGCCAGCCAGAGATACCCACATGGCCAGACAAACTTCTCCTGCCTGCTGCTCCCCTCAGCAGTGTATTTCAGTCAGTCTGCCTTTTCTGTTCCCGGCTCTGTCTCTGGTGAATCTGCTCACCCTCCCGCACATCTGACCTGTACCCCAGTTCTTGTATAAATAAATAAATTTTAAAAAAAATTAATAATATTCTAGAAGGGACAGTTGGGAAGATATAAAGGAAACCAACTATGAAAAGAAGAGTGAAGAGGGCTTTAGGGTTTCTTGGGTTTTTAGACAGACCTGTATAAGTGCCACATTTGAACAAAAAAGCACAAGTAGAGAGGGAATGGGGATGCGAGGATATGTGGGGAAGTGTGTAGCCATCAGTGGGAACAGCCAGTGCACAGTAAGTTCCTGAGAAGATGCTTGATTCAAATAAAAACATGAAGCCATCGGGCCTCCCCTGGTGGCACAGCGGTTGAGTGCTGGGCTGTGGGGCTGCCCGCAGCCTCTGCAGTCCCTGTTCCTTCCCCGGCCTCTAGCGAGGGTCCCACCAAAAAAAAAAAAAAAAAAAAAAGTGAAGCCATCTGCACAGATAAAAATCTAACAATAAAACAAAAAGCCATATTACTGAATGAGGGGCGGGGGACAGAAGCAGGATGAGGAGGAGAGATGGGAGAAGAGGGAGAGGAGGGTTGGTAGAAGTGGAGCAGAGGGGGCGAGAAGTGATTAAGTGTATAAAGAGGAAAAAGGTTTAATAATCGAGGTGGTTGCTGAGAGACTGGGCTTGAGTGTACTTCTCCACCTTCATTGTACTTTCTGATACCCAACATATACTAACTTTTGTCAAGTAAGAAACTGATATTTTTATAATCTATTTAGGATAAATATCTTACATATTGTAAGCACAATAGGAAATGGGCTGTGTTTGTGTGTGTCAGCATGAGTGACATTTAGTCAGGTCATTCTCTGTGGTGAAGTCTGTCCTGTGCATTGTAAAATGTTTGGAGCATTCTGCACCTCCCCCTGCACTTCACTGTGAGGCTGAAATGTTTGTGAACAGTGTTCAGTGTCTTTGAGGAACAAAGTTGCCCACTTAGAACCATGCTTCAAATTAATCTCCACATATTTTCTGAGTAATTTTTAATTTACTGGTACTAATAATTTAATGATATCAAAATGATCAACATGCATTTCACACTGTGAAACATTACACAGCCATTGAAGTAAATACATTCAGATTTAATCAAGCAAATTAACAAACACAGGACTCTCTCGCATTTGGGTAAAGGTAAATCCCCTCTCAGATGAAACAGATAAATGTTCTCGGCCTCATTTCTCTCTCCTGAGGGTCAACTGGGTTGCTGGGCTCACCTGGACATGGTCTCTGGGAGGGTCTTATGTGGAGATCTGAATTCCTTGTTGGATGGAAGTGACAGAAACCTGAGCTTGTACCCAGATGAGACAGCAGGGAGGTGTGAACACTATGTCCCTGAAGCAGGAATAGGACTCCACACAAACATACACACACAACAAAAGCATGCCCCTTCCTGCCGAAGGTTATATATGCCAGTTGTCAGCAATGTGTTTACAACTCTATCTGCTCATTAGTCACATTTTCTCTTGTTACTCAACCTCTAGCTCACAATTTCCCTGTGGAAAACTTTCTGGACAGCAATGAGTTTTCCCTGTTCCCTAGAGTTCAGGTTAGAATGCAAATTAATTCCATTTTTTCCACTCACTGTGAGCTTGCTTTCTTTTAGGTCTCTAAATTTCTTAGTGCATTTTCAGATTTCTAAGTTAAATTTTTCCACTGAGTCCCAAAACCTTCCCACAAGTGTACGACACCTTCTGTTCACAACACACGAAAGGTGAGAAGGGGACAGGCAATTGTAGGATGAAAGGAGCAAAATCAAAATCAAGAGAAACGTCATTGTCAGACTCTCCATGGGAATGGGTATAGGTTAGGTCCCTCATGTATTCAAAGTTTTGACTTGTGCTGGAAACATAAGTCCTAATATCCGTACAGTTCTGTCATCCTTCACAGCAGGGAATCAAGCTGACTTCTTATGATAATAGAACATGGCACTGAACTCCTAAACTTCATGATGCTTTGCTAAAACGATGAGAAGCTTTTTACTTGTCACATTAATAGCTGTAATTTAATCCCTCTTTATAGTGTTTATCAAATATATATTATGTAGGTTGTTTTATCTACACTAACCTGATGTTAGAATCATATGGGTTGTCTGTGACTGAATTTTTTAAGAACATCCATTCCTTGAGGAAGTACATTTATGAACTCTATTCTTAATTGCAGACTGGGTTTGTGGTGGGGTTTAGTCACCTGCCCAAAGTTAAATCCATTAAAGTGAATGCCCTTAATTGAAGTATGTGAGGCTATCTCCAGTACTCAATTTCTGGGTTTTAGTTCTCAACCTGAAATGAGTTTCCCCTTGGGAATATTTGACAGTGTTTGATGGGCTTTTGCGGACACCTACAAACCATTGCCTAGGGTCTCCTATGACCCCAATCAATTTTATTCTGCCCTAATTCTCAATAGTGAGAGGTAAGAAAACCCATTTAGATCAGCACTTGGCTTACTTCTGTTACAGGGAAGTTTGAGGGGCACCTCGAGACCCCAAACCTGCCTGCTCTACATAGGTTCTGCCACCCACTGCATTATGACAAAACATACTCTAGTTTGTAAGATGTTTAAAGAAAAGGGAATTTAACACAATTGGTGTGAGATGGAGAGAAGAAAAGGCAAAGAATATAGTTTCCAAATGTGGCACACAATGTTACCCATCCCTTTGTTGGTAAATGTCCAGCCAAAAAAATGTCCAGACAAGCAAGTCTACTGAGTCCCAAAACCTTCACACAAACCTAAGGCACCTTCTGTTCATGACACAGGAAATGTGAGAAAGGGACAGGCAATTGTGGGATGAAAGGAGCAAAATCAAAATCTAGAGAAAGGGGGTTGTCATTTTCAGACTCTCCATAGGTCTCTCACCCATCTGTGTTCCAATGTCCATGGATGGACATGTCTCCATCCATGTCCCTCACTTTCCTGGTCCAGTCCAAGGCTGAGAAGCAAGCACAGCTTCCTCAAATGACTCTCTTCCATTATATGCTCTATAGGCTCTGCCCACTAACTTGGAAGTAGCCTTTTCCATAGCAATGTCAATTTTATTCAACTTTCTCCATATATCAGGGACACAAAGTAACATAAGAACAACACAGTCACCATTCTAGAATTGTCCAGAATTTCAGGATCTTTATCTGTGTCTGCGATATGCCTGCATTAATCTTTCTAACAATTCTGAAGGATCTTCTTTGACCCTATGTTGACTTTCCATGACCTCAATGAAATTTTTTTTTGTTTTGGGATCACCTGCCACCCTGTTATACTGCAAATGCAAAATCTGCTTCCCCAGGTCCTGCAAGCCAGAGAACCTGACATCTCTAGCATTATAGCTTTTCTATCAAGCGTGATATTAGTGCTGTAGGTCCTGGTCTGCAGACTGCTCTTTGAGTAGTAAAGACACTGGAACTGAGCCACCTCAGTGGAAGGAGCCAGGAACAGCAGTGCTGTCCTCTCTCCTGCTGCTCCACCACAAGCCAATTGTGGCAGTTTCTCCTGAGAGCCCAGCAACCGCATTTTTATGAGTCCTTCCTGGATCATGGAGGAGACCAAACAGATGTGAGATATTATCTGATTGGTGCAAAATGGTCCAATCAGTCACAGGTTTGAAAAATGATCCAATTGTTCTTGTGGATATAAGCCTCAGTTGGCGGGAGCTGAGAAACAGTTTCAGCCTCCAAAGAAGGAAGGGGAGGACTCTGCTCCTTCCTCTAAAGAAAGAACAAAAACTAGAAGTTGAAAAAAAGGAGTATACAGCAGCCAACCTCAAGGAGGGAATGGAAGTCAAAGACCCCTGTCACAGCCAGGGTTTCCAATCTTGCTACTCCATCACCTGAAAGGAGCACCAAAACCCTCTTCCTGCTGTCTCAAAGTGTTGTTTGTTGTTGGTGTAGCCCAACAACTCACTGTTAACACTTGATGTCTCTGACACAGCCTCTGGAGGACCACTTGACCATCACTATTAGCCAGTGCTGTCCAGCACTCCTGGTGACCTGTGGTGACCATCACTATTGGCTGGTGTTGTCTATCACTGTTGGCAGGTGTCTAGTACTGTGCTTTTACTTTTGGTGAATACTACCTTGATGATAGAAGCAGCCAGTTGTGGCTACAGCAATCTCTTTGCCCTTTTTGTAAAATAAATCCCATGGCTATTGTTCCTAGAGCCTGAGTTCCCTTGCAATTGTGCACATGGGTGAGAACCTACAAACAGTGACCTGTCCTCTTATTGGGCACTGTCCTTACATTGGCTACAACTGATAGCCCTCTATTGTATGGGTAAGGGGTACCTGTAAGTTGTACCCTCTGATCCTGATGTGAAAAGACAATTTTGGCCTTCAATTTATTAAGGACATCATGAGCAAGGAGCGAAATAGGACAATCCTCCATATAAAGAATCTGTGTTGCAAGATATTTTCTCCAGTTGGCACTCTAATGTTTATAGGAAGGCTTTTTGTTGTGACCTTTATATAATCCCAGTGATGGCTACAGTTTTCTTACTGACCCAAACTAATTTTGAATTTAGAATTGAATAGGTTGCTTTGATGTCAACCAAGAAATCTATCAAATGATCTCCCATATTAAATGTTACCCAGGACTCCGAGGTGGTTATTGCAATAGGCCTTCTCACATCAAGTGGAACCACGGATTCCTCCTTTTCTCATTTGAACCATCCATCTTAATCACTATTTGCCTTTTCTCTTCCTTCCTAGTTCTTCATTTTTCCTATTTTGCCCACTTTCCATTTACAATGTTTTTATGAATCCCAATTCTGTGCTTTCATGGGACTTTCCCTTTCTTTCTATATTTTTTACATTTCTTCCCTTTCTCTTTTCTAACCAAGAACATCTTTTTTTCCAAGGACCTTCTTCTCCACAGAATGCACATTTATCTCTCTTTAGAGGTTTTCTTTTTTAAAAATTTTTAATATTATTTTTTCTAAATTTTTATATCATTGTTCATTTTTAAACAATATTTGCTTCTCCCCAACACCTTCAGGTGTAGTCCCCATAGAATTTCCTTCACCAATGCACCCGTGCACCATCACCTCTGTCCCCTGTGCGCCTCTCTTCCTCCCTCCTCTGATAACTCTCCCTCCTCCTCCCCAGCAGTAGAACTCTGATTTTTAATTGTCTGTTTTTTCTTTGTTGTGTTATGTACTGTTATTATTTTTTTATGTTGATGTCTTATTTTGTTCCCCTATATTCCTGCTATAGGTGAAACCATCCGATATTTTTCTTTTTCCTTCTGGCTTATTTCACTGAGCATAATTCCCTCTAGTTCCATCCACATTGCTGTAAATGGCATGAGTTTATCTTTTTTGATTGCTGAATAATATTCCATTGTGTATATATGCCACATCTTCTTGATCCAGTCATCTATTTTTGGGCATTTGGGTTGTTCCCAGGTTTTACCTGTTTTAAATAGTGCTGCAATAAACACAGGTTACCATGCACAAAAATCAACTCAAAATGGATAAAAGAACTGGACATAAGACCTGAAACCATAAAATATATAGAAGAAAATATGGGTAAAACAGTACAAGACATACATTGCAATAACATCTTTAAAGACTCATCAACCAAAGCAAAGAAAGTCAAGGAAAAAATAAACACAGGTGTTCTTTTGAATCAATATTTTTTGTGTCCTTTGGGTACATCCCTAATATTGGAATTGCTGGATCATATGGTAGCTCCATTTTTAGTAGACTGAGGAAACTCCAGACAGCTTTCCATAGAGTTTGGGCCAATTTGCACTTCCACCAGCAATGTAGGAGAGCTCCTTTTTCACCACATCCTTGCCAACATTTGTTATTGCTTGTTTTTTTGATATGTGCCATTCTTTCTGGTATAAGGTAGTATCTCAAAGTGGTTTTAATTTGCATTTCCCGGATGATAAGGGCTGTGGAACATTTTTTCATATGCCTGTCGCCCATTTGCATTTCTTCTTTGGAGAAGTGTCTTTTAAATTCTTCTGCCCATTTCTTGACTGGATTGTTTATTTTGTTTTTGTTGATTTGTGTATGTTCTTTGTATATCTTTGTGATCAGTCCCTTATCAATTGACTGGGGTGCAAAGATTTTCCCCCAACCAGTGGGGTGTCTCTGTTTTGGTTAATGTCTCTTTGGCTGTGCAGAATATTTTCAATTCGATGTAATCCCAGGTGTTTGTCATTTCCTTGACTTTCTTTGCTTTGGGTGATGAGTTTTTAAAGATGTTACTAAGATATATGTCTTGTAGTGTTTTACCTATATTTTCTTCAATATATTTTATGGTTTCAGGTCTTATGTCCAGTTCTTTTATCCATTTTGAGTTGATTTTTGTGCATGGTGAAATGTAGTGGTCTAGTTTCTTTTTTTTTGCATGTGGTGGTCCAGTTTTCCCAGCAACATTTATGGAACAAACTGTCCATGTTCCATTGCATATTCTTTGCTCCTTTGTAAAAGATTAGTTGTTCATATAAGTGTGGCTTTATTTCTGGGCTCTCTATTCAGTTCCATTGGTCTGTGTGTCTGTTTTTGTTACAATACCAAACTGTTTTAATTATTATTGATTTGTATAGAGCTTGAAGTTTGGAAGTGTGATACCTCCTTTCTCCTTTGTTTTCATCAATGGGGCTTTGGTTATTCATGGTTTTTTGTGGTTCCATATGAATTTCATCAGTATTTGTTCTATTTCTTTGAAGAATGTTATTGAGATTTTTATTGGAATAGTGTTGAATCTGTATATTGTCTTTGTTAGGATGGACATGTTAATAATGTTGATTCTTTCAATCCATAAGCAGGGGGTGTCTTTCCATTTTTTTGTGTCTTTTTCTATTTCTTTTAACAGTGTTTTATAATTTTCTTTGCATAGGTCTTTCACTTCTTTTGTTAGGTTTATTCCCAAGTATTTGATTTTTTTTTCATTTCAGTTATAAAAGGGATGGTTTTCTTGATTTCTTCCAATTCAGACTGATTGTGTATAGGAAGGCTACTGATTTTTGTGCATTGATTTTGTATCTTGCTACTTTACTGAACTGGTTGATTATTTTAAGTAATTTTTCCATAGAGTTTTTAGGGTTCTCTATGTATGTTCTCATATCATCTGAAAATAGTGATAGTTGTACTTCTTCTTTCCCTATGTGGATTCCTTATATGTCTTTTTCTTGTCTTATTGCCCTGGCTAGGACTTCCTGTATTATATTGAATAGCCGTGGTGAGAGAGGACATCCTTGTCTTGTTCCTGGTCCATGTTCCATTGCATATTCTTTGCTCCTTTGTAAAAGATTAGTTGATCATATAAATGTGGCTTTATTTCTGGGCTCTCTATTAGGCAAGGCCTTCAGATTTACTCCATTGAGAATAATATTGGCGGTGGGTTTGTTGTATATGGCTTTTATCATGTTAAGGTATGTTCTTTCTATCCCGAGAATTTCGAGGGCCTTCATCATAAATAGATGTTGGACTTTGTCTAATGCTTTCTCAGCATCTATTGATATGATCATATATAGTTTTATTTTTCTTTTTGTTGATGTGTTGGATCACACTGATCAATTTTCATATATTAAACCATTCTTGTGCTCCTGGGATGAATCCTACTTGATCGTGGTGTATTATCTCTTTGATGCATAGTTGGATTCTGTTGGCAAGGATTTTGTTGAGGATTTTTACATCAGTGCTCATTAGGGAGATTGGCCTGTAATTTTTTTTTTTTGGCGCTGTCTTTGTTTGGTTTTGGTATTAGTGTAATGTTGGCTTTGTAGAATGTTTTTGGTAGTATTCCTTCTTTTTCAATTTTTTGAAAGCATTTGTGTAGGATAGGTACTAATTCACTGCTGAACTTTTGGTAGAATTCCTTTGTGAAGCCATCTGGCCTGGGCTCTTGTTTTTGGGGAGTGCTTACTGATTACTGCCTCAATTTCGCTGCTTGTAATTGGTCCATTTAGGTGTACTACTTCTTCTTTGTCTAGCTTTGGGTGATTATAAAATTCTAGGAATTTGTCCATCTATTCTAGGTTGTTGACTTTGTTTGCATATAAATCTTCATAGTAATCTCTGATTATTCTTTAGATTTCTACTTAGTCTGTTGTGATTTCTCCTCTTTCACTTATAGTCCTATTTATATGTGTTTTCTCCCATTTTTTCATTTTGTTCCTGACTAGAGGTTTGTCTCTTTTCTTCATTTTTTCAAAGAATCAACATTTGGTTTCATTGATCTTTTCGATTGTTTTTTTTTTTTAATTTCTAATGCATTTATTTCTGCTTTGACTTTTATTATTTCCTTTCTTCTACTGGCTTTAGGGTTTTTTGTTGTTCTTTTTCTAGCTCTTTGAGAGGTGAGATTAGGTTGTTTCTTTGAGTTCTTTCTTGTTTGTTGATGTGAGCCTGTATATCTATATATTTTCCTCTTATTACTGCTTTTGCTGTATCCCATACATTCTGGAAAGTGGTGTCCTCCTTGTCATTCAACTCAAAGTATTTTTTAATTTCTTCTTTGATCTCCTCATTAGTCCAGTGGTCTTCTAGTAGTGTGGATTTCAATCTCCATTAAGTGGGAGAGTTTCTTGTTTTCTTTTCACAATTTATTTCTAGTTTGATGCCTTTATGCTTGGAGAAGATAGTTGGAATGATTTTGATCTCCATGAATCTGTTGATGTTTGTCTGTGGCCCAGTATGTCATTGATTCTGGTGAATGATACGTGAGCACTTGAGAAAATGTGTACTTGGATTTTTTTGGGTGCAGTGTCTTTATTTAGGGCTCTGGTGTCTTTATTTATTTTTTGTCTCATTGATCTGTCCTTTTTTTTTTTTTAAAGATTTATTTATTTATACAAGAACCGGGGTATGGGCCAGATGCAGGGGAGGGTGAGAGGATTCACCAGAGACAGAGCAGGGAACAGAACAGGCAGACTGACTGAAACACACTGCTGAGGGAAGCAGCAGGATAGACAGGAGAGGTCTGCTTGCCATGAGGGTTGCTCTGAGGCTGGTGGGAATTGAATCAGCACGGCAGAGGCTGCAGACAGCTTCATAGTGCTGCACTCAACCACCTGTGCCACCAGGGCAGCCCCTCATTGATCTGTCCTTTGGTGAGAGTGGAGTGTTGAAGTCTCCCACTATATATGTATTTTCTTTAATGTCCTTTTTCAGAGCTGATAATAAATGTCTAATATATTTTGGTGTTCCTTCATTTGGTGAGCATACGTTGATGAGTGTTATATCTTCCTGATGTATTGCCCCCTTCATCATAATGTAGTGTCCGTCTATGTCTCTTTTTACTTTTTTAAATTTGAAGTCTATTTCATCTTATGTAAGTATAGCTGTTCCTGCCTTCTTTTCGGTCCATTTGCTTGTAGGATTGTTTTTCAACCTTTTACTTTCAGTCTGTGTTTATCTTTTTTTTTTTTTAATTTTTTTTTTTTATAGAGGTATGCTTTATTTATTTGTTTGCTGGTTTGTTTGTTTTGTTTATACATGCACTGGGTACAGTCAGAAGCGCGGGAGGGTGCGAGAATTCACCAGAGCCAGAGCGGGGAGCAGAGCAGGCAGAAGGACCGAAGTACACTGCTGAGGGGAGCAGCGGGCGGCAGGAGAGGTCTACGCGCCATGCGGGACCCTCCTCTGGTGGCCGGGCAGCAGCCGGGGATCGAACCGGCGCCGCAGCGCGGGCAGCTTCGCAACCCAGCGCTCAACCGCTGCGCCACCGGGGAGGCCCTGTGTTTATCTTTTGTGGTTTAATGTGTTTCCTGGGTACAGGAGAAGGTTGGATTTTGATTTTTAATCCAGCCTGCTACTCTGTGTCTTTTTATTGATGAGTTTAATCCATTTACATTTAGAGTTAATGTTGATATGTTGGCATCTGTATTTGCAATTTTGTCTTTTTTGTGATTTTATTCCTTGCTTTAATCTGTTCTTCTTGATCATTCCTCTGTTGGTTTTGGCTCTAGGACTTCTTGTAGAATTTTTTGGAGCAAGGGTTTAGTTTTAATGAATTTCTGGAGTTTCTGTTTGTCTGAGAAGGTTCATATTTTTTCTTCATAGAGAAAGGAGAGCTTTGCAGAGTAAAGTATACTTGGTTGGCATTTGCCGTCTTGAAGTTTGTTGAATATGTTACTGCATTCTCTTTTTGCCCATAGTTTTTCTTTGGAGAAGTCTGAGGTTAACCTGATAGATTTTCCCTTTTAAGTTATCTGTTTCTTTTCCCTTGCCAGTTTCATTATTTTTTCTTTGTCTTGGACTCTTGCAAGCTTAACTATTATGTTTCTTGCTGTAGTTTTTTTTTTTCATTGTGGTAATTGGGTGTTCTTCTCACTTATTGTATGTCTATATTTGTCTCCTTTTTCACACTTGGGAGGTTTTCTTCAATTATCTCCTTGATAATAATTGAGTTCCTTTGTCTCTCTCCTCACCTTCTGGAATGCCTATAACTCTTACATTTCCTCTCTTCATGGAGTCTGATAATTGTCTAAGGGTATTCTCATTCTTCTTCCTTTGCACTTCTCTCTCTTTTTCTCTTTTGGTTCTTTCTATTTCTGTATCTTCAAGAGTACTGATTCGTTCTTCTATTTCCTCAGTCCTGTTTTCAATGCTTTTCCAAGAGCTCTTTGTCTCCTCCAGTAATCTTTTAGTCTCCTTCTTTTCTTTATTTCCTTTCTTAAGTTCTCATTTTCATTCTTCAGTTCATTGATTATTTGTCTCATCTCATTATACTATTTAATAATGATAATTATTAATTCTCTGACATGCAGAGAAGATTTTCCATGTCATTGTTGAGCTCTGGTGACTGATTTTCTTTTCTGTTGGTCTTTCCCCTGTGGGTTTTCTTTGTTATTTGTATTTTTTCTTCTCCCTGCTGTTTTCTTCCTAATTTCTTCTATGCATTGGGACATTGTGCCACTGGTGTTGGCAGGCATCTCTTTGGCGTGCTCCTTCAGGGGTGTCAATAACTGTTTACCAGGCTGACACCAGCACTGGTAGGCCAAAACTCCACCAGGGTGTTGATGTTGTGGCTGTGTTGCTGGGCACTGTCTCTTACAGTTCCCTCCCTCTCTATTTACTCAGATCCAGGAGGGAATCAGTTGGTGATTTTGCTCTGGTCACTAGGTGGCACTAAAGGCCTGTACTTGCAGACCTGTGCTTTTCCCTTGTAGTTCTCTGAGAAATGGAGGAGGGGGGAGCACCTCAACACAGGGGTTATTGCTCATGCTGGGTGCTATGTCTGCCCAGTGTTCACCAGGTGCTATGCCCATGGCTGTGTGGATTCCGTGCCCTGAATTCTGTGCTCTAGTTCTCAATCTCAGGTCTCAGATCCGAAACGATATCTGTCACCCTATGCTGTTCCCACTGTTATGCTGCATCCCACGCCCCAAATCCTGTGCCTAGCCCTCAGTTCCAGAATGGGGTCTTGCTCCATGCCTTGTTTCCCTTCTTATCCTTGTTTGTGTGGCCCACCCCTTCTCAGAGCCTGAGGGTATTTTTGAAATCCTGTCTTTCAACTATTAGGAAGTTGGTGATTTTGTTCTGATTACTAGGTGGCGTCAGCGATCTTTCCTAGTATCCTTCCAGAGCTGTGCTTTTTTCCTGGTGGGTCTCCAAGGAACTGAGTGGGGGTGGTATGGAATGGCTCAATGGTGTGGGGTGCTGTGTCTGCCTGGTTCCATGCATTGTGGGGATACCACACCCTGAATTTCATGCCCCGGGTCTCAGTTCTGAAGCCCTCATATCCAGGATGTGGGCAGTAGCCCATTTCAGTGTCTGCAGAAATGGCACCTTTTGCACCCTGCTCCTGTGCCTGAGAACCTGGTTTTTGATTACTCATTGAGGGTCATTCATCCTAGTGACTGTTTCCATGTGTATCCACATGAACCTAGGTTGTGGGCATGGGGAACTGGGCAGCCACGATCCATGCGCACATGCTCTTTTCTGCACAAGCTTACCTACTGGCCTTGGTCTATTTGTAGGTATCTTGGCAGAGTCCTATCTTTCTCTAATGGCACCAGGAGCCATTTGCTCACCTCTGTGACGATTCCAGCAAGGTTCTCCATGAAAGGTCCATGCAGGAAGCAGGAATGCGGAAGCCCACGTGGGGGCAGGAATGCGGAAGCCCACCTAGAAATATCAGACAATAAACCTCTTCCTGCTCTACAAATCTTTTTGCAACCTACGAACTTTTTCCCCACCATGCAAACCCAGTTTCCCACCTGACTTCTCCTCACCCTATAAAAGCCTGCCTTCCCTGGCAACGTGTGCGACTTCACGGACCCCCCACCTGGGGTCCGTGAATCCTGCATGGAGCACAATAAACTTTCCCTGCCTGTGAGAAACTTGGCCTGGCTCTCCTTTTCTTTACCACGCCAATTCTTTCACTCCACAGTTCCCATTTGCGGGTGTGGTGCCTGTAACAGTTCCTTTCCACTCACAGTCCTGCTTGAGTTGTAGTTTGTTCTCCTTGTTGTTGTTTTTTTTTCTTTCTGTTGGTTGAAGTGTGCCAGTTTTGTGGGTGGGGGAGGGTAGCAGGGTCTGAGATCGCCTCTCTTTTTGTCTTCTTTTAAGTCAACTTTCCTCTTTGTGTTATGTCCGAGCCCGCGGACTGGTCAACGAGGTTCTCGAGGGGAGAGCAGCGACCTGAAGAACAGGGGTACACCGGAGGGAGACACGTGCACTCTTCGTTCAGCTATCGCAGGTCTCGTTTACTTTCGGTTTCGGCGGGGCTTTATAACTGGGGACCGGAAGCGGAAGAAGCAGGCCAAAGCCGTCATGCACACTGGGCCAAAAGAGGCTAATCCCGGAAGGGCACATGCCCTTATTTGGTGCGCTGGAGGTCGTCATGCGCACTGGGCCAAAAGAAGCACAGCCAATCACAGAAAGGGGGAGTACCCTGATGCCACGAGGTAAGGCGCCAACAGTGTTATAGGACAGGGAGAGGGGCAGGGCAGTTTGTCAGAGTTGCCTGTTTATCTTCTGTGTCCTGGTTTGTGCAGGGACCTGCCACTTTTCCTCCCTATTAACTTTTTTTTTTCTTATGGGTGGACTTACTTGCAGCATTTCCTCATTGCCATCTTGATATCCTATCTCTGAAGTCTCTTTAGAGGTTTTCGTATTGTCCCTTATCTTTTTCTTCAGAACCCTGTTCTATAGTCTTTTTCCACAAATACTGTTGCAGGCCTTGGTTTCCTTTCCTCTCTTTCATTGTAGACTCTGAAAGTTATGGCCACTAACTGGGAAGTGGTCATTTTTACAGTGCCCTCAAACTTAGTTAACTTCTTCCTTATATCTGGAGTACTCTGGGCAATAAATGTATTTACCATTCTAGCATTTTCTGAAGCATCAGGGTTTATATCTGTATATTTGCTCTACACTTGCATAATTTGTTCTAAAAACTCAGAAGGATCTTCATTCACCATTTTATTCTCCCCCACTGGTTAATTTAAATTTTTTATTAAGTAATCAATTTTTTTCAATGTTTGATTTCTTTTTTCAGGTGTAGTCCCCATAGAATTTCCACCTCCAATTTAACTGTGCACCATCACCATGGTCCCTTGTGTTCTTCCTGCCCTCGCTCTGGTTCCCCTCCCCACCCCGCAGAATGTCTCTGGTTTGTAGTTGTCTTTTTATTGTCTTTTGGTTTTGTTGTGTTTTTTATTGTTATTATTATTATTATTATTATTATTATTATTTTACCCTTGGTCCATCATTTGGTTCACTCACCTTTTGATGTGCTTCTAGGATTTTACCAAATCTCTTTTTTTTTGGGATGCCCTTCCTTAGCTCTACTAACAGGCACTTTTAGTAGTGTTGAAGACTTTCAAATCTCTATTACTGGGATCCCACTTAGGGTCTACCAAAGGAACAGCCTTCTCCAATTCTGGGTTACCTATATCCTCTGAGTAGAGAAAACCAGCTACTTGCCTAGCCTTCCCAAAACCATCCTTTATTTATCCCAAGTAAGTAACGTGTTTAACATAGATAGTATGAGTGCCCAAATTGCTAATGGGAGGCAAAAACGAGGCAAACAAATTTTCCATCTTTGGGGGGCCCTGCTGGTATGAAGGGACAGAGTTTTTCCAATTGAAGTACTCTCCTGGGGAAAAGGGGTTGTGAGGCCAATAATATCCAGCAGGCTGACCATGTTTGTTCAATCCCCCCCATTAGGAATTGATGAAGAGGGAGCTGTCCTGCCCCAGAGCAGTTCCCTTGACCAAATTGGGTATCTCTCTTAGTATGAGGAGAGATCTTATTGCTGGGAGGCAGGGAGGTGTGGAGCTTTCACAGCCTCCTCAGGAGGTACACTGGCCACATGGGAGGGAGTCTCCACCGGTGGATTCAAGGTTTCCATTAAGTGGTTATCTTCTTCTTCCTGTGCCTTTCTACTACTACTGCCAGGGAAAGGTTTGTCTCCTTTCCTCTGGCCATCAAATGGACTTCCACTTTCCCCACATCTGGTTTCTGGAGGGCAACCTGTATCTGCTCTTGCAGTTTCTGTGTCTTGCAGTTTCTGTGTTCTTGCATTTTTGCAAAATAATGTTCACCTCCTTTTGTACTGAAAAGGATTTGTACTATAATACTTAAGAGGAACCCCAGAAACATAAATCCAAATTTCACACCTGTTACTGGGCTCCAACCATATATGCTCATATGTACTCTAATAGTATAAGCATTACCTTGTTGAAACCAGACCTTATAATACTTGCCAATCCAGGCCCCATGGAGGAGAAGCAAAAGGAGAAGGGAATGGAGGAGATGCAGAATCAATAGAACTAAGAGATGAACCCATTACTTAGTATTTTTCCCAAATCAAATCGTGTCAGGTGTGTTGCAATTGTTTTTGTGCTTTATTGTGACCAACACATGGAGAGGACCCTTAGACTGGTCAACCATGGGTCTACAATCCATTTGGATGCCAATGGAAAGAGGGGCAGTAGGGTGGGAGAATGGGATAGGCCATGTGGCCACCCGCCTGCCCTGGCTTAAACACATGAGAGTCACCCAAAACCACAAAAGGCCAAAAGTGCAAAAACCAAAACCAAGTCTTTTGCAACAAAATACCTATACAATACAGGCATGTGGGATATAGCCGATCAAAGGATATGTGTCCATTAAGAGGACAGTTCACCATCTATGCGTTCTCATCTTCCCACACAATTGCAAGAAACCTCAGACTCCAGGAACAACAGCCATGGGGCATATTTAACAAACAGGGGAAACAAAGAGCTAGCTGTAGCCACAAGTGGCTGCTTCTTTACCCAGACAGCGTCCACCAGAAGTACAAGCAGAGTACTAGTCACCTGTCAACAGGGCTGCATGACACTGGTCAGTAGTGATGGTCACAAGCAGTCGCTAGAAGTGTTGAAAAGCATTGGCCATTAGTGATGATCACCACTGGTTACCAGAAGTGCTGATAGCACTGGCTAACAGTTATAGTCACTTCTGGACCCCCAGAGGCAGTGTCAGAGACATCAAGTGTTAAGAGCTTTTTGTGAGTTGTTGGACTCAACCAATAGCAAACAGCTCTTTAAGACAACAGGCCCGGAAATTTTGGTGCTCCTTTCAGGTGATGTCAGGAACAGGACAGGATGCCCAGTCCCTGATAGAGGTCTCAGCTTCTTTTTCTCCCTTAGAGGTCTGCTACTGAATGTTTCTTTTTTCTTTTCTTTTTTAAAATTATTATTTTATTATATATATATTTAAAGATTTATTTATTAATGCATACAAGAACTGGGGGTACAGGCCAGACATATGGGGGATGAGAGGATTCACCAGAGACAGAGTGGTGAACAGAACAGGCAGACTGACTGAAATACACTGCTGAGGAGAGCAGTGGGTGAGACAGGAGAGGTTTTCTGTGCCATGTGGGTTACTCCCTGGCTGGCCAGGGATCTAACTCATGCTGCAGTGGCTGTGGACAGCTTCATAGGTTGCGTTTTAACCCCTTGTGCCACCAGGGAGGTCCTATTATATATATTTTTATATGATTTTTCATTTTTGTACAATGTATGCATTTTTCATCTCAGTTATAGTCCCCATGAAATTCACATCACCCATTCACCTGTGAACTATCACCATGGTCCTTTGTGCTCTTCCCACCCATCTTGATCCTATTCCCTTCTCCCTTCTTACAGAATGTCTCTGGTTTATAGTTGCCTGTGGATTTTGATTTTTAGTTTTAATTATAGTTACTTTTTCCCCCAATCCCTTATCTGAAACCTCTATATTCCTCCTATAAGTGAGATGATCCGATACTTTACTTTTTATCTTTCTGGCTTATTTCACTGATCATGATTCCTTCCAGCTCTATATATGTTGCTGCAAAGGGCATAAGTTTATCTTTTTTGATTGATGAGTAATGTTCCATTGTGTATATATACCACATCTTCTATATCCAATCATCTATTTTTAGGCATTTGGGTTGTTTCCATACCTTACCTGTTATTGTAAATAGTGTTGCAATAAACATAGGGGTGAAGGTGTCCTTTTGAATTAATGCTTTTGTGTCCTTTGGGTAGATACCTAGGAGTGGAATTACTGGATCATATGGAAGCTCCATTTTTAGCAGATTAAGGAACCTCCACACAGCTTTCCATAGTGGTTGCACAAGTTTGCACTTCCAACGCAGTTCCTTTTTCTCGACACCCTCGCCAACATTTGTTGTTGCTAATTTTTTAAATATGTGCCATTCTCACTGGTGTAAGATGGTATCTCATTGTAATTTTGATTTTCATTTCCCTGATTACAAGTGATGTTGAATATTTTTATATGCCTGTTGGCCATTTGCATTTCCTCTTTGGAGAAGTTTCTTTTTAGCTCTTCTGCCCATTTTTTGACTGGGTTGTTCACTTTGTTTTTGTTGAGTCTCATCAGCACTTTGTAGATTTTTGTGATCAGTCCCTTATCATTAGTATTGTGTGCAAAAATTTTCTCCCAATCAGTGGGGTGTCTCTTTGTTTTGGTTAATGTCTCTTTGGCCATACAGAAGCTCTTTAATTTGATATAGTCCCAGCTGTTTATCCTATTCTTCACTATCTTTGTTTTGGGTGATGTGTCTTTAAAGATGTTACTGAGGTGTATGTCATGTATGTTTTGCTTCTATTTTCGTCTATATATTTTATGGTTTCAGGTCTTATGTCTAGTTCTTTAATCCATTTTGAATTGGTTTTTGTGCATAGTGTGAGGTAGTAGTCAAGCTTTATTCTTTTGCATGTAGCAGCCCAGTTTTTCCAGCACCATTTATTGAACAGACTTTCTTTTCTCCATTGCATATTCTTTGCTCCTTTGTCAAAGATCACTTGACCATAAATCTGTGGGTTTATTTCTGGGTTTTCTATTCAGTTCCACTGGTCTGTGTGGCTGTTCTTGTTCCAATACCATGCAGTTTTGATAACTATGGCTTTGTAGTATAGTTTGAAGTCTGGGAGTGTGATGCTTCTATTCCCTTCTTTTTTTATCAGGAGAACTTTGGCTATTTGGAGTTTTTGGTGGCTCTATATGAATTTCATCAATATTTGTTCTATTTCTTTGAAGAATGCCATTGAAATTTTTTTTTTTTATAAATTTTATTGTTATATTCCCCATACAATTGCAGCCCCCCATTCTGACCCCAATCCCTCCCCTCCCGCCCCCGCCCCCCTAAAAGTGTCTCTGGTTCATAGTTTTTTGTTGATTTTGATTTTCACTTTCTTATAGTTATTCATTTTCCTGGCCCCTTATTTAAGTTTTCTAGATTCCTGCTATGAGTGAGACCATCCGGTATTTTTCTTTTTCTTTTTGGCTTATTTCGCTGAGCATGATCCCTTCCAGCGCCATCCATGTTGCAGCAAATTGCATGTGTTTATCTTTTTTGAATGCTGAGTAATATTCCATGGTATATATGTACCACATCTTCTTGATCCAGTCATCTATTTTTGGGCATTTGGGTTGTTTCCAAAGCTTAGCTATTGTAAATAGTGCTGCTATAAACATAGGGGTGCAGGTGTTCTTTGGAATTGATGTTTCTGTGTCCTTTGGGTAAATACCTAGGAGTGGAATTGCTGGGTCATATGGAAGCTCTATGTTTAGTAGGTCCAGAAATCTCCACACAGCTTTCCACAGTGGTTGGACCAGTTTGCACTCCCACCAACAGTGCAGAAGAGTTCCTTTTTCTCCACACCCTCGCCAACATTTGTTGTTGCTAGTTTTTTTAATATGTGCCATTCTCACTGGTGTAAGATGGTATCTCATGGTAGTTTTGATTTGCATTTCCCTGATGACAAGTGATGTTGAACATTTTTTCATATGCCTGTTGGCCATTTGCATTTCCTCTTCAGAGAAGTTTCTTTTAAGCTCTTCTGCCCATTTTTTGACTGGATTATTTTCTTTGTTGTTGTTGAGTCTCATCAGCTCTTTGCAGATTTTTGTGATCAGTCCTTTATCATTAGTGTTGGGTGCAAAAATGTTCTCCCAGTTGGTGGGGTTTCTCTTTGTTTTTGTTATTGTCTCTTTTGCTGTGCAAAAGCTCTTTAATTTGATATAGTCCCAGCTGTTTATCTTTGCCTTCACTATCACTGCTTTGGGTGATGTGTCTGTAAAGATGTCTTTGATGTGCAAATCACGTAGTGTTTCGCCTATATTTCCTTCTATATATTTTATGGTTTCAGGTCTTATGTCTAGTTCTTTAATCCATTTTGAGTTGATTTTTGTGTATGGTGTGAGGTGGTGGTCAAGCTTCATTCTTTTGCATGTAGCGACCCAGTTTTCCCAGCACCATTTATTGAACAAACTTTCTTTGCTCCAATGCATAGTCTTTGCTCCTTTGTCAAAGATTAGTTGACCATAAATCTGTGGGTTTATTTCTGGATTTTCTATTCGATTCCATTGGTCTGTATGTCTGTTCTTGTTCCAATACCATGCGGTTTTGATGATTATGGCTTTGTAGTATAGTTTGAAGTCTGGGAGTCTGATGCCTCCATTCCCTTCTTTTTTTTTCAGGAGAGCTTTGGCTATTCGGGGTTTTTTGTGATTCCATATGAATTTCATCAATAATTGTTCTATTTCTTTGAAGAATGACATTGAAATTTTGATTGGAATAGCATTGAATCTGTATATTGCTTTTGGAAGGATGGCCATTTTAATAATGTTTATTCTTCCAATCCATGAGCAGGGGATGTCTCTCCATTTCTTTGTGTCTTCTTCTATTTCTTTTAACAGTGTTTTATAGTTTTCTTTGTATAGGTCCTTTACCTCTTTTGTTAGATTTATTCCCAAATATTTGATTTTTTTTGTTTCAATAACAAAAGGGATGGTCTTTTTGATTTCTTCTTCTTCAGATTTATTGTTTGTGTATAGGAAGGCTACTGACTTTTGCGTGTTGATTTTGTATCCTGCCACTTTACTGAACTGATTGATGAGTTGAATTAGCTTTTCTGTGGAGTTTTTGGGGTTCTCTATGTATAATATCATATCGTCTGCAAATAGTGATAGTTTGACTTCTTCTTTTCCTATTTGGATTCCTTGGATGTCTTTCTCTTGTCTTATTGCCCTGGCTAGGACTTCCAGTATTATATTGAAAAGCAGTGGTGAGAGTGGACATCCTTGTCTTGTTCCAGATCTTAATGGAATTGCTTTCAGCTTTTCACCATTGAGAATGATACTGGCTGTTGGCTTGTCATAGATGGCCTTTATGATGTTGAGGTATGTTCCTTGTATCCCAAGAATTTCAAGGGCTTTTATCATTAATGGGTGTTGCACTTTGTCGAAAGCTTTCTCAGCATTGTTGATATTATCATATGGTTTTTATATTTCTTTTTGTTGATGTGTTGGATAACGTTGATTGATTTTCGGATGTTAAACCATCCTTGTGACCCTGGAATGAATCCAACTTGGTCGTGGTGAATTATCTTATGGATACATTGTTGGATTCTGATAGCTAAAATTTTATTCAGGATTTTTGCATCAGTGTTCATTAGGGAGATTGGCCTGTAGTTTTCCTTTTTTGTGTTGTCCTTGTTCGGTTTTGGTATTAGTGTAATGTTGGCTTCATAGAACGTGTTTGGTATTGTCCCTTCCTTCTCAATTTTTTGGAAGAGTTTGTGAAGGATAGGCACTAATTCGTCTCTGAATGTTTGGTAGAATTCATTTGTAAATCCATCAGGTCCTGGGCTTTTGTTTTTGGGGAGGTTTTTGATTACCATTTCAATTTCGCTAATTGTAATTGGTCTGTTTAGGTGTTCTATTTCTTCTTTATCTAGCTTTGGGTGATTGTAGAGTTGTAGGAATTTGTCCATCTCCTCTAGATTGTTAAACTTGTTTCCATATAACTGTTCATAGTAGTTACTGATTATTCTTTTGATTTCTGCTGTGTCCGTTGTGATTTCTCCTCTTTCATTGATGATCCTGTTTATTTGTGCTTTCTCCCTTTTTTCCTTTGTGAGCCTGGCTAGGGGTTTGTCTATTTTATTGATTTTTTCAAAGAACCAGCTCTTGGTTTCATTGATCTTTTGGATTGTTTTTTTTAGTTTCAATTTCATTTATTTCTGCTTTGGTTTTTATTATTTCTTTTCTTCTACTGGTTTTGGGGTTTTCTTGTTGTTCTTTTTCTAGATCTTTGAGCTTCGAGATTAGGTTGTTTCTTTGCGTTCTTTCTTGTTTCTTGATGTGAGCTTCTATTGCTATATATTTTCCTCTTATTACTGCTTTTGCTGCATCCCATACATTTAGGATATTGGTGTCCTCCTTGTCGTTCAATTCAAAAAAATTTTTTTTTTTTTATAAAATTTTATTGTTATATTCCCCATACAATTGCAGCCCCCCATTCTGACCCCAATCCCTCCCCTCCCGCCCCCGCCCCCCTAAAAGTGTCTCTGGTTCATAGTTTTTTGTTGATTTTGATTTTCACTTTCTTATAGTTATTCATTTTCCTGGTCCCTTATTTAAGTTTTCTAGATTCCTGCTATGAGTGAGACCATCCGGTATTTTTCTTTTTCTTTTTGGCTTATTTCGCTGAGCATGATCCCTTCCAGCGCCATCCATGTTGCAGCAAATTGCATGTGTTTATCTTTTTTGAATGCTGAGTAATATTCCATGGTATATATGTACCACATCTTCTTGATCCAGTCATCTATTTTTGGGCATTTGGGTTGTTTCCAAAGCTTAGCTATTGTAAACAGTGCTGCTATAAACATAGGGGTGCAGGTGTTCTTTGGAATTGATGTTTCTGTGTCCTTTGGGTAAATACCTAGGAGTGGAATTGCTGGGTCATATGGAAGCTCTATGTTTAGTAGGTCCAGAAATCTCCACACAGCTTTCCACAGTGGTTGGACCAGTTTGCACTCCCACCAACAGTGCAGAAGAGTTCCTTTTTCTCCACACCCTCGCCAACATTTGTTGTTGCTAGTTTTTTTAATATGTGCCATTCTCACTGGTGTAAGATGGTATCTCATGGTAGTTTTGATTTGCATTTCCCTGATGACAAGTGATGTTGAACATTTTTTCATATGCCTGTTGGCCATTTGCATTTCCTCTTCAGAGAAGTTTCTTTTAAGCTCTTCTGCCCATTTTTTGACTGGATTATTTTCTTTGTTGTTGTTGAGTCTCATCAGCTCTTTGCAGATTTTTGTGATCAGTCCTTTATCATTAGTGTTGGGTGCAAAAATGTTCTCCCAGTTGGTGGGGTTTCTCTTTGTTTTTGTTATTGTCTCTTTTGCTGTGCAAAAGCTCTTTAATTTGATATAGTCCCAGCTGTTTATCTTTGCCTTCACTATCACTGCTTTGGGTGATGTGTCTGTAAAGATGTCTTTGATGTGCAAATCACGTAGTGTTTCGCCTATATTTCCTTCTATATATTTTATGGTTTCAGGTCTTATGTCTAGTTCTTTAATCCATTTTGAGTTGATTTTTGTGTATGGTGTGAGGTGGTGGTCAAGCTTCATTCTTTTGCATGTAGCGACCCAGTTTTCCCAGCACCATTTATTGAACAAACTTTCTTTGCTCCAATGCATAGTCTTTGCTCCTTTGTCAAAGATTAGTTGACCATAAATCTGTGGGTTTATTTCTGGATTTTCTATTCGATTCCATTGGTCTGTATGTCTGTTCTTGTTCCAATACCATGCGGTTTTGATGATTATGGCTTTGTAGTATAGTTTGAAGTCTGGGAGTCTGATGCCTCCATTCCCTTCTTTTTTTTTCAGGAGAGCTTTGGCTATTCGGGGTTTTTTGTGATTCCATATGAATTTCATCAATAATTGTTCTATTTCTTTGAAGAATGACATTGAAATTTTGATTGGAATAGCATTGAATCTGTATATTGCTTTTGGAAGGATGGCCATTTTAATAATGTTTATTCTTCCAATCCATGAGCAGGGGATGTCTCTCCATTTCTTTGTGTCTTCTTCTATTTCTTTTAACAGTGTTTTATAGTTTTCTTTGTATAGGTCCTTTACCTCTTTTGTTAGATTTATTCCCAAATATTTGATTTTTTTTGTTTCAATAACAAAAGGGATGGTCTTTTTGATTTCTTCTTCTTCAGATTTATTGTTTGTGTATAGGAAGGCTACTGACTTTTGCGTGTTGATTTTGTATCCTGCCACTTTACTGAACTGATTGATGAGTTGAATTAGCTTTTCTGTGGAGTTTTTGGGGTTCTCTATGTATAATATCATATCGTCTGCAAATAGTGATAGTTTGACTTCTTCTTTTCCTATTTGGATTCCTTGGATGTCTTTCTCTTGTCTTATTGCCCTGGCTAGGACTTCCAGTATTATATTGAAAAGCAGTGGTGAGAGTGGACATCCTTGTCTTGTTCCAGATCTTAATGGAATTGCTTTCAGCTTTTCACCATTGAGAATGATACTGGCTGTTGGCTTGTCATAGATGGCCTTTATGATGTTGAGGTATGTTCCTTGTATCCCAAGAATTTCAAGGGCTTTTATCATTAATGGGTGTTGCACTTTGTCGAAAGCTTTCTCAGCATTGTTGATATTATCATATGGTTTTTATATTTCTTTTTGTTGATGTGTTGGATAACGTTGATTGATTTTCGGATGTTAAACCATCCTTGTGACCCTGGAATGAATCCAACTTGGTCGTGGTGAATTATCTTATGGATACATTGTTGGATTCTGATAGCTAAAATTTTATTCAGGATTTTTGCATCAGTGTTCATTAGGGAGATTGGCCTGTAGTTTTCCTTTTTTGTGTTGTCCTTGTTCGGTTTTGGTATTAGTGTAATGTTGGCTTCATAGAACGTGTTTGGTATTGTCCCTTCCTTCTCAATTTTTTGGAAGAGTTTGTGAAGGATAGGCACTAATTCGTCTCTGAATGTTTGGTAGAATTCATTTGTAAATCCATCAGGTCCTGGGCTTTTGTTTTTGGGGAGGTTTTTGATTACCATTTCAATTTCGCTAATTGTAATTGGTCTGTTTAGGTGTTCTATTTCTTCTTTATCTAGCTTTGGGTGATTGTAGAGTTGTAGGAATTTGTCCATCTCCTCTAGATTGTTAAACTTGTTTCCATATAACTGTTCATAGTAGTTACTGATTATTCTTTTGATTTCTGCTGTGTCCGTTGTGATTTCTCCTCTTTCATTGATGATCCTGTTTATTTGTGCTTTCTCCCTTTTTTCCTTTGTGAGCCTGGCTAGGGGTTTGTCTATTTTATTGATTTTTTCAAAGAACCAGCTCTTGGTTTCATTGATCTTTTGGATTGTTTTTTTTAGTTTCAATTTCATTTATTTCTGCTTTGGTTTTTATTATTTCTTTTCTTCTACTGGTTTTGGGGTTTTCTTGTTGTTCTTTTTCTAGATCTTTGAGCTTCGAGATTAGGTTGTTTCTTTGCGTTCTTTCTTGTTTCTTGATGTGAGCTTCTATTGCTATATATTTTCCTCTTATTACTGCTTTTGCTGCATCCCATACATTTAGGATATTGGTGTCCTCCTTGTCGTTCAATTCAAAAAAATTTTTTTTTTTTTATAAAATTTTATTGTTATATTCCCCATACAATTGCAGCCCCCCATTCTGACCCCAATCCCTCCCCTCCCGCCCCCGCCCCCCTAAAAGTGTCTCTGGTTCATAGTTTTTTGTTGATTTTGATTTTCACTTTCTTATAGTTATTCATTTTCCTGGTCCCTTATTTAAGTTTTCTAGATTCCTGCTATGAGTGAGACCATCCGGTATTTTTCTTTTTCTTTTTGGCTTATTTCGCTGAGCATGATCCCTTCCAGCGCCATCCATGTTGCAGCAAATTGCATGTGTTTATCTTTTTTGAATGCTGAGTAATATTCCATGGTATATATGTACCACATCTTCTTGATCCAGTCATCTATTTTTGGGCATTTGGGTTGTTTCCAAAGCTTAGCTATTGTAAACAGTGCTGCTATAAACATAGGGGTGCAGGTGTTCTTTGGAATTGATGTTTCTGTGTCCTTTGGGTAAATACCTAGGAGTGGAATTGCTGGGTCATATGGAAGCTCTATGTTTAGTAGGTCCAGAAATCTCCACACAGCTTTCCACAGTGGTTGGACCAGTTTGCACTCCCACCAACAGTGCAGAAGAGTTCCTTTTTCTCCACACCCTCGCCAACATTTGTTGTTGCTAGTTTTTTTAATATGTGCCATTCTCACTGGTGTAAGATGGTATCTCATGGTAGTTTTGATTTGCATTTCCCTGATGACAAGTGATGTTGAACATTTTTTCATATGCCTGTTGGCCATTTGCATTTCCTCTTCAGAGAAGTTTCTTTTAAGCTCTTCTGCCCATTTTTTGACTGGATTATTTTCTTTGTTGTTGTTGAGACTCATCAGCTCTTTGCAGATTTTTGTGATCAGTCCTTTATCATTAGTGTTGGGTGCAAAAATGTTCTCCCAGTTGGTGGGGTTTCTCTTTGTTTTTGTTATTGTCTCTTTTGCTGTGCAAAAGCTCTTTAATTTGATATAGTCCCAGCTGTTTATCTTTGCCTTCACTATCACTGCTTTGGGTGATGTGTCTGTAAAGATGTCTTTGATGTGCAAATCACGTAGTGTTTCGCCTATATTTCCTTCTATATATTTTATGGTTTCAGGTCTTATGTCTAGTTCTTTAATCCATTTTGAGTTGATTTTTGTGTATGGTGTGAGGTGGTGGTCAAGCTTCATTCTTTTGCATGTAGCGACCCAGTTTTCCCAGCACCATTTATTGAACAAACTTTCTTTGCTCCAATGCATAGTCTTTGCTCCTTTGTCAAAGATTAGTTGACCATAAACCTGTGGGTTTATTTCTGGATTTTCTATTCGATTCCATTGGTCTGTATGTCTGTTCTTGTTCCAATACCATGCGGTTTTGATGATTATGGCTTTGTAGTATAGTTTGAAGTCTGGGAGTCTGATGCCTCCATTCCCTTCTTTTTTTTTCAGGAGAGCTTTGGCTATTCGGGGTTTTTTGTGATTCCATATGAATTTCATCAATAATTGTTCTATTTCTTTGAAGAATGACATTGAAATTTTGATTGGAATAGCATTGAATCTGTATATTGCTTTTGGAAGGATGGCCATTTTAATAATGTTTATTCTTCCAATCCATGAGCAGGGGATGTCTCTCCATTTCTTTGTGTCTTCTTCTATTTCTTTTAACAGTGTTTTATAGTTTTCTTTGTATAGGTCCTTTACCTCTTTTGTTAGATTTATTCCCAAATATTTGATTTTTTTTGTTTCAATAACAAAAGGGATGGTCTTTTTGATTTCTTCTTCTTCAGATTTATTGTTTGTGTATAGGAAGGCTACTGACTTTTGCGTGTTGATTTTGTATCCTGCCACTTTACTGAACTGATTGATGAGTTGAATTAGCTTTTCTGTGGAGTTTTTGGGGTTCTCTATGTATAATATCATATCGTCTGCAAATAGTGATAGTTTGACTTCTTCTTTTCCTATTTGGATTCCTTGGATGTCTTTCTCTTGTCTTATTGCCCTGGCTAGGACTTCCAGTATTATATTGAAAAGCAATGGTGAGAGTGGACATCCTTGTCTTGTTCCAGATCTTAATGGAATTGCTTTCAGCTTTTCACCATTGAGAATGATACTGGCTGTTGGCTTGTCATAGATGGCCTTTATGATGTTGAGGTATGTTCCTTGTATCCCAAGAATTTCAAGGGCTTTTATCATGAATGGGTGTTGCACTTTGTCGAAAGGTTTCTCAGCATCTATTGATATTATCATATGGTTTTTATATTTCTTTTTGTTGATGTGTTGGATAACGTTGATTGATTTTCGGATGTTAAACCATCCTTGTGACCCTGGAATGAATCCAACTTGGTCGTGGTGAATTATCTTATGGATACATTGTTGGATTCTGATAGCTAAAATTTTATTCAGGATTTTTGCATCAGTGTTCATTAGGGAGATTGGCCTGTAGTTTTCCTTTTTTGTGTTGTCCTTGTTCGGTTTTGGTATTAGTGTAATGTTGGCTTCATAGAACGTGTTTGGTATTGTCCCTTCCTTCTCAATTTTTTGGAAGAGTTTGTGAAGGATAGGCACTAATTCGTCTCTGAATGTTTGGTAGAATTCATTTGTAAATCCATCAGGTCCTGGGCTTTTGTTTTTGGGGAGGTTTTTGATTACCATTTCAATTTCGCTAATTGTAATTGGTCTGTTTAGGTGTTCTATTTCTTCTTTATCTAGCTTTGGGTGATTGTAGAGTTGTAGGAATTTGTCCATCTCCTCTAGATTGTTAAACTTGTTTCCATATAACTGTTCATAGTAGTTACTGATTATTCTTTTGATTTCTGCTGTGTCCGTTGTGATTTCTCCTCTTTCATTGATGATCCTGTTTATTTGTGCTTTCTCCCTTTTTTCCTTTGTGAGCCTGGCTAGGGGTTTGTCTATTTTATTGATTTTTTCAAAGAACCAGCTCTTGGTTTCATTGATCTTTTGGATTGTTTTTTTAGTTTCAATTTCATTTATTTCTGCTTTGGTTTTTATTATTTCTTTTCTTCTACTGGTTTTGGGGTTTTTTTGTTGTTCTTTTTCTAGATCTTTGAGCTTCGAGATTAGGTTGTTTCTTTGCGTTCTTTCTTGTTTCTTGATGTGAGCTTCTATTGCTATATATTTTCCTCTTATTACTGCTTTTGCTGCATCCCATACATTTAGGATATTGGTGTCCTCCTTGTCATTCAATTCAAAAAATTTTTTAATTTCTTCTTTGATCTCCTCATTAGTCCAATGGTCTTCCAGTAGTGTGGTTTTTAATCTCCATGAGGTAGGAAAGTTCCTTGCCTTCTTTTTGTGGTTTATTTCTAGTTTGATGCCTTCATGGTTAGAAAAGATGGTTGATATGATTTCAATCTTGGTGTATCTGTTGATGTTTGTCTTGTGCCCCAGTATGTGATCGATCCTGGAGAATGATCCGTGTGCGCTTGAGAAAAATGTGTACTCCGTTTTTTTGGGGTTTAGTGTTCTATAGATGTCTGTTAAGCCCAATTGCTCTAGGTCTTTATTTAGAGCTTTGGTTTCTTTACTTATTTTTTGTCTTGTTGATCTATCCATTGTTGATAGTGGTGTGTTGAAGTCTCCCACTACGTATGTGTTTTCTCTGATGTCTGTTTTCAGAGAGGACAACAGTTGTCTGATATATTTTGGTGCTCCTTCGTTTGGTGAGTATATGTTAATGAGTGTTATTTCTTCTTGAAGTATTGTCCCCTTGATCATAATGTAGTGACCATTGGGGTCTCTTTTTATCTTTTTGAGTTTGAAATCTGTTTTATCTGATATAAGTATAGCTGTTCCTGCTTTCTTTTTTGGTCCATTTGCTTGTAGGATTGTTTTCCATCCTTTAACTTTGAGCCTATTTTTATCTTTTGTAGCTAAATGTGTTTCCTGGAGACAGCAAAAGGTTGGGTTTTGTTTCTTAATCCAGGCTGCAACTCTGTGTCTTTTTATTGAAGAATTTAGTCCATTTACATTTAGAGTTAATATTGATATGTTAACATCTGTATTTGCCATTGTGTTTGTCTTTCCTTTGATTTTATTTATTTATTCTTTTAATAACTTTTTTTTTTTGGGCCTTCTTTCATTGTTATTCGTCGCTCTGAGGTTCTGGCTTTAGGACTCCTTGTAGTATTTTTTGGAGTGGGGGTTTAGTTGCAATGAAATTCCGGAGTTTCTGTTTGTCTGGGAAGGTCCATATTCTTTCTTCAAAGAGGAAGGAGAGCTTTGCGGGATAGAGTATTCTTGGTT
Source organism: Talpa europaea (assembly GCF_964194135.1). NCBI lineage: Eukaryota > Metazoa > Chordata > Mammalia > Eulipotyphla > Talpidae > Talpa > Talpa europaea. The sequence goes on along the minus strand of NC_140079.1, from coordinate 44,959,046 downwards.
GGCATCTGTTTTCTTGGAGTCTGTTGACTATGTCCCTCCACTCTCTCCTTGCCCGTAGTGTTTCTTCGGAGAAGTCTGATGTCAGCCTGATTGGTTTTCCTTTGAATGTTATCTGTTTCTTCCCTCTTGCCAGCTTCATTATTTTTTCCTTGTCCTGGATTCTTGGGAGCTTTACTATTATGTGTCTTGCTGTATTTTTCCTTTCGTCGTGGAAGTTTGGTGTTCTTCTTGCTTCTTGTATATCAATTTTCAGCTCCTTCTTCACATTTGGGAAGTTCTCTTCAATTATCTCTTTGAATATTTTCTCTGTTCCTACATCTCTCTCCTCTCCTTCTGGTATTCCTATAACTCTTATATTTCCTTTCCTCATGGAGTCAGATAGTTCCCGAAGTCTTTCTTTGTTCTTTTTCCTTCGTACTTCTCATTCCTTTTCTGTTTTGGTTCTTTTTATTTCTGTGTCTTCAAGATTACTTATTCGTTCTTCCATTTCATCTATTCTGCTTTCATTGCTTTTCCCAGAATTCTTTAGTTCTTCCATTAATTCTTTGATCTCCTGCATTTCTTTTACTTCCCTCTTTAGGGACTCAATTTCTTTCTTCTGACCATTGTTTTCCCTCTCTAGGGACTCCATTGCATTCTTCTGATCGTTGATTATTTTTCCCTTATCATTGTTTTCCTTTATGACTTCTGTCAGTTTTTTAATCACGGCAATTTTAAATTCTCTTTCTGGAAGGCTCAGAAATTCTTCCAAGTTATTGTCGTTGCAATCTGGGGGCTGGCTTTCTTTTTGTGGTGTGCTTTTTCTCTGGAGAGTTGCTAGGTTGCGTGTGGTTCTTCTCCTCCCTACTGTCTGTTTTCTAATTTGCCGTATGCGTTGGGACACTGTGTTGTTGGGACTTGCCGGCATCTTGGGTGGGCTTCTCTGTTCCCCTCTGGTTCTTCCAGGAGTCATCTGTCAGTTTCAAGCAGCCTTTACTGGAGAAAGGTCCCTGTTCTAAAATGCCGATGTGGGGACACACTCCCCTGTGCGCCTGGTCTGCCCCGGCGGTGGGTTCCTGCTCCCCTCTGGGCTTGGACTGCAGGCCAGAGGGGGTCTGGCGTGGGCGAACTTCCCCCGCTCACCTCTGGCTCCTGAGGAAGCCTTCTGCAGGTAGTCTTTACTGAAGAAATGTCCCTGTTCTAAAATGGTGATGTGGGACACACTCCCTGTGCTTCTGGTCTCAGGCACACTATTCTGCGCGCCTGGTCTGCCCCGGCTATGGGTGCTCGCTCTCCCTGTGGGCTCAGACTACTTGTTCAGAAGGGGCCCGGTGTGGGCTAACTCCCCAGCTGGCCACTAGCTCCTTCAGTAGCCTGTGCTGGGGTCAAGTCGCTAGGTGGCACCAGAGATCTCTCCTAGAGCCCTTGGGGAGCTGATTTTCCACCCCGTGGGACAGGGAGCAGAGCGGGGATGGTAGGGTACACCTCAACGGCTTTGGGGTGCTGTGTCTGCCTTGTGCCCCACCGTCGTGGGGAACCCACGCCCCTAATTTCGTGCCCCGGGTCTCAGTTCCAAAGCCCTCAGTTCCAGGACAAGGGCTGTAGCCCAGATCAGTGGCGCGGGAATGGCGCCTTTTGAATCCCGCTCCCCTGCCTGGGCGCCTTGTTCCTGCTCACTCAGGGAGGGCCTCCGCCCGGGTCTCAGTTCCAAAGCCCTCAGTTCCAGGACGCGGGCTGTAGCCCAGATCAGTGGCGCGGGAATGGCGCCTTTTGAATCCTGCTCCCCTGCCTGGGCACCTTGTTCCTGCTCACTCAGGGAGGGCCTCCGCCGTCTCCCCGCAAGCCTAGGTCGCAGGCGCAGGGCCCTGGGCAGCTGCAATCCGAGCGCTGCTTTCGCGCAAGCTTACCGGGCGGCCTGGGCTGTGTGCTGGTGCTGGTCTCCTCCTGGTGGGCGGGGCTCTCTTTAATGGCGCCTGGAGCTCACCTCCGTGGCGGATCCTGCAGGGTTCGCCTCAGCTCCCGTTCACGGGGTGTGGTGGCTGAAATAGTTCCTTTCCACTCACAGTCCCACTTGCTGCATCCGTTTTTCTTGTTGGGCGTTTTGGTTTGTTGTTTCCCTCGTCTCTGCCGGTCGGAGAGTGCCGCCTCTGTGGGCGGGGGAGGGGAGCAGGGTTCCGCGCTTCCCTCCCTTCTGGTCCTCTTTTTTTTGCCATTGAAATTTTTATTGGAATATCATTGAATCTGTAAATTGCTTTTGGTAGGATGGCCATTTTGATAATGTTGATTTTTCAAATCCATGAGCAGGGGATGTCTTTCCAATTCTTTGTGTCTTCTTTTAATACTGTTTTATAGTTTTCTTTGTATAGGTTCTTTACCTTTTATGTTAAGTTTATTCCCAAGTATTTGATTGTTTTTGTTTTCTTGATTTCTTCTTCAGATTTTTTGTTGTATATAGGAAAGCTACTGATTTTCATGTGTTTTTTTGTATCCTGTTACTTTACTAAAAGAGTAGATTAATTTGATTAGTTTTTCTGTGGAGTTTTTGGGATTCTCTATGTATATTATTTCATCTGCAAATAATGATGCTTTTACTTTTTCCTTCCCTATTTGGATAACTTGTATGTCTTTCTATTGTCTTATTGCTCTGGCTAGGACTTCCAGTATTATATTGGAAAGCAGTGGTGAGCGTGGATATCCTTGTCTTGTTCCAGATATTAAGGGAAAGGCTTTCAGCTTCTCACCATTGAGAATGATATTGGCTATGGGTTTGTCATATATGGCCTTTATGATCTGTGGTATGTTTACTATTATGAGTCTTGCTGTATTTTTCCTTTCATCATGGAAGTTTGGTGTTCTTCTTGCTTCTTGTATGTCTATTTTCAGCTCCTTCCTCATGCTTGGGAAGTTCTCTTTGATTATCTCCTTGAATATTTTCTCTGTTCCTATGTCTCTCTCCTCTTCTTCTGGGATTCCTATAACTCTTATATTTCCTTTCCTCATGAAGTCAGATAGTTCTCAAAGTCATTTTTAATTCTTTTTTTTCCTTCATACTTCTTTTTCCTTTTTGTTTTTGTTCTTTTTATTTCTGTATCTTTGAGAGTACTTATTCATTCTTCCATTTCATCTATTCTGTTTTCATTGCTTCCCCTGAGTACTTTAGCTTCTCCACTAATCTTTTAATCTCCTGCATTTCCTTCACTTCCTTCTTTGGGGACTCAATTTCATTCTTCTTATTGTGGATTATTTTTCTCATATCATTCTGTTTCTTTTCATCTTCTTTCAGTTTTTTAATCATGACGATTTTAAATTCTCTTCTGGAAGGCTGAGAAGTTCTTCCAAGTCACCATTGTTGCATTCTCGTGGTTGGTTTTCTTTTTGTGGTGTGTCCTTTCCCTCAAGACTTATTTGGTTGTTTGTGATTTTTCTTCACCCTGCTGTTTTGTATTTGTCCTGTATGTGAGACACTGTGTCGCTGGTACTGGCCGGCATCTTTTTGGGGTACTCCTTCTGGGATGTTGGAAACTGATGGCCCAGTTGAATCCACTAGTGTTAGGTCAGAACTACAGTAGGGCAGTGTACTATGGATATGTTGATGGGCACCGTACCAGAAAACCCCTCCTTCTGTATTTACTTAGTTCCAGAGGAGGGTCTTGAGGTCATGCGGTCTGCCCCAACAGTGGATGGATCCCTCTCTGGGCTCTAAATCAGGGTCAGCCATGGGAGCTGGCATGCACACATTTTTCAGCTCACCTCTGACTGCGGGCATAGCCCTTTCTCAGTTCATGAGAGGTTTTGTGAGGTCCCTGACACAAAGTACACTGTCTTGCAATATGGGTGTCTGGAGTGTGCTTCTTGGCCATAGCTATGGCTGAATCCCCATCTGGACTCTAAATCGTGGTCAGGTGGGGGCCTAGCTTGCATGTGATTTTCCAGCTCACCTCTGACTGTGGGGATAGCCCTTTTTCAGTTCGTGAGAGGTTTTGTGAGGTCCCTCACCCAAAGCTCCATGTCTTGCGAGATAGTTTCTAGAGTGGGCTTCTCCATGCCCAATGCTTCTTCTTTAAATGGTGGCTTCTGGTCCTTCCTCTTTCTTCTTTCTTTGGAGTCTAGGAAAGGAGACTTACCCATTTTTCTTCAGAGGCTAGAACAGTCTCTCACTCTCAGCTCCCTCTGACTCCAGCTTATATCCTTTTTCAGAGGTGCCACATCCATAAGTCTGATTGGGCCATTTTCAATCCTCTGGCTGAATAGATCATTTAGCACCAATAAGCTAATAGCTCACACCTGATTGGTCCTCTCCATCATGTAGAAAATATACTAAAAGGGCTGTTGCTTGGCTCTGAGGACCCACAGCCACAACTCGTTTTTGTTGGAACAGAGGAATGAGAGACCACCACTGCTGCTGCCATCTCCTGTTACTCAGGTGGCTTGGTTCAGGTATCTGTAAGACTGTGCTCCTGTGTTAGATTCAGGTTAATAGTTTCATGCCTCAATATCAAAGCTGTTTTGGCATGTAAATTTGAAGAAATAATGTATTCACTCAGACAGTGACTGTGAAAAATTCTTTATTTCCTTAGATAAACAATCCTAGAGTGACAAAGACAGAATTTTTTTTGGAAAAAAATCAAATTTAATAGGCAGAAAAGGGTCCCCCGAATATGTGCACATCCCAACACCCTGGAATTTTGAATGTTATTTTGATAGCAATGGAGGATTAAACAGATGGAATAAAATTGCTAATCTTAAAACAAGAAAATAAGAACAATTCCAGATAAGCATAGAACCATCATAGCAATGTGGACTTTCTCCAGTTGGCCATTAATGGTTTCTACAGGAAAGATTTCCATCAAAAGGAGGTGATGACAAGAAACATGAAACATTTTGTGGTATTGGAGACTGGGTAACTAAAACATGGCATATCTAGCCATGCTCAGTCACATCAATCTCTGCAAACTAGCTGAAAAAAATATGGCCTGCCACAGACCATGAAGGATTGAAATGCAAGCAATCATTGATCATTAACTCTTTTTTTAAATAAATTTTATTTTTATATTCCCCATACAATTGCAATCCCCTTATTTTAACCACAATCCCTCCCCTCCCCGCCCCCCACCACCCATAGAGTGTCTCTGGTTCATAGTTGTTTGTTGATTTTGATTTTCACTTTCTTAGAGTTATTCATTTTCCTGGTCCCTTATTTAAGTTTTCTAGATTCCTGCTATGAGTTAGACCATCCGGTATTTTTCTTTTTCTTTCTGGCTTATTTCGCTGAGCATGATCCTTTCCAGCGCTATCCATGTTGCTGCAAATTGCGTGTGTTTATCTTTTTTGAATGCTGAGTAATATTCCATGGTATATATGTACCACATCTTCTTGATCCAGTCATCTATTTTTGGGCTTTTGGGTTGTTTCCAAAGCTTAGCTATTGTAAAAAGTGCTGCTATAAACATAGGGGTGCAGGTGCTCTTTGGAATTGACGTTTCTATGTCCTTTGGGTAAATACCTAGGAGTGAAATTGCTGGATCATATGGAAGCTCTATGTTTAGTAGGTTGAGGAATCTCCACACTGCTCTCCATAGTGGTTGGACCAGTTTGCACTCCCACCAACAGTGCAGGAGGGTTCCTTTTTCTCCACAACCTCGCCAACGTTTGTTGTTGCTAGTTTTTTTTAATATGTGCCATTCTCACTGGTGTAAGAAGGTACCTCATGGTCGTTTTGATTTGCATTTCCCTGATTACAAGTGATGTTGAACATTTTTTCATATGCCTGTTGGCCATTTGCATTTCCTCTTCAGAGAAGTTTCTTTTTAGCTCTTCTGTCCATTTTTTTTGACAGGATTATTTTCCTTGTTGTTGTTGAGTCTCATCAGCTCTTTGCAGATTTTTGTGATCAGTAGTTTATCATTAGTGTTGTGTGCCAAAATGTTCTCCCAGTCGGTGGGGTTTCTCTTTGTTTTTGTTATTGTCTCTTTTGTTTTTATTATTTCTTTTCTTCTACTGGTTTTGGGGTATTTTTGTTGTTCTTTTTCTAGATCTTTGAGCTTTGAGATTAGGTTGTTTCTTTGAGTTCTTTGTATAGGTCCTTTACCTCTTTTGTTAGGGCAAGGATGTGGAGAAAAAGGAACAATGCTGCACTGCTGGTGCGAGTGAAAAATGGTCCAACCACTATGGAAAGCTGTGTGGAGATTTCTTTTCTTTTTTAAACAATTTTTTAAAAGTTTTTTTTTTATTTATTTATACAAGCACCAGATACACTCAGAAGTGCGGGAGGGTGAGAGAATTCACTAGAGCCAGTGAACAGGCAGACTGATGAAGTACACTGCTGAGGGGAGCAGCGGGCATGGCAGGATAGGTCTGTGTGCCATGTGGGACCCTCGCCGGCAGCCAGGGATCGAACCGGCACTGCAGAGGCTGCAGGCAGCTTCACAGCCCAGCGCTCAACCACTGTGCCACCAGGGGAGGCCCGCTGTGTCGAGATTTCTTGACCTACTAAAGATAGAGATTCAATATTATCCAGCAATTCCACTCCTAGGTATTTACCCAAAGGACACAGAAACACTAATTCAAAAGGTCTCCTGCACCCCTATGTTTATAGGAGCACTATTTACAATAGTTAAGCTATGTAAACAACCCAAATGCCCAAAAATAGATGACTGGATCAAGAAGATGTGGTATATATACACAATGGAATATTATTCAGCAATTAAAAATATAAACCCATGCAATTTGCAGCAACATGGATGGAGTTGGATGGGATCATGCTCAGTAAAATAAGCCAGAAATAAAAAGAAAAATACCAGATGGTTTCACTCATACCAGGAATCTAGAAAACCTAAATAAAGGACCAGGAAAAAGACTAATTGCAATAAAGTAAAAATCAAAATCAACCAGCAAGTATAGATCAGAGATACACTACAGTGGGGGGTGGGGAAAGGAGAAGAGGGATTAGGGTCAGAAAAGGGGGGTGGGAAATGTATGGGGAATATAACCAAAATGAAAATGCATACATTGTGCAAAAATGAAAAATGATGTAAGAATTATTTAAAATAATTCATTAAAAAAAAGGAAAATTGTTACTGGGCAACATGGGGCACTAAAACTGGCCAAGGACATTGCCCAAATAGTTTATTAGCGACTATTTGAGTTCTTAATCTGTGAGCATAATCTCAAGTCCACTCAGTTTCAGAGTGAACAGCAATAATGGGATTTATTTGACAAACAGGGGAAAAATGAGTCACTCTGGCCACAAAAGGCTGATTATCAGTCCAAATAGTGTCCAGGTTTCAGAAGTCCTAAACAAAACAGTATCCAGAATGGTACTTTCGATCTTGAACTTGTTTGCACAAAAATGTTTACAGTAATCTCTGATTAGCCTCTGGATTTCTGTTGTACTGTAATTTTTCCTCTTTCATTTATGATCCAGTTGATCCTTTTTTATCTTTGTGAGTCTCAGTAGAAGTTTGTCTATTTTGTTTATTGTTTCAAAGAACTATTTTCTGGTTTCACTGATCTTTTGCATTGTATTCTATTTCATTTATTTCTGCTTGAGTTTTTATAATATCCTTTCTTCTACTGTCATTTTGTTGTTGTTCTTTTTCTAGTTCTTCAATATGGTAAATTAGTTTGGCTTTGGGGTACTCTCTTGTTTGTTGATGTGGGTCTGTATTGGTACATACTTTCCTTTTATTGCTGCTTTTACTGTGTCCCAAACATTCTGGAAGGCTGCCTTTCCTGCTCCTCTCATTTAATATCTGCAACACTCCCCCCCCAGCGTCTGAGTGGGGGCAGTAGCTCTCAGTCCTTGCTTCAGCAGGCCATTATACTGCTCTATAATCCCTGCAGCTTTGGGATTATAGGGAGTGTGAAACTTCCATTCAACATCCATGTTCTTGGCCCACTGTTGCACCCAGGCTCCTGTAAAATGAATCCCTTGGTCTCTCTCCACTACCAGCGGATGTCCATATGCAGCACATAGGCATGCCAGTATGCCAAAACTGCCTTTTGGTCCACATGTGGAGCAGGGTAAGCTGCCAATAACCTGGTAGCAGTGTCCACGCAGGTGACCGCATATTGTTGTCCATCAGAGCGAGGTAGTGGTCCAATGATGTCAATCTGCCAGCGTGTCAGGGGTATCTGCCCCTGCAACACCTGGCCTGTAGGTGCAAAAGGTCTCCAGGGGTAAGTCCTGGAACACACTACGTATTGTTCACAAACAGTCTGAATTTCTTCTAAAGTTACAGGTAGACCCCAGGCACGCACAGTGGCCCACATTGTCTTTTGCCCTCTGTGGAGCAAGCATTTGTGCAGCCACTGCGCAACATCCCGCCCTTGGAGCAGTTTCAAGCCATCGAACCCTGGCTAGGGTATCTGCCTCATTGTTGCCTGGTGAGGCTACTGGGGCATGTCTGTGACATGATAAAGAGTCACCTGCTTCTGATGCCCCAGATCCCATAGATCTTTCCATAGGGCCTGGCCCCACAATGGCCGATGCATGACTGTCCAGTCATTTAGATTCCATGTGGAAATCCACAGTGTCAGGCCCCTGTACACAGCCCAACTACCAGTACAGATTACTAGAGGGGAAGACTCATGGGCCACCACCATCTGTACTGCTTGCAGTTCAGCCCATTGGCTGCTCTGTCCTGTCCTGGTTTTAAACCAAATAGTGTCTGTTTCTGGGTGTACAGCCACAGCTTCCCAAGAGGCTGGCTGGCCCCGGCTGGAACCATCTGTATACCAGGCCTCTGCTGGAATCGGTGCTTGTTCCTCCTTATAGGGACTAGCTTCAGGTTCGGCTTCTACACAGGCTTCTGAAGTTGGTTCCATACTAACATATGTCACAGGACCAAGAACATCCTGGAACTCCGCCCTTAAGGGGCTAGTCGACAGGGTGTAGCGCTGTTCTAAGTATGCCCCCCACTTCACCAAAGTGGGCGTTTGAATACTACAACTATGGGGCTTTGTTGTCCAGTCCCTTACCCATCCAGCTATTGGGTAAGTGGTTCTCACTGAGACAGGGGCTGTGACAGTTATACTTTCAGTAGCTAGTAAGGCTGCATATACCGCAGCTGTTTCTCAATTAAGGAATACCTAACCTCAGCCCTCTTCCAGAGTTGGGACCAGAACCCCATAGGCTGTCGTAGCCTCTCCGATTTCTGCCAGAGTCCCCACCTGAACCCTTCCTGAGTAACATGCACATGGAACTCACAGGGTCGGGCTGGGTCAAAAACCTGCAAGGCCTGAGCAGTCTTTATAGTTCGTTTGACCATGGCAAATGCTATATCTGCCTCAGCTGACCAATCCCACCTGGCTCCCTTATGTATTAACATATACAAGGTATGTAGGAGTTGGGCCATGTGAGGTATAAATGACTTCCAGTAACCCAGCAGACCCAGAAAGGCTTGCAGTTACTTCACCGTGGTTGGAGTGGGGTAAGCTTGCACTTTATTTATTACAGCTTTAGGGATAACCTTTGTCTTACCTGACCAAACAACTCCAGGAACTTAACTGACAGTCCAGGCCCCTGCAGTTTGCTTTCATTGATAGCCCAGCCACATGTTTTCAGGTGTGTTAATAAGAAAGGTACTGCCTTTTCCAGATCTGTAAGAGAGTCACTTGTCAATAAAATATCATCAATATAATGGTATAAATGCACTGAAGATGGCCTTTCCCACTGGGCCAAATCTGCTGCCACCAGGCCGTGACACAGAATAGGGCTGTGCAGGTATCCCTGTGGCAACACAGTAAATGTCCATTGCCGGCCTTCTCAGGTGAAGGCAAACTGGTCTTGACTTTCTGGAGCTATATCTGTCGAAAAAAAGCATTTTCCAGATCGGCTACAAAATGATACATTCCCAGCTCGTGGCTCAGACGAGTCCATCAAATCTGCCACTGAAGGCACTGCAGCATGCAAGGAGGGAACTACCTTATTCAACTTGTGATAATCTACTGTCATGTGCCAACAGCCATCAGGCTTCTTCACTGGCCACACTGGCGAATTGTAGGGGCTGTGGGCAGTACACACAATGCCCATTTTCTCCAGTTCTGATATTGTGCCTGTAATTTCCTTGTAGCCTCTGGGCAACCGATATTGCTTGGTATTAGTCACTCACCTAGGGACTGGCAGCTGTAGGGGCGGATGCTTAGCATGGCCTCTCACCACTGCCTTTACAACACGCACTCTAAGGCAAAACTCTCCGATTGTGGTTTCTAGCCATAAGCCACATAGTATATCCACCCCCAGGATGTACTCTGGGATTGGCGATACATATACTTTATACTCTTTCGGGAGTAATTGCCCAATCCCCAGAGATAGTCTCACTGCTGTCACCTTGACACTCTGGCCTCCATAGCCATCAATATAACAAGTAGACCCATGAAATCTTTCTGGATTTCCATAGAGCAGAGTATATTCTGCTCCTGTGTCTACCAGAGCTAAAACCATTTGCACGTTAGTGGGGGACCAGTGGATGGCAAGCTCCACATGTGGCCTTCGGTCCCCGTCCGTCCCCTGTGGACAGGTTCCTTTGCCCTCACCCTATTTGAAAGTTATCAGGCCATCACCTGAGGATGGGGTTGGCAGCAAATTGTCTTCCAGGCACAGGGCTTGTGCCTGAGCCTGGAGCTTCCAGGCTCCCCTTGACCAGCAGTCCTTCTCATGGGTGTGAACCTCTGGTCTTATCACAGCTGCTGCCATAATTCCAACAAATATGCATTGGGCTGCGTGTATATTTTGGTGCTATCTATACCTGCTCTCTATTTATACCTAAATCTGTCCACATTTGATTACGGGTGACTTTAATAAGTTCTGAGATGCCAAGAGGCTTCCTTGCCCTCCTTGGCATTCCTTTTGACTTTTCAGAAACTACTTGTATTCCTTTCTGAGTTTGAGAGCGCCAGCTTTCATCTTCGCCCAAGCTAGCTATCATTGTTGTTACATCATGTATCTGACTTCCCACATAGGGTGCTAGAACTGCCATGAGGGATCCAAATGAGGATGAGGGGGCATTCTTTAATACCAAGTCTTTCATCCCTGCTGTGAAATGCTTGTCGTCAGGACCACGGGTATTCACATTAAACATGGCCTGCCGCATCCTCAATTCCCGAAGTACCTGTACCAGCTCGGTGTATGTCTGCCATCCACTTACTGTCTCCGGCACGTCTCCTGCATCAGCCCATACTGTCTGTATGGCAGCCATTATCCATTCCAGGAGGGTGTGGTCGCCCTGGCCATACTACCGGCTGTTCTGCAGCCTCTGTCGCAGGGATGGGTGTGAAATCATGGAGGCCAGTCTCTCCATCTCTTGTGCCATGCAAATAATCCCATCCACCCCGAGGTCCCATAAACGTAGCAGCCAGGCTGCCACCCTGGTTTCCACCCTGGTTTCTGGTGGAACTGTTTGCCCAAGTCCACCAGTTCCGCCTGGGTGTATGGTCGATAGCTAGTAAATTCCGTCATTTGTGGTGGTCCAGAAGCCTGACCCCCTGGGGCCAAAGGTCGCTGCCACTTCATTTCCTGAATCACCACTGGGTGGGCCCGGAGCATGGGACCAGCCTCCTCCTCCTCTCCAGAGGATTCCGGCATTTCCGGGGTCACAGGTTGGTTTGCCATTGCTGGTTGAGACTGAGGCAAAGGGCCAGCCTCCCTCTCCCCCTCTCCTGAGGAGGGGTCTGGCATCTCTGGAGTCACAGGTTGGTTTGCCGCCACCAGCTGTGATTCGCGCAAAGGGCCAGCCTCCCTCTCCTTCCTTTCTGAGACGGAGTCTGGCATCTCCAGAATGGTGGGTCGGTTTCTCCGAACTTCTTCCTCCGGAATCCTCAAATGTTGTTGCAGTATCTGCATCTCTTCTTGCATATCTTCTCGCATCTCATCCCGTACTTGCTGGATTCTAGATTGCTCTTTCTGCCTAGACTCTCGCAGAGATGTGAGAAACACCCATCCATGGCTCCTGCCACCTCGCGGGCACTATATCTATCCAGGGTCTCTTCTATTTCATATAAGGCCTGTTCCAACTGCCCCGGGGATCCATCTACCTCTGGCCATTCCTGGGGAGGTGCCCACTGGGTGAGGAGGTCGGCCACCAAGTACCATCTGCTCATGGCCGGCCACTTGGCAATTCCTCCCCAGGTTCCAAAGGGTTTCTTTTTCTTTTTTTTTAATAAATTTTATTGTTATATTCCCCATACAATTGCAGCCCCCCCATTCTGACCCCAATCCCTCCCCTCCCGCCCCCGCCCCCCTAAAAGTGTCTCTGGTTCATAGTTTTTTGTTGATTTTGATTTTCACTTTCTTATAGTTATTCATTTTCCTGGTCCCTTATTTAAGTTTTCTAGATTCCTGCTATGAGTGAGACCATGCGGTATTTTTCTTTTTCTTTTTGGCTTATTTCGCTGAGCATGATGCCTTCCAGCGCCATCCATGTTGCTGCAAATTGCATGTGTTTATCTTTTTTGAATGCTGAGTAATATTCCATGGTATATATGTACCACATCTTCTTGATCCAGTCATCTATTTTTGGGCATTTGGGTTGTTTCCAAAGCTTAGCTATTGTAAACAGTGCTGCTATAAACATAGGGGTGCAGGTGTTCTTTGGAATTGATGTTTCTGTGTCCTTTGGGTAAATACCTAGGAGTGAAATTGCTGGATCATATGGAAGCTCTATGTTTAGTAGGTCCAGAAATCTCCACACAGCTCTCCACAGTGGTTGGACCAGTTTGCACTCCCACCAAGAGTGCAGAAGAGTTCCTTTTTCTCCACACCCTCGCCAGCATTTGTTGTTTCTAGTTTTTTTAATATGTGCCATTCTCACTGGTGTAAGATGGTATCTCATGGTAGTTTTGATTTGCATTTCCCTGATGACAAGTGATGTTGAACATTTTTTCATATGCCTGTTGGCCATTTGCATTTCCTCTTCAGAGAAGTTTCTTTTTAGCTCTTCTGCCCATTTTTTGACTGGATTATTTTCTTTGTTGTTGTTGAGTCTCATCAGCTCTTCGCAGATTTTTGTGATCAGTCCTTTATCATTAGTGTTGGGTGCAAAAATGTTCTCCCAGTTGGTGGGGTTTCTCTTTGTTTTTGTTATTGTCTCTTTTGCTGTGCAGAAGCTCTTTAATTTGATGTAGTCCCAGCTGTTTATCTTTGCCTTCACTATCACTGCTTTGGGTGATGTGTCTGTAAAGATGTCTTTGATGTGCAAATCACGTAGTGTTTCGCCTATATTTCCTTCTATATATTTTATGGTTTCAGGTCTTATGTCTAGTTCTTTAATCCATTTTAAGTTGATTTTTGTGTATGGTGTGAGGTGGTGGTCAAGCTTCATTCTTTTGCATGTAGCGACCCAGTTTTCCCAGCACCATTTATTGAACAAACTTTCTTTGCTCCAATGCATATTCTTTGCTCCTTTGTCAAAGATTAGTTGACCTTAAATCTGTGGGTTTATTTCTGGATTTTCTATTCGATTCCATTGGTCTGTATGTCTGTTCTTGTTCCAATACCATGCAGTTTTGATGATTATGGCTTTGTAGTATAGTTTGAAGTCTGGGAGTGTGATGCCTCCATTCCCTTCTTTTTTTATCAGGAGAGCTTTGGCTATTCAGGTTTTTTTGTGATTCCATATGAATTTCATCAATAATTGTTCTATTTCTTTGAAGAATGACATTGAAATTTTGATTGGAATAGCATTGAATCTGTATATTGCTTTTGGAAGGATGGCCATTTTAATAATGTTTATTCTTCCAATCCACGAGCAGGGGATGTCTCTCCATTTCTTTGTGTCTTCTTCTATTTCTTTTAACAGTGTTTTATAGTTTTCTTTGTATAAGTCCTTTACCTCTTTTGTTAGATTTATTCCCAAATATTTGATTTTTTTTTGTTTCAATAACAAAAGGGATGGTCTTTTTGATTTCTTCTTCTTCAGATTTATTGTTTGTGTATAGGAAGGCTACTGACTTTTGCGTGTTGATTTTGTATCCTGCCACTTTACTGAACTGATTGATGAGTTGAATTAGCTTTTCTGTGGAGTTTTTGGGGTTCTCTATGTATAATATCATATCGTCTGCAAATAGTGATAGTTTGACTTCTTCTTTTCCTATTTGGATTCCTTGGATGTCTTTCTCTTGTCTTATTGCCCTGGCTAGGACTTCCAGTATTATATTGAAAAGCAATGGTGAGAGTGGACATCCTTGTCTTGTTCCAGATCTTAATGGAATTGCTTTCAGCTTTTCACCATTGAGAATGATACTGGCTGTTGGCTTGTCATAGATGGCCTTTATGATGTTGAGGTATGTTCCTTGTATCCCAAGAATTTCAAGGGCTTTTATCATGAAGGGGTGTTGCACTTTGTCGAAAGCTTTCTCAGCATCTATTGATATAATCATATGGTTTTTATATTTCTTTTTGTTGATGTGTTGGATAACGTTGATTGATTTTTGGATGTTAAACCATCCTTGTGCCCCTGGAATGAATCCAACTTGGTCGTGGTGAATTATCTTATGGATACATTGTTGGATTCTGATAGCTAAAATTTTATTGAGGATTTTTGCATCAGTGTTCATTAGGGAGATTGGCCTGTAGTTTTCCTTTTTTGTGTTGTCCTTGTTCGGTTTTGGTATTAGTGTAATGTTGGCTTCATAAAACGTGTTTGGTATTGTCCCTTCCTTCTCAATTTTTTGGAAGAGTTTGTGAAGGATAGGCACTAATTCGTCTCTGAATGTTTGGTAGAATTCATTTGTAAATCCATCAGGTCCTGGGCTCTTGTTTTTGGGGAGGTTTTTGATTACCATTTCAATTTCGCTAATTGTAATTGGTCTGTTTAGGTGTTCTATTTCTTCTTTATCTAGCTTTGGGTGATTGTAGAGTTGTAGGAATTTGTCCATCTCCTCTGGATTGTTAAACTTGTTTCCATATAACTGTTCATAGTAGTTTCTGATTATTCTTTTGATTTCTGCTGTGTCCGTTGTGATTTCTCCTCTTTCATTGATGATCCTGTTTATTTGTGCTTTCTCCCTTTTTTCCTTTGTGAGCCTGGCTAGGGGTTTGTCTATTTTATTGATTTTTTTCAAAGAACCAGCTCTTGGTTTCATTGATCTTTTGGATTGTTTTTTTAGTTTCAATTTCATTTATTTCTGCTTTGGTTTTTATTATTTCTTTTCTTCTATTGGTTTTGGGGTTTTTTTGTTGTTCTTTTTCTAGATCTTTGAGCTTCGAGATTAGGTTGTTTCTTTGCGTTCTTTCTTGTTTCTTGATGTGAGCTTCTATTGCTATATATTTTCCTCTTATTACTGCTTTTGCTGCATCCCATACATTTAGGATATTGGTGTCCTCCTTGTCGTTCAATTCAAAAAATTTTTTAATTTCTTCTTTGATCTCCTCATTAGTCCAATGGTCTTCCGGTAGTGTGGTTTTTAATCTCCATGAGGTAGGAAAGTTCCTTGCCTTCTTTTTATGGTTTATTTCTAGTTTGATGCCTTCATGGTCAGAAAAGATGGTTGATATGATTTCAATCTTGGTGTATCTGTTGATGTTTGTCTTGTGCCCCAGTATGTGATCGATCTTGGAGAATGATCCGTGTGCGCTTGAGAAAAATGTGTACTCCGTTTTTTTGGGGTTTAGTGTTCTATAGATGTCTGTTAAGCCCAATTGCTCTAGGTCCTTATTTAGAGCTTTGGTTTCTTTACTTATTTTTTGTCTTGTTGATCTATCCATTGTTGATAGTGGTGTGTTGAAGTCTCCCACTACGTATGTGTTTTCTCTGATATCTGTTTTCAGAGAGGACAACAGTTGTCTGATATATTTTGGTGCTCCTTCGTTTGGTGAGTATATGTTAATGAGTGTTATTTCTTCTTGAAGTATTGTCCCCTTGATCATAATGTAGTGACCATTGGGGTCTCTTTTTATCTTTTTGAGTTTGAAATCTGTTTTATCTGATATAAGTATAGCTGTTCCTGCTTTCTTTTTTGGTCCATTTGCTTGTAGGATTGTTTTCCATCCTTTAACTTTGAGCCTATTTTTATCTTTTGTCGCTAAATGTGTTTCCTGGAGACAGCAAAAGGTTGGGTTTTGTTTCTTAATCCAGGCTGCAACTCTGTGTCTTTTTATTGAAGAGTTTAGTCCATTTACATTTAGAGTTAATATTGATATGTTAACATCTGTATTTGCCATTGTGTTTGTCTTTCCTTTGATTTTATTTATTTATTCTTTTAACAACTTTTTTTTTTTGGCCTTCTTTCATTATTATTCGTCCCTCTGAGTTTCTGGCTTTAGGACTCCTTGTATTATTTTTTGGAGTGGGGGTTTAGTTGCATTGAAATTCCGGAGTTTCTGTTTGTCTGGGAAGGTCCATATTCTTTCTTCAAAGAGGAAGGAGAGCTTTGCGGGATAGAGTATTCTTGGTTGGCATCTGTTTTCTTGGAGTCTGTTGACTATGTCCCTCCACTCTCTCCTTGCCCGTAGTGTTTCTTCGGAGAAGTCTGATGTCAGCCTGATTGGTTTTCCTTTGAATGTTATCTGTTTCTTCCCTCTTGCCAGCTTCATTATTTTTTCCTTGTCCTGGATTCTTGGGAGCTTTACTATTATGTGTCTTGCTGTATTTTTCCTTTCGTCGTGGAAGTTTGGTGTTCTTCTTGCTTCTTGTATATCAATTTTCAGCTCCTTCTTCACATTTGGGAAGTTCTCTTCAATTATCTCTTTGAATATTTTCTCTGTTCCTACATCTCTCTCCTCTCCTTCTGGTATTCCTATAACTCTTATATTTCCTTTCCTCATGGAGTCAGATAGTTCCCGAAGTCTTTCTTCGTTCTTTTTCCTTCGTACTTCTCTTTCCTTCTCTGTTTTGGTTCTTTTTATTTCTGTGTCTTCAAGATTACTTATTCGTTCTTCCATTTCATCTATTCTGCTTTCATTGCTTTTCCCAGAATTCTTTAGTTCTTCCATTAATTCTTTGATCTCCTGCATTTCTTTTACTTCCCTCTTTAGGGACTCAATTTCTTTCTTCTGACCATTGTTTTCCCTCTCTAGGGACTCCATTGCATTCTTCTGATCGTTGATTATTTTTCCCTTATCATTGTTTTCCTTTATGACTTCTGTCAGTTTTTTAATCACGGCAATTTTAAATTCTCTTTCTGGAAGGCTCAGAAATTCTTCCAAGTTATTGTCGTTGCAATCTGGGGGCTGGCTTTCTTTTTGTGGTGTGCTTTTTCTCTGGAGAGTTGCTAGGTTGCGTGTGGTTCTTCTCCTCCCTACTGTCTGTTTTCTAATTTGCCGTATGCGTTGGGACACTGTGTTGTTGGGACTGGCCGGCATCTTGGGTGGGCTTCTCTGCTCCCCTCTGGTTCCTCCAGGAGTCATCTGTCAGTTTCAAGCAGGCTTTACTGGAGAAAGGTCCCTGTTCTTAAATGCCAATGTGGGGACACACTCCCCTGTGTGCCTGGTTTGCCCCGGTGGTGGGTTCCTGCTCCCCTCTGGGCTTGGACTGCAGGCCAGAGGGGGTCTGGCGTGGGCGAACTTCCCCCGCTCACCTCTGGCTCCTGAGGAAGCCTTCTGCAGGTAGTCTTTACTGAAGAAATGTCCCTGTTCTAAAATGGTGATGTGGGACACACTCCCTGCGCGTCTGGTCTCAGGCACACTCTTCTGCGCGCCTGGTCTGTCCCGGCTGTGGGTGCTCGCTCTCCCTGTGGGCTCAGACTACTTGTTCGGAAGCGCCCCGGTGTGGGCTAACTCCCCAGCTGGCCACTAGCTCCTTCAGGAGCCTCTGCTGGCTTCAAGTCGCTAAGTGGCGCCAGAGATCTCTCCTAGAGCCCTTGGGGAGCTGATTTTCCACCCCGTGGGACAGGGAGCAGAGCGGGGATGGTAGGGTACACCTCAACGGCTTTGGGGTGCTGTGTCTGCCTTGTGCCCCACCGTCGTGGGGAACCCACGCCCCTAATTTCGTGCCCCGGGTCTCAGTTCCAAAGCCCTCAGTTCCAGGACAAGGGCTGTAGCCCAGATCAGTGGCGCGGGAATGGCGCCTTTTGAATCCCGCTCCCCTGCCTGGGCGCCTTGTTCCTGCTCACTCAGGGAGGGCCTCCGCGCGTCTCCCCGCAAGCCTAGGTCGCAGGTGCGGGGACCTGGGCAGCTGCGATCCGAGTGCCGCTTTCCGCGCAAGCATACTGGGCGGCTGGGGCTGTGTGCTGGTGCTGGTCTCCTCCTGGGGGGCGGGGCTCTCTTTAATGGCGCCTGGAGCTCACCTCCGTGGCGGATCCTGCAGGGTTCTCCACAGCTCCCGTTCACGGGGTGTGGTGGCTGCAATAGTTCCTTTCCACTCACAGACCCACTTGCTGCGTCCTTTGTTCTTGTTGGCTGTTTTGGTTTGTTGTTTTCCTCCTCTCTGCCGGTCGGAGAGTGCCGCCTCTGTGGGCGGGGGAGGGGAGCAGGGTTCTGCGCTTCCCTCCCTTCTCGTCCTCTTTTATGGCAACTTTCTTCTTTGGGCAGTTTGCTGGAGTCGTCCGTTTATCTTCCGTGTCCCAGTTCTCACTGAGACCTGCCGCTTTTCCTCCCTATTAACTTTTTTTAATGGGAGATCTTACTCGCAGCGTCTCCTCGCCGCCATGTTGCTCCGCCCTGTCCCAAAGGGTTTCATCTGTGTAGAGCCTTCCTGCTTTGAACCATCCTGCCATCTGCACCAGCTGTAACGCAACCGACCCATTCCGGGTAGGTTTATTAACGGTTTTAGTAGCCACATGCTCTTTGCCGTTGTTTGTAGTCACTGTACTCCTCCGTACACTCCACTGCACTCCTCCACCCTTGACACCACACTACCACCACACTGCACTCTGCTGCGCAATCCTTATAAACCAGTCTCTTAGCTCAGGTGTACCCACCTATGTATGCCCACACCCTACTCCAGGTGCCTGCCATCAGGCATGCATTCAGGACTGCCGGGTTCCGTCATCTATCCTAATGGCGGGAGGGCAGAAAAGCCTGATACCTTTTACCTTACCCTACAGTGCTCTTTCTTCTTCTGTTTAAATCCCCTCCCTCTTTTCCACTCCTCCCCCTTGCCCTTTCTGGATAACTCAGATCTATGGACAAATTTCAAGGTTTGTCTTTGTCTTACTTATGTTTAGTGTCTCTATATTCCACATATAAGTGAAATCACCTGGTATTTATCATTCTCTTTCTGACTTATTTAGCTCAACTTAATCCCTCCAGCTCCATCTATGTTGATGCAAAAATCATGTGTCTACCTTTTTTGATCACCGTGTATTATGTGTGTATATATATATATATATATATATATATATATGCCAAACACACACAAACACACACACACACACACCCTACATCTTCTTGATCCATTCATCTGGGAGGACTGCCAGCCTCCCGGCCCCCCTGCCTGCCCTATGCCTGGTGAAGCCCAATAAAAAACCTGCAAAAACCACCGAGGACTCTGACTCCTCCTTTACCCTGTCTGTGGGATCAGAAAACCTGCTCAGTGTGTCCATTCCTGCCCTTTACATGGGGGTAATCGCCAACCCTCAGGCTTTCTGTCTGCAGTTGCTCCAACATTCGGCCTTCATAGCCACCAATGCAACTCGCAGACCCCTGCACTCAAGCCAACCCACTGCACAAGCACATGGGTCAGGGATCCAAACTCTATATTTGGCTTGGGCTTCACCCCAAGCCATGTCCCCCACCCGTACCCCAAGGACGGGTTCCTCAGCTACTCACCCTCACTCGACAATGAGCAGGGCATCACCCACAGGTGATTCCACGAGACTCACAGGTCCTCAGCATACTTAGGCTGCTTAACAGCCACTCAAGGCTTCCCAAACCTAGCATCAGTACTAGCTTTTGCCTTCTCAGTTGGCTTTTCTCCTCTGCCTAGCTGCTGGGCATACACAGGCTGCTTTTGGCCATCAAGACCCACTGGCCACCCCCAGATTCCAAAAAAAAACATAACCTGCCAAGGTCCTCCGCCTTCTGGCAGGATTGTCAGTTCAAGTTCATCAGTCCGAGTCCATCAGTCCAAGTCCATTAGGCCAAGTTCGTTGGTCTCTCCCTGAATCAGCACTGGCGATCTCCAAATTGTGGTCCTCTCTTCGCTGGTGATTCTTGCTGCCTCAGAGGTAGTTGGCTGGTCCTCTTGGGTGTCTCCTTCACACAAGGTCTCTTCCCGCAGCTCCTGGACCGTGTCCACCTTCTGTGCCGCCATGGTGCCTCCAGCGTTGTCACAGGCAAACACGGTCTGTTATTCCTTAGTCCCTCCAGGTCTTCGGAGGACTCCAATACCCGTCTGCATGGATCATCTTGCCGACTTACGCCAATTGTAAAGGGCAGGAATGGGCACAGGGCAGGTTTTCTGCTCCCATGCAGACCGGGTGAAGGAGGAGTCGGAGTCCTCAGTGGCTTTTTGCAGGTTGTTTTATTGGGATTTACCCGGTACACAGCAGGCAAGGGGGCTGGGAGGTTGGCAGGCCTCCGAGCTCCCAGTAAGTCTTCACTCTATCTGGGCTCTCCGGCCTTCTCTCTCTCTCGGCTTCTGCTGCTTCTCTCTCGGCTTCTCCTCGGCTTCTCCTCATGTCCCCATGACGCCGCCCTTAAAAGCACAGTCTTAGCCCAGGTGAATCCCATCTACCTATGCCCACACCCTACTCCAGATGCCCGCCATCAGGCATGCATTCAGGAGTGCAAGGATCCATCCTGATGGCGGGAGGGCAGAAAAGCCTGACATTTTTCCTTACCCTACAGATGGTATCTCATGGCTTTAATTTGCATTTCTCTGATAAGTGATCATAAGCATTTTCCCATTAGTCTTGGCCATCTGCTTGTATTTTTGGGGTAAGTGTTCAATTTGTTCTCTTTCTCTTTATTTTATTGGGGTTTTTTTTTTCTTTGAGTTGTCTGAGTTCTGTGTACATCTTCAATGTCACGTCTTTGTCAGATGCACAGTGTACAAATATTTTCTAAAATTTGGTAGGTGTCTTTTCATCATGATAATCCATTGACCAGTAGTTGTTCTTTTTATTGGGGAGCAGCCTGGTCTGTGGAGAGCACTCCAGGTTTTCTGTATGTATTTCTCTTCAGTCAATGGTATGTGCCTCCACACTGATTAGCTGTCTCCTCCCCAGGACCTTTTTCAGTACCTGCCCTGAGGTTCAAACCTGTGACTCTGCTTTTGACTATACACTGCAGGTGTCTGTCTCCACACTCATCTTGTTCAAGGAAGCACAAATCTCTTATGTGATCCTTCTATTGTGCCCTGCTAGAAATTTTTATGTGTATTACTCATGTACAAAGCCATCTAATTGGACTTCCATTCTTGCTCCTTCATTTTCACAATGATCTCTGTATTGCTGGATCAAGCAGGAACATCTGTGTAAACATATGATTTGAATTGATTAGTTAAGCAGGTAGATAAGCACAACCACCTCATATCCCTGGGTGAGGCTTGTTAGAGTCTCATTGACCTCAATTGAAAATGTAGTTTCCATGATCTCTGAACCTTCAGCTGTTTGGAGTCATGGTTTTTAATAGGAAAGTCTCCTTGTGGAAGTCTGAATTACTCCCTGGGTGGTTGATGATTGAAGATCTACTATGTTCTGATGGTTCTGGAGTGAGTGGAACTGGAAGAAGCTTCCTTTTTTCTAGCAGTATTCCAAAACAAGTATATTTCCCAATGTCCAGAGTTATTAAAACAGCAGTAAAAGCAATTTATCCTTAAGAGAAAGAGATGATAAATTTATTTTCATGATCTCACTGATTCAATATTTACTAGAAAAATGAGCAAATGGAAAAAACCCAATTTGCAATAAAAATATACAAAAAACATGCGAAGTCAGACTTTCTATGTAATACGAAAAGTAAAAATTTTAGAATCAGAAAACAGGTTGAAATTTTGGATCTACCTCACATTAGCTGTTTGAACTTGGAGAACCATCCAACCCATTGTATTGATAATATTCATCAAATATTGGGAACAAGAAATCATGCTCTAATTGTGGTTGACAGGTTTGGTAAATGTAGGGGCAGGACCAGACACAATGCAGGTTTTCTGATCCCATGCAGACCGGGTAAAGGAGGAGTCTGAGTCCTCAGTAGTTTTGCAGGTTTTTTATTTGGGGTTCACCAGGCATATGGCAGGCAGGGGTGCTGGCTGGGGGGCTGGGAGGCTGGCAGGCCTCCCAGCCCCCAGCAAGTCTTCACTCTGTCTGGACTCTCTGGCGTTTGTTCTGCTGCTTCTCAGCTTCTGCTTCGGCTTCTCCTGCTGCTTCTGCTGCTGTTGCTGCTGCTGCTGGCGTCCCCGTGACGCCGCCCTTAAAAGCACAGTCTTAGCCCAGCTGAATCTCATCTACCTAGGCCCACACCCTATTCCAGGTGCCCGCCATCAGGCATGCATTCAGGACAAGGATCCATCATCTATCCTGATGGCGGAAGGGCAGAAAAGCCTGACATTTTCTTTACCCTACAGTCCACCCCCTCAGGGTTTTCTGCCATACAGTCTATACACATATATACAATTTTCTAAGCAAACAATGCAGCCATGGCCCACAAAAACAAATACATCAAATATAACAAAATGCAATATAACAAAATACAACAGAACACAAATAAGTCCAGGCAGGGCCCCAACCTAGCGCAAAAGACAATTATTGGTACCAGCAGATGAGCCACCAAATCTGCTGCCGAAGGCACTGCTCATACGAGGGAGGGGAATCACTCACGGCATCTACTATATCACACCAGGAGCCGTCAGACTTCCTGGCCTTCTCTGGCTGTAGTCTTGGCTACAAGGCACACACAGCATCCACCCCCAGGATGCACTAGCTCTGGGATTGGCAATTTTATTCTGTTGGGGGTAATCGCCAACCCTCAGGGTTTCTGTCTGCAGTCGCTCCAACACTCGGCCTTCACGGCCACCAATGCGACTCACAGACCCCTACACTCAAGCCAACCCACTGCACAATCACATGGGTCGGGGATCCAAACTCTGCATTCGGCTTGGGCTCCACCCCAAGCCACATTCCCCACCCGTCCCCCAAGGACAGGTTCCTCAGCTCCTCACCCTTGCTCGAGAATGAGCAGGGCATCACCCACAGGTGATTTTACGAGACTCACAGTTCTTCAGCATAACAAGGCTGCTTAACAGCCGCTCAGGGCTTCTCAACTTATCATCAGTACCAGCTTTTGCTTTCTTAGTTGGCTTTTCTCCTCCACCTGGCTGCTGGGCATACACAGGCTGCTTTTGGCCAGCTAGGCCCACTGGCCACCCCTAGATTCCCATCTCCTGGGGTTTACAAACAAAACTGTTCCACCCCCAGGGTCCCAAAACATATCAACCTGCATGTCCTCCGCCTTTGGCGGGACCGTCAGTCCATCAGTCCAAGTCCATTGGCCTCTCCCTGCGTCAGCAATGGCCTGCTGCCTCAGGCGTCATTGGCTGGTCCTTTCCGGTGTCGTTGGCTGGTCCTATCTGGTGTCGTTGGCTGGTCCTATCCGGTGTCGTTGGCTGGTCCTTTCCGGTGTCGTTGGCTGGTCCTTTCGGGCGTCTCCTTCACGCCAGGTCCCGTCCTGCACTCCCGGACCGTATCCATCTTCTGTGCCGCCCTGGCTCCTCCAGTGTCGTCACAGGCAAACACTTACTCCTTAGTCCCTTCCAGGTCTTCGGAGGGCTCCAATACCCGTCTGCATGGATCCTGCCGACTTACGCCAATTGTAAGGGCAGGACCTGGGCACAGTGCAGGTTTTCTGATCCCATGCAGACCGGGTAAAGGAGGAGTCTGAGTCCTCAGTAGTTTTGCAGGTTTTTTATTTGGGGTTCACCAGGCATATGGCAGGCAGGGGTGCTGGCTGGGGGGCTGGGAGGCTGGCAGGGCTGGGAGGCCTTCACTCTGTCTGGACTCTCTGGCGTTTGTTCTGCTGCTTCTCAGCTTCTGCTTTGGCTTCTCCTGCTGCTTCTACTGCTGTTGCTGCTGCTGCTGGCGTCCCCGTGACGCCGCCCTTAAAAGCACAGTCTTAGCCCAGCTGAATCTCATCTACCTAGGCCCACACCCTATTCCAGGTGCCCGCCATCAGGCATGCATTCAGGACAAGGATCCATCATCTATCCTGATGGCGGAAGGGCAGAAAAGCCTGACATTTTCTTTACCCTACAGTAAATATATGTTAAAAGCTTTGTATAAGTCCTTTACAAAAGAAATGTTTCCCACTGTGTAATGGCAGTATGGCACAGAGCTGGTTTTCTGTGACCCAAGCAGAGAGGTGAAGGAAAGTCCTGGAGCCCTTGGTGGCTTTTCAGGGTTTTATTGCCATTTTACTAGATACACAGCAGGCAGGGGTGCCAGGGGCGGGAGGCTGCCAGGCCGCCCAGCCCCCAGCAAATCTTCACACTTTCTGGACTCGCCGACATTCCCTTGTGGCCTCTGGTTCTCTGCTGGTTCTCTTCCTGGTTTTGTTTCCTCTGGCATCCTGGCCTTATATGTTGTAGAGTAAGGTAAAAAGTATCAGGCTTTTCTGCCCTCCAGCCATTAGGATGGATGACGGAACTCTGTGGTCCTGAATGCATGCCTGATGGCTGGCACCTGGAGTAGGGTGTGGGCCTAGGTAGATGGGATTTACCTGGGTTAAGACTGGGCTTTTAAGGGTGGCGTCACAGGGACGCCAGTAGAAGCCAAGAACGAATGGAAGCAGGAGAGCAGTGAAGCAGAGAGAACACGAGAGAAGGCCAGAGAGCCCAGATAGAGTGAAGACTTGCCTGCCAGCCTCCCGGCCCCACAGCAACCCTGCCTGCTATGTGCCTGGTAAATCTAAATAAAAAACCTGCAAAAGCCACTGAGGACTCTGACTCCTCCTT
Organism: Talpa europaea; assembly: GCF_964194135.1. Classification (NCBI taxonomy): domain Eukaryota; kingdom Metazoa; phylum Chordata; class Mammalia; order Eulipotyphla; family Talpidae; genus Talpa; species Talpa europaea. The sequence goes on along the minus strand of NC_140079.1, from coordinate 44,934,240 downwards.
TACCCGGTCTGCTGGATCAGAAAACCTGCACCGTGTCCATTCCTGACCCTACACAAGCCCAGTCTCTTGTCTCAGGTGCACCCACATATGCATACCCACAACCTACTCCATGTGTCCGCCATCAGGCATGCATTTACTCTAATGAAGAGAGGACAGAAAAGCCTGTCAATCATTTACCTTACACACTGGTAATGATACACAGTGATTTCTTTTCTTCTACTGGAATGCTTCCATTCTCTCCATAATGAAATGATTGCAAAGATCATTAGTACAGATCCCTTTTACATATTATTATTATTTTTTGAAAAATTATTGATTTATTATATTATTTTTCATTTTTTTACATCATTGTTCATTTTTGAACAATATTTGCTTCTCCCCACCCCCTCAGGTGTAGTACCCATAGAGTTTTCTTCACCAGTGCACCCTTGCGCCATCACCTCAGTCCTCTGTTCTCCTCCTTCCCTTGCTCTCCCTCCTCCTCCCCTGCAGTATGTCTCTGATTTATAATTGTCCGTTTTTGCTTTTGTTTTTTGTGCTGTTATTATTTTTTTACACTGATGTCTTATTTTGTTTCCCTATATTCCTGCTATAAGTGAAATCATCCAATATTTTTCTTTTTCCATCTGACTTATTTCACTGAGCATAATTCCTTTGAGCTCCATCCATGTTGCTGTGAATGGCATGGTTTTATCTTTTTTGATTGCTGAATAGTATTCCATGTGTATATGTACCACATCTTCTTGGTCCAGTCATCTATTTTTGGGCATTTGGGTTGTCATCTATTTTTGGGCATCCAGGTTTTACCTATTGTAAATAGTGCTGCAATAAACATAGGGGTACAGGTGTTCTTTTGAATCAATGTTGTTGTATTTTTTGGGTATTTTTTAAAGATTTATTTTATTTATTTATGCATAGAAGGGCAGGGGTGTATGTCAGAGGTGCGGGGGTTGAGAGGATTCACCAGGGACAGAGTGGGGAGTAGAACAGGCGGATCTACTGAAATACACTGCTGAAGGGAGCAGAGGGCCAGACAGGAGTGTTCTGCTGTGTCATGTGGGTCAGTGCCCTGGCCAGGAATCTACTCCTGCTGCAGTGCTGCTGATAGCTTCATAGTGCTGAGACTTAACCCCTTGAGTCACCATGGAGGCCCTGATTATCTAATAAATTCTTTTTTTTTTAAATGCTCGCCATCTCTTTTTTTTCCTTTAATATTTATTTATTTATTTATACAAGCACCGGGTACAGTCAGAAGCGCGGGAGGGTGAGAGAATTCACCAGAGCCAGAGCGGGGAGCAGAGCAGGCAGAAGGACCGAAGTACACTGCTGAGGGGAGCAGCGGGCGGCAGGAGAGGTCTGCGCGCCATGTGGGACACTCCTCCGGTGGCCGGGGAGCGGCCAGGGATCGAACTGGCACTGCAGAGGCTGCGGGCAGCTTCGGAACCCAGCGCTCAACCGCTGCGCCACCGGGGAGGCCCATATCTAATAAATTCTTTGTCTAGCTATTATTGAGATTTTATTTCAGCAAACAAAGGTTATTGAGTGATGGCATAGAAAGGTCACTGTAGTGTTGTCATATAGGGCTGCTGGCTATAGGAACTGGGTGAAAGAATTCATCAGAGATAGAATGGAGAACAGAAAAGGCAGATTTATTGAAATTTCCTGCAAGAGAGTAGGGGAGATTTCCTGCAAGAGAGCATGACTGGAGAAGTCTGCATGGGAAGAAGGATTTGGAGTTCCCTTTTATAACCTGTTTTCATGGCATTTACATCATCAGAGAGGTTGGTCTCTGATGATTGCTATCTTCTGGGACAAAGTATTGGGGGGCCTTCAGCACAGGAGTCCTTCCTGGTTCTTTTTTGCCATTTCCAATTCCTCAGAATTATTTTGTTCACTCAGGGCCCTTGACCAGGGTCCCATGGCAACTCTGCTGGTTTCCCTTTCTTGTCATTTTCTGTTTCCCACGGGTGTTCGGTTGAGCAAAGATTAGAGACTAAGTTTTAACTCTAATAAAAGATATTTCAAGTTACTCAATGCCATGGAAAGAAGTTTGTAGTTTCCATAGTTTCTGTAGACATGAGGAGCATAAGCTGCACACACTGTCACATGCAGAAGCCCCAGTATAAGTCACGAGACAGGAGCGATACGAAAGTCTAGATGAGAGCTTTTAGTGGTATATTGGCAAGGCAGGGTAGGAAAAATGCCTTATGAGTTGTTAGCTGTAGTAATTCCTTCAGAATTTGGTGACTTTTCCTATTTTCTTGTGCCGGGTCCTAGTGATTTTAGGGCAAGGGACTACTGACTTTGTGTGTGAGATAAGATAGCCAGTGGAGGTGTGGATTCAGGACTGATTGTTTTGCACTGACATGCCTTTTTACAGAAAAATGTTATTGTCCTAAGAATTAGCTAGTGCCGGGAGTGGCACAATGTCTCCACAGCCAGCAAGCCCTCCCTGCCACCGCCATATTGCAAGCTATTATAAACACAGAAAATAAAGACCATAATTAACACGGTATGATTGCCATTTAGTATTTTCCCAAACATTTATAAAGATCATGTGACTTCCCTATTTAAGTAATATGAACATAAACCTATTATTGTGAGAATGAAAGGTACCCCAAGACCATCAAATGTGCTTGCTCTGAAGAGGTTTGTCTTTCTGCCACATAAAGACAAAGCATGCTCTTAGTGTGTATGAACTTTAAGAGATTAGTGTGAATACAAAGGAAGACAAGGCACATAGTTTCCTAATGAAACACCCAGAACTACACTTAGGGGTAAATTCCCCTACAGGCTTGGCCCATAGCAGAGCTTCTGAGGCTCAAAAGCTTGCCATAAGTCTAAAACAGCTTCTGGCTGGGAACCATAGGAAAGGGGCAGACTGGGTTAGGCCAGTCTGAGACTAAAGGAATAAAATAAAGTACAAATCAAGATTAAGGCTGCCATTATCAGCCTTCCCACACATCTCCCACCACATATCTATAAATTGTTGTCAAAAGGAATAGAAGAAAAAGCAAAGAAATGGAAATTATTCCTTGTTCATGGATAGAAAGAATCAACATTGTCAAAGTGTCTATCCTAGACAAATAAATGCACATATTCAAGTAAATCCAACAAAAAAAACTCAATGGCATGTTTTAAAATATAGAACTGATATTAATGAAATTCTTTTTTTTTTTTTTTAAACTTTCCAGGACACTTCATTTACCCTGGATGCCCTAGAGGCACTCAATGGTATCACCACAGGCTCCAGAGTGGTCTCTTTCCTGAGTCCATCAGCAACACATTAGTTTTCTCCCTGGTGTTTAACAAGAAGGTCACCAGGGGCCTCCCTGGTGGCTCAGGGGTTGGGGACAGCATTGTCAAGCTATCTCCAGCCACTGCAGCATGAGTTCGATCCCCAGCATGCCAGGGAGCTACCCACATGGCGCAGCAGACCTCCTCTGTCTCACCTGCTGCTCCTCCTAGGTGTATTTCAATAGATCTGCCTGTTCTGCTCCCCACTCTCGCTGGTGAATCCTCTCACCCCCACATATCTGGTCTATACCCCAGTTCTTGTATGCATAAATAAATCTTTAAAAAATAGAAATGACCAGGTAAATTTCCATTTTGATAACAGTGATTAACAGATGCCCTTGCATCAGCTGTAAGGGTTAATGATTTAAAGGTGAGCCTAGTCAAACAAATACATCTCTCATTCACACTTTAGGCAGGGAACAAGAGTAAATATGTACTTGGAGCAGAGGGGGACTTTTCCACAAGGAGCATATTTAACATCATGGGGGAGCAGTGGGCGAGCCAGGAGAGGTCTGCTGTGCCATGTGGGCGGCCTCCTGGCTGGGGATCAAACTCATGCTGCAGTGGCTGTGGACAACTTAATAGGTTGCGTCTTAACCCCTTGCACCACCAGGGAGGCCTGTTGCAGATATTTTGGAATCAGCACTAGGGCAGCCCTTTGAGTGGATTCGTGTGTGTGTGTGTGTGTGTGTGTGTGTGTCAGGAGGAACTCCATGGATATTGAAAATATTAACCTATTGGTCACCTGGCCTCTTTCTTAATTTGTTATTTGCATTTTGCTGGCATGTCTGGCATCTTTGGAGACAATTTTTTTTAATTCTTATATATTCCAACATGTTTTTCTTCTCTTTATATCTTCTGGGTTCTCTTTCTAAGTCAAAATTATATTTTTTTTTGTGATTACTTTGTTTTTATTTTTATTTATTTATTTATTTTTTTAAATAATAAATTTTATTTTTATATTCCCCCATACAATTGCAAACGCCCCATTCTGACCCCAATCCTTCCCCTCCCGCCCCCCACCCCCCAAAAAGTGTCTCTGGTTCATAGTTTTCTGTTGATTTTGATTTTCACTTTCTTATACTCATTTTCCTGGTCCTTTATTTAAGTTCTCTAGATTCCTGCTATGAGTGAGACCATCCGGTATTTTTCTTTTTCTTTTTGGCTTATTTCGCTGAGCATGATCCCTTCCGGCGCCATCCATGTTGCTGCAAATTGCATGTGTTTATCTTTTTTGAATGCTGAGTAATATTCCATGGTATATATGTACCACATCTTCTTGATCCAGTCATCTATTTTTGGGCATTTGGGTTGTTTCCAAAGCTTAGCTATTGTAAACAGTGCTGCTATAACCATAGGGGTGCAGGTGCTCTTTGGAATTGATGTTTCTGTGTCCTTTGGGTAAATACCTAGGAGTGGAATTGCTGGATCATATGGAAGCTCTATGTTTAGTAGGTCCAGAAATCTCCACACAGCTTTCCACAGTGGTTGGACCAGTTTGCACTCCCACCAACAGTGCAGAAGAGTTCCTTTTTCTCCACACCCTCGCCAACATTTGTTGTTGCTAGTTTTTTTAATATGTGCCATTCTCACTGGTGTGAGATGGTATCTCATGGTAGTTTTGATTTGCATTTCCCTGATGACAAGTGATGTTGAACATTTTTTCATATGCCTGTTGGCCATTTGCATTTCCTCTTCAGAGAAGTTTCTTTTTAGCTCTTCTGCCCATTTTTTGACTGATTATTTTCTTTGTTGTTGCTGAGTCTCATCAGCTCTTTGCAGATTTTTGTGATCAGTCCTTTATCATTAGTGTTGTGTGCAAAAATGTTCTCCCAGTTGGTGGGGTTTCTCTTTGTTTTTGTTATTGTCTCTTTTGCTGTGCAGAAGCTCTTTAATTTGATGTAGTCCCAGCTGTTTATCTTTGTCTTCACTATCACTGCTTTGGGTGATGTGTCTGTAAAGATGTCTTTGATGTGCAAATCCCGTAGTGTTTTGCCTATATTTCCTTCTATGTATTTTATGGTTTCAGGTCTTATGTCTAGTTCTTTAATCCATTTTGAGTTAATTTTTGTGTATGGTGTGAGGTAGTGGTCAAGCTTCATTCTTTTGCATGTAGCGACCCAGTTTTCCCAGCACCATTTATTGAACAAACTTTCTTTGCTCCAATGCAATGAAATTCTTTTTTTTAAGATTTATTTATTTATGCATACAAGAGCTAGGGTATAGGCCAGAGATACAGGGCATGAAAGGATTCACCAGAGACAGAATGGGGAACAGAACAGGCAGATATACTGAAGTACACTGCTGAGGGGAGCAGTGGGCGAGTCAGGAGAGGTCTACCTTGCCATGTGGGTTGCTCTCTGGCTGCCTGGGCATCGAACTCATGCTGCAGAGGCTGTGAACATCTTCATAGTGCGGTGCTTAACCCCTTATGCCATCAGGGAAGCCCTTAATGAAATTCTTAGGGGACACAAAAACCTGGAAAGACAAACTCTCCTGATTAAAAGGGAAACAATGGAGATACCACATTTGTGGACTCCAAACTATCCCATAAAGACATAATAATTAAAATAACATAGTACTGGAACAAAAGAGATACATAGACCACTGAAATAGAACTGAATGCCTGAAGTAAAACCATACGTTTATGAACAACTAACCTACATGCAATAAAGGAGTGAAGTATATACACTGAAATAAAGAATATCTCTTCAAAAAATGGTAATGGGAAAACTGGACTGCCACATGCAAAAAATGAAAATAGATCACTGTCTCACACCATACCCGAAAATCAACTCAAAATGGATGAAAAACAATCGTGTAAGATCTGAAACCAAAAAATACATAAAAGAAAGAAACAGAGGGAAAACACTCCATGACATACATTTCAGAAATATCCTTGATGACACATTTCAAGCAGCAAGGAAAAAAAAAGGGTAATATAAGAAACTGGGACTCCATCAAACTAAAAGCCTTTAGAGCACAAAAAATAGTAACCAAAATGAAAAAAACATCCTACTGATTGGGATAAAACATTTGCACATCATACATCTGATGAGGGTTTGATATTGTAGATCTACAAATATATAACTAAATAACCCAATCATAAAATGGGCAGAAGAGCTAAGTAGACATTCCTCCAAAGAAGACATGCAGATGACCAATAGACATATGAAAATATCTTCATCATCACTTATTATCAAAAGCACAATGAGATACCACATCTGACACCTGTGAAAATGGCCATAATAAAAACACCCAAATCATCAAGTGGTGGTGGATGTGGGGAACGAGGATCCTCCTTAAGTTGGTGGAATGCAGATTGGTCCAGACCCTATGTTCAACTTTGTTGAAGTTCCTCAAAACACTAGTAAAGATGTGTCATATGACCCAGCAATTCCAATCCTAAGAATCTACCCAAAGAACATATAAACTAATTCAACAGGAATGTACACTCCTATGTTTATGGATGACCATTTACAATAACCAAGATATGGAAACATTCTCAAGGTCCCAAAACAGAATAATGCTAAGATATGCATGTACTTAGTGATTAAAAAAGACAAAATCATGACATTTGTGACAATGTAGCTATAGCTGGAAGAGATTACAAAACATGAAATAAGTCAGAAGGAGAAAGATAAATACAGGATGATTTCACTAATATGTAGAAAATAGAGAGACCAAAAAATCTTGAAAGCTGACCATAGATCTGGGGAATTCAGGATGGTGAGGGAGAGGAAGGGGTGAAAACAGGAGGGGAAGAGCACATTGAACTATGAGGGAGGCTCCCAGAAGGGGGATGTGGTGTGGGTGGAGCAGAGGGGAGAGCATGCTTGGTGGTCAGTATGCTGAAATAGCATGCAGTTGTTGAGGTATAAACTTATCCCCCTAAGACCTAAGTGTGGTGTAAGTCAACTTCACTCGATAAATATATCAAAGTAAATAAATATGGGAAAAAGACTTTTTTACAGTGTGTGGCATTAAGATGAAAAAGTAATTCATTCTTTAAATGTATGTCCACCACTTACTTTATGTCTTTGGATTAAACTTCTGTATTCTTTTAATTGTATGGCATCTCATAAGTTCTTTCTTTTTGTTTCTAGCCTTTCAACTTTCTCTCAATATTTCCTTTCAAATATGAGATTATATGTGTCTGTACTGTACATATATCTGTGTATATTTATACAAATAAAATGATGTGCACATGAAAACACATATACATAGAAAATACTTTAAATATTTAATATCGTTTTCAGAAAAATATGTCCACAAATTTTTTTTTCTATCTTGCAACAATCATCTAAAATGGTATTTCCTAACTCACCTCTTCAGAAATAAGGAAATTGATGTTCTGGGAGAACACATTTTGCAACGTTCCCCAAAATGCCACTAAATTTTATTGAACACTTTCTTTATTTAGATCAAATGGAAACATACAACAAGTGCTGAAGGTTTGTATGGCTTTTTCTATTCATCAAAAAGTACATTGCAATAAGTACAAATTATATTCAAATTATATTATGTCAGTGTTTACTCTAATAAATTACTTAAAAGGAAAAAGATTTTTTTTAAATAATAAATTTTATTTTTCTATTCCCCATACAATTGCAGCCCCCCATTTTGACCCCAATCCCTCCCCTCCCGCCCCCGCCCCCCTAAAAGTGTCTCTGGTTCATAGTTTTTTGTTGATTTTGATTTTCACTTTCTTATAGTTATTCATTTTCCTGGTCCCTTATTTAAGTTTTCTAGATTCCTGCTATGAGTGAGACCATCCGGTATTATGAGTATGATGCATGGACAGGTGACTGATTCAACACGAACATAGGTGAGAGCTATCACTTGTATTTGAGAGCAAAGGGAAACATCAGGTGTGAAATAGGAATCACAGAAATAAATTAAAGAAATTGACATTTGGACTACTTTTTTCCCTGCAAAAATAGATGAGAGTAGATACATAAATATCTACTGAACTGAGTATATATTTCTGGGAGAGACCCTCTGGCACAGGCATCTTCTGGATGAGCCTTAGAAGCACAATGTAGAGACTCAAGATACCTGTGGAGCTGTGCAGAACCCTGGCAGTGCAGAGCAGCTCATCACACACTCTTCCTGGTGCTCAAGACTTGATACTAAACTCACATACATGTAGGATGGCCTGTCAGAAGTAGTTAACTGATACTACAGTCAAAGTGAATAGAAGTGAAGAAAGTTATGATCATCTACATGAGATTGTGTTTTGTTTGGCATTTGTTATTACACTTATTTCAGATAACTGTATTTAAAAATTCTATGCAGTTAATTTCCAGGTAACTAGGAGAGGTGTGTTATTTTTAGTAGGAAAACTAGTGTTCCTGAATCCTAGACTAGAAAAGAATTTAAGTGCTGTCATGGTCATCCTTTCATCATAAAAATGATAGAATCCCATATATAATGGAGATTTGTAAAGTATAATAACATAATAGAATTAACTCACTATCCTTTTCCTTATGAACAAAAGGAGAAGGGGAGTAGTATCCTTTAGAGCTAAGAAAGCAGTCCTAGATTTAGCATCATTAGAAGGTTTCAAGCAGATACATGACAACAACTGAATAACATTTTTTTTCATTTCCCATCGCTATTAACCCCCTTATACCCTCCATATTTGAAGATGTAGATGTACCACATGAAACACAAATATTTCGCATTGTAATCTAATATGTGATTTAAGTTTTTTCCCATTATATTGAAGATGAACTGTCATTCTAAGGCCATGTTATGTCAAATATTTATTAAAATAAGTCTTGGTGAAGACTCAAATGTGTGATAATCATGTTGACTTGGACTAATGGGGGCTTTGCATGTACTTAGATGAAGGAGAATAGGATCTTAAGGAGGGGAATGAAACCTAATGTGTAGGGAGCCCACTGTATGTTAGCATCTTTGTTGTCAGGAGGGTGGTTAATGTAGTGAGCACAAAAGGATGACACACACAAAACTGAAATGTTTTGTTATCATACTTCCTTCTGTTATCTCTGTTATAAAATTATATAAGCATCCTTGGTCATCACTTGTAGTTATTTGCCTTAGGAGAAGCAGAACTTGACGTTCAACTACAACAAAGTACTGGTAGGATATGTGACATTTGCAAAAAATTATTGTAAAAAAACTACACTTTGCCATTTTAAGTGAATTGTAATAGCTGCATTTTTCTGATTTAAGTTTGTAATAATTTTGATAAAGTTGGAAAACCATAGAGGGAAAAGCTGTTAGAGATCAGAAAGAACAAAAAGTTCAATAAAATGAGTTACATAATTGAATAGAAATTGAGGTACCAGAGGAAATTCCACAATAAAAGAGTGAAATAAAACAGTAAGTTCTACTTCTTAGTTTAATCAATTAAACTTAATTTCTATTAGTCTCTATTTTCTAAAATTATGGTGCTTCTTCCACCCTAGGACAATTGCCTTTTTGTAGTTTTCTTTACAATGCATGTTGTCAAAGCCGCCTTTATGTCTTTGTTCCGCAGACTGTAGATGAAGGGGTTCAGCATGGGTGTGACCACAGTGTACATCACAGATACTATTGTACTTGAGCATGAGCTTTGGGAAGCATCAGAGCTAAGGTACACTCCTAGGAGTGTAAAATAAAATAAGGAGACAACTGAGAGGTGAGATGCACAGGTCGAAAATGCTTTATACTTGCCCCGAGCTGATGATATTCTACGTACGGAGGAAATTATCTTAGAGTAAGAGTAAAGGATACCAAAAAGGGACCAACCACCCAGTAAGATAGATCCAAAATACATCACCAGGTTATTGAGAAAGGTGTCAGAACAGGCCAGTTTGACAACCTGATTGAGTTCACAGAAAAAGTGTGGGATTTCCACATTTGTACAGAAGGACAGCCGTAACAACATTAAACTTTGTGTTAAGGAATACAGAACACTGATGATTCAGGAGACCAGAACCAGCAGCCCACACAGCCGGGGATTCATGATGACTGTGTAGTGCAGGGGATGGCAGATGGCCACAAAGCGGTCATAGGCCATCACGGTTAAGAGGAAGACATCTAATGCTGCGAACAATATGAAAAAATACACCTGGGTGATGCAACCTTCATAGGTTATGGCTTTGCTCTGTGTCTGGATGTTCACCAGCATCTTTGGGATGGTGGTGGAGGTGAAACAGATGTCAGCAAAAGACAGGTTAGAGAGGAAGAAGTACATGGGCATCTGGAGGTGAGCTTCTGAACTGACGGCCAGGATGATGAGCAGGTTTCCACACACAGTGATCAGATACATGGTGAGGAAAATCCCTAATATGAGGGGCTGGAGTTCTGCTGCCTCTGAAAATCTCAGGAGAAGAAATTCTGAACCTCGTGTATCATTAATTGGTTTCATGTAGTGAAGGTGACTTACAGGAAAAAGGGAAATAACAAGATTTATTTTTATGAACTTTTGTTATTAACCTACTTGAAATGCCTACATTGATATTTTGTATGAAGTCAATTATAATATTCTGTGTATGATTTCATTTAGGGGGTTCTCAGTGATAGCTCTGATATAGAATTTTAGTCCTAATCAAATTTTTTCCTGGATTATTGTTATACCATTTTACCAATATATTTTTTTTTATTTCAGGAATGTAAATTGAATGCTGACTGTGCTTTAGATACTCTCTAGGCAAGGAATTTAGGGTAGTAGAGAAAGAATGTATGAAAAACATTAAATTTCAATGGTAGAGAAAGAATGTATGGAAAACATTAAATTATATGACATTTTAGTTGGGGACAGTTGGGAAGAAAGAAAGGAAAAAAATTATAAAAAGTAGAGTGAAGAAGGTTTTAGTTTTTCTTCGGTTTTTAGATAAGAGCTGTATAAGTGCTACATTTGAATGAACACCTCAAGTAAGAGAGGGAAGGGGGATGGGAGGATATGTAGGGAAGTGTATGCCCAGCAGAGGGAACAGCCAGTTCATAGTCCCTTAGAAGATGTTTCATTCAAGTAAAAATGTGAAGCCATCTGCACAGGTAAGAATCTGTCAACAAAAAATAAAAGCCATATTACTGAATGGGGGGAGAGAAGCAGGATGAGGAGGGAAGATGGGAGAAGGGGGGGCAGAAGTGGAGTAGAGGGGATAAGAAGAGTTGGGGGGGTTGCAATTGTATGGGGAATATAAAAATAAAATTTATAAAAAAAAAGAAATTAAAAGGCAACACAGTTGTGCAAGGCAGACTGAATGAACAGAGGAACAGATGAGGGAGCTGGAAGACAACGCAATAGAACTTACCTAGAAAGAGCACCAAAATGAAAAAAGAATTAAAAAGAGTAAAGATAATGTAAGAGACTTCTGACTTCTGGGGCAATATCAAGAGGAATAATATTCCCATTATAGGAGCCCCGGAGAAGAAAAGGAGAGAATGGCCAGAAAAATTATTTGAGGAAATAATAGCCAAAAACATCTCCAATTTGGGAAGGAAACAAACAGGTAAAGGAAACCTAAAGAATTAAAACACACACACACACACACACACACACACACACACACAAAAGAAGAGATTAAGTGAATAAAGAGGAAAAAAGATTTAATAATCAAGGTGGTTGCTAAGAGACTGGCCTCAAGTGCACTTCTCCACCTTCATTATATTTTTTGATACCTAACAGAAATTAAAACGAATAAAAATAAACTTTTGTCATTTAAGAAATAGTGATATTTTTATCATCTATTTAGGATAAATACCTTACATATTGTACAACTAAGAGAAAATGGGCCAGATTCTGCATGTCAGCATGAGTGACATTTGGGCAGGTTATTTTCTGTGGTGAAGTCTTTCTTGTGCATTGTAAGATGTTTGGAAAATTCTGGCTTCCCCTCACACCTCACTGTGAGCCTGAAATGTCTGTGGACATTGCTCAGAGTCACTGGGGGCAAAGTTTTCCGGGATTAGAAGTGGGCTTTGATCTTAAACTCCACATATTTTCTGAGTATATTTTAATAATTTACTGATAATAATTTCATGATATCAAAGTAATCAACATGTATTTCATACTGTGAAACATTACACAGCCATTGAAATAAATATAATCAGTATTTAGTCAAGCAAATGAACAAACACAGGTCTCTCTTGCCTTTGATTAAAGGTAAATACCCTCTCAGATGACAACAGGGCAGTGTTCTTGTTCTCATTTCTGTCTCCTGAGGGTCAACTGGTTGCTGAGCTCACCTGGACCAGGTCTCTGTGAGGGTCTCGTGTGGAGATCTGAATTTCTTATTAGATGGAAGTGACAGAGACCCGAGCTCTGTACCCAGATGAGGTAGCAGGGAGGATTGACCCATTTTCCCCTAAGCAGGAGTAGGACTCAACACAAACACAACTCAACAAAAGCATGCCCCTTCCAACCTAAGGTTATATATGCTATTTTGTTGGCTTAGGTGTTTACAAAGCTCGCTCTGTATCTGCTCATTAGTCTCATTTCTTCTTGTTACTCCAACCTCTATGCACAAAATTCCCTTGTGGAAATGTTCTTGACTGCAATGAAAGTTTTCCCTGTTCTCTAGAGGTCAGGTTAGAATGCAAATTGATTCTATTTTTTTTTCACTCACCAAGAACTTGCCTCCTTTTATGTCACTAAACTTCCTAGTGCATTTTCAGATCTCTAAAGTATAATTTTCTAAGTCCAAGTCTTAGGAATGGGTGTGGATTAGGTCCCTCCTGTCTTCAAAGCTTTGGCTTGTGCTGGAAACATAACTCCTGGTATCCAGACAGTTGCTGTCATCCTTCACAGCATGAATCAAGTTAACTTCTTGTGATAATAGAATGGGGCACTAAACTCAGCTTCATGGCCCTTTGCTAAAATGATTAGAAACTTTTTACTTCTGTCACATTAATCAATTTAATTTAATCCCTCTTTATAGTGTTTATCAAATGTATATTACGTAGGTTGTTTTATGCACTCTAACCTGATTTTGGAAATAAATAAGGATTCTGTGTTTTAATTTTTAAGAATATCCATTCCATGAGGAAGTACATATATGAACTCCATTTTCTATTGCAGACAGGGTTCTTGTTGGGATTAGTCCTCTGCCCAAAGTTAAATCCATCAAAGTAAATGTCCTTAATTGCAGTTATGTGACGATACATCCAGTCTCAAATTATGGATGTTAGTTCTTAACCTGAAGTGAGTTTTCCCCTTGGGGACATTCGACAGAGTCTGATGAGCTGTTGGTAACCACCTAAAACCCACAGCCTAGCTTCTCTCATGACCCCAAACAATTTTATCCTGCCCAAATTCTCAATAATGAGATGGTAAAAAAAACATCTAGATAAGCACTTGCCCTACTTATATTACAAGAAGGTTGAGGTGCACTCTGAGACCACAAACTTGCCTGCTCTAAATAGGTTCTGCCACCACTGCATTACAACAAAATATACGCTAGCATGTAAGACCTTTAATGGAAAGGACTTGAATATAATTAGTGTGAGACAGAGGGACGGCAAAGAATATAGTTTCCAAATCAGGCACCCAAAATAACCCATCCCCTTGTTGGTAAATGCCCAGCCAAACAGGGTTGACCAAAGCAAGGCCACTGAGTCCTAAAACCTTCCCACAAGTCTAAGGTGCTTTCTGGTTGTGACACATTGGAAAGGTGCAGGAGGACCATGCAAGTCTGGGGTTAAAGGATCAAAATCAAAATCAAGAGGAAAGTCGTTATTGTCAGACTCCCCATGGGTCTCTCACCCATGTTGTTTCCAATTTTCGCCATCCATGTCCCTCAAGTTCCTGTTCCCAGCCAAGGCTGAGAAGCAAGTACAGCTTCTTCCCAAGTCTCTCTTCCATTACACATTCTAAAGGCTCTGTCCACTAATTGGGAAGTAGCCATTTTCATAGCATCATCAATTTTAGTCAAATTTCTCCTATCAGGAGCACATTGTGACATAGAACACATTAACCATTCTAGAATTCTCCAGAATTTCAGGATTTATATCTGTGTCTGTGATATGCCTGCATTATTCTCTCTAATAATTCTGAAGGATCTTCATTGGTCCTGTGCTCACTCTCCATGACCTTAATGAAACTTTTCTGTTTTGGTATCCCTTGCCACCCTGTTATACTACAAATGCAAAATCTGCTTCATCATGTCCTACAAGCCAGGGAACCTGACATCTATAGCATTCTAGCTTTTCTAACAAGTTCCTGGGTGCTGTTAGTGCTGTAGGTCCTCATCTATGGACTACTCTTTGAGTAGTAAATACATTGGCACTGAGCTGACTTAGTGGTTGGAGCCAAAAACAGCAGTGGTGTTCTCTCTCTTGCTGCTGCACCACAAGCCAGTTGTGGTTGTGGCTCTTCAGAGCCCAGAAATGCCCTTTTATGCACACTTCCTGGATCATGGAGTGGACTACTCAGGTGTGATCTATTAGCTAGTTATCTGAAAGTAATGTATTAGCATAGATTGTTTGTCTCCCCAATTGGCCAATGGGTGGCAAAAATTGAGAAAAACAAATCTGCCAACTCTTGGGGGTCCTGCTGGTATGAAGGGACAGAGTTTTTTCCATTGAAAAGATCCCCTGGGGAAAAGGGGTTGTAAGACTAATAATATCCAGCAGGCTGTTCAATATCCAGCATGTTCATTCAGTCCCCCCATTGGGAATTGTTGAAGAGGAACTGCCCTGCCACAGAGCAGTTCCCTTGACCAAATTGGGTACCTCTTCTAGTATGACAAGGAGAGGTCTTATTGCTGGGGGGCAGGGAGGTTGTGGAGCTTTCACAGTGTCCTCAGAAGGTGCACAGGCCACATGTGTGGGTGTCTCTGCTGGTGGATTCAAGGTTTCCATTAAGTGGGGGTCCTCTTCATCCTGTGCCACTCTACTACTACTATCAGGGAAAGGATTGTCCCGTTTCCTCTGGGCAATCAAATGGATTTCCACTTTCCCCACATCTGATTTCTGGAGGGCAACCTGTATCTGCTCTTGTAGTTTCTGTGTTTGTTCTTGCATTTTTGAAAACAGAAATTTCACCTCTTTTGAAATAAATAACATTTGTACTACCATATCTAAGAGGAAACTCAGAAACAAAATCCAAAATTTATACCTGTGACTGGGCTCCAACTATATGCCCATTTGAATTCTGATAGTAAAAGCATTACCTTGTTGATACCAGAACTTATACTACTTGCCAACCCAGAACCTATGGAGAAGAAGCAGGAGAAGGGGATGGAAGAGAAGCAGAATCACCTGAACTAACAGATGAACCTATGCCTTACTTAATGTTTTTCTCAAATCAAATCTTGCCAGGTTTGTAGCAATTGCTGTTGTGGTTTAATGTGATCAACAAAAGGAGAGGACCCTTGGTCTGGTCAACCATGGGTGTCCAGTCCCTTTGGTCACCAACAGAAAGAGGAACAGTCAGTGGGAGAATGGGATAGGCCAGAATGGCCTCCTCCCTGCCCTGGCTTTAAGATATGAGAGGCACCAAAAACCCCCAAAGACCAAAAGGTCAAAAACCAAAGCCAAAGCTATTGCAACAAAATACCCACACAATAGGGGCCTGTGGGATATAGCTGATCGAAGGACAGTGCCTAATAAGAGGTCAATTCACTCTCCCACATGATTGCAAGAAAACTCAGGCTCTAGGAACAACAGCCATGGGGTTTATGTTACAAACAGGGCAAATAAAAAGCTGTTGTAGCCACAAGTGGCTGCTTCTCTCACCCAGAAAGTGTCCACCAGAAGTGCAAGCACAGTACTGGTCACCTGTCAATAGGGCTGGATGACACTTGCCAGTAGTGATGGTCACCAAAGTTTACCAGGGGTGTTGAACAGCACTGGTCAACAATGATAGTCACTACTTTTCCCCCAGAGGTGGTGTCAGAGACATCAAGTTTTAACAGCTCTTTGTGAGTTGTTGGACTCTACCAACAACAGACAGCTCTTTGAGACACCAGGCCCAGAAACTTGGTTGCTCCTTTCAGGCATGTTCAGCCATACTTAGTCACATCAACCTCTGGAAATTATCCAAAACAAAGTTGGCCTGCCAGAGACCATGAAAGATTGAAACTCAAGCAATCATTAATCAATTAACTCTTCATCTTGGTGTCATTGATGAGATGTTGGGTTACATGAAGGGGGGCCCTTGGGTTACTTTTGAAAATGTTTCATCGGAGTTCTCCTTTCAGCAGCCCATGGTGAGTTTACCCAGGAGGTGAAGAAATTTTCACAGACACAGGCAACAAACATTTTAAAAGGACAGGTTTATTATGAAAATTGTTGCTGGGCAATATGGGGCACTACAGCTGGCCAAGGACATTGCCGAAATAGTTTATTAATGACTATTTGAGTTCTTCACCTGTGTGCCCAATCCCAAGAGCACTCAGATTCAGGGAACAGCAATCATGGATTTATTTGACAAAAAGACTGAAACAGTCACTCTGGCCACAAGTGACTGATTATCTCAGTCCAAATAGTGTCCAGAATTCAGAAGTCCTAAACAAAATAGCATCCAGGATGGCACTCTAGATTTTGAACTTGTTTGCATTAAAATGTTTATAGTAATCTCTGATTTTCTCTGGATTTCTGCTGTATCATAATTTCTCCTCTTTCATATATGATCCAG
This sequence comes from Talpa europaea, assembly GCF_964194135.1. Classification (NCBI taxonomy): domain Eukaryota; kingdom Metazoa; phylum Chordata; class Mammalia; order Eulipotyphla; family Talpidae; genus Talpa; species Talpa europaea. The sequence goes on along the minus strand of NC_140079.1, from coordinate 44,917,349 downwards.
TTGATCCTTTTTTATCTTTGTGAGTCTCGCTAGAAGTTTGTCTATTTTTTTATTGCTTCAAAGAACTTTTTTTCTGGTTTCATTGATCTTTTGGATTGTCTTTTTTCTATTTCATTATTTCTGCTTGAGTTTTTATAATATCCTTTCTTCTACTATGTTTTTATTGTTGTTTTTTCTCTAGTTCTTCAATATGGTAGATTACATTGGGTTTTTTGGGTACTTTCTTGTTTCTTGATGTGTGTCTGTACTGGTAATTCTTTCCTTTTATTACTGCTTTTACTGTTTCCCAAACATTTTGGAAGGTTGTGTCCTCACTGTCATTCATCTCAAGGTATTTTTAAATTTCTCTTTTGATTTCCTCTTTAATCCAGTGGCCTTTCAGTAGCATGTTCTACAATGTCCATGTAATGGGGAAGAGAAGTTGCCTGCTTTATTTTCATGGTTTATTTCTAGTTTGATGCCTTTATTATGAGAGAAGATAGATGGTATTTGTTGATATTTGTCTTGTATCCCAGTGTGTGGTCTATCCTGTAGAGTGATATCTGTGCACTTGAGATAATGTGTACTCATATTTTTTGTGGTGCAGTGTCTTATAAATGGCTCTTAGGCTCATGTGGTCTAGATCTTTGTTTAGGGTTATTGCATCCTTGTTCATATTGCTTGTCTCATTAATGGATGTGGCGCACAAGGTTCCTTTTAAGTTAGATAAGAGCTGGAGCTTGATTGATCCCAAGTTATGACCTGACTCTTGGTGAGCGCTAAGTGTTGAGTCTCCTACTACACATGTATTTTCTCTAATGTCTGTTTACAGAGGTGATAATAAATGTTTAATATATTTTGGTGATCCTTCATTTGGTGAATATTTGTTAATGAGTTATGTCTTCCTGTGGTATATTTCCTTGATTATTATGTAGAATCCATCAGTGTCTCTTGTCACCATTGTTAGTTTGAAGTATATATTTTTCATTTTTATTTATGATTTTTGTGTTGTTCATTTTTGTACAATGGTTGATTTCTCCTCTCAGGTGTTGTCCCCATAAAAGTACCACTACCAAGACACCGTGAACCTTCTCCATAGACTTTTGTGTTCTTCCCTCATGTTTTGATCCCTCTCTCTCCCCTCCCCTGCTGAATGTCTCTGATTTATAGTTTGCCTGCTAGTTTTGTCTTTTTTTTTCTGATCCCTCTATGATCATATGATTTTTATTTTTCTTTTTGTTGATGTGTTGGATTATACTGATTGATTTTCGTATATTGAACCATCCTTGTGCCTTGGGATGAGTCCCACTTGATCGTGGTGTACTATCCCTTAGATGCATTTGAGTCTATTGGCAAGGATTTTGTTAAGGATTTTTGTTATCAGTGTTCATTAGGGAGAAATTGGCCTGTGATTTTCTTTTTTTTGTGTGTGCTGTCTTTGTTTGGATTTGGTATTAGTGTAATGCTGGCTTTGTAGAACATATCTGGTAGTATTCCTTCTTTGTTAATTTTTTGAAAGAGTTTGTGTAGGATAGGCACTAATTCACTACTGAACGTTTGGTAGAAATCATTTGTGAAGCCGTCTGGGCCTGGACTTTTGTTTTTGAGGAGTGCTTTGATTACTACCTCAATTTCACTGCTGTAGTTGGTCTGTTTAGTTGTTCTATTTCTTCTTTGTCCAGTTTTGGATGATTATATTGTTCTAGGAATTTGTCCATCTCTTCTAGGTTGTTGAATTTGTTTGCATATATGTGTTCATAGTAATCTCTGATTATTCTTTTGATTTCTACTGAGTCTTTTGTGATTTCTCCTCTTTCATTTGTGATCCTATTTATATATGTTTTTTTCCCATTTTTTTGTGAGCCTGGCTAGAGGTTTGTCTGTTTTGTTTATTTTTTCAAAGAACAGACTTTTGGTTTCATTCATCTTTTTGATTTTTTTTAAATTTCTTTTTTTCAAAGATTTATTTATTTATTTACACAAGAACAGGGGTACAGGCTAGATGCGCGGGAGGGTGAGAGGATTCACCAGAGGTAGAGCGGGGAACAGAACAGGTAGACTGACAAAATACACTGCTAAGGGGAGCATCAGGTGAGACAGGAGAGGTCTGCTGAGCCATGTGGGACCCTCGCCGGCTGGCTGGAATCGAACTGGCCTTGCAGAGGCTGTGGACAGCTTTCACAGTGCGGTGCTCAACCGTCTGCACCACCAGGGGAGATCCTCTTTTTTTAGCTTCTATTTCATTTATTTCTGCTTTGGTTTTTATTATTTCCTTTCTTCTACTGACTTTTACTTTTTTTTGTTGTTCTTTTTCTAGCTCTTTGAGATGTGGGATTAGGTTGTTCTTTGAGTTCTTTCTTGTTTCTTGTTGTGGGCCTGTATTGCTAAATATTTTCCGTTTATTACTATTTTTGCTGTATCCCATACATTTTGGAAAGTGGTGTCCTCCTTGTGGTGCAACTCAAAGTATATTTTAATTTCTTCTTTGATCTCCTCATTAGTCCAGTGGTCTTCCATTAGAGTGGATTTCAATCTCCATGAAGTGGGTGGGTTCCTTGTTATCTTTTCATGATTTATTTCTGGTTTGATGCCTTTATGATTCGAGAAGAGATTTGGAATGATTTTGATATTCATGTATCTGTTGATGTTTATCTTATGGTCTAGTATGTGATCGATTCTAGAGAATGATCCATGTAAGCTTGAGAAAAATGTGTACTCAGATTTTTTTGGGTGCAGTGTCCTATAGATGTGTGTCCTATAGATGTGAGTTCTATGTCTTTATTTAAGGCTCTAGTGTTTTTATTTATTTTTTGTCTTGTTGATCTGTCCATTGGTGAGAGTGGAGTGTTGAAGTCTCCCACTATATATATATTTTCTTTAATGTCTGTTTTCAGAGCTGATAATAAATGTCTAATATATTTTGGTGCTCCTTCATTTGGTGAGTATATGTTGATGAGTGTTATATCTTCTTGATGTAGTGTCCCTTTGATCATAATGTAGTGTCCCTCTGTGTCTCTTTTTACTTTTTTAAATTTGAAGTCTGTTTCATCTGATATAAGTATGGCTGTTCCTGCCTTCTTTTTTGGTCCATTTGATTATAGGATTGTTTTCCAACTTTTTATTTTCAGTCTGTGTTTATCAATTGTGATTAAATATGTTTCCTGGAGACAATAGAAGGATGGATTTTGTTTTTTAATCCAGCTTGCTACTCTGTGTCTTTTTATTGATGAGTTTAGTCCATTCACATTTAGAGTTAATATTGATATGTTGGCATCTGTATTTGTCATTTTGTTTGTGTTTTGTAATTTCATTCCATTTTATTCTGTTCTTGATCATTCCTCTGTTGGTTTTGGCTCTAGGACTTCTTATAGAATTTTTTTGAGGGGGGGTTTAGTTGTAATGAATTTCTGGAGTTTCTGTTTGTCTGAAAAGTTCCATATTTTTTCTTCATAGAGGAAGGAGAGCTTTGCAGAGTAAAGTATACTTGGTTGGCATTTGCTGTCTTGAAGTTTGTTGAATATGTTACTCCATTCTCCTCTTGCCTGTAGTGTTTCTTCGGAGAAGTCTGAGGTTAACCTCATTGATTTTCCCTTATAAGTTATCTGTTTCTTCCCCCTTGCCAGTTTCATTATTTTTTCTTTGTCTTGGATTCTTGCAAGCTTTACTATTAGGTGTCTTGCTGTAGTTTTCTTTTCATTGTGGTAATTGGGTGTTCTTCTCGCTTCTTGTATGTCTATATTCGTCTCCTTTTTCATACTTGGGAAGTTTTCATCAATTATCTCCTTTAATTATTTCTCAGATCCTTTGTCTCTCTCTTCACCTTCTGGAATGCCTATAATTCTTATATTTCCTCTCTTCATGGTGTCTGATAATTATCTAAGCGTATTTTCATTATTCTTCCTTTATACTTCTCTGTTTTTCTCTTTTGGTTCTTTCTATATCTGTATCTTCAAAAGTACTGATCCGTTCTTCCATTTCCTCAGTTCTGTTTCCAATGCTTTCCCCAGAGCTCTTTGTCTCCTCCGGCAACTTTTATTTTCCTCCTTTTCTTTTATTTCCTTTCTTAAGGTCTCATTTTCCTTCTTCAGTTCATTGATTATTTGTCTCATCTCATTTTACTTTTTAATCATGATGATTATTAATTCTCTATCTACAGGCAGAGAAGTTCTTCCATGTCATTGTTGAGCTCTGGTGACTGATTTTATTTTTGTGGTGTGTCCTTTTCCTGTGGGTTTGCTTGGTTATCTGTATTTTTCCTTCTCCCTACTGTTTGCTTTCTAATTTGTTCTATGCATTGGCATGTTGGGCCACTGGTGTTGGTGGGCATCTCTTTGGATTTCTCCTCCAGGGGTGTCAGAAACTGTTTACCAGACTGAGACCAGCACTTGTAGGCCAAAACTCCACCAGGGTGTTGATGCTGTGTCTATGTTGCTGGGCACTCTCTCTTACAGTTCACTTCCTCCTTATTACTCAGTTCCAGCAGGGAATCAGTTAGTTGGTGATTTTGCTCTGGCCAGTAGGTGACGCAAGAGACCTGTGCTTGCTGACCTGTGGTTTTTCCCAGTAGTTCTCTCAGAAATGGAGGTGGGTAGGGGAGCACCTCCACACAGGGGCTTTTGCTCATTCTGGGTGCTGTGTCTGCCCCATGTTCACCCAGTGCTGTGCCCGTGGCTGTGTGGGTCTCGTGCCCTGAATTCTGTGCTCTAGTTCTCAGTCTCAGGTTCTCAGATCTAAAACTATGGCTGTTACCCTGTGCAATGCCCATTATTATGGGGTGTCCCATGCCCAGAATCCTGTGCCTAGCTCTCAGTTCCAGAATGGGTTCTTGCTCATGCCTTGTTTTCCTTCTTACCCCTGTTTGCATGACCCACCCCCTCTCAGAGCCTGAGGGCGGTTTTGGAAACCCTGGCTTCCAACTATTAGGAAGTTGGTTATTTTGTTCTGATCACTAGGTGACACCAGGGAGCTTTCCTAATATCCTTCCAGAGCTGTGCCTTTTTTCCCCTGTGGGTCTCAGGGGAACTGAGTGGGGGTGGCGTGGAATGGCTCAATGCCGTGGGGATGCTGTGTCTGCCCTGCGCCATGCATTGTGGGGATCCCATACCCTGGATTTCGTGTCCCGGGTCTCAGTTCCGAAGCCCTCAGAAACCCTCAGATCTGGAACGTGGGCTGTAGCCCAATTCAGTGTCTGCAGAAATGGCGTGTTTTGCACCCCGCTTCCGTGCCCAGGTGTCCGGTTTTTGATTACTCAGTGAAGGTCATTCACCTCAGTGATGGTTCCCATGTGTCTCCGCATGAACCTAGGTCATGCGCGGGGACCTAGGCAGTTGCTATCAGTGTATGTTTTTTGAGTATGTGCTTGCTTTTCCGCACAAGCTTACCAGCTGGCCTTGGGCTATTGGCCGGTCTCTCCATGGAGTCCTTATCATCCTTTAATGGTGCCAGGAGCTGTTTTCTCACCTCTGTGGGATTCCTGCATGGTTCTCCACAGTTCCCGTTCTTGGGGTGCGGTGCTTACAGTAGTTCCTTTCCACTCACAGTCCCGCTTGATCTGTAGTTTGTTCTTGTGCAAAACACCTGGATGTGTCATATATTACTGGTCGCACTTTATGTCTCTCATTTTTGCCTCAGTCTTATATAACTTGGCTGTCATCCTATTACTTAATTGTAACAATTATTCTGTATTGATGTTGTTTTTTTCTTTCTGTTGTTGGACTGTGCCAGCATTGTGGGTGGGGGAGGGTAGCAGGATTCTGAGTTTACCTCTCTTTTCATCCTCTTTTGTGAGCAGTTTGCCAGAGTCATCCCTTTATCTTTCGTGTCCTGGTTTTCACAGGGACCTGCTGATTTTCCTTCCTATTAACTTTTTTTTTTTATGGGAGGACTTACTCAGTGTTTTCCCACCACCATGTTGATATCTCTCTTTCTCTCTCTGTGATTCACTCCATCTTATTGCTCATTCAGCATGTCCTGAATTTGTTTATCATTTATATATTGATGTTTGTGTGGTCTGTTTCCAGTTATTTTCTTGTTAAATTTATTGAGGTAATGTTGAATTATATCATAGTAAATGTCTTTGCGTATTAGTTTACACCCCTACAATTGCATGCTATTTACCATCCTCATCACCAAAGCCCCAGGAATACTCCCTTGTACCTACATCTCCCCTTTGTTCCCACCCCACAACATACCTCTTTTGGTAGCCTCACTCGTAGTCCAAAATGCTCCTCCTTCTCCTAATTTCACCACTCCCCCACCTCTCATTGTCTCCTTTTACCATTTCTGGATACCTCAGATCAATGGTCAAGTTTCAAGGTTTGTCATTATCTGACCTTATGCTTAGTTTCTCTATATTCCACATATAAGTGAAACCACCTGTTATTTATTGTTCTCCTGACTTATTTAGCTCACCTTAACCCTTCCAGCTCCATCTGTATTGAGGCAAAGTCATGTGTTTACCTTTTGAGATCATGTAGTATTCTGTGTGTGTGTATGCCCAACTCACATATATATACAACATCTTCTTGATGCAGTCATGTCTTTTGGGTCATTTAGGTTGTTTCCATATCATGGCTATTGTATGTGAATAGATATAGGCAAGGCATGCAGGTTCTTTGTTGAATTAGTGTGTTTTTGTTTCATTTAGGTAGATGATTAGAAGTGGAATGATGAGATATATGGCATATCTGTTTTTAGTGCTTTCGTGAACTCAACATAGCTTTCCATAAGGGCTGGATCAGTCTACATTCTCACCAATATTGTAAGAGGGTTTCTTTTTTTCACAATCTTGCCAACACTTTTGATTTTTATATGGACCATTCTCATAGGTTTGAGATGGTATCTCATGGCTTTAATTTGCATTTCTCTGATGATAATTGATCATGAGCATTTTCTCATTAGTCCCTTGGCTTTCTATATGTATTTTTGGGGTAAATGTCTATTTCATTGTTTCCCATTAATTTGTTGGGTTATTTGTTTTCTTTTTGTTGAGTTTTCTGAGTTCTGTGTGTTCATTGACATTGTAAATGTCAGTCCTTTGTCAGATGTACAGTGTACAAATATTTTTTACAAATTTTTTCCATCATGGTAATCCAGTGACCTATAGTTCTTTTTATTGGGGAGAGCTTATCCTATAGGGAGCACCCTAGGTTTTCTGTACATATTTCTCTTCAGTCAAGGGTATGTGTCTCCACACTGATTAGCTGTCTCCTCCCCAGGATCCTTTTGAGTACCTGCCTTGCAGTTGCAATCTGTGACTCTACCTTTGACTATACACTCCAGGTGTCTCTCTCCACATTCATCTTGTTCATTTCTAATACATACTGAACATACATAAATACACATTTTAAATTAAAAAAATGCTCTCAGTGGACTTCACTTGCCTGCAAAGCTAATACACTATTTCATATTCTCTTTCAATGAAAAAGACCTTGGATGTATCCCGTATTACTGGTAGCAATTTATGTCACCCATTTTTGCCTCAGTCTTATATAACTTGGCTGTCATCCTATTACTTAATTGTAACAATAATCTGATATTGATGAACCCAGTAGAATCTTCTCTTTTAACACATTAAACACATTGATTATCAGTCAATTAGTCAATCAGATAAACAACCACAACAATCTCTGGTCTGAATTATGCAGGTGAGGCTCCTAGGTAATCCTTGGTATAAGTTCTGTGCTCACATTCTCTTTGAATGTCCTCCTGATGCTCCGACTGTACTCTCAGACTCAACTGTATGGACGCTCATCTACCCTGTGGATGTCCAAATCTTACATGTGCTGTTACCACTGGATACTGAAGCTCTGTTTCCAGAAAGGGCAGCAGGGTGGTGGTTAACACTGGTTCATGCCTGACTTAGGTATTCAAAGGCAGCACCAATGCCCCATCCAGCCTAAAGTTCCACATGCTGAGCAGTAACAGCAGAGGAGATATTTCCAACTGCCTACATAGGCTCATTAAGCCCTGTTTCCATTGTTACTCCTCCTTGCCACCTCCTTCTTTTCAATATAATACTGGAAGTCCTAGCTAGAGCAATAAGACAAGAGAAAGACATACAAGAAATCCAAATAGGGAAGGAAGAAGTTAAACTATCACTATTTGCAGATGGTATGATAATATACATAGAGAACCCCAAAAACACAGAAAAACTAATTTAACTAATCAATTACTTTAGTAAAGTGGCAGGATACAAAATCAATGCACACAAATCAGTAGCCTTCCTCTCCACAAACAATAAATCTGAAGAAGAAATCAAGAAAACCATTCCTTTTATTATTGAAACAAAAAATCAAATACTTGGGAATAAACCTAACAAAAGAAGTAAAGGACCTATGCAAAGAAAAATATAAAACACTGTTAAAAGAAATAGAAGAAGACACAAATAAATGGTTAGACATCCCCTGCTCAAGGATCAGAAGAATTAACATTATCAAAATGGCCATCCTACCAAAAGCAATTTACAGATTCAATGCTATTCCAATAAAAAATTCAATGTCATTCTTCAAAGAAATAGAGAAAAAATTGATGAAATTCATATGGAGCCACAAAAAACCCTGAATAGCCAACATCCTCCTAAAAAAAAAAGAAGGAAATGGAGGTACCACTCTCCCAGATTTCAAGCGATACTACCAAGCCATAATAATCAAAACTGCATGGTATTGGAACAAGAACAGATATACGGACCAATGGAACTGAATAGAAAACCCAGAAATAAACCCACAGATTTATGGTCGACTAACCTTTGACAAAGGAGCAAAGAATATGCACTGGGGCAAAGAAAGTTTGTTCAATAAATGGTGCTGGGAAAACTGGGTCGCTACATGCAAAAGAATGAAGCTTGACTACTACCTCACACCATGCACAAAAATCAATTCAAAATGGATTAAAGAACTAGACATAAGACCTGAAGCCATAAAATACACAGAAGGAAATACAGGCGAAACACTTCATGACGTGCACCTCAAAGACGTCTTTATAGACACGTCACCCAAAGCAGTGATAGTGAAGGCAAAGATAAACAGCTGGGACCGCATCAAATTAAAGAGCTTCTGCACAGCAAAAGAGACAATAACCAAAACAAAGAGAAACCCCACCGACTGGGAGAACATTTTTGTACACAACACTAATGATAAAGGACTGATGACAAAAATCTACAAAGAGCTGATGAGACTCAACACAAATAAAGAAAATAATCCAGTCAAAAAATGGGCAGAAGAGCGAAAAAGAAACTTCTCTGAAGAGGAAATGTAAATGGCCAACAGGCATATGAAAAAATGTTCAACATCACTTGTCATCAGGGAAATGCAAATCAAAACTACAATGAGGTACCACCTGACACCAGTGAGAATGGCACATATTAAAAAAGCTAGCAACAACAAATGTTGGCGAGGTTGTGGAGAAAAAGAAATTCTCCTGCCTTGCTGGTGGGAGTACATACTGGTCCAACCACTATGGAGAGCTGTGTGGACATTTCTTGACCTACTAAAGATAGAGCTTTCATATGGTCCAGCAATTCCACTCCTAGGTATTTACCCAATTGACACAGAAACACTGATTCCAAAGGGCACCTGCACCCCTATGTTTATAGCAGCACTATTTACAATAGCTAAGCTTTGGAAACAACCCAAATGCCCAAAAATAGATGACTGGATTAAGAAAACGTGGTACATATACACAATGGAATATTACTCAGCAGGCAAAGAAGACAAACACATGCAGTTTGCAGCAACATGATGGAACTGGAAGGGATCATGCTCAGGGAAATAAGTCAGAAAGAAAAAGAAAAATACCAGATGGTCTCACTCATAGCAGGAATCTAGAAAACCTAAATAAGGGACCAGGAAAAAGAATAACTATAAGAAAGAAAAAATCAAAATCAACAAACAACTATGAACTAGAGACACACTATGGGGGTGGGGGCCGGGGAAAGGAGGGATTGGAGTCAAAATAAGGGGGTTGCAATTGTATGGGGAATATAAAAATAAAATAAAAAAAGAAAACAAAGAAAATGCATACATTGTGCAAAAATGAAAAATGATGTATTATATAAAATAAAATATTAAAAAAACCCAAAAACCAAAAAGCAACTATAAACCAGAGACACACTATGGGGGTTGGTGGGGAGGAGGGAGGAGGATCAAAACAAGGGAGGGTGGGATTTGTATGGGGACTATAACTAAGATGAAAATGCATACATGGGCCTCCCTGGTGGCGCAGCGGTTGAGCGCTGGTTTGCGAAGCTGCCCGCGGCCTCTGCGGCACCAGTTCGATCCCCGGCTGCTCCCCTACCACCGGAGGAGGGTCCCCCATGGCGCGCAGACCTCTCCTGCCGCCTGCTGCTCCCCTCAGCAGTGTATTTCGGTCCCTCTGCCTCCTCTGCTCCCCGCTCTGGCTCTGGTGAATTCTCTCACCCTCCCACGCTTCTGACTGTACCCAGTGCATGTATAAACAAAACAAACAAACAAACAAATAAAACATGCTTCTATAAAAAAAAAATTAAAAAAATGCATACATTGCACAAAATGAAAAATGATGTAAAAATATATAAAATAAAATAAAATAAAAAATAAAAAAAGATTTATTTATTTATGCATACAAGAGCTGGGGTACAGGCCAGAGATGCAGGGGGTGAGAGCATTCACCAGAGACAGAGTGGGGCACAGAACAGGCAGACTGACTGAAGTGCACTGCTGGGGGAGCAGTGGGTGAGACAGGAGAGTCTGCTGAGCCATGTGGGTTGCTCCCTGGAGGGCCAGGGCTTGAACTCATGCTGCATTGGCTGCGGAATGCTTCATAGTGGGTTGCTTAACACCTTGCTCCACCAGGGAGGCCCTCTTGTTTGAATCTTATTTGATCATCCAAACTCCCTGTTTAACAGAGGTTGGTTTATTTTTCCTTCATTTTATCCTAAGACACAAACTGGAATTGATATTCTAACTTGACTCAAAATTCATTATGTTTTATATTCCTGCAACTCACACACTGACACACAAAACTAGTCTCTGCTAATTGCTGAGCTGGGTCCTGACTTTTAACCTCTCCATTTCAATCTTGTATCTAGTAAAATGAAGGGCTGAATCGAAGTTTCTGTGCATCTTTCAGCTCTGAGATTCTGTGACCAACTCATTTAAACAGTCAGGGCTCTCCCTCAAAATGACCTGCTCATGTGTTCAGCCTGAACTGCAGCAATATTCAGCGTAAAAGACACCCACTCAACAAACTGGGTGGCAAGAACTGCCTCTTAAAAAGCATCTGGGTAATGGTAACAGCCATCTGTTTTGTCCCCTGGAATCGTCATACAAATAACTAGCAAAGTAAAGCCACAACAGGTGTGCCCTATTTTTTATAGCACAATGCAATTGGAGGAATTGAAAATTGGTTTAGGTTTTGTGAGATTTGGGTTTCTATCCCCTATATCATTGATTCTGGAAGGACAAGCTACACTTCACTTCTCCAGGCTTCCTTTACCTAGCTATCTATTAAATATACTTTGTTGAAATAGAGAAAATAAAATGTTATTTAAAACGATATTAAATGTTTCACAGAAATTCCAACTTTGAGATTCTAACTTTGGTCTAAATTTATGGGAATTTTGTTTTCAGGTATGTCGGGCCCGTGGGAAAACATAGTTTTCTAAGTGTCTCAGACTTTTTTGCCAGTGACCTACCTTCTAGCACAGGTGACCTAAGTGATGACATGTAGCCTTGAGATGTAGTCCACATGTGCCCATAGCACATAACTGTAACCTTGATGTATAGTTCACATGCCAACTAAACTAGGCCTCAACTTGATCCTGTGTCAGTTTTGTCTATAAATTATATAAAATTTCCTTGACAGGGGGCACTCCCTTGGCAAGGGCCTACTGCTGCTACTAGAGCCCAGGGGGGCTGCTGCTTTTGCTACCTGTGTATCTTCTGCTGCCTCATAGTAAAGACTTGTTCCTGCTCCCACTCATGGGCTTCATGACCTGTTTTCTCATCTACTACTATTGAGAACCAGGTAAGCTCATAGCCGAGGCCCTGTAAGGTGGCACACTTACTTGCATGCATTCATTTATCCATTGTGCGTTGGTCACTTCCTCTTAGCCAAATTCTCTGGTAAACTATTTCTGGACCAGTGAGATATTCAGCACTTTTCTAATCATGCCTAGTTGCTCAGAGATCCTGAAAGGGGTGGGAGCTGGACTTTGCTTTAACTCTGCTCCTCCACTCATTTTAGACAGTGTTAGGAGCAAAAGGAGTTTCTGAGTGTTAACTACATAGTGGATACCTATCTATTCCTAGTAAGTAGCAGGAATAAACTGGAAGACCCTAGTTAGGGAAATAATTCTTCAGCTTCTCAACCTACTTTTGACTGGAATTATATAAATGTCAGCATGAAAAATCATTCAAAAGTATTGTTTTTTGGCCCTACATCTTTCTTTCGATTGCTTGTCCCCAATGATGTTTTATTTCTTTTACAAAAATAAATTTTGATAGAAAACAAAAATCACTGTCTTCCATTCTCCACACCTTCCTTGTGGATTGGGCAATTTTTAAGTCACAAGTGCTAGTCCAAGGTCTTGAACAAATCACCTAATATCCTGGCCACAGTTTCTTCATATTAAATTATAGGGGCATTATATAACCAGGCTAAGATCCTCCAAATGCTAAGCACTATCACTCTATGAAATAAATGGACATTTTTTGGAGGCATAAATTTCCTAGATTTAAAGGAAAACATTGTCACCCATTGACCAAAGTCATCAAGGAAGATGCATATAAATTTCACTTTGCTTCAGTACTTATTGTCAGCACATAGTGATTCACTTTGTCTCTTGTGGATTTTTTTCCCCCCGTCTCCTAAGCTGTTTAGAGGATAGAAGCCATATCTAAAACACTATACTAAATCACATTATACTGGCATTATTAAATGAAATGTTTACTGTTTAAAATGAGTGAATCTTATTAATATTTCATATACTTGCAGGGAAGAATATGAAGTGCCCTCTGGGAGCATGGACAATGGGTTAGAGTGATTTGATAGCAATGGTCTTAAATTTAACGAAGGGTAAATTTGGTGCAGAACTAATGAGAAGGACATGAGGCAAAAGATGATGCCAGTGAGGACTCTGAGCCAGGTGATCTCAACCTTGGTTTCCATGAAGATTTTTAACATTCACTCTGAGCTCAATGCCTCTACAACAAAAATGGGAAGTCATGAGGCAGAAGGAAATCTGGGAACTAATATTGAGAAAAACAGCTGCCAGGCATTAAGAATTTCAATCCAGTTCCCAGTACAGTTTAATAATATGTGCCAAAGACAGGACAGAACATGGCGGCAAGGAAACGCTGCAAGTAAGATCTTCCATTAAAAAAAAGTTAATAGGGAGGAAAAGCGGCAGGTCCCAGTGAGAACTGGGACAAGGAAGATAAATGGGTGACTCCAGCAAACTACCCAAAGAAGAAAGTTGCCATAAAAGAGGACTAGAAGGGAGGAAAGCGCAGAACCCTGCTACCCTCCCCCATCCACAAAGTCAGCACTCTCCGACCAACAGAAAGGAGGAAAAAACAAAAAAAAACTAAAACAATCAACAAGAACAAACCACACATCAAGCGGGACTGTGAGTGGAAAGGAATTATTTCAGCCACCACACCCCGTGAACTGGAGCTATGGAGAACCCTGCAGGTTTGCCGTGGAAGTGAGCAAAGGGCTCCAGGTGCCAATAGAGAAAAACAAAGTCTCCTGGAGACCTACAAACAGCCCCAGGCCAGCCTGTAAGCTTGTGTGGAAAAGCAGTGTGCTTGAAAAGGATACGCAGATAGTGGCTGCCCAGGACCCCACGCCTGCGACCTAGGCTTGCGGGGAGATGCACTGGGGCCCTCACTGAGGTGAATGTCCCTCACTGAGTAAACAGAAACCAGGCGCCCGGACAAGGGAGTGGGGTGCAAAAGGCGCCATTTCTGTGGACACTGAACTGGGCTACAGCCTGCGTCCTAGACCTGAGGGCTTTGGAACTGAGACCCGGAGCATGAAATTCGGGGCGTGGGAGCCCCACGATGGTGGGGCACAAGGAGATACAGCACCCCAAAGCCATTGAGGCTCTCCACACCACTCCCACTCTGTCCCCCTGTCCCATGGGGTAAAAAAAAACAGCTCCCCAAGGACACTAGGCGAGATCTCTGGTGCCGCCTAGCAACAAGAAAAAAAATCACCAACACCCCATAGAAGAGGGACCTTTCTTCAGTAAAGACTGCTTGAAACCAGCAGAAGGCTCCCAGAGGAGTCAGAGGTGAGCTGGGAAGTTCGCCCAAGCCAGGCCCCTTCTGACCAGCAGTCTGAGCCCAGAAGGGGAGCAGGCATCCATGGTTGGGGCAGAACGGGTGCACGGAAGAGTGTGCCTGTCTCCGAATTGCCATTTTAGAATAGGGACTGTTCTTCAATAAAGACTGCTTGAAACCAGCAGAAGGCTCCTGGAGGAGCCAGAGGTGAGCTGGGAAGTTCGCCCACACCAGGCCCCTTCTGGTCAGCAATCCTAGCCCAGAGGGGGAGCGGGCACCCAGAGCTGGGGCAGACCGGGCACGCAGAAGAGTGTGCCTGTATCCAAATTGCCATTTTAGAATAGGGACCTTCCTTCAGTAAAGAATGCTTGAAACCAGCAGAAGGCTCCCGGAGGAGTCAGAGGTGAGCTGAGAAGTTTGCCCAAGCCAGGCCCCTTCTGACCAGCAGTTCGAGCCCAGAGCGGGAGCTGGCACCCACGGCCAGGGCAGATCCAGCGTGCAGGAGAGTGTGCCTGTCTCCAAATCGCCATTTTAGAATAGGGAACTTTCTTCAATAAAGACTGTTTGAAACTGGCAGAAGGCTCCTAGAGGAGCCAGAGGTGAGCTGGGAAGTTTGCCCATGCCAGGCCCCTTCAGGCCAGCAGTCTAAATCCAGAAGGGGAGCGGGCACCCATGTCCGGGCAGACCTTGGCGTGGAGGGTGTGCCTGTCTCCAAAGCGCCATTTTAGAACAGGGAGCTTTCTTCAACAAAGACTGCTTGAATCTGGCAGAAGGCTCCCTGTGGAGCCAGAGGGAGAAGGTTCCCTGCACAGTCAGAGGTGAGCGGAAAGCCTCCACAAGCACAGTCCCACCTGGCAGGAAGTAGGAGCCCAGAGGAGGATCCAGAGATTTGGAACCCAGAGTGCAATCCAGCTTCCCCACCTCCAGGGAAGTATGTGGGACTTAAAGATGCACATTTGTAACTAAACACAGAAAGAGGAGAGATTCTGTGACAGTGACCATTAACATACTCAAAGTACCACTGCCTCACCAGACTTCTGGCATAACAGTTTTTGACTCTTTTAGATTGCCAGTTTCTGAAACTCCCGAAAGAACACCCGAAAAAGATGCCAGACAGTACCAGTGGCACAGTGTCCCAACACATAAGGCAAATTAGAAGACAGGCAGCAGGGGAAAGAAAAACTACAAGCAAATTAGCAACACCTTAGAAAAAAGATACAACACACACACACACACACACACACACAACACCCACCACCTTGCAACTATGGTGACTTGGAAGAACTTCTGAGCTTTCCAGAAAAAGAATTTAAAATTGCTGTGATGAAAAAACTGATGGAAGTCATTAAGGAAAACAACGCTCAGAAGAATGAAATTGAATCCCTAAAAAGGGAAGTAAAAGAAATGCAGGAGATCAAAGAATTAATGGAAGTGCTAAAGAAATCTGGGAAAAGCAATGAAAACAGAATAGATGAAATGGAAGAACGAATAAGTACCCTTGAAGACACAGAAATAAAAGGAACCAAAACAGAAAAAGAAAGAGAAGTACGAAGGAAAAAGACTGAAGAAAGACTTCGGGAACTATCTGACTCCAAGAAGAAAGGAAATATAAGAGTTATAGGAATCCCAAAAGGAGAGGAGAGAGTAGGAACAGAGAAAATATTCAAGGAAATAATTGAAGAGAATTTCCCAAACGTGAAGAAGGAGCTGAAATTGATAAACAAGAAGCAAGAACACAAAACTTCCATGATGAATGGAAAAATACAGCAAGACACATAATAGTAAAGCTCCCAAGAATCCAAAACCAGGAAAAAATATTGAAGCTGACAAGAGAAAAGAAACAGATAACATTCAAAGCAAAACCAATCAGACTGACATCAGACTTCTTCGAAGAAACACTACGGGCAAGGAGAGAGTGGAGGGACATAGTCAACAGACTCCAAGAAAACAGATGCCAATCAAGAATACTCTATCCTGCAAAGCTCTCCTTCCTCTGTGAAGAAAGAATAAGGACCTTCCCAGACAAACAGAAACTCTGGAATTTCATTACAACTAAACCCCCACTCCAAAAAATACTACAAGGAGTCCTAAAGCCAGAAACTCAGAGGGACAAATAAAACAAAATAAGGCCAAAAAAAGTTATCAAAAGAATAAATAAATAAAATCAAAGGAAAGACAAATACAATGGCAAATACAGATGCTAACATATCAATATTAACTCTAAATGTAAATGGACTAAACTCTTCAATAAAAAGACACAGAGTTGCAGCCTGGATTAAGAAACAAAACCCAACCTTTTGCTGTCTCCAGGAAACACATTTAGCTACAAAAGATAAAAATCGACTCAAAGTAAAAGGAGGGAAAACAATCCTACAAGCAAATGGACAAAAAAAGAAAGCAGGAACAGCTATACTTATATCAGATAAAATAGATTTCTAACTCAAAAAGGTAAAGAGAGACCCCAACGGTCACTACGTTATGATCAAGGGGACAATACTTCAAGAAGAAATAACACTCATTAACATATATTCACCAAACGAAGGAGCACCAAAATATATCAGACAACTATTGTCATCTCTGAAAACAGACATCATAGAAAACACATACGTAGTGGGAGACTTCAACACACCACTATCAACAATGGATAGATCAATGAGAAAAAAAAATAAGTAAAGACGCTAAAGCTCTAAATAAGGATCTAGAGCGCTTGGGCTTAACAGACATCTATAGAACACTAAACCCAAAAAATCTGAGTACAAATTATTCTCAAGTGCACATGGATCATTCTCAAGGATTACTCACACACTGGGTCCAAAGACAAACATCAACAGATACACCAAGATTGAAATCATACCAACCATTTTTCTGACCATGAAGGCATCAAACTAGAAATAAACCATAAAAAGAAGGCAAGGAAATCTCCTACATGAGGGAGATTGAAAGCCACACTACTGGAAGACCACTGGACTAATGAGGAGATCAAAGAAGAAATTAATAAAATTCTTTGAATGGAACGACAAGGAGGACACCAATTTTCTAAATGTATGGGATGGAGCAAAATCAGTAATAAGAGGAAAATATATAGCAATAGAGGCTCACATCAAGAAACAAGAAAGAACTCAAAGAAACGACCTAATCTCGAAGATCAAAGATCTAGGAAAAAAACAACAAAAATCCCCAAAACCAGTGGAAGAAAATAAATAATAAAAACCAAAGCAGAAATAAATGAAATTGAAACTAAAAAAAACCCCAAAAGATCAATGAAACCAAGAGCTGGTTCTTCAAAAAAATAAATAAAATAGACAACCCCCTAGCCAGGCTCACAAAGGAAAAAAGGGAGAAAACACAAATAAACAGGATCATAAATGAAAGAGGAGAAATCACAACGGACACAGCAGAAATCAAAAGAATAATCAGTAATTACTATGAACAGTTATATGGAAACAAGTTCAACAATCTAGAGGAGATGGACAAATTCCTACAACTCTACAATCACCCAAAGCTAGATAAAGAAGAAATAGAACACCTAAACAGACCAATTACAAGCAGCAAAATTGAAATGGTAATCAAAAACCTCCCCAAAAGCAAAAGCCCAGGACCTGATGGATTTACAAATGAATTCTACCAAATGTTTAGAAACGAATTAGTGCCTATCCTTCACAAACTCTTCCAAAAAATTGAGAAGGAAGTGATAATACCAAATACGTTCTATGAAGCCAACATTACACTAATACCAAAACCAAACAAGGACAACACAAGAACGAAAATTACAGGCCAATCTCGCTAATGAACACTGATGCAAAAATCCTCAATAAAATTTTAGCTATCAGAATCCAACAATGTATCCATAAGATAATTCACCACGACCAAGTAGGATTCATTCCAGGAACACAAGGATGCTCTTCAACATCTGAAAATCAATCAATGTTATTCAACACTTCAAACTATACTACAAAGCCATAATCATCAATACTGCATGGTATTGGAACAAGAACAGACACACAGACCAATGGAATTGAATAGAAAATCGAGAAATAAGCCCACAGATTTATGGTCAACCATTCTTTGACAAAGGAGCAAAGAATATGCACTAGAGCAAAGAAAATTTGTTCAATAAATGGTGCTGGGAAAACTGGGTCGCTACATGCAAAAGAATGAAGCTTGATTACTACCTAACACCATGCACAAAAACCAACTCAAAATGGATTAAAGAACTAGACTTAAGACCAGAAACCATAAAATACACAGAAGGAAATACAGGCGAAACACTCCATGATATGCACATCAAAAACATCTTTACATACACATCACCCAAAGCAGTGATAGTGAAGGCAAAGATAAATATCTGGGACCACATCAAATTAAAGAGCTTCTACACAGCAAAAGAGACAAATAACAAAAACAAAGAGAAACCCACGGAATGGGAGAAAATTTTGCGCACAACACCAATGATAAAGGACTGATCACAAAAATCTACAAAGAGCTGTTGCTACTCAACACAAAGAAAGAAAATAATCCAGTCAAAAAATGGGCAGAAGAGCTAAAAAGAAACTTCTCTGAAGAGGAAATGCAAATGGCCAACAGGCATATGAAAAAATGTTCAACATCACTTGTCATCAGGGAAATGCAAATCAAAACTACAATGAGGTACCACCTGACACCAGTGAGAATGGCACATATTAAAAAAACTAGCAACAACAAATGTTGGCAAGGGTGTGGAGAAAAAGGAACTCTTCTGCACTGTTGGTGGGAGTGCAAACTGGTCCAACCACAATGGAGAGCTGTGTGGAGATTTCTGGACCTACTAAACATAGAGCTTCCATATGATCCAGCAATTCCACTCCTAGGTATTTACCCAAAGGACATAGAAACATCAATTCCAAAGAGCACCTGCATCCCTATGTTTATAACAGCTCTAATTACAATAGCTAAGCTTTAGAAACAACACAAATGCCCAAAAATAGATGACTGGATCAAGAAGATGTGGTACATATATACCATGGAATATTACTCAGCATTCAAAAAAGACAAACACATGCAATTTTCAGCAACATGGATGTAGCTGGAAGGGATCATGCTCAGCAAAATAAGCCAGAAAGAAAAAGAAAAATACTGGAGCTGCTTTAAGGATAAAGCAGCTTAAGAAAGCTTAAAATAAGGGACCAGGAAAAAGAATAACTAAAAGAAAGAAAATATCAAAATCAAAGAACAACTATGAACCAGAGACACTCTATGGGGGGTGGTGGGCGGGGAAAGTAGTGCTTGGGGTCAAAATAAGGGTGTTTTAATTGTATGGGGAATATAAAAATAAAATTTTAATTAAAAAATAATTAAGGTCATATGGCTAAATGACAAAAAAAAATATGTGCCAAGTGGGTATTCAAAAAATAGTCCTAATAACAATAGATGATAATGATCAGTACACTGAAGGGTACAGTGGATGAATTGGGGCTTAATGCCTTCTCTGCTGTTTTTAGCTGTCTCTAACTTGGCTATGACGTGGCCATCTGTGCCTCTCCATTCCCCATTGCAAAATAAGGATCATATCATTTCCTACAGAAAATCTGTGGGCTGTGCTTTAATATCCTCCAGTGAAACATCATATATAAAAATAAAGCAGGCAGGGCCTCCTCGGTGGTGCAGCGGTTGAGCGCTGGGTTGCGAAGCTGCCCGCGGCCTCTGCGGCGCTGGTTCGATCCCCGGCTGCTCCCCGGCCACCGGAGGAGGGTCCCACATGGCGCGCAGACCTCTCCTGCCGCCCGCTGCTCCCCTCAGCAGTGTACTTCGGTCCTTCTGCCTGCTCTGCTCCCCGCTCTGGCTCTGGTGAATTCTCCCACCCTCCCGTGCTTCTGACTGTACCCAGTGCATGTATAAACAAAACAAACAAACAAACAAACAAATAAATAAAAAAGCATGCCTCTATAAAAAAAAATAAAAAAAAATAAAAAAAAAATAAAGCAGGCAACTAGAAGCCTAATGCTAACCAAGGGAATAAATTTTAAGGGAGCATATTATAAAAAAATTAAGATTCTCTAAATAATATTCTTTTTTAAAAAGATTTATTTATTGAAGCATACAAGAACTGGGGTCCAGGCCAGAGGTATGAGAGTTGGGAGGTGAGGAGGGTGAGAGGATTCACCAGAGACACAATGGGGAGCAAAACAGGTAGATCTACTGAATGCACTGCTGAGGGAAGCAGCGGGAAAGACAGGAGAGGTCGGCTGAGCCATGTGGGTTAGCTCCCTGGCTGCAGATCCAGCTCTTGCTGCAGTGGCTGGAGAACGCTTGACAGAGCTGAGACTTTAAGCCCTGTGCCAACAGGGAGGCCCCCGTTGGCAGCAGGTGAGACAGCAGGTGAGGGGAGCAGCAGGTGAGACAGGAGAGGTCTGCTGAGGCATGTGGGTTGCTCTCTAGCCAGCCCAGAGATTGAACTCTGATGCAGAGGCTCTGGACTGCTTAGTAGTGCTGAGACTTAACCCCTTGCAGCACTAGGGAAGCCCACTTTGGATTTTTTAAGTAGATGTAAATATAAATTCTAAATACATAAATTCAAGGATACAGTTATTAAATTCAATATTATATATGTCTATATTTACCCAAAATATTATGAGTTCTGAATTAATTTCTGGAGATGGTGTGCTGTGGGGTCCGGAGCACTGCAATGATGACCTTCTTTTTCTGGCTGGCACTCAGGGCACTCTGGCTGGCACTCAGGGCCCTTCGGATCAGTATCAAGAAGAGGAACACTACAGCCACAGGCACAATGACCGTTGTGATGTTATAGACCAGGACGTATACCAAGTGGCCCAGGGAGTTGCTCCAGACTTCGGTGCAGGTCAACATGGTGTAGATATCGGCCACATTGGTCACAACAAACACAGGGATGCTGGCCACCACTGCATGGGCCCAGATGTACAACACCAGTTCACGGGACTTGGCATCTGATAGTTTTCTCTCCAGGGGATAGAGGACTGAGTAGTACCTGCAAAATGCACAGGCCAAATTAATTTCACAGGGGCAGATACTCTGTAAATTAGGGGACTCTATATTAGCAAAAGTAGAAGCAAGAGTGGGAAAGGATTAACTTCTGTTATTCTGCCTAAGACAGAGGGGCCCACTGGGGAAATTAGGAAACCATACTTCAAGTTCTGAGGAATTTAGAATGTGAGAGGGATCACCAGCCAGAAAAAGGTGGCTTCCCAAATGAGCAGAGAAAAGTCCCCTCTTCATGGGACTCTCAAGATGTCCTCAGTCAGGAAAACAAGTAATTGATAGCAAATCATGACTAGTTTTATAATTATTATATCACCACCGGACAGTGATTGCTCAATTTAAGGATAAAGCAAACTTTGTAAAAAAAAAAAATTACGTAGGTTAGAGAAGCTTTAGGGAAAATTTCAAAGCCACGGAAAGAAATTTGTCCTCACACATATCAAAGCAGGCTGGTGCACAGTGTATTCATGGTGGTCACTGGCACTTTCAGCCACTCAAGGCATAAGTGTGAAGATGGGCTCTGACAAGGTCCTTCTACAAAATCACTTCAGCTGACATAAGCATGCCTGCTCAGTTTCCACTGTCCCCATGACACTCGCTCAGCAACATGAATAGCACTGAGTAGATCTAAAATGACTGCATTATTAGATTTGTGTTCAAATTAAATGAGACTTTTTTTCCCTTCAAGCTTTCACTTGATTATTCTGTAACTACCTAGTTGGAATTCCAAAAGCACCTTGTTTTAAGATCATCAATGATTTAGGGAAACTGAATAATTTTTCAGATCCCAAAATCACACCTGTTATAAAAGGGCTGCCAGTAGCCATTGGCGATAGGGTGAATTTCTTCACAAAAGCTGTGCCCACGTCTTGGCAGTCGGCAACTGCTGTAATTCACCTTACCACCCTATTGCCATCCATCCTCTCACAGGGCCAGGTAAGCAAGCATGCCTTCCTGCCACGAGGGTTTCTAAGCACCCCGTATATACTAATATGTAGGGTACACGAACCCAATTCCCATGTGAGTGTGCAAATGTTTCCCCACCCAGCGAGTAATTCTCAGAGGTCAAGGGTGTCTGAAAATTCAATTCTTTTCAACTTAATTCTCACACAATTTAGCTGGGGGTAGCATCAGTTCCACAGGGTAAGGGCTCAATCTTCCAAGACTGCCCTCCTCTTCAGAGGCAGGCCGCAAGTGCAGGTAACAGCTTGATTACAGATGGAAGGCTTCTGCAACTCCCTCCTCAGACCTCAAGGGCCAGTTGCAAGCGCAAGCTGTAGCCCTTGCTTCTCACTGACTCCCTATAAATTGGGGGTTCCCACAACCCACCCTTCTTGGGTTCCATTAATTTGCTAGAATGGCACACAGAACTCTGGAGACCCATTTACCTACCATATCACCAACGTATTACAGAGGATACAAATCCACAGCCAGGTGAAGAGAAACCTGCAACAAGATCCTAAACAAGAGAGCTTCCATCCTTTTGGAGTTTGGGGTCTGCCACGTAGCACCTGTAAGTGCTTTATTTCCCCAGCCTGGAAGCTCTTGGAGCTCCCCCTTCTTTCCCTTTGGGGATTGTATGGGCTTCATTACACAAGGCATAGTGATTAAATCATTGGTCCCTGGTGATTGCACTTGACCTCTAGCCCCTGCAAGTCAGGGGCAGGATCCCTCTATTCACATTGCTTTCCCTGCCCAGCAGCACCCATGGCAGGTATTTTCCAAAAGTTACCTTTGTAACATAAGAAGAGACACTTAAATATTCGCAACACTTGGTAAATTTCAAGGTTTGGGGCAGACTGTGAGCTAGAAACTGTGAAGATCAAATATGTACAAGAAATAGATTTCTTGGTCACCTAGGTGACCAAATCATTTATGTCTTTCGAATCACAATGTCACAGCCAGGTGCCAAGTCAGGCACCAGTTACAAAGATGACAAAACACATGAAAGATGAAGAGACACACGTGAATGTTTCCCAACTCAGCGGAAAAGATATATGGAAACAAGCAGTGAGGAACAAGGAGTTCTACGGGGCTCTACTGGGAGTTACACACAAAGAGGGTACAGGAAGGGGAGAACCTGGGAGATCGCCAAGGAAGACAGCACTATGGTGGAGTCTGGCAGGGGACAAGCTGGGGGAGAATGTTCCAGGCTGAGGAAGATATGATGCAAACACAACATGACCATGGCTGATCAGAGATGGATGGAACAGGATGCAATGTGTTCTAGATCTCTCACTGGGAGGGGAAGAAAAGAGAAAGAAATGTGTAAGTTATGCAGAATATCTTTTTATTTTTCCTCTGAATGCAGTTCGACATTTCTAATCAGAACTCTATAATTCCAGTGTGATGGCCCCACACCCACATGTGAATCCATGCCCACGAGTCCAGTGCCTCCAATCCTCGTTGGCTGACTGGCAGGTAACAAGCCAAGGCTTCACTCATTTCTGGAAAATAAACTGCAATAAAAGCACACAGCTCATTGTAAATAATTTTGTTAGCATGTAGATCTCTAGAAAATGATGCAGGCAGTGTAGGTGGCCTCCCAATTAACTTGCAGTCTTGGTGCCATGAAGCAACTATCTGAGAAAGAAGAAAGAGAAAAGATTGACTTCTCTTCATCTTCAGGCACATCACACTTCCACTTGCAAGGAATAAAATAGGAATTTAGCAGCCTTGTTTTTCTGCTAAAAGGACTGCTGGCCTGATTTTTTAATAAAGGAAAAAATATAATAGATAGGCTGTTATTAAAAAATTCTCATTATTTATATGTTTCTTTGCCTAAGGCCAAGGGCCCAGAAATAACCACAGGGATTACTGCAGTGCTTCTAGGTATACCAGCAAACTGTTCAGAATAATGTGTTCCTACTCTTGTCCAATCCTATTCTTAAAAGTCTTACAAGATTCATAGCAATATTATTCACAACAGCAAAACAAAGAAACAAGCAAATAAGCACAGTGAAAACAACTCAAAAGACAATCCACTGATGAAAGGATCAAAAAGGTTGATATCTCCATATAGTGGAATATGACTCAGCAACAAAAGGGAACGAGTACTGATACGTGCCCCAACATGGATGGGCCTTGAAAACATTCTGCTGAGTAAAAGAAGCCAAGCAAAGAAGAATACATGCTGTGTGGGCCACTGACAGGAGACACTCCAAAGGAAGCACACAGAGGCAGAGAGCAGGTGTGTGGTAGCCTGGGTTTGGGAGTGGAAATGAGAAGCGACTGTCTATGAGCACAAGGTTTCCTTGCAGCGTGACGGAAAAGTCTGAAAGTTTGACGCAGTGATGGTTGCACAGCTCAATAAATATACTAAAATGTACTAATTAAATCGGGTGCATTTTATGATACATAAACTCTATCTCAATAAAATTCTATTAAAAAAAAACCATTTCCCAGAGAGAAAAGTCCATCATTTGGACCAAATTGTTAAGGCCTCATGGAGCAGGTAGTACTCCTTCGTGGAAGGACATCTGCCATGGACACAGCATGACACCCGCTGGGATGGAGGGATACTTCTCTGGGTTCTCACTGTTGAAGTCCAGTGCTGTGCAGTGGCACTTCCCAGATATTCAAAGCTCTCTTGTTGGGCACAGAACACATGCACTGTCACTGTAAAGCAGGTTTAGCAAACTGGCGTGTTGTGGTGCATATTCAGCTTGCTGAGAGATTTGAGTGGCCCACATAAAATTTTTTAAATGAAAATTTGTCAACATTAAAAAGCGATCAAATTCTAGATACCGGATTTCTCTTTCAAGAGAATAGAAAGTCCTGCCTAAGGGGAGGAGGAGGGAGAGGGATCAGAAGGAGGGAGGGAGGAACCCAGGGGATGGTGATGGTGCACTGGTGCACTGGGGAGGAAGATTCTATGGGGACTACACCTGAGGGGTGGGGGCAAGCAAATTAGGGTATAAAAATTAAGTGATATAAAAAATAGAAAAATAAAAAAAAGAAAATAGAAAATAGAAAGTCCTGCCTAAATACACACAAGGCAACTATTAATTGTAACTGCTGAGGGATGACCCCTGTGAATAGGGATGACCCTTGTGTACCCAAATGGCCAGTGTTTCTTGACTTTGTCATCTCTCCCTGTGGATACTGAGTTTCTAGGAAGAAATTTCCAAAGAGCTGGAGTGACTCTGGCAAGATCTGAGGGCAAAATTATTTCAGACAATATATTTAAGAAAGAATATGCCAGTCAGAAGGGAAGCCTAGAGAATGAGAGAGAAACTTTAATGTGGCCTATCCAAGCACGTCATAAACGATTCATTTAATTCTTCTGAGACATTTGAGGCTCAGAAAGGATGTCACTTTGGCCAAGTAAGTAGAACCTAAAGTCAGACTTCTGGTTCCAGAGTTCCCTCTGCCAACCACTATATCAACAGTTTCTCCTACTGTGCTGGGGGGCTACGTGTGCTCTTCAGGCAAATAATCCTCAGATCAATGACACTGTGCTGCTGATGAAATCAGGGCACTAGACTGAGAGGCTGAAGCAGCTTCACTGATGGATTCTGCAATCCATGACTTCATGTCTTGAATGGACAGAGTTTAAAAATGCCAATTTTTCAAAAATGTAGTAAAATTTACTATAGGGTATAAGTCAGAATAGACAGAGCGTTCCCCTGAGCAACTTTTCCTCTCTGTAAATATTGAAATCAAAAGTACTCATGGACACAAAATCCTTGCTTGCTTATTTAATTCTTTTTCTAATATATATATATATATATATTTGTTGTGTGGAACCAAGCTTAGCCGAGGTTTCGCCATTTTGTATATCCTCCACCTTGATATGTTAGTCCTTGTCCAGCCGCATTCCGGAGATAGTTTCAGCAGTCACAACCCTCACTCCACTTGGTGACGAAAAAGCAGACCACCCCAGCCGCCAATGAGGGCAGTCCTGTCCATAAATGGGATAGCATCTCTAACCGTCCAATCAGTTTGAAACTGTAACTGCGCGCGCCAAAATGCCTTTGTAGTAGCCAGTGAGTAATTGCCAGCTTCTTGCAAAGTTCGCGCCACTCACGACCCTATAAGATACCCCTGCTTCCTCTGTTCGGGGCTCTCGACCTCTGCCGTTGCATCGGTGTGTGTCGAGGGCCCGGTCTCGAGCCCGTAATAAACTCCCTTTTGCATTTGCATCAGCTGTCTTTGGATTCTTGGAGGCTATGCTCGCCGAGTCTGCTGATCTTGGGCACAACATTTGGGGGCTCGTCCGGGATCGGCTAGCACAGACCCCAACCACCAAACAGCTGAAGGGAGCCATTAAAGCGCGCAGGTGAGTGGTGAGGTTTTAGTCTGCAGACCTATAGTATTGAGTACCTGTATTTGTATTTTTTTGTGCTCAGTACCTGTGGAATTGTTTGCAAACCTGTAGAAGTACTGAGTACCTGTATTTGTATTTTTTTGTGCTCAGTACCTGTGGAATTGTTTGCAAACCTGTAATTTTGGTAGCCAGACGCTTAAGTGGACGCGCTGGTAGGCGTCTTGGCGTGGACCAGGGGAGACGTCCCCGGACCACCTGAATGGCTATCCCCTGTGGGGCAGCACTGGGGTAGCATTTGTATGGGGCCCGTTTGAAAAATTTGTTTTTTGGTTCGTTTAGTGTGTTTGTTATTCTTAAAACTTTGGTGTTTGTCTCTACCCAGGGACCTCTGATTGGTTATCCGTACCCCTTGTGGGGCAGCACTGGGGCAGGTTCCCCTTTTGGGAAAGTTCAAAAAAAAAAACCAGAAAAACTAATTTTGTTTTGTTCCTGGTGTTTGTCGTCTTTGTTGCGTTTGTGTGTTCGTAACCATGGGTAGGGCAATGCCTACTCCACTGTCTTTGGACACAGTCAAGGCAAAAAGTAAAATACTGGGGACTAAAAAGTCACCACAGCTGGCTGGTAAGAAACGCTGCCTCTGATCTCAACAAGCAGCTGCCTGGACTTTTTCTCCAGTGTTGAGATCACTGGTATATCTCTGCTACCTTCCAGCTGTGGGGAAATTAGTCTGTCCCTTTGTCCACCCTAAAAAACAAAAAACAAAAACAAAAAAAATAAAACTGTAGTTTACTAAATTGTAGTTTCTCAGTGTTTTTGCAAATATTGGTAAAAATAACTGTTTCTTAAAATTAGTGCACGTGGAAAAAAAAAATTTCAAATAAAAATTAAGAGATCTCTTTATTCTTGCTTTTTGCCTCCGGAAAATTAATTATAAATGGCGCCTATAAAAAAAAATCCTAAATTTTGAAATTGCAATCTAAAATTGTAGTAAACAAAAGCTAATTCAAAATTTAATAGTTTAGAGCATACATGCCTTAAGGTTTAAGTGTTAAAAAAAAATTGGTGCTTTGCTTTGTTTAAATATGTTTACTTGTGCTGTACAAAAAAAAATAATTAACCTGGCCTATGCTAACAAACTTACTTCTAGGCTTTTATCTAAACTTCTCTTGATAAGATCTTGTTCCAGAAAGACTGATCTACTTGTCTTTTCCCCTTGGAAAAAAACAATATATTCTCCCAGTAAAGGACTAAACTTCCTTGCAAAATTCAAGGTAACATCTAAAGCCATATGGACAAGTTACTGAAAAAATGTATATAGTATTAGGTGTCTATTTTTTTTCCTTTTCTTTCTTGCTTTTGTCAATCTATCTGTAACAGGGTGGTCCCCAGGAAAGGGGGAAATTCCAGGTTCCCTGCCCCACCCAAAAGAGGGAGGAAAAAAAAAATCCAGAAGGAGACCTGGAGGAGGCACACGGAGCCTAGAGACACGTGAAAAAACTGCGCTTGCCTTTTGGTTATGGACTGGGTAACACAGATGTGGGTGAGACCCGTGGGGAGGAGACAATGGCAACTTTTACCTTGATTTTAATTTTGCTCTTTTCCTTCCGAGCTTGTCTGGTTGTTTCTAACCCTTTCCTGTGGGTCCTCACTGGAAGAGGCCTTAAACTTGTGGCAGGCTTTGGGGCCTGGCTTGGGCCAATCCCATTTGGACAGAGTTTTACCCATGAGGGGACAGAGTTTTACCCACTTTGGGTGCTTAATTTAGAAACTAGATTCTTTGCCTTTCCTGTATTGTCTCCTAATTGTATTAAAGTTCCTTCCCATTAAAGTCTTGTATGTTTTGTGTTGATGCAGCTGATGGCAGAACCTATTTAGAACAGGCAGGTTTGGGGGTCTGGGCTGCCCCTCTCCCTGCCCTGTAACATATCTAGTGCTTGCCTAAGGAAAAAAACTTGGTATATAAAATTGTTACAGTGGCAACTCTGAAGTTGACTTAAAATTCCAGTTCTAAGGAAAAACTAAAACTAAACTAAGGTTTTGCTAAGTTTAATAATAAAAATTTGCTAACCATTTACTGAACTTTAAGGTTTACATTTTGTTCCTTATTGTAAGGAGACTAAAGTTTAATGTCATCTCAACTAAATTTTTAATTAAAAATGTGTCTAAGTTGTGCATTCTAAAGAGATGATAAACAGCTATTACGGTGTCTTACATGCACAGATTAGAAACTAGGATGTAATAATTCTGAATACAAGTAAAGTGAAGGTAATGCCTTATACTGTTGTGCGTGTTTTAACTTCTTTTCCCAGGAGTCCTGTATCTCTGTATTTTGGCCTTGACTCTATAAACTGTATAATGTTATAATTGTTTTTAATAGTCTGGACTCTGGTTAAAAATTAGTATAAAAATTTTAACTTCTTAAGTAAATCTAAAAATTTCAGTTTTGTATTTTATGAAATCCCTTGCCTTTTTGGTAATACATTGCTGGATTTTGGCAATTGCCTATTCATTGCTTAGTTGAAAAAAACCAACTATTTATCCCATGTGCCCCTGGCAAAGAGGTGTTATATCCAAAAGTGTGTATGTAGAAAATAGTAGCATTTTAGACACAGGACAGGTAAACAAGGTAAAGTAAAATAATTTATATCAAACACCTGTTTTATAGTTAATGACAGGAATGGTGAAAAACTAGTTAGCTTCTTCACAAGAGAGGCAGCATGATAACTTTTGTGTTTCCTGTATTTTTCTCTCCAGTACTATATGTAGACACTATAAAAAAAATTTATAATGTTTAATTATTCAGAATTGGGAGAATATTATTCACTGTTTTGGTGTCACTTAATATCCAAGTGGTCTCTAGTCTCTATTTTATAGAGATTGTATAAAACGTATAAAAATGTATAATTAAAATATGTATCTTTTAGCCATCCTTGTTCTGACATCAGGTGCAGGCTCCGGAGACTAAATCAAGGGCCTAAAATCCTTTTAACACTTTTATTAGACATAGCCTTCAAGGCCTACAGTAAGATGGAGGGGACTTGCTAGAAAAAAAAAAAAAAGAAAGGGAGAGAGGCAAAAAAAAAAAAGGGCCCAGTAGATGGCAGTTGCCATCACAGTATTCTGCCACCTCAGACTCACCCAAGGCCCCATGCGCCCTAGGGCATTCGGGACCTCAACCTCTCAATGGGCTGCCAGCTTGCATCCACTGCCAGTAACCAGGATACCTCAGCTGCAAAAAGCAGTCCCCAGGGCCATGCCTTCAGTGCCATCATACAAGGCTCTGAAAAAGGGGTCTGTCCCACTCTCCAGAGAGGGAGGGGGCCAGCCCAAACCACAGGCCAGGCTGGGAGGACAGGCTTGACGGTCAGCTGCCTCTGATGAAGAATCCAGTGCAGGAGAAGACCTTCTCTGAAGAAGCCCAGAGGTGAGACAAGCTCCCCTGTTTACTGTTTATATGGATAAGCCTCGGGTGACCCTAGAAGTGGCAGACAAAAAGATCATCTTTTTGGTAAATAAGGGGCCCCTTGCTCTGCCTTACTCCAATTCTTTGGATTGACCTACTGGTCGATTGTCCCCCTCACTAATAAAGATGGCCAGACTGAGCCAAGACACTTTACAGCACTGCTACCTTGCTCGCTACAAGGCTACTTGTTTAAAGAATAGCTTTGTGTTTCTTTGTCATTGACAAAGTTGCACCAGAAATGTTTATGAAAGTATTTCTTTAAAACCGTTTTATAAAAACATAAAAATATAACTGTGAAGAATTTTTGTTTGCATGATCATGGTTGGCCAGGTCTCGTTGTGCATTGATGTTGAGCATCAGTTCAAAGAAACTGTTCGTTGCAGATCTTGATTGGTACCGGTGAGTCTGTAATTTTGCAACTTGTCTGTTCACATTTAAAAAAATTATCATGTAAAATTTCCATTTTTCTATAAAAATAAGTGCAATAATAATCAAAGTTTTAATGTCCTGAGTCTTCATCTTGGAGAATTACCTTATTCTGTGTAAACTTAACATTTTATGTACTAACATTTAGAGGGCCACATTTTGATAACTGCAGTAACATTAAGTATGTATAAAACCCTAAAGCCCTAGACCTGTTAATGGCTAAAGTTTAAAAAAAAAAATTGTGACCTCCTTACTCTTGAACTGAAATCTTTTGTTTTTGTTTTTCTCTTGCTTGGGCCTTACATCATCAATGCCTTCATCGAGGTCATTTCTCGCCTGGAGACCATCGAACTATGAAGCCTCCACTGTCCTTTCGAGGTCCCTTAGATCATCGCCCTGCGGTGGAGCCCTGACTGTTTCCCCTCATCGCCCACTTTCAGCAGGAAGCAGTTACTGATCAGAACAATGCCCCTTTTCCTAACTGCAGTTAGGGGCTCCATTTGCAGAAGGGGAGAAATGAGACATAGGGCAAGTTAGGGTAATTAGGCAGTGTTAGGGACAGTGCAGGAGGGGACCTCTGAAGAGTTTAGGAAGGCTTCAGAGATAACAACTAAAGGAATGTGTTAACGTTGGCCTTGGTTTCCTTCAAATGATAACAGAGAGTGTTTTAATTGGAGCAGCAGACTCATTTATGCAAGGAGGAAATGAAAAGGGGTTAGTATTAAGACTGGTGGGCAGCAACCTGTTTTATTCAATAGCTGATGTTTAGTGACCAAATGAATAACTCTGTGACTGGCTAACTGGAGAGAGATCCCTTGTTTGAGCAGAGTAATTCTCATTTGTTACTGAAGATAATACCTCTTGCTGACTAGATAGATGGTTTAGAGTCTGATTTTCAGAGGTCGTGGTCTGAGATGACCCAGAAAAAGTCAGTGTTTTGTATAAGGATGGCAATTTTAAATTTTCCTGTACTTATAAACCTGTGAACACATTATGTGGCTGAACTTAACCATAATTCTGAGACTGACTAACGGATAAAAGGCTTGGTAGCTGTTGTTTTCTTAGCTGACTAGCCGTTTTTCAGAAAAAAAAAAAAAAATGGGGGAATGTGGAACCAAGCTTAGCCGAGGTTTCGCCATTTTGTATATCCTCCACCTTGATATGTTAGTCCTTGTCCAGCCGCATTCCGGAGATAGTTTCAGCAGTCACAACCCTCACTCCACTTGGTGACGAAAAAGCAGACCACCCCAGCCGCCAATGAGGGCAGTCCTGTCCATAAATGGGATAGCATCTCTAACCGTCCAATCAGTTTGAAACTGTAACTGCGCGCGCCAAAATGCCTTTGTAGTAGCCAGTGAGTAATTGCCAGCTTCTTGCAAAGTTCGCGCCACTCACGACCCTATAAGATACCCCTGCTTCCTCTGTTCGGGGCTCTCGACCTCTGCCGTTGCATCGGTGTGTGTCGAGGGCCCGGTCTCGAGCCCGTAATAAACTCCCTTTTGCATTTGCATCAGCTGTCTTTAGATTCTTGGAGGCTATGCTCGCCGAGTCTGCTGATCTTGGGCACAACAGTTGTTGTTTATTTATTTATGCATACAAGAGCTGGGGAGGATGAGAAGACAGGCCAGAGATGTGGGAGGGTGAGAAGATTCACCAGAGACAGAGTGGGGATGTAAATAGACTGCTGAGGGGAGCAGTGGGTGAGACAGGAGAGGTCTGCTTTGCCGTGTGTGTTGCTCCCTGCCAGCCAGGGACCAAACTCATGCTGCAGAGGCTGCAGACTGCTTCATAGTGTGGTGCATAACCACTTGTGCCACCAGGGAGGACCCTCTAAAATATATTTTTTACTTTAATTTTTATTGAAGAAACCTTGGTTTATAACATATGTAGGTTTCAGGTGTTCAGACTGTAATTCAACATCTGCTTATACCACATTATCATCACCACCAAAAGTCTGGTTTCTGTGCACTACCATGCAAATAACGCCTTTTAGCTGACTAACTCAAACTCCTTCCTTTCCTCTCTGGGAATCACCCTTTTGACTTATAATCTAAGAGTTCATTTTTGTTGTTTTTGTTTGCTTGCTTTGTTTCTTCATTTTCCATATAAGTCACTTATTTCTCATAAAATAAATGTATTATACCCACTGTAATCATGAAATGCTAGAAGCCAAAGGGAAAGGCAGGAAGCTGTTGATGAATGAGATCTTTTACACTTCAATAGATTGGAGCAAATTACATATGATGACAGCAGCTAAGGTACAAGATTTATTTCCAAATGAACATCCTTT
The DNA here is from genome assembly GCF_964194135.1 of Talpa europaea. Classification (NCBI taxonomy): domain Eukaryota; kingdom Metazoa; phylum Chordata; class Mammalia; order Eulipotyphla; family Talpidae; genus Talpa; species Talpa europaea. The sequence continues at coordinate 44,884,665 of NC_140079.1, read as the reverse complement.
TGAAAGAGAATGGAAAGAGAAAACAACAGTCATCATAAAACGTTGGAAATAAGTCATCCAAGGAATTCTATATTATCTGATCAGAGCTAACTGGTCTATATAATCCTCTGTTAAATAATCACAGAATCGTACCCTGTTCTTCCAGAAATGTCTTCATACGGTATCCAAAAGCCCTAATTGCAGTTATCAACACTAAACCATCTACCAATTTCAATACAAATATCACCAATTCCAACCAAGCTGAAGCTACAGCATGATCTAGATTATACAATTCTAGATTTTTCAGCAGCATTGATACATGAAGTGGTCTTTGATCGGTAGCCTCTTGTGGCTTCCCAAAGCCCACAGTGTGCTGGTTTTTCTCCCTCCTCCCAATTCTCCCCCTCTTGCTATTCCTAGGCTTGCAGGCCCTCCTCCAACCTCTCTCCACAGTCTTTCTCTCCATTACATTATCCATTCAGTGGCTTTTCATGGAAATGCTGATCACTCCCACATTCATGTTCCAAACAGGTTTCTCCTTTCAACTCCAGACTCCAATTTCCATCTTGATAGCCCTGTCTTTAACCCCTGTGCCACCAGGGAGGCCCCATTTTAAAGTAATGTGTAAATTTTAAAATAACAGAAAGTGACTGTAAGGAAAGAACAGATTTTAACCTGCCTAACTTTACACATTAAAATCCTACAGTATTTTAATATTCTAATTGCAGGCTATCTCTATACTATTCAAAAACATAGTAAACATTATGCAATTAAGTATAAATACAAGCTAACTTTTTCAACTGTTGTTACTGGAAAGATATCAGATCATATACCACTTCACATCTGGAATAATTGTGTAGACACACTGTGTATTTGGAGATTGTGTTTTGGGATGAGATACGTTGGACATGGGTATTTACATTTCCAACATCTGGGTCAGTATAGAGACAAGCTAATGATAAAAGAACTTCTTGGCAAACCACTTCTCGATAAGTGGGGAATTGAGAACGCTTGGCATCTGTAATTGAAGTAATTTGTGAGAAGCCACATTACTTAGACAGCTGTAATTTCCACTATTTCATCATTAAGATTATAATCCATTCATCAATTTATATTCACAAATACATTATTGTTCCAAATAAGTAAGAACTTAAAACACTCAAATCGCTAAGTATGATTACAATAGTCTGTTCCATTCATTTGTCTTTCGGATATTTGGTGAAATTACTGCAGCCTAGAGCCAAACAACTAACACCATCTTTAGTTTTGTTTATTGTAATAAAGAAAGTGTGTTAATGAAAAAGTACAAGCATAGAAATTAATGTGCTATGACATAAAATTTTGCTTAAAAATCAAGGCAAGTACAGTAAAAGCTAATGCCCTTAAATGAGCATCCTGTAATGTAAATCTAACAACTATTCAAATCATTTTTATTGAAGTGTATCTTTAAATGATCCAACATGAAAAATAACAGCAATATGCTCAAGACTGACTAAATGGAAATAAATAAATTTTGGTCAGTATTTAAAAGTTATTCTGTATAATCACAGGAAACAGTAATTTAAAAGTATCTGCATATCTGTTTTTTCATTTTTATATCCAAGTTTCATTTAATCTAATTCTAGTATTGTAAATTATTATACACAATTCCTTTCTAAAACATCATTTTGATTCAAATAAAAATAAACCCTCACTATCACTTACATAATAGGATACATAGGTGTACACAGATAATAGACAGTATACTGTATAAGAACACATTAAAAGGTATATACCAAGTTATATGGTAGTATATGGAAAAATGTGGGAAATAGAAATATTATTATATTTTATATATGATGTAATAAATAATATCATTAATTTTAACAGTGTGTAATATTGCCTAAGTTATAAATCAGTTAGGAGGTCTTCAAAAAATATAGTATATATTTCATACTGTTTGTAAGCAGTACATTTTAAAATATGCTAACTTACCAACAAATAAATCTTCAATGGATTAGGAAAAATGTATAACAATTTCCATCTTATATTGAAGAAAGATTTTCAAGTAAGCACCTTATGACTTAGTATCAGAATACATTGTTTACTCTAATTTTTTCTAATTACCTGAAAACATTTTTCTAATTACGTAAGCATTTGTTGGACTAAATTAAAAAATAGTCCAAGGTCATGTTGCTCCTGTGAAATGTTCAAAAACAGGATACAAAAACAGATTGAGGAATGCCCTTTTGAAAAAGATTTATCTGTTTTTGCATACAAAACTGGAATACAGGCCAGAGTTGCAGGGGGTGAAAGGACTCAACAGACACAGAGTGGGGAGCAGAACAGGTGGATCCACTGAAACCCACTGCTGAGGGGAGCAGCGGGGAGATAGGAGAGGTCTGCTGCCCCAAGAGGGTCAGCTCCTGGGCTTAGGATCAAACTCTTGCACATTTGCCTCAGTGGCTGGTGATAGCTTCATAGCATAGAGACTTAACTCCTGCACCACCAGGAAGGCCCTGAATAATACAATTCTAAGCCAGAATAAACTAGGGTTGGATGGGTGAATTCTACCCAATTTTTTTTTAAATAATAAATTTTATTTTTATATTCCCCATACAATTGCAGCCCCCCCATTCTGACCCCAATCCCTCCCCTCCCGCCCCCGCCCCCCTAAAAGTGTCTCTGGTTCATAGTTTTTTGTTGATTTTGATTTTCACTTTCTTATAGTTATTCATTTTCCTGGTCCCTTATTTAAGTTTTCTAGATTCCTGCTATGAGTGAGACCATCCGGTATTTTTCTTTTTCTTTTTGGCTTATTTCGCTGAGCATGATCCCTTCCAGCGCCATCCATGTTGCTGCAAATTGCATGTGTTTATCTTTTTTGAATGCTGAGTAATATTCCATGGTGTACATGTACCACATCTTCTTGATTCAGTCATCTATTTTTGGGCATTTAGGTTGTTTCCAAAGCTTAGCTATTGTAAACAGTGCTGCTATAACCATAGGGGTGCAGGTGTTCTTTGGAATTGATGTTTCTGTGTCCTTTGGGTAAATACCTAGGAATGGAATTGCTGGATCATATGGAAGCTCTATGTTTAGTAGGTCCAGAAATCTCCACACAGCTCTCAACAGTGGTTGGACCAGTTTGCACTCCCACCAACAGTGCAGAAGAGTTCCTTTTTCTCCACACCCTCGCCAACATTTGTTGTTGCTAGTTTTTTTTTTTTAAAGATTTATTTATTTATTTATTTATTAGATTTATTTTTATTTATTTATACAAGCAGTGGGTACAGTCAGAAGCATGAGAGGGTGAGAGAATTCACCAGAGCCAGAGCGGGGAGCAGAGCAGGCAGAAGGACCTAAGTACACTGCTGAGGGGAGCAGCGGGCGGCAGGAGAGGTCTGCGCGCCATGTGGGACCCTCCTCTGGTGGCCGGGGAGCAGCTGGGGATTGAACCAGCGCTGCAGAGGCTGCGGGCAGCTTCGCAACCCAGCGCTCAACTGCTGCGCCACCAGGGAGGCCCCAGTTGTTGCTAGTTTTTTTAATATGTGCCATTCTCATTGGTGTAAGATGGTATCTCATGGTAGTTTTGATTTGCATTTCCCTGATGACAAGTGATGTTGAACATTTTTTCATATGCCTGTTGGCCATTTGCATTTCCTCTTCAGAGAAGTTTCTTTTTAGCTCTTCTGCCCATTTTTTGACTGGATTCATTTCTTTGTTGTTGTTGAGTCTCATCAGCTCTTTGCAGATTTTTGTGATCAGTCCTCTATCATTAGTGTTGGGTGCAAAAATGTTCTCCCAGTTGGTGGGGTTTCTCTTTGTTTTTGTTATTGTCTCTTTTGCTGTGCAGAAGCTCTTTAATTTGATGTAGTCCAGCTGTTTATCTTTGTCTTCACTATCACTGCTTTGGGTGATGTGTCTGTAAAGATGTCTTTGATGTGCAAATCACATAGTGTTTCGCCTATGTTTCCTTCTATATATTTTATGGTTTCAGGTCTTGTGTCTAGTTCTTTAATCCATTTTGAGTTGATTTTTGTGTATGTTGTGAGGTAGTGGTCAAACTTCATTCTTTTGCATGTAGCGACCCAGTTTTCCCAGCACCATTTATTGAACAAACTTTCTTTGCTCCAATGCATAGTCTTTGCTCCTTTGTCAAAGATTACTTGACCATAAATCTGTGGGTTTATTTCTGGATTTTCTATTCAATTCCATTGGTCTGTATGTCTGTTCTTGTTCCAATACCATGCAGTTTTGATGATTATGGCTTTGTAGTATAGTTTGAAGTCTGGGAGTGTGATGCCTCCATTCCCTTCTTTTTTTTTCAGGAGAGCTTTGGCTATTTGGGGTTTTTTGTGATTCCATATGAATTTCATCAATAATTGTTCTATTTCTTTGAAGAATGACATTGAAATTTTGATTGGAATAGCATTGAATCTGTATATTGCTTTTGGAAGGATGGCCATTTTAATAATGTTTATTCTTCCAATCCATGAGCAGGGGATGACTTTCCATTTCTTTGTGTCTTCTTCTATTTCTTTTAACAGTGTTTTATAGTTTTCTTTGTATAGGTCCTTTACCTCTTTTGTTAGATTTATTCCCAAATATTTGATTTTTTTTGTTTCAATAAAAAAAGGGATGGTTTTTTTGATTCCTTCTTCTTCAGATTTATTGTTTGTGTGTAGGAAGGCTACTGACTTTTGCGTGTTGATTTTGTATCCTGCCACTTTACTGAACTGATTGATGAATTGAATTAGTTTTTCTGTGGAGTTTTTGGGGTCCTCTAGTATATAATCATATCATCTGCAAATAGTGATAGTTTGACTTCTTCTTTTCCTATTTGGATTCCTTGGATGTCTTTCTCTTGTCTTATTGCTCTGGCTAGGACTTCCAGTATTATATTGAAAAGCAGTGGTGAGAGTGGACATCCTTGTCTTGTTCCAGATCTTAATGGAATTGCTTTCAGCTTTTCACCATTGAGAATGATACTGGCTGTTGGCTTGTCATAGATGGCCTTTATGATGTTGAGGTATGTTCCTTGTATCCCAAGAATTTCAAGGGCTTTTATCATGAATGGGTGTTGCACTTTGTCGAAAGCTCTCTCAGCATCTATTGATATTATCATATGGTTTTTATATTTCTTTTTGTTGATGTGTTGGATAACGTTGATTGATTTTTGGATGTTAAACCATCCTTGTGCCCCTGGAATGAATCCAACTTGGTCGTGGTGAATTATCTTATGGATACATTGTTGGAATCTGATAGCTAAAATTTTATTGAGGATTTTTGCATCAGTGTTCATTAGGGAGATTGGCCTGTAGTTTTCCTTTTTTGTGTTGTCCTTGTTCGGTTTTGGTATTAGTGTAATGTTGGCTTCATAGAACGTGTTTGGTATTGTCCCTTCCTTCTCAATTTTTTGGAAGAGTTTGTGAAGGATAGGCACTAATTCGTCTCTGAATGTTTGGTAGAATTCATTTGTAAATCCATCAGGTCCTGGGCTTTTGTTTTTGGGGAGGTTTTTCATTACCATTTCAATTTCCCTACTTGTAATTGGTCTGTTTAGGTGTTCTATTTCTTCTTTATTAGCTTTGGGTGATTGTAGAGTTGTAGGAATTTGTCCATCTCCTCTAGATTGTTGAACTTGTTTCCATATAACTGTTCATAGTAGTTACTGATTATTCTTTTGATTTCTGCTGTGTCCGTTGTGATTTCTCCTCTTTCATTGATGATCCTGTTTATTTGTGCTTTCTCCCTTTTTTCCTTTGTGAGCCTGGCTAGGGGTTTGTCTATTTTATTGATTTTTTCAAAGAACCAGCTCTTGGTTTCATTAATCTTTTGGATTGTTTTTTTAGTTTCAATTTCATTTATTTCTGCTTTGGTTTTTATTATTTCTTTTCTTCTACTGGTTTTGGGTTTTTTTTGTTGTTCTTTTTGTAGATCTTTGAGCTTCGGACCTTCCTAGACAAACAGAAACTCCGGAATTTCATTACAACTAAACCCCCACTCCAAAAAATACTACAAGGAGTCCTAAAGCCAGAACCTCAGAGGGACGAATAACAATGAAAGAAGGCAAAAAAAAAGTTATTAAAAGAATAAATAAATAAAATCAAAGGAAAGACAAATACAATGGCAAATACAGAAACTAACATATCAATATTAACTCTAAATGTAAATGGACTAAACTCTTCAATAAAAAGACACAGAGTTGCAGCCTGGATTAAGAAACAAAACCCAACCTTTTGCTGTCTCCAGGAAACACATTTAGCTACAAAAGATAAAAATAGGCTCAAAGTTAAAGGATGGAAAACAATTCTACAAGCAAATGGACCAAAAAAGAAAGCAGGAACAGCTATACTTATATCAGATAAAACAGATTTCAAACTCAAAAAGATAAAAAGAGACCCCAATGGTCACTACATTATGATCAAGGGGACAATACTTCAAGAAGAAATAACACTCATTAACATATACTCACCAAATAAAGGAGCACCAAAATATATCATACAACTGTTGTCCTCTCTGAAAACAGACATCAGAGTAAACACATACATAGTGGGAGACTTCAACACACCACTATCAACAATGGATAGATCAACAAGACAAAAAATAAGTAAAGAAACCAAAGCTCTAAATAAGGACCTAGAGCAATTGGGCTTAACAGACATCTATAGAACACTAAACCCCCAAAAAATGGAGTACACATTTTTCTCAAGCGCACACGGATCATTCTCCAGGATCGATCACATACTGGGGCACAAGACAAACATCAACAGATACACCAAGATTGAAATCATATCAACCATCTTTTCTGACCATGAAGGCATCAAACTAGAAATAAACCATAAAAAGAAGGCAAGGAACTTTCCTACCTCATGGAGATTAAAAACCACAGTACTGGAAGACCACTGGACTAATGAGGAGATCAAAGAAGAAATTAAAAAATTCTTTGAATTGAATGACAAGGAGGACACCAATATCCTAAATGTATGGGATGCAGCAAAAGCAGTAATAAGAGGAAAATATATAGCAATAAAGCTCACATCAAGAAACAAGAAAGAATTCTACCAAACTTTTAAATAAACTTTCTTTTAAAGATTTATTTGTTCATGCACACAAGAACTCAGGCACAGTCCAGAGGTGCAGGGGGTGAGAGGATTCACCAGAGACAGAGTGGTGGAGCAGCAAAGGTAGACTAATTGAAAGCCACTGCTGAGGGACCATCGGGTGAGTCAGGAATGGTCTGCTGCCCCATGTGGATCACTTCCTTGGTTGTCTGGGGATGGAAATCCTGCTGCAGAGGCTGCCTATAGCTTCACAGTGTTGTGCTTAACTCCTCATGCCACCAGGGAGGCCCCACTTTTTTTTTTAAAGATTTGTTTATTTATGTTTATACAAGAGCTGGGGTACTGGCCTGAGGTGCAAGAGGGTAAGAGGATTCACCAGAGACAGAGTGGGGAACAGAACAGGCAGACGGACCAAAATACACTGCTGAGGGGAGCAGCGGGCAAGTCAGGAGAGGTCTGCTGCGCCATGTGGGTAGCTCCCTGGCCAGGCTGGATCAAGCCTGCGGTACTACAGAGGCTGCGGACAGCTTCACAGCGCTGGCCTCAACCCGCTGAGCCACCGGGGAGCCCCCAGTAGGCCCCATTTTTGAAGACATTGTACCAATTATCTACAGCTCTGAGTGTCTTTCTGATTGTAGAAGGTACATTTTAAAGGAAATTTAGGTATCTGATGACCGATGTGTTGGAAGTGTGGGCGCATTCATAAATGTGAAGCAAACACAGTTGGTTTCAAATACCAATTTGATGTGTCATGGGATAGACATTTTAACTAAACAATTCATCAGACTGTCTCCTTCAGGCAGAGAAAGAGCATTCAGATGCCTCCATGCCCCTGCAGGCAGAGCAGGTCACCTGCAGGTGCCCCCTGCAGTGGGGAGCCAGTGTGTCCATGGCGGCTGCCTCCTCGCGCCATCTGGCTCCTGCATTGGAAGAGAAGAGCCAATAAAGCCCCAGCACAGAGTTACCTGGTTAGAGGCTCTTTTGTCAGATGGAAACCATGAGGCCCTACCGAGCTGCCACTAGCTGGCAGGTAAGCGATTCTCCAACTTGGAAACTCCGTTTTTAAAAGGGGCCCAATCCAGGGGGACTTGCTACCGTGGATGTCAGTCCCTGACAGCGCCACTCAGTTTGAAGAGCTCCTGCATTGTCTGCGCCATCTGTGTGCCCAGGAGCCGTCAGCAGGGCTCTCTCAGCAAGGGGCTGGGTGGCACTCATGGGACAGAGCCTAAGATGGGGAAGCGAGGCCCTGAGGTTCCAGCCTCTGGCCCTGGAGCCTCTGGAGGCTCCACCCACACAGCTCCACTCCCATCCCAGGGCCCTGCACCTGCTCAGCTGCCCAAATCCCTCTTATCCCCCCCTTCACTTGCTCTGCTCCCCTCCAGGTGCTTCACTAGTTCCATTGCCCTCCTGACCCTTCACCAGCTCTGCTCCTTGGACTTCTGTGCTCCCGGACATCCGTGCTCCATGTCTATGTGTCTCATGCTTCTCCTGGCCCCTCTGGCTGGGCCCAGTCCCTGACCCCTCTCCAGAGCCTCAGCCTCCTCTGGTGTGCTCCTGTTCACCATGGCCACTGTGTGTGTGTGTGTGTGTGTGTTTGGGGTGGGGGGTGGTGAATTCTGCGGAGTGTGGTGGTAATAGTCTTAGTCTCCAGTTGTATGAACTCTGTGGTGGTGTTTTACATGGAAATTCCAAGAAAGACCTCTTCCAAGGAAGAGCTTGGGGGCTGCGAATTCCTGGGTGCCACAGTAGGTCCTCAGCAGCGCTGCCCCGGAACACAGAAAAAGCAAAATTTTAAAATGGTGCTGATTATTCTTTTAGCTCTCGCCTTGCCACCTTGGCCTGAATTATGGGTGGAATCTGAATTGCAGCATTGTGTTCATGGCCCAGTCTTTCTGCAGGGGCCACTGCATTGCTGAACAGGAGGCGCCAGCCGCTTCTTCCCGCAGGTCTTAGGTGGGTTCTGGAGGGCTTGGGGGCTGGGCTGGTTTTGCGCCTGTGTTCCTGATCCCCCTCCAGCTGGGGGCCTGGCAAGGCGGTAGTGATGTGTTTCTTGGGGCCCTCCAGCTTGGGGGTTGTCACGGAGGTGGTGCTGTGCTCTCTGACGGTCTCCAGAAGGCGGCCTGGCAAGGTGGCGGAGCTCCGCCCCCAGGCATCCTCCATCAGGGGACCTGACCCAGAGGTGGTGCTGGGTTCCTGGGTGTCCTCCGAAGCCAGGCCACCATGGGCCCCAACGGGACCGAAGGCCTTGAGGAAGGCGGGGCCCCGGCCCTCCTCCCCCGCCTCCTGCCGCCTGGAGCGCAGTATCCGGGAGGTCCCCATAACCTCATCATATTTTCCCTCCGAAACTGCCCTATCAATGTCTCCTCTTTGGAATCCCAGGCCGACCATGACTTCCGTCGTGGCCTCGTCGTGGTGGCCATGGGACGGCTCGCTGCAGGGCAGGGGTCCGTTCTCCAGTCCCACCCAGGGGTGCTGGGTGACACTTTCCAGGATGCTCCGTGTCTGGGGGTCCCAAGCCATCATCTGCCTTAGCAGGTCCCGGCACTGCTCCGAGAGGTAGTCAGGCTCAGGGTAGAAACCGCTCAGAACCATCGCCCGCAGCTCCGAGGGGCTGGTCCCCGCGAAGGGCAGCTCCCCGGTCACCATGTTGTAGAGGATCACCCCCAGGCTCCAGAGGTCTGCCGTGGGGCCTCTGTAGTCCTGGCGAAGGAAGAGCTCCGGGGCCGCGAATTCCGGGGTGCCGCAGTAGGTCTTCAGCAGCGCTGCCCCGGAGCACCGGGCGCTGAGACTGAAGAAGTCCGCCAGCCTGATGTTCCCGCGCGCGTCCAGGAGCAGGCTCTCCGGCTTCAGGTCCCGGTGCGCGATGCCGCGCGCGTGGCAGTGGCTGATGGCTGAGAGGATCTGCGGGAAGATCCCGTGGGCCTCTGTCTCCCCCAGGAGCCCGCGCTCGCACAGGTAGTACTCCAGGTCGCCCCCCTGCACCCCACCTCGCGGGCCAGGTACTTCTCGGGCTTGCCGGACCTGGTGATGACCTTTATGGCCACCTCCTTGCCCATGGGCACGTGCAGCGCCAGCTTCACCTTGGTGTGGGTGCAGTCCCCCAGAGTCCGGAGCATCACGTAGTTTGTCAGTGTCATTCCCTTGGCTGACAGGTGCCTCGGTATAGTGAGTGTGGACCCGCTCTCTACTCTCACAGGCCCTGACTGTCTAGAGCCCTCACAGCACTAGCTCTGCTAGTATATTAACAAATGCACTGTTAACCTAGTGTTAACAGCACTCGAAAAGGACGCGCTAAGCTAATTAAATGCTAAGAGTGCTAACTTTACCAGCAATACTAACTATGCTAACCTAACTAATACTAACTACACTAAAAAAATTAATGAAAATACACAACCAAAAAAACTACCGAGATAAAACTATAAAAATATGATAAAAACAAACCAATAACAAACTAAGCACTAAAGTTAAGAATAAAACATAGAACAACAACAAAGACAAAAAGAACAAACCACAAGGGAACAAACAACAATTACAAACTAACAACTAAAATAAAAAAATAGACAAACGACAAAGGTGAAAAAACAACACATAAAAAAATAACACAAGGGAAAATGGGGGAAATCAAAAAAAAGAAAAATTAAAAAATTATAAACTCAAATAAAAAAATTAAAATAAAAAATAACATAAAAATTAGCAAATAATAAAAAACTAAAGGAAAATAAGAAAAAAAATAACTAAAATAAATAACTAAAATAAATAAGTAAATAATAAGCAAATAAACCAAAAGAAAACCCAGTAAACCAACACATGCTCTCTCCGTCGGAGTCCACAGGTCACTATCCCAATGCTTCCTGTCTCCTAAGGACACAGCCTCACTCTGGACAGGGCTTGTGTAGGCTCTGCTGGTGACATCACAGTGGCTCTTTATGGAGTCAGAGCCAGAGGCCACAGCCCTCGGCAGAGGGGCACCCCAGTGGCTTTTCAACCTTCACGAAAAAGCAACCACCAAGAGGTGTGCTGATAGGACTTACTAGAGACTAAAATTTACCCAGTTCAAGAAACCCATAGGATGCTTGTGAGGCCGTTTCCTTTGTAGTGAGAAAACCTGTCCTAGGTTTTGGCTTTTAAAGGTCTCTCCATACAGTCACTCCCTCAAACTCTGATGGTGTCTCCACATGACACGACACCATCAACTGACATAATAAACAACATAATGTTGGCCTCATGAGATGCAACAAAATCCGTTCTTCACATCCTAACATTGAAAACTCTCTGGGACTTGGTTCTCCCCCATTTGTGCCAATGAGCCAAGTGATCACATTGTCAACCTCGCAGGCCAGAGGCTGGGGCGGCTTTGGCAGGTCGGCAGATGGTGTAAAGCTCTGGCCTGTAGGTTCCCTCCTCCCCCGTATCTGCTGCTCTTCTGTCTTGCCTGCTGGGGTGAGTGCAGAGCCCCTTCCCTCGCTGTTAAGAGTGTCGCCAGCAGCATGGCACGGGGTGTTTGTCTGTCATCTCATGCTGTGGGGACACCCTCTGACCTACTCAGAAGGGGCTAGGAGTAGCTGGGGCTGGTCAGCTCCCACTGAGATTTCTGGCTTAGAAATATCTGCTTCTGGGCCTCCCCATTGGCACAGTGGGTTGAGCCCAACACTGTTGAGCTGTCTGCAGCCTCTGCAATGCCAGTTTGATTCCCAGCCTGCCGGAGAGATGCCCACATAGCGTCGAAGACCTCTCCTGTCTTGCTCGCTGCTCCCCTTAGCAGTGTATTTCAGTCAGTCTGCCTGTTCTGCTCTCCACTCTGTCGCTGATGAATCCTCTCACCCTCCTGCACCTCTGGCATGTACCTCAGTTCTCATATAATTAACTCTTAAAAAAAAACAAAAACAAAAGAAAAATCTGCTTGTTGCTCAAACTTGGGGTTGGGGAGCAGTGGTTTGCAAAGGACAGGTCCAGATGCTGTGACCCTGAGCCTTGGCAGGAATTGCCTGGCTTCTGGAAATGGTGGGTTCGTGTGAACAATGGGGGTCTGCTGCTGCTCAGGCTGCAGGTTCCTTTCACCCCCTCCACCCTCCCTGCCCCCAAGGCCTACCCTGATCATTCATGTACAGTATCAGCGGAGGACCAAGTCTCACCTGAGCAGCCTGGAGCGCAGCCAGAGCCCTGAACCTCAGATGCGTTGGCTCAGGGGTGTCGGTTCTGATATTGCTCCAGTGACTCATTTGTCTCAGGGTGTGAGACATTGTGCTGCTCCCTCCTGCCAACTGTTGCTGCTCCTGAGTTGCTGCTCAGAGCAGGTCAGGGCCACTTCCGTTTCGATTGCTGACTCCAATGCCCTTTCCATTTTTTCTCTCAGACTTCCATGGCTACTTCATAGCCATAGATGTCCACCCACCCCAGCTACTCTGGCCGGAGTGGGGCTGCTGTTCTGCATCTCTCAGAGGGGAAGTCTCGTGTTCTGTAGCCTGCCTGTGTCCATGACCCGTCTCAGTCTTAAGGGACTGCAAAAATCCATGGAAGTCTCCACATTCTCTTTCCTCTTTGAGAACTGACAATGCACCTACCAGCCTGGGATGGCTGCAAGTCACTGGGCCATGACTGATGCTCCCTCACTGGTTACTCCCACCTTCCTTAAACATCCGCCATCCCGCAACCAATTGAAGAGTGAGAGTATAAATCAGATCATTCGTTCGGTTGCCTCAAGACTTCCCGTGGTCTTACTGTGCTTGAAACGTCACAAAAACTCCTTTTTACAGCCTTCACTGCTCTCGCTGGTCTCAGCCCTGCCCACCCCTGCCTCCTCTCCCTGTATCCAGCCCTCCTGGTTGAGCTGCCTTTCTTTCTTTCTTTTTTTTTTAATATATTTTTTTACATCATTTTTCATTTTTGCACATTGTATACATTTTCATCTTGGTTATATTCTCCATACAGTTCCCACCCCCCTTGTTTTGATTCTACTCCCTCATCCCCCTCTTTGTAGTGTGTCTCTGGTTTATAGGTGCTTGTTGATTTTGATTTTTACTTTATTATAATTAGTCTTTTCCTGGTCCCTTATTTAGGTTTTCGAAATTCCTGCTCTGAGTGAGACCATCCAGTATTTTTGTTTTTATTTTTGGCTTATTTTGCTGAGAATGATCCCTTCCAGCTCCATCCTTATTGCTGCAAATTGCATGAGTATCTGTTTTGATTGCTGAGTAATAGTCCATTGTGTATATGCACCAAAATCTTCTTGATCCAGTCATCTATTTTGGGGCATTTGGGTGCCCTTCTTTCTGCCACATCCTGTTGCCACCTAGGGCCTTTGTTTTTGTTCTGGCAGAATCCCTCCCCCCATGTCTGCCCCTACCAGCTTTCTGACCTTGCTTTGCTCCAACCCATATGTCACTTCTTACCGCCTTGCAGGTGGGGGCTGCACATTTCGTCCTCAACCACATTCTTCCCTCCCTTCGTAGTATCACCTGCACTAAAACATACTCATACATTTTCAGAATTTCATACTACAATGGAATTCCCACCTGTGTCTTCAGCTCCTGAGACAGTTTTGTTTATAGAAAGAATGCTGTTGACTGATACAAAAGAGTCCTAAAACAAGAACATTCTAAAGAACAGTACATTTGTAATGTCCCCTTGCCTTTTTACATGTGAACATTTTTTACATTCTCCATCGGGAAATAGATTCAAACAGTTTTGACTAGGGAAACTTTGTTTTCAATGATTTTTCAAAGTGCGTCAAATGACAAATGTAATGTACGATGTCATGAAGGTTTATATCATCAGCCACATTGAGTTTTTTTTTTGCTATATTTTAACCTGTTGGCTTAATTTTAGAATTGCCTCACAGTCCAAATCAGTGTCAATATGTATGTCTAAACAGGGCCTCCCCTGGTGGCACAGCGGTTGAGCGCTGGTCTGCGAAGCTGCCACAGCCTCTGCAGCGCCGGTTGCATCCTGCACCAGCAAGGGTCCCACATGGCACGCAGACCTCTCCTGCCATGCCCGCTGCTCCCCTCAGCAGTGTATTTCATTGGTCTGTCTGTTTTGTTCCCTGCTCTGACTCTGGTGAATTCTCTCACCCTCCCGTGCTTCTGACTGTACCAAGTGCTTGTATAAATAAATAAATAAATCTTTAAAAATAATAATATGTATGTGTAAACATACAAGGAGTCCAGATAGGAAAAGAAGAAGTAAAACTGTCACTATTAGCAGACAATATGATAATATACATAGAGAAAACTAAAAACTCCACAGAAAAACTACTCAAAATAATCATCCAGTTCAGTAAAGTAGTAGTATTCAAAATCAACACGCAAAAATCAGTAGCCTTCCTATACACAATCAATATGAAGAAGAAGAAATCAAGAAAACCATCCCTTTTATAACTGAAACAAAAAAAAAACAAATAATTGGGAATAAACCTAACAAAAGAGGTGAAAGACCTATACAAAGAAAATTGCAAAACACTGTTAAAAGAAATAGAAGATGACACAAAGAAATGAAAAGACATCCCCTGCTCATGGATTGGAAGAATTAACATTATTAAAATGGCCATCCTACTGAAAGCAATATACAGATTCAATGCTATTCCAATAAATATCTCAATGACATTCTTCAAAGAAATAGAACAAATACTGATGAAATTTGTATGGAACCACAAAAACCCACAACTAGCCAAAACTCTACTGATGAAAACAATGGAGGAAGGAGGTATCACACTTCCAAACTTCAAGCTATACTACAAAGCCCTAAGAACGAAAACAGCTTGGTATTGGCATAAAAACAGACACACAGAAAAATGGAGCCAAATAGAGAGCCCAGAAATAAAACCATACTTATACAGACAACTAATTTTTGACAAAGGAGCAAAGAATATGCAATGGAGCAAAGAAAGTATGTTCAATAAATGATGCTGGAAAAACTGGGTCACTACATGCAAAAGAAAGAAGCTTGACTACTACCTCATACCATGCACAAAAACCAACTCAAAATGGATTAAAGAACAAGACTTAAGACCTGCAACCATAAACTATAAAGAAGGAAATATAGGCAAAACACTACATGCCATACACCTCAGCAACATCTTTAAAGACTCATCACCCAAAGTAGTGATAGTGAAGGCAATGATAAACCGCTGGGACTACACCAAATTAAAGAGCTCCTGTACAGCAAAAGAGACAGTAACCAAAACAAACAGACACCCCACTGACTGGAAGAAAATTTTTGCACACAACGCTAATGATGAAGGACTGATTACAAAAATCTACAAAGATCTGAAGAGACTCAACAAAAACAAAGTAAATAATTCAGTCAAAAAAATGGGCTGAAGAGCTAAAAAAAGGAACTTCTCTAAAGAGGAAATAAATACAAATGGCCAACAGGCACATGAAAAAAATTTCAGCATCACTTGTAATCAGGGAAATGCAAATCAAAACTACAATGAGATACCATCTTATACCAGTGAGAATGGCACATAGTAAAAAACTAGATACAACAAATGTTGGAGAGGATGTGGAGAAAAAGGAACTCTCCTGCACTGCTGGTGTGAGTCCAACCACTATGGAAAGCTGTGTAAAGATTCCTCAACCTGTGGAAGCAGTGCTTCCATGTGATCCATCAATTCCACTCCTAGGTATTTACTCAGAGAATACAGATCATTAATTCAAAAGGGCACCTACACCCCTATGTTTACAGTAGTACTATTTACAATTGTAAGGTATGGAAACAACCCAAATGCCCAAAAATAGATGACTGGATCAAGAAGATGTGGTACATATACACAATGGAATATTACTCATCAATCCAAAATGATAAACTCATGCAATTAGCAGCAACATGGATGGAGCTGGAAGGGATCATGCTCAGTGAAATAAGCTAGAAAGGAAAAGAAAAATACCGGATGGTCTCACTCAGAGCAGGAATTTAGAAACCTAAATAAGGGAACAGGAAAAAGACTAATTATAATAAAGTAAAAATCTAAATCAACAAGAAACAAGCAACTATAAACCAGAGATACACTACAGGAGTGGGGGGAGGAGGGGAGGATGGATTAGGGTTAAAATAAGGGGGTTGGGGACTGTATGGGGAACATAACCAAGATGAAAATACATACATTGCGCAAAAATGAAAAATGATGTAAAAATATATTAAAAAAACTGCTTGAGAAAATAAAAAAGAAAGCAGTGAAGTCCTGACACTCATTAATAAATGATTGTTAGACACACTGTCCCATCACTGTGAATAGATTTAGGATTTCTTCAGTGGGGGCTCTGAAGGCATAATAAGAGCAACAGGGTTAATTGTGTTGTTGAGTGTATAAAGAAGCATCCTTATCTTCAGACAGTATGATACACTGAAAATGCAAATGAAATGCTAAATCATAGTCATTTCTTTTGTTCACAAATTTTCAAGTGGGGTTTCTCAGAAAGAAAAAGTTTTCCTTACTGGAATGTAGACAATGTTCTGTATTATTTCCAGGTATACGTATTTCCTCAGATCATGTTTGTTCTTCAATGCGTCCCTCTTGTTCTATATTTTGTGTTGATTTCTGGGCCTTCTAATAAATATTAACTTGCTGCTCTTTCTGAGAGAGAATGTTAGGAGGGGAAATGAACCCATCTTTTAGGTAGACCTGGAAGACAAGGAACAAAAGTGCTATATTGTACTGCTTACAGAATAAAAAAATCTAGCACTACTAAACCTCAAAAAAATGAGCTGACATTGTGTTTTAAACCTAAATGTTAAATGGAAACCTATAGCAGCTCTTCCTGCCCACTTGTGTCTATGCAAGTATACTTTTCTAGCTTTTTCCTAATAAACCTACTTTTTAAATATAAAAAATATGCACCTTTAAAACCCTAAAGGCAAACATAGGAGAAAAAAATTCTACTAGACCTTGGTTTTGGTGACCAGTTTTTTTTTTTTTTTTTTAAGATTTATTTATTTATTTATTTATATAAGCACTGGTTACAGTCAGAAATGCGGGAGGGTGAGAGAATTCACCAGAGCCAGAGCAGGGAACAGAACAGGCAGAGTGAAGAAATACACTGCTGAGGGGAGCAGCAGGCTCGGCAGGAGAGGTCTGTCATGCCATGTGGGACCCTCGCCAGCGGCCGGGAACCAAACTGGCACTGCAGAGGCTGCGCTCAGCTTCACAGGCCAGCGCTCAACCGCTGCGCCACCAGGGGAGGCCCTGGTGACCAGTTTTTACATATAACACCAAAACATGATCGAAGAAAGAAAAAATTGATAAACTGAAGTTTACTCAAATTAAAAATTTCTATCTGCAAGGACATCACTAAGAGAATGGGGGCGGGGGAAAGATGCAGACTGGGAGAAAATAATTGAAAAACACATACTGGATCAAGGACTTGTGTCCAAAATATCCTTAACATCAAAAGTACAATGTTTAAAATGGACAAATGATCTACACAAAAAATATACACTAACTGTAAAGTGAGTATCTGAAAAGATACTCCACACCATTTGTCTTCAGAAAAATGCACACGCACATTAAAACAACAATATGGAACCATGATAGACCTGTGAGAATGACTAAAACTTAAAAAATCCAACAGTTGGTAAGGATGCGAATTATCAGGAAGCTTCATTCTTTACTGGAAGGAATGTAAAATGATACAAGCAGTTGTCACAAAGTTAAACACTCTCACCATATAATCTAGCAATTCTGCTATTTACCTAAAGAAATTGAAATTTTATATCCACAAATAAGCTGCATATAACTGTTTAAAGTGATTTTATTTCTAATCACCAAAGACTATAATTGAAGTTATCTTCAGTAGGTGAAGGTATAACACTGTGGTACACCCACAGAATGAAATACTACTTAGCAACAGAAGGAAATCAGAAAGAGGGGCCCAGCTTTGCGTCTGCGGAGGCAAGGCAGAGGTCCTGCCGGGAGTCAAGTCAGATGAGCACACGAAGCATGTGGCTGCATGCTGTGGTATGCCCTCACTAAGACGAGACTGTCCTTTGGTGAGGGCGGTCTCCGGTAAACAGAAATACTGCCAAGCGTCAGGAGGTGCAGCAGGGGTGCCAGGCCTCAGGGGTACCAGGAGCCAGGAGGTGAAGGCCTTGGTCAGGCGCAAGTCCTCAGGGCACAGATCAGAGTAAGCCCAGAGTCAGCCAGGAGTCAAAGCACTGCAGAGGAGGTTTCTGTTGCTGCCAAGTCATCAAGTCCTCTCCCAAGTCCTCAGAAAGTCTGCTTCACCCCATCATAGCGGCTGCCACTTCACCAATCAAATCAGATCAGTGCTTCAGCATCCGAGAAGAGGAAGGGCCAAGTACTTCACAGGCCCTGCCAGACACTGAGTGCTTGTTTAGCAATGCCATCAATGAGAAGGTGGGTGACATGGTGGAGTTTCTGCTCCTCAAGTTTCACACAAAGGAGTCGCCCGCAAAGGCAGAAATGCTGAATGGTATCATCAAAAATTATCAGGACCACTTTCCTGTGATCTTCAGCCAAGCCTCTGAGTGCAGGCAGCTACTGCTTGACACTGACATGAAGTAGATCCCAGCGGCCACTCTTAGATCCTAGAAACACCTTGGATCTCACCCTCAATGAGATGAGCAGATCATGCCCAAGACAGGCCTCTAGATAAATACCCTGGGTGTGATCTTCATGGATGGCAACAGTGCCCCTGAGGAAGACATCTGGGAAGTGCTGAATGTGACAGGCATGTATGCTGGGATGGAGCACTTCATCTATGGGGAACCCAGGAAGCTCATTACCAAGAGCAACTGGGTAGAGGAACAGTACCTGGAGAACCAGCAAGTGTCCAACAGTGATCCTGCACGTTATGAGTTCCTGTGAGACCTTAGGGCCCACACTAAAACCAGCAAGATGAAAGTGCTGGAGTTTTTGGCCAAGATCAATGATACTGTCCCCAGTGTCTTTCCTCTCTGATATGAAAAGGTTTTGAGAGATGAGGAAGAGAGATCCCAAGCCAGAGATGCAGCCAGTGCCAGTAGAGGTGCAGAGTCAGTGAGCGGGCCACAGCCAGGTCCTGTTTCAGAGCCATAGCCAGCAACTTCTTGTAAGAAGAACAGTGAGGACCAACTTTCTGAGCCAATGCGCATAGCCAAACCGATGGTAGAAGGAAGAGCTTTTCAAACCCCGTGTTCTGAGCAGGGGCTGATGGGAATTAGGAGCAGAGCTGAGGCTTTTGGCAGTTAAACTGCTGGCATTCTGGGTGCAGTTATGCTGCTGAAGCTCTTGGCCAGTTAAACAGCTAAGGCTTCTGACCAGATAAACTGCTAGACTTTTCAGTAGTTAAAACTACTGAGCTGTGGGTAGTTAAAACTGCTGAACTTTGGGTACTTAAAACTGCTGGGCTTTTGGTACTTAAAACTGCTGGGCTTTTGGGTAATTAATCTGCTGGAGTTTGGGACAGATAAACTGCCAAGCTTCTGGCAGTTAAACTGTTGGGCATTTGGCAGTTAAACTACTGGCCCTTTACCAGTTATACAGCTGGGGCTTTGACGGTTAAATCACTGGTGGGGAGAAGTGTCTGTGGAAAAGCTCACTTGCCATGTACAGCTTTACTTAAACCTTGGTCTCTGATCAGAGGATGCTATCTGGGGAAGGACAGGCAGCATCAGACCATGTGCCAATCAGTGAATTATCAGTCTTTCTTCTTGTGTCAATAAGTCCTGTTATTGTCTCACCCTGCGTTTGCTTTTGGGTCCTGTTCTGCAGTCCTAAGCATAAAGGTGAGGTCCCACCAACTGAGCCAAACCACAGGTTTGCTCGTTTCATTCTCTTGATCCCTGTGAGGTCAGAGTTTCACTCTGTATCTGAAGAGAGAAGCCATCGTTCTAAGTAGTGGAACATCATGCGACTCTGGCAGAATGAGTGCATGACATCGTTTTGTGTTCCTGGTCTATAAGGATGACTTGGAGATTTCCTTTTCCTCTTTGGTATTTTAAATACTCATATTAATACAATATTAAACTTCAAGGGCCTCCCTGTTGGCGTAAGGGGTTACAGCACAGTACTATGAAGCTGTCTGCAGCCTCTGCAGCATGAGTTTGATCCCCGGCCGGCCAGGGAACTACCCACATGGTGCAGCAGACCTCTCCTGTCTTGCCTGCTGCTCCCCACAGAAATGTATATCAGTCACTCTGCCCGTTCTGTTCTTCACTCTGTCTCTGGTGAATTTACCCCCTTCCTCTGGTCTGTACCCCAG
Organism: Talpa europaea; assembly: GCF_964194135.1. NCBI lineage: Eukaryota > Metazoa > Chordata > Mammalia > Eulipotyphla > Talpidae > Talpa > Talpa europaea. The sequence goes on along the minus strand of NC_140079.1, from coordinate 44,864,441 downwards.
TTCTTCTATGTATAAAAATAAATCAATCTTTAAAAAAAATTAAACTTCAAATTCTAAACTTACAAATGGCATTGGTCACACAGTATGCTATTTAAATCTAGTTTAAGAAGTGAGCATTTTACTATTTTGTAAAACAAATTGGGAAATTTTCAATCTCATTTTGTGATCTGAAACAAGGTAACATGTCATTGGAATAAGTTTTCATGGAAAAGTAAAATCATTGGGGTCAAGAAATAAAGAAAAAATAAAAAAAAGTTAATTCTTAGCTTTCCTTAACTCATTTAGTGTGTCACTTTGTAAAATCAAGAGATATATACCTGGATGTGCTTGGTTTATTCAAGAATAGAAGAGAAATTGAATCTTAATGAAAAAATTGAAAAGAAATCACCTATCAAATCACAGAAAGACATGAATGAATCTTTTTTTCTTTAAGATTTATTTATTTATTTATTCATTCATTCATTCATTCATTCATCCATCCATTTATTTATTTATTTATTTATTTATTTATTTATTTATTTATTTATTTATATAAGCACTGGGTACAGTCAGAAGTGCGGGAGGGTAAGAGAATTCACCAGAGCCAGAGCGGGGAGCAGAGCAGGCAGAAGGACCGAAGTACACTGCTGAGGGGAGCAGCGGGTGGCAGGAGAGGTCTGTGCGCCATGTGGGACCCTTGCAGGTGGCCGGAGAGCAGTCAGGGATCCAACCGGCATTGCAGAGGCTGCGGGCAGCCTCGCAACCCAGCGCTCAACTGCTGTGCCACCGGGGAGGCCCATGAATGAATCTTACATGAAATGACACAATTGTAGCAAAGGCTACATTGCTCTATGACTACAATTACATAACATTCTAGAAAAGGCAAAATATAGATACAGTAAAAAGATCAGTGGGTCTAGGGGTTTAGGGAGAGGAGAATGATTGGGAATTCACAAAAGGAATGTTTACGGTGATCAAACTATTCTATATGACATAATGGTATTCACATGACACGATGCATTTCTGAAAATCTGTAACCTTGTAGGATAGAGAACAACCTAAATATATTCAAATTTTCAAAAGACTATTTAGAATGTCAGGTTATCCCAGGATGGAATGTAAAAGTGACAAAACAATCCAAATATATGAGAAATGGATGAAACAATCTCACTGAAGGGGATGGAGGAGAAATATGCTCACCTTAAGTAACTGGAAATGAGTGGCGTCTGCAAGTTTAAAGCAATAGAACCTGCATGTGACATTCTATGCCAGTGAGTTATTTCCTGTGGGGTACCGGTTAACAATTTGATATCACTTTACACATACAGTAGAACTAAACAATTAAGTAAATAGATGGCAGATGGTGAGAATCAAGTTTCTCACTGTTGCACTGGAAGTTACAGATTGGCAAAGAGGAAAGACTAAAATGATCGTGTGGTAATAAAATCAGAGACATCAGATGAGGTCGTGGTTAGCTTAACATAAACACAAATGATTACACATAGACATATATGCAGATATGTGTTTGTTTAATGGGTTTGTATATATACGCAAATATTTCCTTTCTTGGAGGGCCTAGAATCAATGACTCCCCAAGTAGCAACAAGCACAACTAGTATACAGATGTTGGGTTCTAACACCATTTGGCAAAAAGAGGAACCGAAGGATCCTTGGAAAAATATAAATGGGACTCAGGTAGGAAATCAGAAGATGAGCCTGAAGCATCCTGTAGTCCCAGAAAGTAAGGAAGTGCTCACCACCAATGACAAAACTCATCAGAATGAAAGATACACGAGTCAGCTGAAAGAGCTCCCAACGGTCAAAGTTGAAAAATTTGAGCAACAAAATAAGTGGCATCAAATTTTAACCCAAAGTATAAAATAAGTATCCATGAGTATATACTAACATAAGTGATTGAATAAAAAATAGAAAGGGAGAATAGACAAGTGTCCCATGCAAAATAATTCAAAATATTTTATGTAAGTGCTCCACCTTCAAAGAGATGAGGTGGAACTCCCCACTCCTTCAGTATGGGCTGTAATTTCCTTCCAAGCAGGGCAGTACAGAAGGGGGGGAGGGGATTAGGGAAATTGTACAATGGAGAAACTTTACACACATGTCCTCAGTGAAGTGATAAAAGTGAACACCAGTAGTGATAAGTTATACTGATAGTAAGATGTGATGTAATAGAAATGATATTTTAATTGCATGGTTGGTCTTCATTCCAAGAATAATAAAGAACTACAGTCTATGGTGAGAAAAATTGAACATAAATCTCAATTGCAGAAAATCCTGCAAAATACCTGACCAACACACCTCAAAATTGCCACAGTCATCAAAAACAAGTAGTCTTAAAAAGTGCATGGAAAGTACACAGCCAGAAGAAAATGCATACATTGTACAAAAATGAAAAATAATGTAAAAAATATATAAAATAGAAAAAAAATACACAGCCAAGAGTAACCTAAAGGGACCTGAGGACTAAATGCAACATAGAGGGCCTCCATAGTGGCACATGGGTTTCTCCCAGTGCTATCAAGCTATTGCCAGCCACTGCAGCATGAGTTCAATCCCCGCCAGGAAGCCAAGGCACATGGCACAGCAGACCTCTCCTGCTCCTCTCAGCAGTGTATTTCAGTAGATCCACCTGTTCTGCTCCCCATTCTGTCTCTGGTGAATCCTCTCACCCCCTGTACCTTGGTCCTACACCTCAGTTCTTGTACGCGTAAATAAAAATATATTTTAAATAAATAAATAAATGCAACACAGAATTCTGGATAGGACTCTAAAACAGAAAAAAGACATTATGGGGCCTCGCTGGTGGTGCAAGCGGTTAAGACGCAGTACTATGAAGCTATCTGCAGCCTCTGCAGCGCAAATTCGATCCCTGGCCAGAAGGCTGACCCACATGGCACAGCAGACCTCTCCTGTCTTGCCTGCTGCTCCCCACAGCAGTGTATTTTAGTACATCTGCCTGTTCTACTCCCCACTCTGTCTCTGGTGAATCCTCTCATCCCTGCATTTCTGACTTGCACTCCATAAATAAACCAATCTTTTTTTAAAAAGACATTACTGCAAAAATTGAAAGTTTTAATAAAAAGTATGGATTTGATTAATAATAACATTTCATACTAATGTAAGATGGTATAATAACAGGGAAAACTGGTAGCTACTATATGGTAAATATCTATACTAACTTCATAATTTTTCTGTAAATCTAAAACTGCTAAAGTGAAAACCTAGCAAAAACCTTTTTAGATTGAAAAGAGAAAAGGAAAATATGAAGAAAGTTAGAAAGAAATGGGATGCATATACAATGAGAACTATTTTTTTAATACTGTATAAAGGCTTATGAGTAAAATTTCAAATCTCAGTGAAATAGATACTTGAAAATCTCAGTGGCATGGATTTATTCTCAAAATTGACTCCAGAAGAACTAGCAAACTGAAATAGAGAAGCAAATATCACAGAAGCTGAGGAAAGGTAGAGAAATTATTTAAACCAGATGTTTTTTCCAGTGAAATCTTTGAAAATTTTAGGGAACAGATAATTCCCAAGTTGTAGAAAGTGTTTCAAAGGATAGAAATAAATCAATAGCCAGCCTCATTCATTTTCTTAAGTTAACATAGCCTGACAAAGCATATACACATATACATCCCAACCCCACTTCAACCCCCAACACCATTAACATGCATACACATTCACATACACAATCACACACAAACACTTATAAATACACATGGAAAAATTCTGAATAAATTCAACAAATCAAATTTGGTACTAAATTACAAGAACAACCTTCCATAACCAAGATAGATTGGCCCAGTAATAATTCATTTAGAATTTAAATATATTCATTTTAAGAGTTAATAAACTTGTCACTAAAAAAAGCGTTATGATAACTTAATCATGTGTTCAATAAATTTTAACATTAAGTCCTTATAATTTTCAGAATAGGAATAATATTGAAAAGGACACAAAAATTAACTATTTCCAGGGGATCATAAACTAACAAGACTCAAAGCAAATAACTAAAGATAATTAGAATTAATAAGAAAATTTAAGTTATACTGAGGTCTGGATGACATGGACATCACAACTCAGGCAGTCAGATAGAGGGCAAGTTCTCTCTTCTTCCATCATTTTGTCCAATTACTCAGCAAATGGGATGATGCCACCCACACTGGGAAGGGTAATGCACTCTGCTACCAATTCAAATGCTAGTCTCTTCCAGAAACACCCTCAGACACACACCCAGGAATAATGCTGAACAAGGCATCTAGTTATCCCATGATCTAGGGAAACTGATACATAAAATTAATCATCACAAAGAATGGTTGAATGAGGAAATCATTAACCAAGATAGAGAAAGCAGACAAAACCAGGAAGAGGGTTCAGCAATGCAAGTAAGGGGGTGGAAGAAGGAGGAAAACAGAGAACGCACAAAGGATACAGATTCCAGGTACTTGGAGAAGAATATCTTCCCCCTAAAGGAAGAGGGATGTGGGGTGGAGGTGAGCACAATTAGAACACAGTTTAAAGACAGAAGGAAAGAACATGGAAGGGCTCCCACACAGTCTATACATTTTCTCTTGACCAGTTACACTGACAGAATGAAGGATTTGGGGGAGAGCATGGAAGATGAAATAGTAATACATGCTGATAACTTGGAACAGCTACTTCAGAGAATGCAAAAGGATTGCTAAGCAATGCTGAAAGCCTTATGGAAGTTAAAAACCAAACATCTTTAACTGTGCTTATGGCACCCTGGATTTTCCTCTCTCACTCTTCTACAATCAGAGCAGAAAGCAACACCATATTTTCCTGGAATAGTTCACCTTTACACCCAAGAGCAGAAATACACAACTGAATTGGACAGAAAAGTATTTAGAGTATTCACAGATTTTGAGACATCTGGTTAAGATAGCACTGTTTTGTGTTTATATTCACTTATAAATTCTGAGCTAGAAGTACAGGAGGAAAAAGTGACAAAGGCAAAATAAATAAATAAATAAATAAATAAATAAATAAATAAACACACGAATAAATAAATAACCCTTATGGGATTACTGCCAGATTATTGTCTTCAAACCTAGTGGAATCCACCCTGTTATACTTTGAAATTATTTTCTATGGGTAACCACTTTCTTCCTTCTGTCTTCTTCAGTTTATAACAGAAATCTCTACAATTATTGTTCTAAGCCTATCACTGAAGTTTAAAAGCAGATAACTTGATTTATAGCTTCACAGATCCACAGATGGAAAGCAATTCTGTCCCAGAGTAATTAGTCCCCCGGGTCTTATAAACTCATTATATATACCTAATGTGGATAATTTAGATGATGCGATTTGTAATTTTTGAAATAATGACATTTTGGACTAGGTAGCTGCTGTCATGACCTCTGAGGATCAGGGGATGGGAGGAATAGTACTTTGCATATAGTCTGGATCTGACTCCTTGAGTACCAGTGGGTGAATAATGGGGGGCTGGTAATGTCTCCCCAAGATAAGCCCTAAGGTCTGGACCTGTGAGTAACACATTATTTCCAAGAGGATTTATTGATGGTATGATTAAAGATTTAGAGATAAGGAGATTATCATGGGTTATCCTGTGGGTCCTAAGTGCCATCACAAATGTCTTTCTGACTATCAGTAAAACAGACACACCACTGAATGGGAAAATATTTGCATATCATACATCCTACATGAGGTTAATATCTATAGAGAACTCATAGAAACTCAACAACAAGGAAACAATACATTAAAAAATGGGCAGAAATCTCAGACAGCCACTTCTGCAAGTGTCTGTGGTTGACAGGCAAATGAAAAAAATGCTCATCACTAATCATCAGGGAAATGCAAATCAAAACCACAATGAGATATTACCTCACACCATGGGAATGCCCTTATTTAAAAAACTAGAAACAAGTACAGGAAACTGTGTGGAGAAAATGGAACCCTCACAGAGCACTGGTAGGAATATATACTAATCCCATGGAAAGCAGTATGGAGGCTTCTCAAAATATTAAAAATAGAAATATCATGATACAGCAGTTCCATTCTTAGATATCAATCCAAAGAATGCAAAAACATTACTTTGGAGAGATATTTGCACTCCTATATTCACTGCAATACTATTTACCATAGCCAAATTATGAAATAACCTCAACATTCAACAACAGATAAGTGAAGTAAGAAGTGGTATAATAGAGCCGAGGCACACAGCAGGGAAAGAGAAGAGAGAGGGTTGAAAATGGGAGGGGAGAGCACAAGGGACTATGGTGACAGTTCATGGTTTGCTGTGATAGTGGAAGGATTATGGAGACTTCACTCGAGGGGAGAAATCAATTATTGTACAAAAATGAATAATGATGTAAGAAAAATGAAATAAAAAAAAGAAAAATGAAATAAATAAAAATGAAAAAGAAAACAAAAGAGGTGGTATATACATATAATGGAAGACTGCTCCATTGTAGTCAAAAAAGATGAAATTTTGTCTTTTGTGACAACATGGATGAAACTGGAGAGGATTATAAAAGCAAAAGAAAGTCAGGAGAAAGAAAAATACAGGATGACTTCACTCATATATAGAATACAAAGATACAAAACAAAGAAACATAAAACTAAACCAAAACAAACCCTAGAAATCTAACTGCAGAGGAGGAAGGTAGAGGGAAGGGAGCCAAAGGCGGAGGGGCCCAATGGACTCAAATGGACTATGGTGGGACTTTTAAAAAACTATGAAATCTAAAATTAAGACTCCGGTAAAACAATGTTTAAAGTAATGATTCTCCTCAACAAAATCCTTGCAAACAGAATCCAACAATGCATCAAAGGGATAATACACCACGATGAAGTGGGATTCATCCCAGGGGTCCAAGAATGGTTCAACATACGAAATCAATCAGTGTAATGAAACCTTTAAAAAAATCAGTTCTATGTGGTCACATTAAACTCTATTTAGAGTCTGGTGGTGGCCATGGTAGGGTTACATACATTTGAACAGGTATGAGGCTATACCCTACCCCCCTAAAATAGATACTATGTTGTAAATCAATATTAACTCAATAAAAGAGAGCACAAGTTTAGATACACATAGAGGAGCAGGTAATGTGAAGATGGAGGCAGAAATTGGAGTGAAATAGTCACAAATCCAAGAATGTGAAAGAATATGACAGACACTAGAACCTATAAAAGGAACAAATTAGATTCTGCCACCCCAGGCTGCACTGGGAGCAATTTGTTAGCACCTTGAGTTTGGACTTTTGGACTGTGAGAACTGTGACAGAATAAATTTCTGTTGTTTTAAGTCACCAAATTTGTTTTCAGTCATAGAAAATTGATACACTGTGATGTATGATAATAATGGGTCACCTAACCAGACTTGCAATTCCTAGAATAAATCCCATTGGATCATTTATATTATTTTCTAATTGTGTGTCAAATTGTTTTTACTAATACTTAGTTTATAACTTTTGTATTAAAAAAGAATAATCTCTGTCAAAAACACTGACAACAAACACTCCTGTCACTAGGTATATTTGTCTCAGAGAACAATGTATTCTCTCTCCATCATATAAGTACTAAATGCTAAGGAAAAACTCCTGGTATAGTAAATGATTTTCACAGTATTTCTCTAGGAAAACATAAAACTGATGCCTCAAAAACAATGTGAAACAGACTTTTTAAAAATTTCTGAAATCTCTAGCAAGTGCAAAATTGCCCACTTCAAAAACCTCCGTAAATTTGAGGTTATTATTACTGGATTATAAAGTCAAATGTGGTGAAAGTCAATGTAATATGGTTTTCATCTTTCTCTTGACGTCAAGGCTTCATTTGTGCTTAGTATTTGTAAATAAAACTACACAACTGAACATTATCACTGTGGTTATTTTTTTCTATTGGCTATTTGTAATGTTAGATGGAAAATAGTATCTATTTTGTGTTTAGCAGGATGGAAAGCAGATTGAACATTCAACAGCCACAAGCCCAAAGTCCTTTAAAAAAGAAATTAAGTGAATGACTTAGGAGAGACAAAGAGAAATACTCATCCTAAGAATTTTTCTCTCTGTTTAAAGGGGAAAAAATAAGAAGAAAAGCAAAAAGTAGGTTTGGGTATCTTTTTAGATGTGTGTTCAATGTTCAAGTGCAAATAAGATGTTTTCAAAGTCCATATTTCAACTAAATGCTGCATCTACCGGGCAATTTTCAAAGCCTTTTTACTTTCATGGTAACAAAAAGTATCATGGAGGTAAACAGCAGAATATTTGTTTTCCTAATAAGCCTCTATCACTTAAAATTCAAGATGATGGAATGATTTATTCAAATAATTTTTTAACTTTATATTTTTAATTAAGAAGGATACCCAAAGTTTAGTAATAACATGAAAAAATAATCTCAGAATTGAAAAGATATAAAGTTTCACACCATCTTATAACATGCTGCTATGCTGTAATATTGAAACTATGAGACTTAAAAAAATCAGTTCTATGTGGTCAAATTGAACGCTTGCATTCATATTTATTTCTGTTGCACATGCATTGAAAATACTGTGCTAATTATAATGTTGTTAAACTGAAGATTCCAAAGGCTTTCTCTTCTGGGAAAAGGTGATAATTATGCCAAATGTTTTTGAAAAGTATAATTAGACTAATAATTTCATATAAAGTAAATACAGTCTCTTAGTTTTCAAGATTTTGAAACTCAGAAAAGTGTGGCAATAAATGACTGCTAAATATATGTAAATGACTGGAAATATCACTAATGAATTTGTTTTCTATTTAAAAAACCATTAAAATCTAATTAAGTCTGAATAACTAGCAATATAATATCATTGTTTCTTCATTACAGTGAACTGCTAGGGTGTGAGCTAATCAAGAGACGGTAGCAAGAATGAAAGGTGATAGGCATTTGGTTCAATTAACAGTGTCTTATTCCCAGTTCCTTCTATATCAAACTTACATTCACCTCCCATCTGCTTTTACACAATAAACACTGAAATACATAATAATAGACTAGGGATTTGAAATCTAAAATTAAGACTCCGGTAAAACAATGTTTAAAGTAATGATTCTCCTCAACAAAATCCTTGCAAACAGAATCCAACAATGCATCAAAGGGATAATACACCACGATGAAGTGGGATTCATCCCAGGGGTCCAAGAATGGTTCAACATACGAAATCAATCAGTGTAATCCAAAGCATCAACAAAAAGAAAAATAAAAACCATACGATCATATCAATAGATGCTGAGAAAGCATTCGGCAAAGTCCAACATCCATTTATGATGAAGGCCCTTGAAATTCTCAGGATAGAAGGAACATACCTTAATATGATAAAACCATATACAACAAACCCACAGCCAATATTATTCTCAATGGCAAAAAGCTGAAGGCCTTTCCTTTAAGATCAGGAACAAGACAAGGATTTCCTCTCTTACCACTGTTCTTCAATATAATGCTGGAGGTCCTAGCCAGGGCAATAGGACAAGAGAAAGACATACAAGGAACCCAGATAGGGAAAGAAGAAGTAAAACTATCACTATTTGCAGACGATATGATAATACACATAAAGAACTCCAAGAACTCCATAGAAAAGCTACTCAAAATAATCAACCAGTTCAGTAAAGTACCAGGATACAAAATCACACGCAAAAATTGGTAACCTTCCTTATATAAACAATCAATATGAAGAAGAAGAAATCAAGAAAAATATTCCTTTTATAATTGAAACCAAAAAAGTCAAATACTTGGGAATAAACCTAACAAAAGGGGTGAAAGACCTATACAAAGAAAATTTAAAAATGCTGTTAAAAGAAACAGAATAAGACACAAAGAAATGGAAAGACATCCCTTGCTCTTTGATTGAAAAAATTAACACTATTAAAATGTCCATTCTACCAAAAACAATATACAGATTCAACGCTATTCCAATAAAAATCTCAATGACATTCTTCTTTTTTTTAAATGATAGATTTTATTTTTATATTCCCCATACAATTGCAACCCCCCCATTTTGACCCCAATCCCTCCCCTCCCACCCCCCACCCCCCAAAAAGTGTCTCTGGTTCATGAATGGGTGTTGCACTTTGTCGAAAGCTTTCTCAGCATCTATTGATATTATCATATGGTTTTTATATTTCTTTTTGTTGATGTGTTGGATAACGTTGATTGATTTTCGGATGTTAAACCATCCTTGTGACCCTGGAATGAATCCTACTTGGTCGTGGTGAATTGTCTTATGGATACATTGTTGGATTCTGATAGCTAAAAATTTGTTGAGAATTTTTGCATCAGAGTTCATTAGGGAGATTGGCCTGTAGTTTTCCTTTTTTGTGTTGTCCTTATTCGGTTTTGGTATTAGTGTAATGTTGGCTTCATAGAACGTGTTTGGTATTGTCTCTTCCTTCTCAATTTTTTGGAAGAGTTTGTGAAGGATAGGCACTAATTCGTCTCTGAATGTTTGGTAGAATTCATTTGTAAATCCATCAGGTCCTGGGCTTTTGTTTTTGGGGAGGTTTTTCATTACCATTTCAATTTCACTACTTGTAATTGGTCTGTTTAGGTGTTCTATTTCTTCTTTATCTAGCTTTGGGTGATTGTAGAGTTGTAGGAATTTGTCCATCTCCTCTAGATTGTTAAACTTGTTTCCATATAACTGTTCATAGTAGTTACTGATTATTCTTTTGATTTCTGCTGTGTCCGTTGTGATTTCTCCTGTTTCATTTATGATCCTGTATATTTGTGCTTTCTCCCTTTTTTCCTTTGTGAGCCTGGCTAGGGGTTTGTCTATTTTGTTGATTTTTTCGAAGAACCAGCTCTTGGTTTCATTAATCTTTTGGATTGTTTTTTTAGTTTCAATTTCATTTATTTCTGCTTTGGTTTTTATTATTTCTTTTCTTCTACTGGTTTTGGGTTTTTTTTGTTGTTCTTTTTCTAGATCTTTGAGCTTCAAGATTAGGTTGTTTCTTTGAGTTCTTTCTTGTTTCTTGATGTGAGCTTCTATTGCTATATATTTTCCTCTTATTACTGCTTTTGCTGCATCCCATACATTTAGGATATTGGTGTCCTTTTTGTCATTCAATTCAAAGAATTTTTAATTTCTTTTTTGATCGCCACATTAGTCCAGTGGTCTTCCAGTAGTGTGGTTTTTAATCTCCATGAGGTAGGAAAGTTCCTTGCCTTCTTTTTATGGTTTATTTCTAGTTTGATGCCTTCATGGTCAGAAAAGATGGTTGGTATGATTTCAATCTTGATGTATCTGTTGATGTTTGTCTTGTGCCCCAGTATGTGATTGATCCTGGAGAATGATCCGTGTGTGCTTGAGAAAAATATGTACTCCGTTTTTTGGGGGTTTAGTGTTCTATAGATGTCTGTTAAGCCCAAATGCTCTAGGTCCTTATTTAGAGCTTTAGTTTCTTTGCTTATTTTTTGTCTTGTTGATCTATCCATTGTTGATAGTGGTGTGTTGAAGTCTCCCACTACGTATGTGTTTTCTCTGATGTCTGATTTCAGAGATGACAACAGTTGTCTGATATATATTTTTTTATAATAAATTTTATTTTTATATGCCCATATAATTTCAACCCCCCCATTTTGACCCCAATCCCTCCCCTCCCTCAAGCCACCCCCCCAAGAGTGTCTCTGTTTCATAGTTTTTTGTTGATTTTGATTTTCACTTTCTTATACTTATTCATTTTCCTGGTCTGATATATTTTGGTGCTCCTTCGTTTGGTGAGTATATGTTAATGAGTATTATTTCTTCTTGAAGTATTGTCCCATTGATCATAATGTAGTGACCGTTGGGGTCTCTTTTTATTTTTTTGAGTTTGAAATCTGTTTTATCTGATATAAGTATAGCTGTTCCTGCTTTCTTTTTTGATCCATTTGCTTGTAGGATTGTTTTCCAACCTTTAACTTTGAGTCGATTTTTATCTTTTGTAGCTAAATGTGTTTCCTGGAGACAGCAAAAGGTTGGGTTTTGTTTCTTAATCCAGGCTGCAACTCTGTGTCTTTTTATTGAAGAGTTTAGTCCATTTACATTTAGAGTTAATATTGATATGTTAGCATCTGTATTTGCCATTGTGTTTGTCTTTCCTTTGAATTAATTTATTTTTTCTTTTAATAACTTTTTTTTTTGGCCTTCTTTCGTTGTTATTCATCCCTCTTAGGTTCTGGCTTTAGGATTCCTTGTAGTATTTTTTGGAGTGGGGGTTTAGTCGTAATGAAATTCCAGAGTTTCTGTTTGTCTGGGAAGGTCCTTATTCTTTCTTCATAGAGGAAGGAGACCTTTGCGGGATAGAGTATTCTTGCTTGGCATCTGTTTTCTTGGAGTCTGTTGACTATGTCCCTCCACTCTCTCCTTGCCCGTAGTGTTTCTTCAGAGAAGTCTGATGTCAGTCTGATTGGTTTTCCTTTGAATGTTACCTGTTTCTTCCCTCTTGTCAGCTTCATTATTTTTCCCTTGTCCTGGATTCTTGGGAGCTTCACTATTATGTGTCTTGCTGTATTTTTCCCATCGTCGTGGAAGTTTGGTGTTCTTCTTGCTTCTTGTATATCAATTTTCAGCTCCTTCTTCACATTTGGGAAGTTCTCTTCAATTATCTCTTTGAATATTTTCTCTGTTCCTACATCTCTCTCCTCTCCTTCTGGTATTCCTATAACTCTTATATTTCCTTTCCTCATGGAGTCAGATAGTTCCCAACGTCTTTCTTCGTTCTTTTTCCTTCGTACTTCTCTTTCCTTTTCTGTTTTGGTTCTTTTTATTTCTGTGTCTTCAAGAGTACTTATTCGTTCTTCCATTTCATCTATTCTGCTTTTATTGCTTTTCCCAGAGTTCTTTAGTTCCTCCATTAATTCTTTGATCTCCTGCATTTCTTTTGCGTCCCTCTTTAGGGACTCAATTTCATTCTTCTGACCATTGTTTTCCCTCTTTAGGGACTCAATTTTCTTCTTCTGATCATTGTTTTCCTTTATGATTTCTGTCATTTTTTTAATCACGGCAATTTTAAATTCTCTTTCTGGAAGGCTCAGAAGTTCTTCCAAGTTACTGTCGTTGCAATCTGGGGGGTGGTTTTCTTTTTGTGTTGTGCTTTTTTCCTAGGAGTTGTTAGGTTGCTTGTGGTTCTTCTACTCCCTACTGTCTGTTTTCTAATTTGTCGTATGCATTGGGACACTGTGTTGCTGGGACTGGCCGGCATCTTGGGTGAGCTTCTCAGCTCCCCTCTGGCTCCTCCAGGAGACATCTGTCTGTTTCAAGCAGACTTTACTGAAGAAAGGTCCCTGTTCTAAAATGCCGATGTGGGGACACACTCCCCTTTGTGCTTGGTCTGCCCCAGCGGTGGGTTCCCGCTCCCCCTCTGGGTTTGGACTGCAGGCCAGAAGGGGCCTGGCATGGGCGAGCTTCCCTGCTCACCTCTGGCTCCTGAAGGAGCCTTCTGCTGGCAGTCTTTCTGAAGAAATGTCCCTGTTGTATAATGGCGATGCGGGGCGCACTCCCTGCATATCTGGTCTTAGGCACACTCTTCTGCGCGCCTGGTCTGCCCTGGCCATGGGTGCCTGCTCCCCCTGTGGGCTCAGACTACTGGTGGGAAGGGGCCTGGTGTGGGCTAACTTCCCAGCTATACACTGGCTCCTGCTGCTTTCAAGTCGGTAGGTGGCGCCAGAGATCTCTCCTAGAGCCCTTGGGGAGCTGATTTTTCCACCCAGTGGGACAGGGAACAGAGCAGGAATGGTAGGGTAAACCTCCCTCAACGGCTTTGGGGTGCTGTGTCTGCCTTGTGCCCCACCGTCGTGGAGAACCCACGCCCCGAATTTCGTGCCCCGGGTCTCAGTTCCAAAGCCGTCAGGTCCAGGACGCGGGCTGTAGCCCAGTTCAGTGACCGCAAAAATGGAGTCTTTTGCACCCAGCTCCCGTGCCTGGGTGCCTGGTTCCTGATTACTCAGTGAGGGGCTTTCACCTCAGTGAGGGTCCCCGCGCGTCTCCCCCCAAGCCTAGGTCACAGGCGCGGGGACCTGGGCAGCCGCGATCCTGATCCATGTTTGCTTTTCCAGCGCGCAGCTTTTCCGTGCAAGTTTACCAGCCGGCCCGGGGCTGTGTGCGGGTATCCAGAGTCTCTGCTGTTGTCTAATGGAGCCTGGAGCCGTTCGCTCACTGCCGTGGCGAATCCTGCAGGGTTCTCCACACCTCCAGTTCATGGGGTGTGGTGGCTGATATAGTTCCTTTCCACTCACAGTCCCGCTTGATGAGTAGTTTGTTCTTGATGGTCGTTTTAGTTTGCTTTTTTTCCTCTTTTCTGTCGGTCGGAGTGTGCCCACTTTGTGGGTGGGGGATGGGAGCAGGGTTCTGCGCTTTCCTCCCTTCTAGTCCTCTTTTATGGCAACTTTCTTCTTTGGGTAGTTTGCTGGAGTCGTCCGTTTATCTTCCGTGTCCCAGTTCTCACTGGGACCTGCCACTTTTCCTCCCTATTAACTTTTTTTTTAATGGGAGATCTTACTCGCAGTGTCTCCTCGCCGCCATGTTGCTCCGCCTCCCATCCCACAGGTGCTCTTTTGAATCACTGTTTTTGTGATCCCTAGTAGTGCAATTGCCAGATCATATGGTTGCTCCATTTTTAGTAGACTGAGGAACCTCCAGACAGCTTTCCACAATGGTTGGACCAGTTTGCACTCCCACTAGCAATGTAAAAGAGTTCCTTTTTCACTGCATCCTCACCAACATTTGTTGTAGCCTGATTTTTGATATGTGCCATTCTTACTGGTGTAAGGTATCTCAGTGTGGTTTTGATTTGCATTTCCCTGATTATAAGGGATGTTGAACATTTTTTCATATGCCCTTTGGCAATTTGCATTTTCTCTTTGGAGAAATGTCTTTTGAGTTCTTCTGCCCATTTCTTGACTTGGATTGTTTATTTTGTTTTTGTTAAGCTGTGTGTGTTCTTTGTATATCATTGTGATCAGTCCCTTATCAGTCGGATGGAGTGCAACGATTTTTTCCCAATAAGTGGGGTGTCTCTCAGTTTTGGTTAATGTCTCTTTTTCTGTGCAGAAGCTTTTCAGTTTAATCTAATCCCTGGTGTTTATCTTTGCCTTCACTATCGCTGCATTGGGTAATGAGTCTTTAAAGATGTTTTTGAGATGTATGTCTTGTAGTGTTTTCGCTATATTTTCTTCTATATATTTTATGGTTTCAGGTTTATGTCCAGTTCTTTTATCCATTTTGAGTTGATTTTTGTACATGATGAGAGGTAGTGGTCTAGTTTCATTTTTTTTGCTTGTGAAGGTCCAGTTTTCCCAGCACCATTTATTGAACAAACTGTCCATGTTCCATTGCATATTCTTTGCTCCTTTGTCAAAGATTAGTTGTTCATATAAATGCAGTTTTATATCTGGCCTCTCTATTTGGTTGCATTGGCCAGTGCCTGTTTTTGTTCCAATACCAAACTGTTTTAATTATTATGGCTTTGTAGTAGAATTTGAAGTTTGGAAGTATGATACCTTCTTTCTCCTTTGTTTTCATAAGTAGGCACTTTGGCTATTCATAGTTTTTTGTGTTTCCATGTGTATTTCATCAGTATTTGTTCTATTTCTTTGAAGACTGTCATTTCCTCTTTGTTTTTATTGGAATAGCATTGAATCTGTATATTGCTTTTGGGAGAATGGCCATTTTAATAATGTTGATTCATCCAATCCATGAGCAGGGGATGTTTTCCATTTCTTTGTGTCTTCTTCAATTTTTTTAACAGTGTTTTATAATTTTCTTTGTATAGGTCTTTGACCTCCTTTGTTAGGTTTATTCCCAAGTATTTGATTTTTTTGTTTTCAATTATGAAAGGGATGTTTCTTCTTCTTCTTTTTTTTTTTTTTTGATTACTTCTTCCGATCAACTGTTTGTGTATAAGAAGGCTACTGATTTTTGCATTTTGATTATGTATTCTGCTACTTTACTGAACTGGTTGATTATTTTGAGTAGTTTTTCTGTGGAGTTTTTAGGGTTCTCTTTGTACATTATCATATTGTCTGCAAATAGTGATAGTTTTACTTCTTCTTTCCCTATCTGGATTCCTTGTATGTCTTTCTCTTGTCTTATTGCCCTGGCTAGGATCTCCAGTATTCTATAGAAGAGCAGTGGTGAGGGAGGAGGACATCCTTGTCTTGTTCCTGATCTTAAAGGAAAGGCCTTCAGCTTTTCTCCATTGATAATAATGTTGGCAGTGGTTTTGTCTTATTTGGCTTTTATCATGTTAAGTTAAGTTCCTTCTATCCCTAGAATTTCAAAGGTCTTCATCATAAATGGATGTTGGACTTTGTCAAATGCTTCTTCAGCATCTTTTGATATGATCATATGGTTTTTATATTTTTGTTAATGTGTTGTATTATACTTATCAATTTTTGTATGTTGAATCATCCCTGTGCCCCTGGAATGAATCCCACTTGATCGTGGTTTATTCTCCCTTTGATGCATTGTTGAATTCTGTTGGCAAGGATTTTGTTGAGGATTTTTGCATCAGTGTTCATCAGTGTTCATTTTTGCATCAGGGAGATTGGCCTGTAATTTTCTTTTTCTGTGCTGTCTTTGGTTTTGGTATTACTGTAATGTTGGCTTCGTAGAACATATTTGGTAGTATTCCTTCTTTTTCAATTTTTTGAAAGAGTTTGTGTTGGATAAGCACTAATTCACTATTGAGTGTTTGGCAGAAATCATTTGTGAAGCTGTCTGGGCCTGGGCTTTTGTTTTTTGGGGGTGCTTTGATTACTGCCTCAATTTTGCTGCTTGTAATTGGTCTGTTTAATTGTTCTATTTCTTCTTTGTCCAGCTTTGGATGATTATATCATTCTATGAATTTGTCTATCTCTTCTAGGTTGCTGATTGCTGAATTTGTTTGTATGTAAGTGTTCATAGCAATCTCTGATTATGCTTTTGATTTCTACTGAGTCAGTTGTGATTTCTCCTCTTTCATTTGTAATCCTATAGATATGTGTTTTCTCCATTTTTTTCTTTGTGAACCTGGATAGAGGTTTGTCTACTTTGTTTATTTTTTTCAAAGAACCAACTTTTGGTTTCATTGATCTTTTGGATCGTGTTTTTTAATTTCCAATTTGTTTATTTCTGCTTTGATTTTTATTATTTCCTTTCTTCTACTGGCTTTAGGGATATTTTTGTTGTTCTTTTTCTAGCTCTTTGAGATGTGAGATTATGTTGTTTCTTTGAGTTATTTCTTGTTTGTTGATGTGAGCCTGTATTGCTAATATTTTCCTCTTATTACTGCTTTTGCTACATCCCATACATTCTGGAAAGTGGTGCCCTCATTGTTGTTCAACTCAAATATTTTTTAATTTCTTCTTTGATCTCCTCATTAGTGCAGTGGTCTTCCAGGAGTGTGGATTTCAATCTCCATGAAATGGGAGGATTCCTTGTTTTCTTTTCATGATTTATTTCTAGCTTGATGCCTTTATGGTTGAAGAAGATAGTTAGAATGATTTTGATCTTCATGTATCTGTTGATGTTTGTCTTTTGGCCCAGTATGTGATCGATTCTGGAGAATGATCCATGCATGTGTACTTGGAATTTTTGGGGTGTAGTGTCCTAGAGATATCTGTTAAGTCCATGGGTTTTATGCCTTTATTTAGGGTTCTAGTGTCTTTGTTGTTTTTTGTCTCATTGATCTGTTCATTGGCGAGAGTGGGGTGTTGAAATCTCCCACTATATATGTATTTTCTTTAATGTCTGTTTTCAAAGCTGATAATAATTGTCTAATATATTTTAGTGCCCTTTCATTTGGTGAGTATATGTTGATGAGTGGTATATCTTCCTGATGTATTGTCCCATTGATCATAATGTAGTGTCCGTCTGTGTCTCTTTTTATCTTTTTTTAATTTGAAGTCTACACCTGATATAAGTATAGCTGTTCTTGCAATCTCTTTTGGTTCATTTATTTGCAGGATTGTTTTCCAACCCTTTGATTTTTATTATTTCTTTTTTTCTACTGGTTTTGGCGTTTTGTTGTTGTGCTTTTTCTAGTTCTTTGAATTTTGAAATTAGGTTGTTTCTTTGAGTTCTTTCTTGTTTCTTGATGTGAGACTCTATTGCTATTTATTTTCCTCTTATTACTGCTTTTGCTCTGCCCGATACATTTAGGAAATTGGTGTCCTCCTTGTTATTCAACCCAAAGTATTTTTTAATTTCTTCTTTGTTTTCCTCTTTAATCCAGTGGTCTTCTAGTAGTGTGAGTTCCAATGTCCGTGAGGTAGGAGACTTCCTTGCCTTCTTTTTATGGTTTATTTCTAGTTTGATTCCTTCATGGTCAGAGAAGATGGTTGGTATGATTAATCTTGGTGTATCTGTTGATATTTGTCTTGTGTCCCAGTATGTGATCGATCCTGGAGGATGATCCGTGTGTGCTTGAGAAAAATGTGTACTCAGATTTTTTGGGTTTAGTGTTCTATAATTGGCTGTTAAGCCCATGAGATCTAGATCCTTATTTAGAGCTTTAGTGTCCTTGCTCATTTTTTTTCTCATTTATCTATCCATTGTTGCTAGTGGTGTGTTGAAGTCTCCTACTACATATGTGTTTTCTCTGATGTCTGTTTTCAGAGATGATAATAGTTGTCTGATATAATTTGGTGCTCCTTCATTTGGTGAGTATATGTTAATGAGTGTCATTTCTTCTTGAAGTATTGTCCCCTTGATCATAGTGTAGTGACTGCTGGGTCTCTTTTTACCTTTCTCATTTTGAAATCTATTTTATCTGATATAAGTACAGCTGTTCTTGCCTTCTTTTTTGTTCCATTTCCTTGTATGATTGTTTTCCATCCTTTTACTTTCAGTATATTTTTATCTTTTGTGGTTAGGTGAGTTTCCTGGAGACAGCAAAAGGGTTTTGTTTCTTAATTCAGCCTGCAACTCTGTGTCTTTTTATTGAAGAGTTTAGTCCCTTTATATTTAGGGTCAATATTGATGTGTTAGTGTCTATATTTGCCATTTTGTTTGACTTTTCTCTGGTTTTATTTATTTATTTATTTTTAGTAATTTTTTTTGTCTCGTTTTCATTCTTATTCATCCCTCTGTTAATTCTGGCTTTAGGACTCCATGTAGTATTTTTTGAAGTGGGGGTTTAGTCTTAATGAAATTCTCGATTTTCTGTTTATCTGGCATGGTCCTTATTCTTTCTTCATAGAGAGAAAGGAAAATGTTGCAGGATAGAGTATTCTTGGTTGGCATTTGTTGTCATGGAGTCTGTTGATTATGTCCCTCCACTCTCTCCTTCTCCGTAGTGTTTCTTTGGAAAAGTCTGATGTCAGCCTGATTGGTTTTCCTTCGTATGTTATCTGTTTCTTCCCTTTTGCCATCTTCATTATTTTTTCCTTGTCTTGTGTTCTTGGGAGCTTTACTATTATGTGTTTTGCTGTATTTTTCCTTTCATCATGGAAATTTTGTGTTCTTCTTGCTTCTTGTATGTCTATTTTCAGCTCCTTCTTCATGTTTGGGAAGTTCTCTTCAAATATTTCCTTGAATATTTTCTCTGTCCCTATGTCTCTCTCCTCTCCTTCTGGAATTCCTATCACTCTTATATTTCCTTTCTTCATGGAGTCAGATAGTTCCCAAAGTCTTTCTTCATTCTTTTTTTTTTTTTTGGTACCTCTCTTTCCTATTCTGTTTTGGTTCTTTTTTTTTTTTCTGTGTCTTTGAGAGTACTTATTCATTCTTCCATTTCACCTATTTTTCATCTATTCTGCTTTCACTGCTTTTCCCAGAGTTCTTTAGTGCCTCCATTAATTCTTTGATCTCCTGCATTTCTTTTATTTCTCTCTTTAGGGACTCATTTCATTCTTCTGATCATTGATTATTTTTCCCTTATTGTTTTTTTCCTTAGTGACTTCTGTCAGTTTTTTAATCATGGCAATTATAAATTTTTTTCTGGAAGGCTCAGAAGTTCTTCCAAGTCATTGTAGTTGCAGTCTGGTGGATGATTTTTATTTTGTGGTATGTCTTCTCCCTGGGGATTGCTTGGTTGCTTTTAGTATTTCTTCTCCCTGCTGCTTGCTTTCTAATTTGTCCTATGAGTTGAGACATTATGTCGCTAGTACTGGCCAGCATCTTTTTGGTGTGCTCTTTCTGGGATGTTGGAAACTGGTGGTCCAATCGAGTCAAATACTGTTATGCCAGGGGTCCCGTAGGGCAATGGTACTATGAATATGTTAATAGTCACTGTCACAGAGTATCTCCTCCTTTTGTGTTAGTTTAATTCCAAAGGTGTGTCTTGAAGTCCCACAGACTTCCCTGGAGGTTAGGTGGCTAGATTTCTCACTGGGCTCCAAATTTCTGGATCCCCCTATGGGCTCCAACTCCTTGCCAGTGGAAACTGGCTTGTGGGGGCCTTCAGCTCACCTCTGGCTGCTGGTGCAGCCCTCTCCCAGGTTCAAGCAGTTTCTATTGATGCAAAGGTCCCTATTCAAAAATGGCCATTAAGAAGTGCGCTTTCCTGCACTAGTGATCTGTCCCAGCTGTGGCTGCCGCTCCCCCTCTGAGCTCCGACTGCAGGCCAGAAGGGGCCTGGCATGGGGGGGTCTTCCAAGATCACCTCTGGCTGTGGGGGCAGCCCTCTCCCAGTTTCAAGCAGTCTTTGTTGAGGAGAACGTCCCTATTCTAAAATGGCCTTAAAATGTATTGACTTTTGTATTGTTCACCAATGATTTTTTTTTTTACAAGCCATTTGCTCAAATAAATGGAGTTGCTTACAAAAAAATCATTTAGAAAAGTGTTTTATCATTTCACAGTTCACAATCTTTCTGTAAGCTATATTACACATTTGAGCAAGTATGGTGTGTTATAACTTCAGTGTTTATTCACCAAATTTAGTTAGTTTTCATATGGGAAGTTCAAACTAAGATATCTTGACATTGTAAAAATATTGTCCTTTTCCTTTGGAATACCTGGTTTTGCTGATTGTTAGTGACTTGGGATCAGGGGCTGCAACTGGCACTGGAAGATTTCTCCTCATCACAGTCTCTAGGGACCATATGAGCCGATTAGCTCTTCTGCCCTCCCACCCCCACTGCTATGTATTTTTTTTTCCTTCAGTTTCTATGTATGCAGTTTTTTTCTATAAATACAACACACAAATGGTTACATTAAAGTGGAACCCCAATTTTTCATGTCCATGGTGGCTCAACAACTGAAATTTGGGTTCCATTTGTATATTCTTTAGGGTAAAAATACTTTGATATTGACATTGCCTTCTATTATTCCTTTCAAAACAAATGTGTAAGAGGGTGAGAAAACCATGCTAGTAACAGGATGTCTTTATAGTATGCCTTGTTTGTGGTGTATGTGTATGTCTGTGTGTATGGGGTTGTTTGTTGATGTGCATGTGTGTATTTGTGTGCATGTATGTATATATATGGGTATTGTGTGCATGGGTATGCATATGTATATGGGCATATATGTGTGTTTCTATGTGTGTGCATGTGGGAATGTGTGTGTATGTGTATGAGTGGTTGTATTTGTGTGTATGTGTGTATATATGGGTATTGTGTGTATGGTTATGTATATGTATATGAATGTGTACGTGTGTGTTTCTGTCTGTGTGTGTGAGAATAAGTGTGTATGTATATAAGTAGGTGTATGTGTGTATGTGTTTGTGTGGGTGTGGGTGCATGTGTGTATATGGGTATGTGGGTATGTGTGTGTATGTGTGCATCTGTGTGTGTATTTTTTGTGTATGTGTATGGGTGTGTACATGTATAAGAAGTATATGTGTATTTCTGTATGTGGGTGTACGTGGGTGTGTATGGGTATATGTGTATGAGTGGGTGTGTATACATGTATATTTGTTTTTGTATGGGTAAGTGTGTGTGTGTGTGTCGATATGGGTATATTTGTGTGTGGGGGTGTGTGTATATGGGTATATGTGTGTATATTTGGGGGGCATGAGTCCCACGCCAAACTGTGACCCATAAAATACAGGTGTTAATTATTCATATTTTATACAGTAATACTGATGAGGCTCCAGCTCTATTCAAAGAATACCTTGGAGCAAAATTAATAAAGCAAAAGTTTCAACAGCAAATGAGGGAACCCCTGGGCCTTCATGTCAGTAGAATAGTGGTGCTGCCAGAATCCTCCACATTCTCTGACATGAGTTCTCATCACTCTTCCTTTTTCATTCCCCTGACTTTTTTTGAGATCTTTAGAAGTGAAACAAGTGATCTTTTTAGGGACTTAGCACTGACATTATCCCTTTCAGGGAAAACACATCTCTTCCCTTGGTAACCTCCTGACTCTTGCTCAGTGTTTCTTCAGGTCTCTGTTCAAACATCACCTTGATTACACCTGAACCTCCAGTAAAAACAACACACCCTCCATTTTTCTTATACCTTTCTTTGTTGTTGTTTTTTTTTAAACTATGGTAGCACCTATCACTATCTGACATGGTATAAAAATCTTTATATATTTTTATTGTATTCTTTCACCATTTAATGTTACAAGGATGTTTTTCCTCAGCACCCTGTAATCTCTGCCTTGAAGATGGTCAGTACTCACATATATTCTTCAAAGACATAAAGACATGAAAATTGTCAAACATGATCTCTTGGTAAAAACTGAATGTGGGACAGGAGTCTTCATCAGAGATGTAAGGGGTCATAGAATGAATAAAAGATTTTATAAGAAACACATTTCTTGACTGCAAAATATAAATTGTACCATTTCACTCTCTTAGTAAAGTACGATATGTGAAAATTGTTTTCTCTTTTCATTTCTAGCCATCACCACCAACACATGGTACAAGCAATTATCCACATATTCCAGGATTTCTCCTTCTGGGATTGTCAGAGGAAGCAGAGTTGCAGCTGCTCACATTCGTGCTTTTCCTTTTCATGTACTTGACCACTTTGTTGGGAAACCTTCTTATCATCCTGGTCATCTGCTCTGACCCCCACCTACACACGGCCATATACTTCTTCCTCTTGAATCTATACTTTGTGGACATCTGCTTCACCTCCACCACCATCCCCAAGATGCTGTGGAACATTCAGATGCAGAGCAAAGTCATTGTCTATGCTGGCTGCCTCACACAGGTTTATTTTTTCCTGCACTTTACATATCTGGATGACTTCATTCTGCCTGCAATGGACTATGACCACCTCATCCCATCCACTACCCACTGCACTACACAGTCATGATGAACCGCCTGCTCTGTGGGATCCTGGCTCTGGTATGCTGGGTCCCTGGCATTTTGGGTCCCTTGTTGCATGACTTGATGGTGATGTGACTATCCTTCTGCACAAACATGGAGATTCCCCAGTTTTTTCTGTGAACACAATCAGGTGATATACACCATGCATGTTCTGACACCTTTTTTATTTTTTTTGTTTTTTTAAATTTATTTTTGTTTTATTTTTATTTTATATATATTTTACATCATTTTTCATTTTTGCACAATGTATGCATTTTCATCTTGGTTATATTCCACATACAATTCCCACCCCCCTTATTTTGACCGTAATCCCTCCTCTTCTCTCCCCCCCATCCCCAGTGCACACAATGACACCTTTTTTAATGACATATTGATATATATTTCATTGGTGCTGCTGGGTGATATAACCCTCAATGTGATCCTTTACTCTTACTCTAAGATAGTTTCCTCCAAATGTGGGATCCCCTCATTTTTCCACCTGTGCATCTCAACTCTCCATTGTCTCCTTGTTCCATTGCACAGTTGTGGGAGTTTACCTTAGAACTCCTGATCCCCAGATTTCACACTCAAATGCAATATCCTCAGTGTTGTACACCATGGTCACACCCATGCTGAACACCTTCATCTATAGCTTGAGGAACAAAGGCATAAAGGGAGCTCTGAAGAGATTCTTTGGGGTAATAGCTATGAAAGGGTCCATTTTCTGGGTTTAACATGGCCAAGAATGTAGGGCTGAAATTTTGAGTCCAAAATTGTTATTCTTTGATTATATTGTGGAAGCAGTACTTAATCTTCTATTAATTTCCACAGTGTTAATTTCATTGATCTCAATTTCTCTATACAATAAATATCTGATGTTATCATGGCTTCTGATACATAGACACTTTCTCTTTTGCCCATTTTCCTACTTTCTTAAGGTTTTTCCCATCTTGGTTCAGAAGTATTTAGAATTACCCATTTTTTTTTTTTCATGGGACAACACAGCTTTCTTAGGAATGATTGATAATCAGATTACATATTATTCCAAATAATTTTCTTCAGATTTCCTTTTTTAAAAATGTTATCATCTGTATTACAAATATTTAATAAACTATAATTGGCAATTAAGGTTATGCATATGACTGTATTGCAAAGAAAAATCAGAAGCCACAGTTTTATCCCAAGTCTCTTTTCAACTTCAGAACTTTAACTAATCTTATTGAGAATGTAGACTCTAACCTGCAGCTGTGTTTTATAGCTGGTCTGCTGTTTGTTTCTACATAACAACCATAATAACAGGCAAACATTGATTCCCAAAAATATATCACCCAGTAGAATTTACATGGAAAGAAAATTTGAGTAAAAAGATTGACCTAATATGGTCCAAAGTCAGAAATAGGCTTAAATTTGATGAAACAAAATTATAAATCACATATTTTATTACTGTGTTATTATGCTAGACCTCTGTTTACTGAAATATAAAAACTCGTTTGCTGTGAAATGGGGTGGGGCAGATATGTATACATTAGAATAAATGATGATTGGTGTATTTTTCTGAATCATATTCCATTTTTGTTTGAAAAATTACATTCTGACTAAAATTGTGAGTTTTACTTCTCTAAACAAAAGACATACTCATGTCTAAATTTTATGATAACCACTTAAAAGGCAGCAAAAAACAATACAGAGGTCACCCCTACTTACCTTCTCCATGCTCAGGAAGCTGTCCAGTCTTCATCATCTGAAGTGATGGAAGAGAGCTGATCCCTGTCCATCCTGTAATAAAGAACACCTTTGTTTCTGCAGAAGCAGTCATTTCGTTTCATTCTTCCCAAGATTATGGAATGGAAATTCAGTAGAGCCACTTGTTCACACAGATACCTAAAGTACTTCAATGAAAGAATAATTATCAATGATGTCTCCAGAATCAAAATGTTAACAGTGTGATCTCCATAGAAAAGGTAGGCTGCAGGTTCCTTGCCCCGCCCCAGGAAGGGAGGAAATGAGCTGCAAGAAGAAGGAAAGAAGGAGAAAAGACCTGGAAGAGGCACATGGATCAGAGAGATGTGTGAAGTAGAAGTTGTGCTTGCTTCTTAGCACTGTTCCTATAATAGGGAAATGGAAGGAGAAATAGAGGAGAGGTGTGGGTGAGAAAACCTTGGGGAGGCTGACAGTGGCAGCCTTTATCTTGACATTTTTTGATTTTTCTCTGTTCCTACCAGACTTGACTGCCTGCATCTGCCCCTCTCCTATGGGTCCCCACCAGGAGATGACTGAGAATTGTGGCAGGAGTTCAGGCCTCAGTGGCCCTGCTTTGGGCCAACCCAGTTTGGCTGAACATTTAGTCACAAGAGGATGGGTAACTTTGTGTTTCATGGGGATACTATTTTAATTATATCTTTTCTCCTCTCTACTGCATACTACTTTTATTAGAGCTTTTTTTTTTCTATTGAAGGTCTCAAACATTAACAGTACTTTTTTTTTCATGCAGCAGATAGCTGAACCCATTTAGAGAAGGCAGGTTTAGGGGTCCCAGGGTGTCAACCTCCCTGCTAACAAGAGCACAGGAGAAAAATAAAAGGCAACAGACCATTACAATTGCTGTTAATGCTGTTTGGCTAGAGTATCAGTTAGTTATTGTTGCATAATGAGCTTTCCTGAATCAACCAATGATCTTATTATTGAATGGGAATGTGTGTTGGGAACTGTTGTGAGCTTTGTTTAGATAGTTACAAGTCTGAGGTCTAAACTGAATTTTGATAGCTCATTGATGATGTGAGATGCTGTAAGCAATGTACTCTCTATAAAAATTAATGTCATTTTACTCTATTTATACATGTAGGATGAAATAGTTTAAAAACTATGAGTTCAGCACAAGTGAGTTTCCATAATTTAATCTCACTCTTCCTCTACCACACATGGCACTTTGTTTTCTTCCATAATAACAGTTATATGACTCAGCTATGTGTGCTCTTGACCTGTGTCATGCACACTAAAATTGTGTTTCTAACCTATTTACTGGAGCATGGTAATATACAATAAGCCATATATATGTAAAATATACAATTTTCTAAATTAAAGCAGCCATAAAAATTAAAAGTAAATATGCATGATTCTGTCTGTATATAACTCAGTAAGATACATAATAATGCTGATCTTTGCGATCCAATTTTAGAAAAAATGTAATCCACCTGAGAATTATTTCCTTATTTTTGAAGCTAATTTAGAATAATAAACCATACTTAATATGGATGTTGTGAGGAATAAGTGAAATGTTAAATATACTGTGTTGAATCCAAAGAAAATATTGCAGAGAGGACCTCCCTGGTGGTGCAAGGAGTTAAGGACAGCACTGTGAGCTATCTGCAGCCTCTGCAGCACAAGTTCAATCCCCAGCCCATCAGGGAGCTACCCACATGGCACAGCACACATCTCCTGTCTTGCCCGCTGGTCCCCTCAGCAGTGTATTTCAGTCCATTTGCCTGTTCTGTTCCCCACTCTGTCTCTGGTGAATCCTCTCACTTCCCACATCTCTGGCCTGTACCCCAGTTCTTGTATGCATAAATAACTATTAAAAAATCCAAACTTCATTTTTCTGATTCTAAAAATTTTGTTTTTAATAATACATAGAATGTTTTTATTTCTCATGTATCTTGTATATTTTTCTGTTGTAAACTGGGCCTGTAAGTAGGGCATCACAGGACACCAGAGGAAGAGAACCAGCAGAGAGAAAGAGCAGAAGCGAGCTACAGAATGAGAGCAGAACCAGCAGAGAAGCAGAGACTATGAGAGAACTCTGGAGAGACCAGAAAGAGTGAAGATTCGCCGGGGGCTGGGAGGCCTGCCAGCCTCCTGGCCCACCCGGCACCCTGCCTGCCATGTACCTGACTGATAAAATGCCAATAAAACCCGAAAAAGCCACCAAGGGCTCCTGGACACTCCTTTACCTGTCTGCATATGTTCATAGAGATCTTGATTTGCTCATTTTTCTATAAATATCAGGTCAGTGAGATCATGAAAAATAAATTTATCACCCCTTTTTTTCACACATACACTGTACACACACAATACCCAATTGACATACACACACACACACATACACTGTAGGGGCACGACAGGGACAGAGCAGGCTTTCTCTGATCCGAGCAGACCCAGGTAAAGGAGAGTCCTGGAGCCCTCGGTGGCTTTCTCAGGCTTTTATTGAGCTCTTACATTTAGTGCAGCAACAAGTTACACAGCAGGCAGGGGTGCTGGGGTGCCAGGAGGCCAAAAGGCCTCCCAGCCCCTGGAAAGTCTTCACTCTAGGCTTCTCTGGCATTCTTTCTCCCCTTCTCCTCTCTCCTGCCACTTTCGCTTCTCTCCTGCCTCTTCTGCCTCTACTTCTTTTGCTGAATATCTCAATACTGAGCCATGGCCCACAGAGGTAAACAACACAGCTTACAACAATGTAACAACTGCAGCAGGTGCCCCATCAGTCAGGGCAATCCTAATGGTGGGAGGGCAGAAAAGCCTGAAAACCATTTACCCAACACACACACACACACCACACCATACTACACAGTGATCAAAAAAGGTAAACACATGATTTTTGCATCCAGCTCCATGGATGGAACTGGAATGGATTATATTGATCGAAATAAGTTGAAAGGAGAAAGATAAATACCAGGTGGTTTCTCTTATATGTGGAATACAGAAAAACTAAACATAAGGTCAGACAATTACAAACTTTGAAAGTTGACCATAGATCTGAGTTAGCCAGGAAGAGTAGGAGAGGGACAGTGGGGTGGGGAAAAATAGAAGAAGGAAGAGCACATTGGACTGAGTGAGGCTACCAGGAGGGGTATGTTGTTGGGTGGGAGCAAAGGGGAGATGGAGGTATAAGGGAGTATTCCTGGGGCTTTGGTAATGAGGATGGTGAAATATCTTGCAATTTTAGAGGTGTCATCTGAAATCCAAAGACATATACAGTGATCTAAATCAATATAACCTCAATAATTATAACATTAAAAAACTGGAAACAGCCCACACAAACATCAATATATCAAATGATAAACAAATTTCAGGACATCCTGAATCAGCAATACAATGGAGTGAATTATTTGCACAACTTGGATGAATGACAAACAGTTATACTGAATGAATGAACACACATCAGAAGATAAAAATGTATTTAGACCAATGAAAATGGACTTAAAATCCTCAATAAGGGCCTCCCTGGTGGCACAGAGGTTGAGCGCTGGGTTGTGAAGCTGCCCGCAGCCTCTGCAGTGCTGGTTCAATCCCTGGCTGCTCCCCGGCCATGAGAGGAGGGTCCCACATGGCGTGCAGACCTCTCCTGCCGCCCGCTGCTCCCCTCAGCACTGTACTTCGGTCCTTCTGCCTGCTCTGCTCCCCGCTCTAGCTCTGGTGAATTCTCTTACCCTCCCGTGCTTCTGACTATACCCAGTGCTTGTATAAATAAATAAATAAATAAACAAACAAATAAATAAATAAATCTTAAAAAATCCTCAATAAATAAATGTTAACAAAACAAATTATAAATTAAAATGTTCATATATCATGACCAAGTGGGGTTTATGCCAGAGATGCAAGGATGTGGGGAGAAAAGTGTCATCCCTGTTGGTTGGAAAGTAGACTGGCCAGCCCCTGTAGAAAACAATATGGAGAGTTCTCAAAATATTTTAAGTGACTCTACCATATGATCCAACAATTGCACTCCTAGGTGCTTACACAAAGAATTTTAAAACACTAATTTGAAGGGATATATGCATATTTATGTTCATTGCAGCACTATTTCCAATAGCCAAATAATGGGAAACAATGTATGCCCAATGACAGATGAGAGGATAAAGAAGATGTGGTATAATACTCAACGGAATACTACTTAGTTACAATAAATGATGACATTTTGATATATGTGGGAAAAAAACAGATGGCATTGAATGAGATTATGTGAATTGAAATAAGTCAAAAGGTGAAAGACAAATAACAGATGATTTTACACATTTGTGGAATGTACAGAAAGAAAACAAAGAAACAAATCTAAATCAAAACAAAACCTAGAAATAGCTAGAGAGGGAGAGTGGGTGTGGGTAGCAAATAGGGGAGGCTACCCAATGGAATATGGTATAGAACTATGGGAACCTTGATGGGGGGTGTGGTATGGCTACATATATATGAATAAATGTGAACATATGCCTCTGAAACATATGCAGAACATTATAAACAGATGTTGCATCAATAAAAAATAACAGAAGTAATAAATAAATAAAAGACATGGAAGACATTTAAGTGCAAAAGTTGTATGCATATATATGTTTTGAATACATTTTTTTTTCAAACAGACAAACACATTCATATATGTATGTACAGAGGTGTATTTCTGATGTCAGCTTTCCCATTGAAGGCTGACCTAAATAGCCCAAAACAGATGGCTGGCTCAACAAAATGTGGTATATATACACAATGGAATAGTATTTAGCAATCAAAAAGATAAAATCGGTGGCACAGCGGTTGAGTGCTGGGCTGCAAAGCTGCCCGCAGCCTCTGCAGCACCGGTTTGATCCCTGGTCGCTGGCAAGGGTCCTGCATGGCACACAGACTGCTCCTGCCATGCCTCTGCTCCCCTCAGCAGTGTATTTCAGTGGATCTGCCTGTTCTGTTCCCCGCTCTGGCTCTGGTGAATTCTCTCACCCTCCAGTGCTTCTGACTGCACCCAGTGCTTGCATAAATAAATAAATAAATAAATAAATAAATAAATAAATAAATCTTAAAAAAAAAAAGTAAAACCATGCTATTTGTAGTAACACGGATGAAACTGGAAGGGGATGTGCTCAGTGAAATAAGTCAGAAGGAAAATTTAAAATATTATATGGTTACATTTGTAGGAGGAACATGGGAACCACAAAGGGATCAGAAGAAAAAGACAAACCAATCAGCCAAACTAAAAATCAGAGACATTCAGCAAGGAGGGGAAGAGAGAGAGATCAAAACAGGAGTGAAGAGCACAAGAATCTATGGAGATGGTTCACAGTGTCTTGGTAGTGGTAATTTTATGGGGACAACACCTGAGAGGAGAAATCAAACACTGTGCAAAAATGAACAACAATGTAAAAATATATAAATTAAATGAATAAAAAAAATTGACTTCACACTAACAAAGGTGACAAGAGACACTGATGGATACTACATAATAATCAAGGGGAAAATACTCCAGGAAGACATAACTCATTAACATATAATCACCAAATGAAGGAGCACCAAAATATATTAGACATTTACTATCACCTCTGAAAACAGACATTAGAGAAAATACATGTGAAGTAGGAGACTCAACACCCACCTCTCACCAAGTGTCAGATCAACAAGTATTGCATTAGCAACACAGCACTGATAAGGAAAAGAAACAGCAGTGGTTGAACAGGCTGTAGGATGCAAGATGCTGCTCAAGAGCAAGGTCCTGGCCTTTTTATTGACAGAGAAAGGGGTGGGTCAAATAGTGAATTTTGGGCTTTCGGGCTGTTATACTCCAATCCCCACTGATGACAACAATCTTACTAACAAGGTGTTCCTCTGATCATCCCCTAGGGCACAAAGCATATCAATCAATGCCCTCCTGGGCATTCCCAGCCATACCTCAGATTGAACAACTATTGCCCCAGGACAATCAAGCATCCGGCTTTTGTCTAACTTGAAAAGAGCCTTGTAACTACACCCACACACAAGACAAAAATAAGCAAGGATACAATAGCCCTAAGAAAAGATCTAGACCACATGGGCCAAACAGCCATCTTTAAGACACTGCACCCCAAAAAATATGAATACACATTTTCTCAAGTGCACAGGTAGCATTCTCCAAGGTAGACCACATACTGGGACCCAAGACAAATATCAACAAATACATGAAGATCAAAATTATACTATCTTCTCTGACCATAAAGGTATCAAACTAGAAATCAACTATGAAAAGATAGCAATGGGGGGGGGCGGAGCAACATGGCGGCGAGGAGACGCTGCGAGTAAGATCTCCCATTAAAAAAAGTTAATAGGGAGGAAAAGCGGCAGGTCCCAGTGAGAACTGGGACACGGAAGATAAACGGACGACTCCAGCAAACTGCCCAAAGAAGAAAGTTGCCATAAAAGAGGACGAGAAGGGAGGGAAGCGCAGAACCCTGCTCCCCTCCCCCGCCCACAGAGGCGGCACTCTCCGACCGGCAGAGAGGAGGAAAACAACAAACCAAAACGCCCAACAAGAAAAACGGACGCAGCAAGTGGGACTGTGAGTGGAAAGGAACTATTTCAGCCACCACACCCTGTGAACGGGAGCTGAGGCGAACCCTGCAGGATCCGCCACGGAGGTGAGCTCCAGGCGCCATTAAAGAGAGCCCCGCCCCCCAGGAGGAGACCAGCACCAGCACACAGCCCCTGCCACCCCATAAGCTTGCGCGAAAGCAGCACTCGGATTGCAGCTGCCCAGGTCCCCGCGCCTGCGACCTAGGCTTGCGGGGAGACAGCGGAGGCCCTCCCTGAGTGAGCAGGAACAAGGCGCCCAGGCAGGGGAGCAGGATTCAAAAGGCGCCATTCCCGCGCCACTGATCTGGGCTACAGCCCGCATCCTGGAACTGAGGGCTTTGGAACTGAGACCCGGGCAGAGGCCCTCCCTGAGTGAGCAGGAACAAGGCGCCCAGGCAGGGGAGCGGGATTCAAAAGGCGCCATTCCCGCGCCACTGATCTGGGCTACAGCCCGCGTCCTGGAACTGAGGGCTTTGGAACTGAGACCCTGGGCACGAAATTAGGGGCGTGGGTTCCCCACGACGGTGGGGCACAAGGCAGACACAGCACCCCAAAGCCGTTGAGGTGTACCCTACCATCCCCGCTCTGCTCCCTGTCCCACGGGGTGGAAAATCAGCTCCCCAAGGGCTCTAGGAGAGATCTCTGGCGCCACCTAGCGACTTGACCCCAGCACAGGCTACTGAAGGAGCTAGTGGCCAGCTGGGGAGTTAGCCCACACCGGGCCCCTTCCGAACAAGTAGTCTGAGCCCACAGGGAGAGCGAGCACCCACAGCCGGGGCAGACCAGGCGCGCAGAAGAGTGTGCCTGAGACCAGAAGCGCAGGGAGTGTTTCCCACATCACCATTTTAGAACAGGGACATTTCTTCAGTAAAGACTACCTGCAGAAGGCTTCCTCAGGAGCCAGAGGTGAGCGGGGGAAGTTCGCCCACGCCAGACCCCCTCTGGCCTGCAGTCCAAGCCCAGAGGGGAGCAGGAACCCACCGCCGGGGCAGACCAGGCGCACAGGGGAGTGTGTCCCCACATCGGCATTTTAGAACAGGGACCTTTCTCCAGTAAAGGCTGCTTGAAACTGACAGATGACTCCTGGAAGAACCAGAGGGGAACAGAGAAGCCCACCCAAGATGCCGGCAAGTCCCAACAACACAGTGTCCCAACGCATACGGCAAATTAGAAAACAGACAGTAGGGAGGAGAAGAACCACACGCA
This sequence comes from Talpa europaea, assembly GCF_964194135.1. Taxonomy (NCBI): domain Eukaryota; kingdom Metazoa; phylum Chordata; class Mammalia; order Eulipotyphla; family Talpidae; genus Talpa; species Talpa europaea. Next base: position 44,831,790 of record NC_140079.1, on the reverse strand, counting down.
ACCTAGCAACTCTCCAGAGAAAAAGCACACCACAAAAAGAAAGCCAGCCCCCAGATTGCAACGACAATAACTTGGAAGAATTTCTGAGCCTTCCAGAAAGAGAATTTAAAATTGCTGTGATTAAAAAACTGACAGAAGTCATAAAGGAAAACAATGATAAGGGAAAAATAATCAACGATCAGAAGAATGCAATTGAGTCCCTAGAGAGGGAAAACAATGGTCAGAAGAAAGAAATTGAGTCCCTAAAGAGGGAAGTAAAAGAAATGCAGGAGATCAAAGAATTAATGGAAGAACTAAAGAATTCTGGGAAAAGCAATGAAAGCAGAATAGATGAAATGGAAGAACGAATAAGTAATCTTGAAGACACAGAAATAAAAAGAACCAAAACAGAGAAGGAAAGAGAAGTACGAAGGAAAAAGACGAAGAAAGACTTCGGGAACTATCTGACTCCATGAGGAAAGGAAATATAAGAGTTATAGGAATACCAGAAGGAGAGGAGAGAGATGTAGGAACAGAGAAAATATTCAAAGAGATAATTGAAGAGAACTTCTCAAATGTGAAGAAGGAGCTGAAAATTGATATACAAGAAGCAAGAAGAACACCAAACTTCCACGACGAAAGGAAAAATACAGCAAGACACATAATAGTAAAGCTCCCAAGAATCCAGGACAAGGAAAAAATAATGAAGCTGGCAAGAGGGAAGAAACAGATAACATTCAAAGGAAAACCAATCAGGCTGACATCAGACTTCTCCGAAGAAACACTACGGGCAAGGAGAGAGTGGAGGGACATAGTCAACAGACTCCAAGAAAACAGATGCCAACCAAGAATACTCTATCCCGCAAAGCTCTCCTTCCTCTTTGAAGAAAGAATATGGACCTTCCCAGACAAACAGAAACTCCGGAATTTCATTGCAACTAAACCCCCACTCCAAAAAATAGTACAAGGAGTCCTAAAGCCAGAACCTCAGAGGGACGAATAACAATGAAAGAAGGCCAAAAAAAAAAGTTATTAAAAGAATAAATAAATAAAATCAAAGGAAAGACAAACACAATGGCAAATACAGATGTTAACATATCAATATTAACTCTAAATGTAAATGGACTAAACTCTTCAATAAAAAGACACAGAGTTGCAGCCTGGATTAAGAAACAAAACCCAACCTTTTGCTGTCTCCAGGAAACACATTTAGTGACAAAAGATAAAAATAGGCTCAAAGTTAAAGGATGGAAAACAATCCTACAAGCAAATGGACCAAAAAAGAAAGCAGGAACAGCTATACTTATATCAGATAAAACAGATTTCAAACTCAAAAAGATAAAAAGAGACCCCAATGGTCACTACATTATGATCAAGGGGACAATACTTCAAGAAGAAATAACACTCATTAACATATACTCACCAAACGAAGGAGCACCAAAATATATCAGACAACTGTTGTCCTCTCTGAAAACAGACATCAGAGAAAACACATACGTAGTGGGAGACTTCAACACACCACTATCAACAATGGATAGATCAACAAGACAAAAAATAAGTAAAGAAACCAAAGCTCTAAATAAGGACCTAGAGCAATTGGGCTTAACAGACATCTATAGAACACTAAACCCCCAAAAAACGGAGTACACATTTTTCTCAAGCGCACACGGATCATTCTCCAGGATCGAAAACATACTGGGGCACAAGACAAACATCAACAGATACACCAAGATTGAAATCATATCAACCATCTTTTCTGACCATGAAGGCATCAAACTAGAAATAAACCATAAAAAGAAGGCAAGGAACTTTCCTACCTCATGGAGATTAAAAACCACACTACTGGAAGACCATTGGACTAATGAGGAGATCAAAGAAGAAATTAAAAAATTTTTTGAATTGAACGACAAGGAGGACACCAATATCCTAAATGTATGGGATGCAGCAAAAGCAGTAATAAGAGGAAAATATATAGCAATAGAAGCTCACATCAAGAAACAAGAAAGAACGCAAAGAAACAACCTAATCTCGAAGCTCAAAGATCTAGAAAAAGAACAACAAAAAAACCCCAAAACCAGTAGAAGAAAAGAAATAATAAAAAACAAAGCAGAAATAAATGAAATTGAAACTAAAAAAACAATCCAAAAGATCAATGAAACCAAGAGCTGGTTCTTTGAAAAAATCAATAAAATAGACAAACCCCTAGCCAGGCTCACAAAGGAAAAAAGGGAGAAAGCACAAATAAACAGGATCATCAATGAAAGAGGAGAAATCACAACGGACACAGCAGAAATCAAAAGAATAATCAGTAACTACTATGAACAGTTATATGGAAACAAGTTTAACAATCTAGAGGAGATGGACAAATTCCTACAACTCTACAATCACCCAAAGCTAGATAAAGAAGAAATAGAACACCTAAACAGACCAATTACAATTAGCGAAATTGAAATGGTAATCAAAAACCTCCCCAAAAACAAAAGCCCAGGACCTGATGGATTTACAAATGAATTCTACCAAACATTCAGAGACGAATTAGTGCCTATCCTTCACAAACTCTTCCAAAAAATTGAGAAGGAAGGGACAATACCAAACACGTTTTATGAAGCCAACATTACACTAATACCAAAACTGAACAAGGACAACACAAAAAAGGAAAACTACAGGCCAATCTCCCTAATGAACACTGATGCAAAAATCCTCAATAAAATTTTAGCTATCAGAATCCAACAATGTATCCATACGATAATTCACCACGACCAAGTTGGATTCATTCCAGGGGCACAAGGATGGTTTAACATCCGAAAATCAATCAACGTTATCCAACACATCAACAAAAAGAAATATAAAAGCCATATGATAATATCAATAGTTGCTGAGAAAGCTTTCGACAAAGTGCAACACCCATTCATGATAAAAGCCCTTGAAATTCTTGGGATACAAGGAACATACCTCAACATCATAAAGGCCATCTATGACAAGCCAACAGCCAGTATCATTCTCAATGGTGAAAAGCTGAAAGCAATTCCATTAAGATCTGGAACAAGACAAGGATGTCCACTCTCACCATTGCTTTTCAATATAATACTGGAAGTCCTAGCCAGGGCAATAAGACAAGAGAAAGACATCCAAGGAATCCAAATAGGAAAAGAAGAAGTCAAACTATCACTATTTGCAGACGATATGATATTATACATAGAGAACCCCAAAAACTCCACAGAAAAGCTAATTCAACTCATCAATCAGTTCAGTAAAGTGGCAGGATACAAAATCAACACGCAAAAGTCAGTAGCCTTCCTATACACAAACAATAAATCTGAAGAAGAAGAAATCAAAAAGACCATCCCTTTTGTTATTGAAACAAAAAAAATCAAATATTTGGGAATAAATCTAACAAAAGAGGTAAAGGACCTATACAAAGAAAACTATAAAACACTGTTAAAAGAAATAGAAGAAGACACAAAGAAATGGAGAGACATCCACTGCTCATGGATTGGAAGAATAAACATTATTAAAATGGCCATCCTTCCAAAAGCAATATACAGATTCAATGCTATTCCAATCAAAATTTCAATGTCATTCTTCAAAGAAATAGAACAATTATTGATGAAATTCATATGGAATCACAAAAAACCCCGAATAGCCAAAGCTCTCCTGAAAAAAAAAGAAGGGAATGGAGGCATCAGACTCCCAGACTTCAAACTATACTTCAAAGCCATAATCATCAAAACTGCATGGTATTGGAACAAGAACAGACATACAGACCAATGGAATCGAATAGAAAATCCAGAAATAAACCCACAGATTTATGGTCAACTAATCTTTGACAAAGGAGCAAAGACTATGCAATGGAGCAAAGAAAGTTTGTTCAATAAATGGTGCTGGGAAAACTGGGTCGCTACATGCAAAAGAATGAAGCTTGACCACCACCTCACACCATACACAAAAATCAACTCAAAATGGATTAAAGAACTAGACATAAGACCTGAAACCATAAAATATATAGAAGGAAATATAGGCGAAACACTACGTGATTTGCACATCAAAGACATCTTTACAGACACATCACCCAAAGCAGTGATAGTGAAGGCAAAGATAAACAGCTGGGACTATATCAAATTAAAGAGCTTTTGCACAGCAAAAGAGACAATAACAAAAACAAAGAGAAACCCCACCAACTGGGAGAACATTTTTGCACCCAACACTAATGATAAAGGACTGATCACAAAAATCTGCAAAGAGCTGATGAGACTCAACAACAACAAAGAAAATAATCCAGTCAAAAAATGGGCAGAAGAGCTTAAAAGAAACTTCTCTGAAGAGGAAATGCAAATGGCCAACAGGCATATGAAAAAATGTTCAACATCACTTGTCATCAGGGAAATGCAAATCAAAACTACCATGAGATACCATCTTACACCAGTGAGAATGGCACATATTAAAAAAACTAGCAACAACATATGTTGGCGAGGGTGTGGAGAAAAAGGAACTCTTCTGCACTGTTGGTGGGAGTGCAAACTGGTCCAACCACTGTGGAAAGCTGTGTGGAGATTTCTGGACCTACTAAACATAGAGCTTCCATATGATCCAGCAATTCCACTCCTAGGTATTTACCCAAAGGACACAGAAACATCAATTCCAAAGAACACCTGCACCCCTATGTTTATAGCAGCACTGTTTACAATAGCTAAGCTTTGGAAACAACCCAAATGCCCAAAAATAGATGACTGGATCAAGAAGATGTGGTACATATATACCATGGAATATTACTCAGCATTCAAAAAAGATAAACACATGCAATTTGCTGCAACATGGATGGCGCTGGAAGGGATCATGCTCAGCGAAATAAGCCAAAAAGAAAAAGAAAAATACCGGATGGTCTCACTCATAGCAGGAATCTAGAAAACTTAAATAAGGGACCAGGAAAATGAATAACTATAAGAAAGTGAAAATCAAATTCAACAAAAACCTATGAACCAGAGACACTTTTAGGGGGGCGGGGGCGGGAGGGGAGGGATTGGGGTCAGAATGGGGGGCTGCAATTGTATGGGGAATATAACAATAAAATTTATAAAAAAAAAAAGACATAAAAAAAAAAAAGATAGCAATGAACATCCCCCCCCATTATATGAACATTGTAGAACATGCTACTGAAAGACCACTGGATTAATGAGGAAATCAAAGAAGAAATTTATAAATGCCTTGAGATGAATGACAATGAGGATGCAACTTTCCAGAATGTTTGGGACACAGGAAAAGCAGTATTAAGAGTATGTACCAATACAGACCCACGTCAAGAAACAAGATAGTACACAAAAAGTCAACCTAATCTCCAATATTGAACAACAACAACAACAACAAAAACAGTAGAAGAAAGGATATTATAAAAATTCAATGAGAAATAAATTAAATAGAAATAAGACAATCCAAAAATCAGTGAAATCAGAAACAAAATATACAACTTTTGGTGAGACAAAGATAAAAAAGGGAGAAAACTCAAATCAATAGGATCATAAATAAAAGAGGAGAAATTATAATACATCAGAAACTCAAAGGATAATCAGAGATTACTATAAACATTTTTATGCAAACAAGTTCAAGATCTGGAGAGCCATCTTAAACACCATTTTGTTTAGGACTTCTGAACCATGGACATTATTTGTGGTGAGAAAATCAGCCGTTTGTGGCTATAGTGACTCTATTTCCTCCTGTTTGTTAAATAAACCTCATGATTGCTGAGTGGTCTTGTAATTGTGCCTAGGGTTGAAGAACTCAAATAGTGGCTGATTTGAACACTGTCCTTGGCCAGTTTTAGTACCCCTTATTTTCCAGTAACAATTTTCCTAATAAACCTGTCCATTTAAAATGTTTGCCTGCCTGTGTCTGTGAAAACTTCTTCATTTCCTGTGTAAAGTCACCATGGGCTGCTGAAAGGGGAACTCTGATGAAACTTTTCCAAAGGTAACCCAAGGACCTCCCTCATATAACCCAACATCTCATCCAACAACACCAAGATAGTTAATTGATCAATGATTGCTTGAGTTTCAATCCAGCCAAACTTTGTTTTGGCTGGTGTCCAGAATATGATGTGACTGAGCATGGCTGAACATGACTGGGCATGCCTTGGGCCTAATGCTGAACAGCTTCCCCGTTCTTTCTCAGTTACCAAGTCTCCCACACTTCAATATGCCTCATATTTCTTGTCATCACTTCCTTTGGATGGAAGTCTTTCCTCTAGAAACCATTAATGGTCACCACTGCTGGGATGGTTCTGTGCTTATCTGGAATGTTCTTATCTTCTTGTTTTAAGATTAGCAATTTTATTTCATATGCTTGATCCTCCATTACTATAAAAATAATATTCAAAATTTCTTGGTGTTGGGGTGTGCACATAATCAGGGGGCCCTTATTCTGCCTGATACAGTTGATTTTTTCCAAAAAGATTCTATCTTTATCTCTCAAAGACTGTTAATCTAAGGAAATAAAGAATTTATCACAGCCACTATGAGTGAGTACATTATTCTTTCAAAATTACATGCAAAATGGGCCTTCCTAGTGGCTCAAGGGGTTAAGATGCAGCACTATGAAGCTATCCACAGTCAGTGCAACACGAGTTCTATCACTGGCCAGGGAGGTGACACACATGGTGCAGTAGACCTCTCCTGTCTGGCCCGCTGCTCCCCTCAGCAGTGTATTTCAGTAGATCTGCCTGTTCCTTTCCCCACTCTACACTTCTGGCCTGTAAACCAGTTCTTGTGTGCAAAGTAGGTGAATCTAACACAGGAATGCAGTCTTACAGATACCTAAACCGAGCCGCCTGAGCGACAGGAGCTGGCAGCAGCAGTGATGGTCTCACTCCTCTGCTCCAACACCACTGAGTTGTGGCTGTGGGTGCCCAGAGACCAGAAACTGCCCTTTGATGTGTAATTTCCTGATGGTGGAGAGGACCAATCAGGTGAGAGTTAATAGCTGATTGGTGCTAAATGATCTAATCAGCCAAAGGATTGAAAAATTGTCCAATCAGACGTATGGCTGTGGCACCCTGAAAGAGGATATAAGCCAGGGTCAGAAGGAGCTGAGAGACAGGCTGTTCCAGCATCTGGAGAAAGAAGGGGAACACTCCATTCCTGGCCTCCAAAGATAGAAGAAAGAAGAAGGAACAAAAACCAACGCTGAAAGAAGAAGCATCCAGGAGCAGACCTCTGAGGGAGGAAGAGAAGCCAAGACCACTATCAGAAACTGGACCTTCTGTCCTATTTCTTTCAAGCATTTTTTTTCTTTTAAATATTTATTTATTTATACAAGTACTGTGTACAGTCAGAAGCATGGGAGGGTGAGAGAATTCACCAGAGCAAGAGCAGGGAGCAGAACAGGCAGACTGAGGAAGCACACTGCTGAGTGGAGCAGCGGGCGGCAGGAGAGGTCTGCACACCATGTGGGACCCTCGCCCAGAGGCCAGGGAGCGAACTGACACTGCAGAGGCTGCCGGCAGCTTTGCAACCCAGCGCTTAACTGCTGTGCCACTGGGGAGGCCCTTCTGTCCTATTTCTGACATCACCTGAAAGGAGCACCAAAGTTTCTGGGCCTGGTGTCTTAAAGAGCTGTTTGTTATTGGTAGAGTCCAACAACTCACAAAGAGCTGTTAACACTTGGTGTCTCTGACACCACCTCTGGAGTAGTGACTATTATGGTTGACAGTGCTGTCCAGTCACTAGGTGACTAGTGGTGATCATCACTACTGGTCAGTGCTGTTCATCTCTCCTGGTGACTGCTGGTGACCATCACTACTGGCCAGTGTCATCCAGCCCTGTTGACAGGTGACCAGTACTCTGCTTGCTCTTCTGGTGGACACTATCTGGGCCAAGAAGCAGCAACTTGTGGCTACAGCAAGCTCTTTGTTTGCCCTGTTAGTAAAATAAACTCCATGGCTTTTGTTCTTAGAACCTGAGGTTTCTTGAAATCATGTGGGAGGATGAAAATCCACTGACAGTGACCTGTCTTCTTATCAGGCATTGTTCTTTGATAGGCAATATCCCACAGGCCCCTATTGTATGGGTATTTTGTTGCAATAGCCTTGGTTTTGGTTTTTGACCTTTAGGCCTTCTGTGGTTTTTGGTGACTCTTGTATCTTTGAGCCAGAGCAGGCAGGTGGCCATTCTGGCCTATCCCATTCTCCCACCTGACTGCCCCTCTTTCAGTTGGTGACCACGAAGGGATTAAGACACCCATGGTTGATGATCCCAGGGGTCCTCTCCTAGCATTGGTCATATTAAAGCACAAAAAAATTGCAACACACCTGACAAGATATAAGGCCAGTCTCAACAAAGTATTGCTTATACTATTGGAGTTCATATGTGCATAGTTGGAGCTCAGTTACAAGTATGAATTTTGGGTTTTTGTTTCTGGAGTTCCTCTCAGGTATGGTAGTGCAAATGCTATTTTGTGCAAAAGAAGGTGAATATTCTTTTTCAAAAATGCAAGAACAGACACAGAAATTGCAAGAGAATATACAGGTTGCCCTCCAGAAACCGGATTTGGGGAAAGTGGAAGTCCATTTGATGGCTAGATGAAAGGGGGCAATCCTTTCCTGATAATAGTAGTAGAGAGTTACAGAAAGAAGAGAACAACCACTCAATGGAAACCTTGACTCCACCAGTGAAAACTCCTTCCCTTGTGGACAGTGCACCTCCTGAGGAGGCTGTGAAAACTCCACAAGCCTCACTGCCCCCACTCCCAGCAATACTAGGAAAGTATTGCTCTTTCTTATGCTAGGAGAGGTACCCAATTTGGTCTGGGGTAGGACAGTTCCCTCTTCATTAATTCCCAATGGGGGAATTCAATGAATATGGTCAGCCATCTGGATATTATTGGACTTAAACCCTTTTACCCCAGAGGATCTCTTCAATTTGAAAAACTCTGTCCCTTCATACCACCAGAACCGCCTAAAGATGACAGATTTGTTTGCCTCAATTTTTGACTCTTGTTGGCCAGGTTGGGCAGACATACAATATGTTAAACACAATACTTACATGTAATGAATGAAGGAGGGTCTTGGGAAGACTAGGCAAGTAGCAGGTTGCCTCTACTCAGAGGATATAGGTAACCCAGAATTGAAGGAGGCTGGTAAACCTAATTGGTCCACCTAGTTTGGTAGACCTAACTGTGATCCTAATAATGGAGACATGAAATGTTGAAGCACTACCAAAAGTGGCTGTTAGTAGGGCTAAGGCAGGGAATCCCAAAACAAAAGCTTTGGTAAAATCCTAGAGGTAAATCAAAAGGTGAATGAAGTTCCCCCTGAGGTTTCAGAACAAATTATGCAGGTATACAGCAGATATACAGATGTAAACAATGATACTTCAAAAAATGGTAGAATGGTAATACAACATTTATTGCCCAGAGTACTCCAGATATAAGGAGGAAGTTAAATAAGATTGGAGGTGCTGTAGAAATGACTACTTCCCAGTTAGTGGGCATAGCTTTCAAAGTCTACAATTGAAGAGAGGAAAGGAGACCTAGGCTTAGGCCTGCAAAGGTATTTGTGGGATGAGAGTACAGGACAGGGTTCTGAAGAAAAAGATAAGGGACAATAAGAACCTCTAAAGAGAGATTAATGTGCATATTGTAAAGCGAAGACCATTGGAAAAACATATGTTCTTTGTTAGAAAAAGCAAAGGGAAGAAATATGAAAATATAGAAAGGAAAAGAGTTCTAAGAAAGCACAGAATGGAGAATCATATAAAAACTGTAAATGGAAAGTAGGCAAAATAGGAGAAATGAAGGACCTCGGAAGGAAGAGAAAGGGCAAAATGAAGGATGGTTCAAATGAGAAAAGGAGGTTTCCCTTAATGTGAAGAAGGTCAATTGCAATAACCCCCTTGAAGAACTGGGTGACACTTAATGTGGGGATCATTTCATAGATTTTTTTTTGGTTGATACCTGAGCAACCTATTCAGTTCTAAATTTAAAATTAGCTTGGGTCATTAAGGAAATTGTACCCATCATTGGAGTTATGAGAAAGTCACCCCAAAAAAGCCTTCCTATAACCATTAGGTGCCAATTGGACACCAAAACTTGCAACATAGATTCCTTTATATGGTGGATTGTCCTATTCCACTCTTATGCCATGATGTTCTTAGTAAATTGAAGGCCCAAACTGTCTTTTCACCTCAGGATCAGAGGGTACACTTATGGGTACCCCAGGAACATGCTTTGTGGTATCACAAGGGGAAGCACTACCTTCTGAGGTTTGTAACAGGGTAAACAAACAGGGATGTTTGGGCAGGTGGGAGAGGACAGAATGCCACCCACCTGCCCAAATTCAAGACATGAGGCTGCCAAAAAGCCCCAAAAGGCCAAATGGCCAAAAACAAAAGCCAAGGGCTATAGCAATAAAATACCCGTACAATAGCTAATCAAAGGACAGTGCCCAATAAAAGGATAGATTACTGTTTGTGGGTTCTCACCAGTGCACACAATTGCAAGAGACCTCAGGCTCCAGGAGCAAACAGCCATGGGATTTATTTTACAAAGAGGGAAAACAAAGAGCTTGTTGCAGCCACAAGTAGCTGCTTCTCTCACCCAGATAGAATCTACCAGAAGTAAAAGCACAGTACTGGCCACCTATCAACAGAGCTGGAAAACACCAGCCAATAGTGATGATCACCACTGGCCAATAGTGATGCTCACCACAGGTCACCAGAGTGCTGGACAGCACTGGCTAATAGCGATGGTCACTACTGGTTCCCCACAGATTATGTCAGAGACACCAAGTGTTAACAGCTCTATGTGAGTTGTTGGGCTACACCAACCACAAATAACTCTTTGAGATACCAGGACCAGGGCCTTGGTGCTCCTTTCAGATAATGGAGATGCAGGATCAGAGGTCCTGGCTCTGACAGACGTCTTTGGCTTCTCTTCCCTCCTTGGAGGTTGGCTGCTGGATGCTCCTTTTCTTCTTTCTTATTTCATTTTGTGGTCCTTCTTTCTTTAGAGGCCAGGAACAGAGTCTTCACCTTCTTTCATTGGATGCTAAAACAGCCTGTTTCTCAGCTCCCTCCAACCAAGGCTTATATCCACAAGACTGATTGGATAATTTTTCAAACCTGTGTCTGATTGACCCATTTTGCAACAATCAGATAATAGATCACACATGATTGGTCCAGTCCACAATTCAGGAAGTACACATAAAAGGGCAGTTGCTGGGCTCTGAGGAGCCACAGCCACAACTGGCTTGTGGTAGAGCAGAAGGAGAGAGAACACCATTGTTGTTCCTGGCTCCCGCCACAGAGGCAGCTCAGTTCTGGTATCTTTACTATTCAAACAGTAGCCCACAGACAGGATCTGAAGCACTAACATCATCCAGGCACTTATTAGAAAAGCTAGAATGCTAGACATGTCAAGTTTCCTGGCTTGCAGGACCTGAGGAAGTAGATTTTGCATTTGTAGTATAACATGGAGGCAAGGGATCCCCAAACAGAAAATTTTCATGAAGATCGTGGAGATTCAACAAAGGGCCAATGAAGATCCTTCAGAATTATTAGAAAGAATAATGCAGTCATCTTGCAGTCCCAGATAGATATCCTGAAATTATGGAGAATTCTAGAATGGTTAATGTGTTTTTATGCTATTTTGTGCTCCTGCTATATAAGGAGAAAAAGACTAATTATAATAAAGTAAAAATCAAAATCAATATACAACTATAAACCAGAGACACACAATGGGGTAGAGGGAGAGGAGTAGGGTCAAAATAAGGGTGGTGGGAATTGTATGGGGGATATAACCAAGATGTAAATGCATACATTGTACAAAAAATGAAAAATGATGTAAAAATATATAAAATAAAATAATAAAAATTTGATGATGCCATGGAAATGTCTATTTCCCAGTTAGTGGACACAGCCTTTAGAGTGTTCAATGGAAGACAGATACCTGAGGAAGCTGTGCTAGCTTCTCCGCCTTGAAATGGGATCAGGAACTTGAGGGACATGGATGAAGACAATTAGAACAAAGGTGGTTGGGAGACCCACGGAGAGTCTGACCATCAAAAATTTCATCTTGATTTCAATTTTGCTCCTTTCATCCCAAACTTGCCTGGCCAATCTGTACCTTTCCTATATGTCACAACCAGAAGGTGCCTTAGATTTGTCAGAAGGTATTGGGACTCAATGGCCTTGCTTTGGGCCAAACTTGTTTGGCTGCATATTTACCAACAAGGGGATGGGGAATTTTGGGTGCTTGATTTGGAAACTATATGCTTTGCCTTCTCTTCTCTATATCTCACACTAATTATATTAAAGTCCCTTTCCATTAAAGGACTAGTGTGTTTTCTCATACACACTAGAGCATGTTTTGTCGTAAAGCAGTGAGTTGCAGAACCTACTAAGAGCAGGCATAGAGCAGGCAGGTTTAGGGTCTTGGGGTGCCCCTCAACCTTCCCTATATCAAAAGGAGGGAAAGTTCTGATCTACATGGGTTTTCTTACCTTCACACAATTGAGAATTGGTGCAGAATAAAATTGTTTGGTGTCATGGGAGATGCTGCCCTGTGGATTGTAGGTGTTCAGCAACAGCCCATTTGACACTGTCAAATGTCCCCATTGGGAAAACTCATTTCTAGTTGTGAATTAACACCCAGAGTTTGAGAATGGACATATATATACTCACATAACTTCAAGTAAGGGCCATCACTTTGATGGATTTCACTTTGGGCAGATGACTTAACCCCATCAAGAACACTGTCTGCAATAGAGAATAAAGTTCATAAATGCACTTCTTCATGGAATGTATGTTCTTAAAAATTAAATCACAGATTCCCTATTTAATTCCAAAGTCAGGTTAGGGTGGATAAAACAACCTATATAATATATATTTAATCTGACATAAATAAAAAGCTTCTAATCATTTTAGCAAAGGGTCTTGAAGCTTTTGAATTCAGTGAAGTATTCTATTATCACAAGCAGTCAGCTTGATTCCCTGCTGTGAAGAATGACAACAAATGTCTGGATACCAGGAGTTGTGTTCCAGCATAAGCCAAAGCTTTGCTGAAGTGAAGATGTGAGGGACCTAATCCACACCTTTCCTCAGTCTTTGCCCTGTTTAGAAAAATTAACTCAGAAATCTGAAAATGCACTAGGAAATTTAGATACCTAAAATGAGGCAAGTTCATAATGAGTGAAAAATTGGAATTAATTTGTATTCTGAACTGACCTCTAGGGAACAAAGAAAATTTTCATTTCTGTCCAGAACATTTTCCACAGGGGATTTGTGTGCATAGAGTTTGGAGTAACAAGAGGAAATGTGACTAATGAGCAGCTAGAGATGGACTCCTGGCATATATAACCTTGTGCTAGAATGTGCATGCTTTTGTTGTGTATGTGTTTGTGTCCATTCCTATTTCAGGTTAAGAGATAGATGGTTCACTCCACCCTGCTGTCTCGTCTGGGTACAGAGCTCAGGTCTCTATACATCCATCCAATAAGGAATTCAGATCTCCACACAAGACTCTCTCAGAGACCCAGTCCAGGTGAGCCCAGCAACCCAGGAGAGAAAAATGAGGCCAGAAATTTTCCTTTACCCAAAGGCAAGAGAGCCCTATGTTTGTTCATTCGCTTGGTTAAATACTGAATGCATTTATTTCAATGGATGTGTAATGTTTCAGTGTGAAATACAATGTTGATCATTTTTAAATCATTAAATTATCATCAGTAAATTGATGTTAAAATACTCAAAAATTATGTGGAGATTAAGTTCAAAGCATGGCTATAAGTGGGCAACTTTATTCCCCAGGGACACTGAACAATGTCCACAGACATTTCAGGCAGGCTCACAGCCAGGGATAGGGGAAGACCAGGATGCTCCATATATCTTACAATGTATAGGACAGACTTCACCATGGAGAAACACCTGGCCCAAATGTCACTTGTGCTGACACAGAAAAACAGTCCATTTTCACTTGGGTGTACAATATATAAGGTATTAATCATAAATAGATGAAAAATATCACTATTTCTTGCTTCACAAAAGTTCATTATTATTCTTTATCATTTTAGTTGGGTATCAGAAAATAAAATCAAGGTGGAGAAGTACACTTGAACCCATTCTCTGAGAAACCACTTTGATTATTAATTTTTTCCCCTTTATTCACTTAATCTCTTCTCTCCCTTGTTTCTCTCATCTCTCCTCCTCATCCTGCTTCTCTCTCCATCCTCATTCAGTAATTTGTTTTATTTATAGATTCTTATCTCTGCAGATGATGTCATACTTTTTACTTGAATCAAGCATCAGCTTAGGGGCTGTGCATTTTCTGTTCCCTTTGCTGGACACTCACATCCCACATATCCTCACATCTCCCTTCCCTCTCTTACTAGAGGTTATTTTCAAATGTTGCATGTATACAGGTCTTCTCTATAAACCCAAGAAAAACTAAAGCCATCTTCATTCTCCTTTTTTCACTTGGTTTTCTTTATTTCATCCAAACTGGCCCCCCTCAAAATTGTTATATAATTTTATTGTTTGCTTGTACATTCTCTACCATTGAATTGGAATTTTGTTCTATAACACCCTAGACACCTTGCCTGGAGAGTGCCAAAAACACAGTCAACATTCAATACACATTCCTGAAATAAAATAATTTATTAGTAAAACTGTATAACAATAATCCAGAGAAAAAATTTGATTGGGACAAAAATTCTCTATCAGAGTTGTACTGAGGATCCCCTAAAGAAATCATACACAGAATATTACAATTAACTCTCACAAAAATATAAATGGAGGCATTTCAAGTAGGTTAGTAACAAAAGTTTGTGAAATAAATCTTGTTATTTCCCTTTTTCGTACAAGTCACCTGCAATATATGAAATCAATCAATGATACACAAGTTTCAGAATTTCTTCTCCTGAGATTTTCAGAGGCAGCAGAACTGCAGCCCCTCATATTAGGGCTTTTCCTCACCATGTATCTGATCACTGTGTTTGGAAACCTGCTCATCATCCAGGTCATCAGCTCAGACTCCCACCTCCACACTCCTATGTACTTCTTCCTCTCCAACCTGTCCTTTGCTGACATCTGTTTCACCTCCACCACCATCCCAAAGATGCTGGTGAACATCCAGACAGAAAGCAAAGCCATAACTTATGAAGGTTGCATTACCCAGGTGTATTTTTTCACACTGTTTGGAGGGTTGGACAGCTTCCTTCTGACCGTCATGGCCTATGACCGCTTTGTGGCCATCTGCCACCCTCTGTACTACAGAGTCATCGTGAATCCCCGGCTGTGTGGGCTGCTAGTTCTGGTCTCCTGGATCATCAGTGTTCTGTATTCCTTAATACAAAGCTTAATGTTGTTACGGCTGTCCTTCTGTACAAATGTAGAAATCCCACACTATTTCTGTGAGCTCAATCAGATGATCAAAATGGCCTGTTCTGACACCTTTCTCAACAATATGGTGATATATTTTGAATCTATCTTCGTGGGAGGTGGTTCCCTCTTTGGTATCCTTTTCTCTTACTCTAAGATAGTTTCCTCCATATGTAGAATCTCATCCACTCAAGGTAAATATAAAGCATTTTCCACCTGTGCATCTCACCTCTCAGTTGTCTCCTTATTTTATTGTACAAGCATTGGAGTGTACCTTAGCTCTGCTGCTCCCCACAGCTCACGCTCAAGTGCAATATCCTCTGTGATATACACAGTGGTCACACCCATGCTGAACCCCTTCATCTACAGCCTGAGGAACAAAGACATAAAGGTGGCTTTGACAACATTCATTGTAAAGAAAACTGCAAAAAGGCAATTGTCCTAAGGTGGAAGAAGCACCATAATTTTAGACAAGAGAAACTAATAGAAATTGGTTTTTACTGATCAAACTAAGAAGTAGAACGTGCTGTTTTATTTCACTGTTTTATTGTGGAATTTCCTCTTCTACCTCAATTTCTATTCAATGATGTAAATCACTTTATTGAACTTTTTGTTCTTTTTTGATCTCTAACAGCTTTTCCCTCTGTGGTTTTCCAACTTTACCAAAATTATTCCAAACTTAAACCAGAAAAAATGTAGATATTACAATTAACTTAAAAATGACAAAATGTATTTTTTTAGAATTATTATTTGCAAGTGACACATACCATACCAGTACTTTTTTTTGTTGCAGTTAAAAAGCATCAGGTTCTGCTACTCTAAGGCAAACACACGATGACCAAGGACACTTATATAATTTTATTACAGCGGCAACAGAGGAAGTACAATAACAAATCTTTTCAATTTTGAGGGTGTTATCCTTTTGTGATCACTACATTAACCACCCTCCTGACAACAAAATGTTAACATACAGTGGGCTCCATACACACTAGGTTTTATTCGCCTCCTTAATATCCTGTTCTACTTGAGCTCAGTGTTTGGGAAGACCCCTACTCCAAGCCCACATCATTATCACACATTTGAATCATCACTGAGATTCATTTTAATAAATATATTGACCTAATAGGACCTTAGAATCACAGATAATCTTCATTATGATGGGATAAAAATAAATCATATATTATGTTACAATACAAAATATATGTGTTTAATGAGGTACACCTACATCTTCAAACATGGAGGATTCAAGTCTGGTGTAAGGCGGTTAATAGTGATAGGAATTGAAAAAAAATTTCTTCTGTTGCTGTCATGTCTACTCTCAAAATTTTTTGATGCTACTAAAGCTAGGACTGCTTTCTTAGCTCTAAAGAAAAGAGTTCCCTTCTCATTTTTTTATAAGGAAAATGATAGTGAGTTAATGCTATTATATCATCATACTTTATAAAACTCCATTATTCATGGGATCCTATCATCTTTTATGATGAAAGAATGATTATGAGAGAACGTAATTCCTGTATAGTCATGGATTCAGATTCACTAGTTTTTGTAATAAAAAACACCCATCTCCTAGTTACCTGGAATTAACTGCATAGAATTTTTAAATATAGTGGTCTGAAATAAGTTAAATAAGTTAAATAAGTTAAACAATGAATGCAAGAAAAGAAAAAAAAGTGCAGATTATTTTAACTCTCCTCACTTCTATTCACAGAGACTGTAGTATCATCTAGCTGCTACTGACAAGCCATCCGACTTATAGTGAGTTAATATCTGGCCTTGAGGACCAGGAAAACTGTGTGATGAGTTGTCTGCTCTAGCTGGGCTCTTCAGGGCTCCACAGGCAATTTGAGTCTCTACATTGTGCTTCTGAGGTTTGAAGAGTGATGCCTGTACCAGGGTTCTCTCCTAAGAATATACACTCAGCTCACCGTGTTTATGTATCTACTCCCATCTTCTATTTTTGCAGAAAGAGTTTCAAATGTGAATTTCTTTCATTTATTTCTGTGATTCCTATTTTACATTTGATATTTCCCTTTGTTCTTTTTTAAAAAACATTTTTTTTTAATTTAGACAAAGCTGGGGTACAGGCCAGAGGCATGGGAGGGTGAGAGGATTCAACAGAAACAGAGCGGGGAGCAGAACAGGTAGATAGACCGAAGACACTGCTGAGGGTAGCAGTGGGGGAGGCAGGAGAGGTCTGCCATACCATGTGGGTATCTCCCTGGCCGGCTGGGAATTGAACACCCGCTACGGAGACTGTGGACAGCTTCACAGTGCTGTGCTCAACATGCTGCGCCACCAGAGAGGCCCTCCCTTTGTTCTTAAGTAGAAGTGATAGCTCTCACCTCTGTTTACTTTGATCAGTCACCTGTCTGTGTACTAAACTCTGATCCAGACATTTAAAATTTTTTTCTTTTAAGTAGTTTATTAAACAAGAATACTATAAGTTGTGCATATTTACAATGTAATTTTTGATGAATAGAAAGAGCTATACATAGCTGCAGCACATGTTGTATGTTTCCATTTGTGTCTAAATGAAGTATGCAATATGATTTAATGGCATTTTGGGGAACTTTGAAAAATGCATTCTCTCAGAACCTCAATTTCCTTATTTCTGAAGAAAATGTGAGTAGTAAATATCATTTTAGATGATTGTTGCAATGTGGAAATGAGATTTGTGGCCATATTTTGCTGAAAACAAAATTAAATGTTTGAAGTATTTTCTATGTATATGTGTACTTTTATTTTCACATAATCTTATTTTTATAAACATACAGAGATATATGTACAAAACAGACTCATATACTCTCATATTTGAAAGGATTTATTGAGAGAAAGTTGAATGATTAGAAACAAAAAAAGAAAGAATGTATGAATTAACATGGAATTAAAAGATATAGAAGTTTAACACAAAGACATAAACTAAGTGGTGGACATACATATAAAGGACGAATTACTTTTTTGTCTTAATGCCATACAAAAATCAAAATCTTTTTTTCCAATTATTTATTTACTTTGATTATATTTATTGAGTAAAGTTGACTTACACCACAGTGTAAGTCTTAGGGGTATAGGTTTACACCTCAACAACTGCATGCTATTTCACCATACTGACAAACAAGCTCCATTATCTGCTCACTCCTCTGTTCCAGCCACACCACATCACCTTTCTGAGAACCTCCCTCATAGTTCAATGTGCTCTTCCCCCTCCTGTTTTCACCCCTTCCTCTCCCTCACCCATCCTGAATGCCCCAGATCTATGGTCAACTTTCAAGATTTTGTTTGTCTGACTTTTTGGTCTCTCTATTTTCTACGTATTAATGAAATCATCCTGTATTATCTTTCTCCTTCTGACTTATTTCACATTTTCTAATCCCTTCCAGCTATATCTATGTTGTCACAAATGTCATGATTATATCTTTTTTAATCACTGAGTACATGCCATATCTTATCCATTATTCTATTTTGGGTCTTTGAGGTTGTTTCCATATCTTGGCTATTATAAATCATCATACCATAAACATAGGAATACACATTGCTTTTTTTCCCCTTTGAATTAGTTTTTTTTAATATTTTTTGATAGATACTGAGAAGTGGAAATGCTGGATCATATGAAAGATCTATTTTTTAATATTTTGAGAAACCTATCTATTTGTTTTCTTTTTTTTTGTTTTGTTTTAATGGCTTTATTATTTTTTTTAAATAATAAATTTTATTTTTATATTCCCCCATACAAATGCAAACGCCCCATTCTGACCCCAATCCTTCCCCTCCCGCCCCCCACCCCCAAAAAAGTGTCTCATAGTTTTTTGTTGATTTTGATTTTCACTTTCTTATATTCATTTTCCTGGTCCCTTATTTAAGTTTTCTAGATTCCTGCTATGAGTGAGACCATCTGGTATTTTTCTTTTTCTTTTTGGCTTATTTCGCTGAGCATGATCCCTTCCAGCGCCATCCATGTTGCTGCAAATTGCATGTGTTTATCTTTTTTGAATGCTGAGTAATATTCCATGGTATATATGTACCACATCTTCTTGATCCAGTCATCTATTTTTGGGCATTTGGGTTGTTTCCAAAGCTTAGCTATTGTAAACAGTGCTGCTATAAACATAGGGGTGCAGGTGTTCTTTGGAATTGATGCTTCTGAATACACATTGCTTTTGATGTTTAGTATTTATATGTTCTTTGGGTAGATTCTTAGGATTGGAATTGCTGGGTCGTATCACATATCCTTATTAGTGTTTTGAGGAACTTCAACACAGTTGAACATAGGGTCTGGACCAGTCTACATTCTGCTAACTTAAGGATGATCCTTGTTCCCCACACCCACTCCATCACTTGATGATTTGGGTGTTTTTATTATGACCATTCTCACAGGTGTGATATAGTATCACATTGTGCTTTTGAACTGCATTTCCTGATAATAAATGAAGATGAAGATATTTTCATATGTCTATTGGTCATCTGCATATCTTCTTTGGAGGAATGGTCTTCCATCCATTTTGCGATTAGGTTATTTGTTTAGTTATAAAAGATATTTATAGATCTACAATATAAACCCTCATCAGATGTATGATGTGCAAATGTTTTATCCCAATCAGTAGGATGTCTCTTCATTTTGGTTACTGTTTTTTGTGCTCTAAAGGCTTTTAGTTTGAGGGAGTCCCAGTTTCTTATATTCCCCCTTTTTTTCCTTGCTGCTTGAAATGTGTCATCAAGGATATTTCTGAAATTTGTGTCATGGGATGTTTTCCCTCTCTTTCTTTTATGTATTTTATGGTTTCAGATCTTACATCATTGTTCTTCATCTGTTTTTAGTTGATTTTCAGGTGTGGTGTGAGACATTGGTCTAATTTCATTTTTTTTCATGTGGCAGTCCAGTTTTCCCATTAGCATTTTTTGAAGAGATACTCTTTTTTTCCAGTGTACATAATTCACTCTTTTATTATAGGTTATTTGTCCATGAATGTATGGTTTTATTTTGGACATTCATTTCTATTCCAGTGGTCTTTGTGTCACTTTTTTCCCAGTACTGTGCTGTTTTAATTATTATGTATTTATGGCATAGTTTGGAGTTCACAAGTGTGATATCTCCATTGTTTCACTTTTTCATCTGTAAAGCTTTGTCTCTTCAGGGTTGTTTGTGTTTCCATATGAATTTCAGTAATATTTGTTCTATATTTTGAAACACACCATTGACATTTTTATTGGATTTTCTAGACTGTGTAGATTTCTTTGGCTCGATAGACATCTGACAATGTAGATTTTTTTCATCCTTCCTTCATTCCTTTTGATAATGTTTGATAGTGATGTGGTGGGAGACATGTGGGGAGGCTGATAATGCAGCCTAAATCTTGATTTGTACTTAGTTTTATTCCTTTTGTCACAGAGTTGCCTAACCCTTTCTTGTGGTTCCCAGCCAGGAGCTACCTGGGGCTTGTGGCAGGCTTTTGAGCCTCAGTGACTCTACTGTGAGCCAAGTCTCTTTGGGCATTTATCTCTGAGAGGGATGTGTAGCTTTGGGTGCTTCTCTGTGAAACTATATCCTTTGTCTTCATTTGTATTCACACTAATCTATTAAAGTTCTTACACACTATTAGTTTGCTTTGTGTTTATGTGGCAGATGGCAGAACCTCTTTAAAGCATGCAAATTTGATGGTCTTGTAGTGCCTTTCATTCTTCACACTGACAGTTTTATATGCATATTCCTTAGATAGGAAAGTCACATGATCTTTATCAATGTTTGGGAAAACATTAGATGGCAATCATGCCAGATTAGTGGTGGTCTTTATTATCTGTATTTACAGTGAATTTCAATGGAAGGGAAGCAGGCAGGGCTTACTGGCTATGGAGACACTGTGCCCCTCCCAGCACTGGCTAATTCTTAGGACAATAACATTTTTCTGTTAACAGGCTTGTCAATGTAAAAACAACCAGTCCTGAATCCATACCACCACTGACTTCCTTATCTAACTCTCACACACAAAGCCAATAATCCCCTGCCTCAAAGTCACCAGGGCCAGGTACCAGGAAATTGGAAAAGTCCTCCCCATGTGACCACACGTGACAGTTTTTGCTTTTCATGTCTACAGAAACTATGAAAAACTTCAAGCCTCTTTCAATGACATTGAATATCTTTTTTTTAAGATTTATTTATTTATTTATGGAAGAACTGGGGTATAGGCCAGATGTGCGGGAGGGTGAGAGGATTTACCAGAGTTAGAGCGGGTAACAGAACAAGCAGACTGATCAAATACACTGCTGAGGGGAGCAGCAGGTGCAACAGGAGAGGTCTGCCACTCCATGTAGGACCCTCGCCGGCCGGCTGGGATCCAACCAGTGCTGCAGAGGCTGCGGACATCTTCGCAATGCAGCGCTCAACCACCTGCGCCACCAGGGGAGGCCCCTGAATATCTTTGATTATCATTTATAAGAGTTAAAACTTAGTCCCTGTACTTAGCTCAACAGAACACCACTGGGGAACAGAAATTAGATAAAAAAAGGGAAATCAGTAGAGTTGTCATGGGACCTTGCGAAGGGCCCTAATGACCAATGGGGCCCACAATAATTCTTTTTTGATTAAGATTTATTTATTTATGCACTAGAGCTGAGGTGTAGGCCAGAGTTACAGGAGGTGAGAGGATTTACCAGAGACAGAGCGGGGAGCAGAACAGGCAGATCTACTGAAATACACTCCTGAGGGGATCAGTGGGCATGACAGGAGAGATCTGCTGCACCATGTGTGTTAGCTCCCTGGTCTGGGATTGAACGCCTGCTTCAGTGGCTGTGGATACCTTTCTAGAGCTGAGACTTAACCCTTTTTGGCCACAATTATTCTTAGGAATGTGAATATGGCAAACAGAGCCAGGAAGGACTCCTGTGATGAAGATCCCCCAAACATTTGTACCAGCAGATAGCAGCCATCAGAGACCAACTCCCTCAGTGATGCAAAATCCCATGAAAACAGGTTATGAAAGGGAGCTGCAAATTCTTCTTCCTATGCAGAATTCTCTCATCATGTGTACTGCAGGAAATCTCCCCTGCTCTCTTATGTGAAATTTCAATAAATCCACCCTTTTTGTACTCCACTCTATCTCTGATGAATACCTTAACCCCATCCCTACAGCCAGATCCCCAGTATTAAATCACTACATTGACTTCTCCTTGTCATCACTAAATCACTCTGATGGCTGAAATAAAATCTCAATAATAGCAAGACAGAGAATTTATAAGATAATTAACATGAGGATTAGATGCCAGGAAACAGTCCAACAAGCTTTATTCGTGAGAACTCTTCCAACAATCCCAAGTTTGAGTTTAGTTTATACAAGTAGGAATAGTGAATCATTGATATCCAAAAATTAATTATTCTTTCTTGGGGTTTCTGGTTTTCCTCTAAAGGCTTAGATCTTTCTATTTTCTATTTCCTAAGTCGTATTGACCTAATGATATGTCTATTAGACTGTTTTGTCCAATTCCTACAAACAGACCTGTAAATGGGCACAGGCACTTATAAAGAGGAGTTTCTATGGAAACAGAGGGAAAAGCTGAGGTTAAGGACTACAGTAAAAAACTTTAGTTGGGAAACCTGAGAGAAGAATTTTCCAGATGTTGGAGGTTGAAGCATCTTTTTTTAAAAAGTATTTATTTATATTTATACAAGAACTGGAGTACAGCCCAGATGTGTGGGAGGGTGAAAGGATTCACCAGAGACAAAGCTGGGAGCAGAACAGGCAGAACTACTGAAAACACTGCTGAGGGGAACAGTGGGGAGACAGAAGAGGTCTGCTTCACCATGCAGGTATCTCTCTGGCCAGCAGGGATCCAACACACGCTGCAGAGGCTGCAGACATCTTCACAGCACTTTGTTCAACCTGCTGCACCACTGGGGAGGCCCAGGTTGAGGCATCTTTATTTATTTATTTTTAGATTTATTTATTTATTTATACAAGCACTGGGTACAATCAGAAGCCTGGGAGGGTGAGATAATTCACCAGAGCCAGAGCGGGGAACAGAACAGGCAGACTGATGAAATATACTGCTGAGGGGAGCAGCGGGCGCTGCAGGAGAGGTCTGTTGCACCATGTGGGACCCTCGCCGGCGGCCGGGGATCGAACCCACGCTGCAGAGGCTGCGGGCACCTTCACAGCCCAGCGCTCAACCACTGCTCCACCTGGGGAGGCCTTTGAGGCATCGTTAGATGACATCCTTTTCTGTATTATAGCAGCATCTCTGATGTCATCCGGTGAATTGGATAATGTTATCAAATATGCAGATTACAAGTACACAGCCTCTGAAGCTGATACCAGGTTCTCTCTTTTGCAAGAAAACACCCCAAATCATCCATCCCCTTATGGGCAAGTGCCCAGCCAAACAGGGTCTGTCTGAAGATGGTTGACAGAGTCTGGAAGCTTGTCACAAGTCTAAGGCACCTTCTGGAAGAGATGGGATGAAAGGGACCAGGCAAGTCTGGGACAGAAGGAGAGACACAAAAACACAACTCAAGATAATAGTTGCCACTGACTCTGCCAAAGACAGTCTCCCCACATGTCTTACCTCCATGTCTCTTCCAAGTCTTTACTGTGCCTCCTCCATGCCTCTCTTGCTGTCTCCCCCAGGTTCCTGGGTGCAACACAGACCACATGAGACAGAGCACTGTTTTACCATTGAGCCCACATGCCTTCCTGCTTATGTAAATTCACCTGGTCAATCAGCGCCCTTCCCTTTAGTATTGCTGGGTATATGATGTTGTTGATGCTATTACAAATTACAAATTTTGAGTATTATTTCTTACTTTTTGCATATATATACAAATACAATCAAATTTTATATATTGAGGGCCTCCCCAGTGGTGCAGTGGTTGAGTGCCGGTTCGATCCCCGGCCGCCAGGCGAGGGTCCCACATGGTGCGCAGACCTCTCCTGCCATGCCTGCTGCTCCCCTCAGCTGTGTACCTCTGTCCTTCTGCCTGTCCTGCTCCCTTCTCTGGCTCTGGTGAGTTCTCTCACCCTTCCGTGCTTCTGACTGTGCCCAGTGCTTATATAAATAAATAAATAAATAAATCTTAAAAAAATTGTATATTGATCTTGGATTCAGTGACATTGTGAAATTCGCTTATTCTAATCTATAGAATTTTCTACATACCCAGGAATGCTGTCTGTGACTAATGGCAACATTATTTCCAAACCATATATATGTCTTTTAATCAATTGCTTTGCTTCCAAATCAAAATAACAACTAATTCTTAGGCAACAAGAACAAATAGTAGTTATCAGAGGAAAGTAGGAGGGAAGATGGCTGAATTGGGTAATAGGGGTAATTGTGGGTAGAAAATGAAAATAAACTCTTGGTAATGATCATTTAGTACCACAGAGATGTACATCTGAAACCTATATTACATTACAAATCTACAATCCAACAAAAATTCAAAAAAATTAACATATATGTAAAAATAAAATATAAAGATATAGACATGAATATAAATACAAAATATTTGTTTATCTTCTTTCATATTTCTGAAACAAAGTATATAAAAGCCTTTAATTTCCTAGATGATAAAAGTAATGAGTGTGCTTTGTTAAGTTGTGATGTGACTTATGGAAAGCAACTAAATATGGAACTGGTTCCAATGGAACAAACCATCGGGTCAGAGGATGAGAAATTTCAGTGCCAACCCCCTCAATATCTCAGGAACAGAGAGAGACTAGAGTTAGAATTAATTGCCAATGGGCATTGGTGTAAGCATCTATAATATAACCTAGAAGTGAGGATTCTGGCTCATGAGCACGTGGAGGTGCTGGCATAACAGTGGCCCTGCAAAAAGCAGAAACACTCAGAATCCTTTTATCATGCTTGCTGATACACTACTTTCATCTGTCACTCCTGAATTTTATTCATTTACAATAATCCAATAAGTAAAATATTCCTTGAAGTTCAGTAAAGCATCCTAGCAAATGAGTCAAAACCCGGGAAGGGTTCTATAGGGTAAGGAAAAATGTTAGGCTTTTCTGCCCTCCCGCCATCAGGATAGATGATGGATCCTTGCAGTCCTGAATGCATGCCTGATGTACCTGGAATAGAGTGTGTGCATAGATTAGATGGGATTCACCTTGGCTAAGACTGGGCTTTTAAGGGCGGTGTCACGGGGACACCAGCAGAAGCCAAGAAGAAGCCAAGAAAGAACAGAAGCCGAGAGAGAAGCGAAGCAGAGAGAACATCTGAGAGAGCCCAGATAGAGTGAAGATTTGCTGGGGGCTGGGAGGACTGCCAGCCTCCCAGCCCCCCAGCAACCCTGCCTGCCATATGCCTGGTAAATCTAAATAAAAAACGTGCAAAAGCCACTGAGGACTCTGACTCCTCCTTTACCTGGTCTGCTGGATCAGAAATCCTGCTCTGTGTCATTCCTGACCCTACAGGTTCATAGAACCTCTGAATTAGAGATCAAAAATACAGACAACATGCTGAACTGCAACTGAGCTCTGAAACCCAAAGAGGTTTGGGGACCCTCAGTGGGAAGTACTTCCCCCAAAGTGGGAAGTACACACAGGAGACTGAGCACTGGACAGCTGGAATTTGATGTCATTTCTAAGTAGATGGAGTCAGACTTGATTCTTGGACACCCTGCTTGTGTCTCAAAATTGCTTGCTGATGGGTGTGCACCCCATGTTAGAATAGGGATTAGGAACCTAAAACACCTCTTTTCTTGTGGAAATAGCTCCAATTTCTTGGAGATGTCAGAAGATGTTTCCTACCACAACTCACACTTTGAGGCTCCATAGAGCATAGTCAACACAGTTGTCTCAGTTATAGATTTACAGAAAATAATACTTCAAAACTAGGATAAGATGCAAGGAGATTGGAACTCTGGAAGGAGTCTTGTTCATGAGATAGAGTAACACTAACTGGACTCGTCTGACTTGTAACCTAGTCTCTCAGGAGCAGAGCATCAGTATGAAAATTTTCCTTTGTCTCTTTACCAGTGTCTCACAGGAAAAGGATATGCTCAGGGGTAGAGTAACAATGGGAACAGTGCCTAATGAGCAGACACAGGGAGCGTAAATAACTTTTCTGCTGGAGGCCCTTGGGGCCTGAAACTGGATTGAGACAGGTTATTTCTTGTTGGATCCTAAATCTGATCAAGGACCAATGCTTCACTCCTACCTGCCGTCCTCTCTACAAAGAGAGTATCAGCCTCCATCATCAACAACCCACAGATTTTCGACTCCTACATAGAGACCTTCTGAGAAATCACATACAGTGAGTTGAGAGCCCAGTGTTACTTCATGGAAATCTCAGAGAAATGGAAGCCAATGCTTTCACCTGAGGTTACCTAAAAACTTAATCTATGTAGCCCACAGCCAAGACATTGTCGTGTTTGCAGGGTTGACAATTATATGTTTTTAATAGTGGCTGATGGACTTAGCAATGCAATGATTATCATAGAAATTAATGAATAGAAATGAAGGTCGAATTACATGAGACTAGGCATGGAATGGGGAACATAAAGTGGTTCCAACAAAATGAGAATACATTAGAGGAGTTTTGCAATTCAGGCAGGTTGGAAAAGAGAGTACTAAATTTGAAGGCTTATGCCTTTAACTTTCTAAAATGGGGTGTAAATAAGCATGTTTGTGTTTATTAGAAAACCCAGACTAGGGGGGCCTCCCTGGTAGTACAAGGGGTTAAGACAAGTCATTATGAAGCTATCCGCCAGCCTGCCAGGGAAGTGACCAACACAGTGCAGCAGACCTCTACTGTCTCGCACGCTGCTCCCCTCAGCAGTGTTTTTCAGTCAGCCTGTTCTGCTCTCCACTCTGTCTCTTGTGATCCCTCTCACCCCTCAACCTCTGTCCTGTACCCCACTTCTTATATGCATAAATAAATAAATCTTAAAAAAAAAGAAAGCCCAGGCCATAGAGGTAATTATTATTTTGTCCCAACAGGATTTTTTTTTTTAAATTTAATTTTTGGATAGTATGTGATTTTTATCCCCTCAGTTTATTCACAGTAGTTCTTTCACCACTAAAGCACCCACAGTCCAGCACCATAGTCATTGTGTCTCCCTCCTGTCCCGGTTTTCACTCCTCCCCATTACTTCCTCTTCCCCTTCCTTCCTGAATGCCTCAAATCTATGGTCCACTTTCAAGGTTTGTCTTTGTTTGATCCTTTGGCTTTCCACATTGCACATTTAAGTGAAACCATCCATTATTTACCTTTTTCCTTCTGGCTTATTTTGTTTAGCATCAAACCTTCCAGCTCCATCCATATTGCGGCAAATAGCAAAAATTTTTTGATCACTGAATGGTATTCATTGTGATTTATTAGGTCATGGTGAAAGTTTGGTAGAACTCACTTATAAAACCATCTGGTCCTGGGCTTTTGATTTTTGGAAGAGGTTTTTTTTTTTTATATATACTGTTTCAATTTTCTTACCTATAATTGGTTCATTGAAGCTTTTTCTTTCTTTTTTATTCAGTCTTGGGTGGTTGTCTAATCCTAAGACTCCTAAGAATCTCATCTAGATTGTTGAATTCCTTTGTATATAACATGTAATGGTTTATCCTATGGATTTCTACTGTGTTGTTATAATTTCTCTTCTTTAATTAATGACAATTATTTGAGTTATCATCTTCATTTTTTTGTGAGCCTATCTTGTGGAGTCTCCTTTTTGTTTATTTTCTCAAAAACCTGGCTTTCGTTTTACTGATCCTTTGGTCTGTCCTTTTAGACTTTGGGTCCTCTATTTCATTAATGTCTGTTTTAATTTGAATGATTTACTTCCTTCTACTTGCTCCCTGAAGGACTCTGCACCCTTGGCCTTAGCAGCCACAGCCAGGTAGTTTCAGCAGCGACAGTGCCACCAGCAGGGAAAGGGGACAGTTAATGCACCTACAGAAGAGGTTCCTGAGTTGGTCAAGGGTTTCATTTATGGACTTGATATTATTTTGTCAATCTGATGTTTTCCAGATCATTTCTCCATGTGTGATATTTGAAAGAAGAGGCAGTCGATACCAAATCATTCTCTACTTTCAACCAAATCTATGTATTGTTCTCTCTCCATGAAAGCAAGTCATAATGAAGATAGCAAATTAAGTATCTTTCTCCTTAAAAGTAGATTCTGCTCTCTCCTGTGCCTGGGCAGCAGTAACCAGCTGGGGTGAGCTGAGTGTGGAGCACGTGGAGAGGTGAGGGAGGCTCATCTCCTCTGGAGAAAGTGGGCAAAGGGGCATTTGTTGGTGTGATCTGACAGAGATCACAATTCTAACTCCTCTCAATAGCATATGGTAAGGACTCTGGCTCCTGGATTAATTCTGAACCCCGATCCTCTTGCCAGGGGGTCTTGTCCTGCCCCTCTCAGTTACATCCCAGCTCCTCGGAGAAGGATTGAAGTTCATATGGATGTAGGTGGTGCCAAAGGTCAGAGTAGAAGCTCTCCTTCCCTCAGTGTGCAGCCACTCACTACCCTCAGGAACCCCACCTTCCACAAGGTCCTATGTGGCCAGTCCGAGGCCAGGGGTCAGGCATTTTATATCAAGGTTGATCTGAACATATTTCATTTTTTTAAAACAAGTATGTTTGTGAATTTTAGGTGTACTGGCAGGTTTTTGAAAGTGTGTTTAATTTTGTATTGTTCACCAATGACTTTTTACTGTCCGTTTACTCAAATAAATGTAGTTGCTTACAAAAAATCATTTAAAAAAGTGTTTTATCAATTCATAGTTCAAAATCTTTCTGTGTGGTATGTTACACATTTGAGTGAATATGATATGTTATAACTTTTGTGTTTATTCACAAAATTTAGTTATTTTCTTTATGGGATGTTCAAACAGTAAGTTAGCTTGACAATGTAAAAATATTGTCCTTTTCTCTTTGGATATCTGGTTTTGCTGATTGTCAATGACCTGGGGTCAGGGGCTGTCACTGACAATGGAAGAGTCTCCTCATCATTGTTCCTGGGACCATCTTAGCTGAGTAGCTCTTCTACCCCCTGCTCTCATGTGTCCTTTCTTCCTACAGTTTCTACGTCCATATTTTTTTGTATAGAGACAACACACAAAATGGTCACATTAAATTGGAACCTCATTTTTTACATGTTCATGGTGGCTTAACAACTGGAATGAGGGTCCTTTCTATATACTCTTTAGAGTAAAAATACTTTGATGTTGATATTATCTTCTATTATTCCTTTCAAATAAATGTAGAAGGGGGTGAGAAAATCACAGTAGTAACAGGGTGTCTCTATAGTGTGCAGTGTGTTTGTGTGTGTGCGCATGTGTATGTCTGTGTTTATGAGCTCTGTGTATATATGTGTATATGTGTATGTGTGCATATGTATGAGTGTGTATTTGTGTGTATTTCTGTGTGCATGTGAGTTTCGTGTGTATGTATGTGAATGGGTGTGTACATGTGTATGTGTTTCTGTTGGGTGTATGTGTGCTTGTTTGCATATGTTATATTTGTGAATACATGCATGTATCTGTGTGTATGTGTGTGTGTGTGTTTGTGAATGGCTATATGTGTGTATTATTTTTAAGGATTAACTTAGATGTATATATATTCATTATTATTCATTTTAGTACAATGTTTGATTTCTCCTTTCAGGTGTAGATCCCATAAAATTCCCACCACCACATCCACCATGAACCATCACCATAGACTTGTTTTCTTCCTGCCCCTGTTTTTTTTTTAAACATTTTATTTTATATAATTCTTACATCATTTTTTTATTTTTGCACAATGTATGCATTTTCATTTTGGTTATATTCCCCATACAATTGCACTCCCCCTTATTTTGACCCTAGTCCTTCTGCTCCCCACCCTCCCCCCACCCCCATAGTGTGTCTCTGGTTTACAGTTGCTTGTTGATTTTGACTTTTACTTTGTATTAATTAGTCTTTTTCCTGGTCCCTTATTTAGGTTTTCTAAATTCCTGCTATGAGTGAGACCATTGGTATTTTTCTTTTTCTTTCTGACTTATTTCTCTGAGCATGATCCCTTCTAGCTCCATCCATGTTGCTATTGCCCTGTTTTAATCCCTCTCTATCCCCTTCCCCTGCTCAATGTCTCCTATTTAGAATTGCCTGCTAGGGGCTGGATCAAGAAACAAAACCCAATCATTTGCTGTCTCCAGGAAACACATTTAGCTACAAAAGATAAAAATAGACTCAAAGTTAAAGGATGGAAAACAATCCTACAAGCAAATGGACCAAAAAAGAAAGCAGGAACAGCTATACTTATATCAGATAAAACAGATTTCAAACTCAAAAGGGTAAAAAAAGACCCCAATGGTCATTACATTATGATCAAGGGGACAATACTTCAAGAAGAAATAACACTCATTAACATATATTCACCAAACAAAGGAGCACCAAAATATATCAGACAACTATTATCATCTTTGAAAACAGACATCAGAGAAAACACATACATAGTGGGAGACTTCAACACACCACTATCAACAATGGATAGATCAACGAGACAAAAAATAAGTAAAGACACTAAAGCTCTAAATAAGGATCTAGAGTACTTGGGCTTAACGGACATCTATAGAACACTAAACCCCAAAAAATCTGAGTACACGTTTTTCTCAAGCACACACGGATCATTCTCCAGGATCGAACACATACTGGGACCCAAGACAAACATCAACATATACACCAAGATTGAAATCATACCAACCATCTTTTCTGACCATGAAGGCATCAAACTAGAAATAAACCATAAAAATAAGACAAGGAACTCTCCTACCTCATGGAGATTGAAAACCACACTACTGGAAGACCATTGGACTAATGAGGAGATCAAAGTAGAAATTAAAAAATTGTTTGAATTGAATGAAAAGGAGGACACCAATTTCCTAAATGTATGGGGTGCAGCAAAAGTAGTAGTAAGAGGAAAATATATAGCAATAGAGGCTCACATTAAGAAACAAGAAAGAACTCAAAGAAACAACCTAATATCAAAGCTCAAAGATCTAGAAAAAGAACAACAACAACAACAACAACAACAAAAATAAAATCACTAGGAGAAAAGAAATAATAAAAACCAAAGCAGAAATAAATGAAATTGAAACCCAAAAAACAATCCAAAAGATCAATGAAACCAAGAGCTGGTTCTTCGGAAAAATCAATAAAATAGACAAACCCCTAACCAGGATCACAAAGGAAAAAAGGGAGAAAGCACAAATAAACAGGATCATAAATGAAACAGGAGAAATCACAACGGACACAGCAGAAATCAAAAGAAAAATCAGAAACAACTATGAACAGTTATAGGGAAAAAAGTTCAACAAACTAGAGGAGATGGACAAATTACTACAACTCTACAATCACCCAAAGCTAGATAAAGAAGAAATAGAACACCTAAACAGACCAATTACAAGCAGTGAAATTGAAATGGTAATCAAAAACCTCCCCAAAAACAAAAGCCCAGGACCTGATGGATTTACAAATGAATTCTACCAAACAGTCAGAAACAAATTATTGCCTATCCTTCACAAACTCTTCCAAAAAATTGAGAAGGAAGGTACAATACCAAACATGTTCTATGAAGCCAACATTACACTAATACCAAAACTGAACAAGGATAACACAAAAAAGGAAAACTACAGGCCAATCTCCCTAATGAACACTGATGCAAAAATCCTCAATAAAATATTAGCTATCAGAATCCAACAATGTATCCATAAGATAATTCACCATGACCAAGTAGGATTCATTCCAGGGTCACAAGGAGGTTTCAACATCCGAAAATCAAACAACGTTATCCAACACATCAACAAAAAGAAATATAAAAACCATATGATAATATCAATAGATGCCGAGAAAGCTTTTGACAAAGTGCAACATCCATTCATGGTAAAAGCCCTTGAAATTCTTGGGATACAAGGAACATACCTCAACATCATAAAGGCCATCTATGACAAGCCAACAGCCAGTATCATTCTCTCTTTTTTTTTTAAAGATTCATTTATTTTTATTTTATTTATTTATTAATTTATACAAGCACTGGGTACAGTCAGAAGCGCGGGACGGTGAGAGGATTCACCAGAGCCAGAACGGGGAGCAGAGCAGGCAGAAGGACTGAAGTACACTGCTGAGGGGAGCAGCGGGCGGCAGGAGAGGTCTGCGCGCCATGTGGGACCCTCCTCCAGTGGCCGGGGAGCAGCCTGGGATCGAACCGGCGCCGCAGAGGCTGCGGGCAGCTTCGCAACCCAGCGCTCAACCTCTGCGCCACCAGGGGAGGCCCAGCCAGTATCATTCTCAATGGTGAAAAGCTGAAAGCATTCCCATTAAGATCTGGAACAAGACAAGGATATCGACTCTCACCACTGCTTTTCAATATAACCCTGGAAGTCCTAGCCAGAGCTATAAGACAAGAGAAAGACATACAAGGAATCCAGATAGGAAAAGAAGAAGTCAAACTGTCTCTATTTGCAGATGATATGATAATATACATAGAGAACCCCAAAAACCCCACAGAAAAACTAATTCAACTCATCAATCAGTTCAGTAAAGTGGCAGGATACAAAATCAACACGCAAATGTCAGTAGCCTTCCTATACACCTACAATAAATCTGAAGAAGAAATAAAAAAAAATCCCTTTTACTATTGAAACAAAAAAAAATCAAACACTTGGGAATAAATCTAACAAAAGAGGTAATGGACCTATACAAAGAAAACTATAAAACACTGTTAAAAGAAATAGAAGAAGACACAAAGAAATGGAAAGACATCCCCTGCTCATGGATTGGAAGAATAAACTTATTAAAATGGCCATCCTACCAAAAGCAATATACAGATTCAGTGCTATTGCAATCAAAATTTTTGCCCTCCATACAACTGATAAGGGACTGATCATAAAGATATATAAAGAGGTCACCCAAACCAAACAATCCAGTCAAAAAATGGGCAGAAGAACTTAAAAGACACCTTTTTAAAAAAATATTTATTTATTTATGCATACAAGACTTGTGGTACAGGCCAGAGGTTTGGGGCTGAGAGGATTCACCAGAGACAGAGTGGGGAACAGAAAAGGCAGATGTACTGAAATATACTGAGGGAAGCAGTGAGCGAGTCAGGAGAGGTCTGCTGTGCCATGTGGGTAATTTCCTCACCAGGGATCGAACTCATGCTGCAGTGGCTGCAGATAGCTACATAGGTTGCATCTTAACCCCTTGCATCACCAGGGAGGCCGTTAAAAGACACTTCTCCAAAGTGGAATTGCAAATGCCCTACAGGCATATGAAAAAATAGTCAACATACTTCAAAATCATGGAAATGCAAATCAAAACAACCACCTTACACCAGGAAGAATGGCACATATTAAAAAAAAAACAACAACAACAAACTTGCAACAACACTTTTAAAGGATGTGGTGAAAAGGGAATTTTCCTACACTGCTAGTGGAAATACAAATTGGTTACACCACTATGGAAAGCTGTGTGGAGATTCTTCAGACTACTAAAAAGGGAGTTACCATAGGACCCAGTATTCCACTCCTAAGGATCTATCCAAAGGACACAAAAACATTGATTCAAAAGAATTCCCCGGGCCTCCCCGGGAGCACAGCAGTTGAGCGCTGGGTTGCGAAGCTGCCCACAGTCTCTGCAGTGCCCGTTCGATCCCTGGCCACTGGGTGAGGGTCCCACATGGCACGCAGACCTCTCCTGCCACCCGCTGCTCTCCTCAGCAGTGTGCTTCGTCAGTCTGCCTGCTCTGCTCTCTGCTCTGACTCTGGTGAATTCTCTCACCCTCCCGTGCTTCTGACTGTACCCAGTGCTTTTATAAATAAATAATCTTAAAAAACAAGAATGCGGCTCCCCTCCCCCGCCCACAGAGGCGGCACTCTCCGACCTGCAGAGAGGAGGGAAACAACAAACCAAAACGGCCAACAAGAACAAAGGACGCAGCAAGCGGGACGGGACTGTGAGTGGAAAGGAACTATTGCAGCCACCACACCCCTTGAACGGGAGCTGAGGCGAACCCTGCAGGATTCGCAGCGGCGGTGAGCGAACGGCTCCGGGCGCCATTAGAGAAGAACAAAGACCCCGGGAGACGCGCACACAGCCCGGGCTGCCGGTAAGCTTGCGCAGATAGCGGCGCGCTCGGCGCGCTTGAAAAGCAAGTGCAGACCAGGATCGCGGCTGCCCAGGTCCCCGCGCCTGCGACCTAGACTTGGGAGACGACCTAGGCTTGCGGGGAGACGCGCGGAGGTCCTCACTGAGGTGAAGATCCCTCCCTGAGTAAGCAGGAACCAGGCACCCAGGCACGGGAGCGGTGCAAAAGGCGCCATTCCCGCGCCACTGAACTGGGCTACAGCCCGCGTCCTGGAACTGAGGGCTTTGGAACTGAGACCCGGGGCACGAAATTAGGGGCGTGGGTTCCCCACGACGGTGGGGCACAAGGCAGTCACAGCACCCCAAAGCCGTTGAGGTGTACCCTACCATCCCCGCTTTGCTCCCTGTCCCACGGGGTGGAAAATCAGCTCCCCAAGGGCTCTAGGAGACATCTCTGGCGCCACCTAGCGACTTGTAGCCAGCACAGGCTCCTGAAGGAGCTAGTGGCCAGCTGGGGAGTTAGCCCACACCCGGCCCCTTCCGAACAAGTAGTCTGAGCCCACAGGGAGAGCGAGCACCCACAGCCAGGGCAGACCAGGCACGCAGAAGAGTGTGCCTAACACCGGACGCGCAGGGAGTGTGTCCCACATCACCATTTTAGAACAGGGACACTTCTTCAGTAAAGACTACCTGCAGAAGGCTTCCTCAGGAGCCAGAGGTGAGCGGTGGAAGTTCGCCCAAGCCAGACCCCCTCTGGCCTGCAGTCCAAGCCCAGGGGGGAGCAGGAACCCACCGCCGGGGCAGACCAGGTGCACAGGGGAGTGTGTCCCCACATCAACATTTTAGGACAGGGACCTTTCTCCAATAAAGACTGCTTGAAACTGACAGATGACTCCTGGAGGAACCAGAGGGGAGAAGAGAAGCCCACCCAAGATGCCGGCCAGTCCCAACAACACAGTGTCCCAATGCATACGGCAAATTAGAAAACAGACAGTAGGGAGGAGAAGAACCACACGCAACCTCGCAACTCTCCAGAGAAAAAGCGCACCACAAAAAGAAAACCAGCCCCCAGATTGCAACGACAGTAACTTGGAAGAACTTCTGAGCCTTCCAGAAAGAGAATTTAAAATTGCCGTGATTAAAAAACTGACAGAAGTCATAAAGGAAAACAATGATAAGGGAAAAATAATCAACGATCAGAAGAATGAAATTGAGTCCCTAAAGAGGGAAGTAAAAGAAATGCAGGAGATCAAAGAAGTAGTGGAAGAACTAAAGAATTCTGGGAAAAGCAAGGAAAGCAGAATTGATGAAATGGAAGAACGAATAAGTGCTCTTGAAGACACAGAAATAAAAAGAACCAAAACAGAAAAGGAAAGAGAAGTACGAAGGAAAAAGAATGAAGAAAGACTTCGGGAACTATCTGACTCCATGAGGAAAGGAAATATAAGAGTTATAGGAATACCAGAAGGAGAGGAGAGAGAAGTAGGAACAGAGAAAATATTCAAAGAGATAATTGAAGAGAACTTCCCAAATGTGAAGAAGGAGCTGAAAATTGATATACAAGAAGCAAGAAGAACACCAAACTTCCACGATGAAAGAAAAAATACAGCAAGACACATAATAGTAAAGCTCCCAAGAATCCAGGACAAGGAAAAAATAATGAAGCTGGCAAGAGGGAAGAAACAGATAACATTCAAAGGAAAGCCAATCAGGCTGACATCAGACTTCTCCGAAGAAACACTACGGGCAAGGAGAGAGTGGAGGGACATAGTCAACAGACTCCAAGAAAACAGATGCCAAGCAAGAATACTCTATCCCGCAAAGCTCTCCTTCCTCTTTGAAGAAAGAATATGGACCTTCCCAGACAAACAGAAACTCCGGAATTTCATTGCAACTAAACCCCCACTCCAAAAAATACTACAAGGAGTCCTAAAGCCAGAACCTCAGAGCGACGAATAACAATGAAAGAAGGCCAAAACAAACAAAAAACAGTTATTAAAAGAATAAATTAATAAAATCAAAGGAAAGACAAACACAATGGCAAATACAGATGTTAACATATCAATATTAACTATAAATGTAAATGGACTAAACTCTTCAATAAAAAGACACAGAGTTGCAGCCTGGATTAAGAAACAAAACCCAACCTTTTGCTGTCTCCAGGAAACACATTTAGCTACAAAAGATAAAAATAGGCTCAAAGTTAAAGGATGGAAAACAATCCTACAAGCAAATGGACCAAAAAAGAAAGCAGGAACAGCTATACTTATATCAGATAAAACAGATTTCAAACTCAAAAAGATAAAAAGAGACCCCAATGGTCACTACATTATGATCAAGGGGACAATACTTCAAGAAGAAATAACACTCATTAACATATACTCACCAAACGAAGGAGCACCAAAATATATCAGACAACTGTTGTCCTCTCTGAAAACAGACATCAGAGAAAACACATACGTAGTGGGAGACTTCAACACACCACTATCAACAATGGATAGATCAACAAGACAAAAAATAAGTAAAGAAACCAAAGCTCTAAATAAGGACCGAGAGCAATTGGGCTTAACAGACATCTATAGAACACTAAACCCCAAAAAAACGGAGTACACATTTTTCTCAAGCGCACACGGATCATTCTCCAGGATCGATCACATACTGGGGCACAAGACAAACATCAACAGATACACCAAGATTGAAATCATATCAACCATCTTTTCTGCTCATGAAGGCATCAAACTAGAAATAAACCATAAAAAGAAGGCAAGGAACTTTCCTACCTCATGGAGATTAAAAACCACACTACTGGAAGACCACTGGACTAATGAGGAGATCAAAGAAGAAATTAAAAAATTTTTTTAATTGAACGACAAGGAGGACACCAATATCCTAAATGTATGGGATGCAGCAAAAGCAGTAATAAGAGGAAAATATATAGCAATAGAAGCTCACATCAAGAAACAAGAAAGAACTCAAAGAAACAACCTAATCTTGAAGCTCAAAGATCTAGAAAAAGAACAACAAAAAAACCCCAAAACCAGTAGAAGAAAAGAAATAATAAAAACCAAAGCAGAAATAAATGAAATTGAAACTAAAAAGCAATCCAAAATATCAATGAAACCAAGAGCTGGTTCTTTGAAAAAATCAATAAAATAGACAAACCCCTAGCCAGGCTCACAAAGGAAAAAAGGGAGAAAGCACAAATAAACAGGATCATCAATGAAAGAGGAGAAATCACAACGGACACAGCAGAAATCAAAAGAATAATCAGTAACTACTATGAACAGTTATATGGAAACAAGTTTAATAATCTAGAGGAGATGGACAAATTCCTACAACTCTACAATCACCCAAAGCTAGATAAAGAAGAAATAGAACACCTAAACAGACCAATTACAATTAGCGAAATTGAAATGGTAATCAAAACCTCCCCAAAAACAAAAGCCCAGGACCTGATGGATTTACAAATGAATTCTACCAAACATTCAGAGACGAATTAGTGCCTATCCTTCACAAACTCTTCCAAAAAATTGAGAAGGAAGGGACAATACCAAACACGTTCTATGAAGCCAACATTACACTAATACCAAAACCGAACAAAGACAACACAAAAAAGGAAAACTACAGGCCAATCTCCCTAATGAACACTGATGCAAAAATCCTCAATAAAATTTTAGCCATCAGAATCCAACAATGTATCCATAAGATAATTCACCACGACCAAGTAGGATTCATTCCAGGGGCACAAGGATGGTTTAACATCTGAAAATCAATCAACGTTATCCAACACATCAACAAAAAGAAATATAAAAACCATATGATAATATCAATAGATGCTGAGAAAGCTTTCGACAAAGTGCAACACCCATTCATGATAAAAGCCCTTGAAATTCTTGGGATACAAGGAACATACCTCAACATCATAAAGGCCATCTATGACAAGCCAACAGCCAGTATCATTCTCAATGGTGAAAAGCTGAAAGCAATTCCATTAAGATCTGGAACAAGACAAGGATGTCCACTCTCACCACTGCTTTTCAATATAATACTGGAAGTCCTAGCCAGGGCAATAAGACAAGAGAAAGACATCCAAGGAATCCAAATAGGAAAAGAAGAAGTCAAACTATCACTATTTGCAGACGATATGATATTATACATAGAGAACCCCAAAAACTCCACAGAAAAGCTAATTCAACTCATCAATCAGTTCAGTAAAGTGGCAGGATACAAAATCAACATGCAAAAGTCAGTAGCCTTCCTATACACAAACAATAAATCTGAAGAAGAAGAAATCAAAAAAACCATCCCTTTTGTTATTGAAACAAAAAAAATCAAATATTTGGGAATAAATCTAACAAAAGAGGTAAAGGACCTATACAAAGAAAACTATAAAACACTGTTAAAAGAAATAGAAGAAGACACAAAGAAATGGAGAGACATCCCCTGCTCGTGGATTGGAAGAATAAACATTATTAAAATGGCCATCCTTCCAAAAGCAATATACAGATTCAATGCTATTCCAATCAAAATTTCAATGTCATTCTTCAAAGAAATAGAACAATTATTGATGAAATTCATATGGAATCACAAAAAACCCAGAATAGCCAAAGCTCTCCTGAAAAAAAAAGAAGGGAATGGAGGCATTACACTCCCAGACTTCAAACGATACTACAAAGCCATAATCATCAAAACTGCATGGTATTGGAACAAGAACAGACATACAGACCAATGGAATCGAATAGAAAATCCAGAAATAAACCCACAGATTTATGGTCAACTAATCTTTGACAAAGGAGCAAAGACTATGCATTGGAGCAAAGAAAGTTTGTTCAATAAATGGTGCTGGGAAAACTGGGTCGCTACATGCAAAAGAATGAAGCTTGACCACTACCTCACACCATACACAAAAATCAACTCAAAATGGATTAAAGAACTAGACATAAGACCTGAAACCATAAAATATATAGAAGGAAATATAGGCGAAACACTACGTGATCTGCACATCAAAGATATCTTTACAGACACATCACCCAAAGCAGTGATAGTGAAGGCAAAGATAAACAGCTGGGACTACATCAAATTAAAGAGCTCCTGCACAGCAAAAGAGACAATAACAAAAACAAAGAGAAACCCCACCAACTGGGAGAACATTTTTGCACCCAACACTAATGATAAAGGACTGATCACAAAAATCTGCAAAGAGCTGATGAGACTCAACAACAACAAAGAAAATAATCCAGTCAAAAAATGGGCAGAAGAGCTAAAAAGAAACTTCTATGAAGAGGAAATGCAAATGGCCAACAGGCATATGAAAAAATGTTCAACATCACTTGCCATCAGGGAAATGCAAATCAAAACTACCATGAGATACCATCTTACACCAGTGAGAATGGCACATATTAAAAAACTAGCAACAACAAATGCTGGCGAGGGTGTGGAGAAAAAGGAACTCTTCTGCACTGTTGGTGGGAGTGCAAACTGGTCCAACCACTGTGGAGAGCTGTGTGGAGATTTCTGGACCTACTAAACATAGAGCTTCCATATGATCCAGCAATTCCACTCCTAGGTATTTACCCAAAGGACACAGAAACATCAATTCCAAAGAACACCTGCACCCCTATGTTTATAGCAGCACTGTTTACAATAGCTAA
This sequence comes from Talpa europaea, assembly GCF_964194135.1. NCBI lineage: Eukaryota > Metazoa > Chordata > Mammalia > Eulipotyphla > Talpidae > Talpa > Talpa europaea. The sequence continues at coordinate 44,791,749 of NC_140079.1, read as the reverse complement.
GCTTTGGAAACAACCCAAATGCCCAAAAATAGATGACTGGATCAAGAAGATGTGGTACATATATACCATGGAATATTACTCAGCATTCAAAAAAGATAAACACATGCAATTTGCAGCAACATGGATGGCGCTGGAAGGGTTCATGCTCAGCGAAATAAGCCAAAAAGAAAAAGAAAAATACCGGATGGTCTCACTCATAGCAGGAATCTAGAAAACTTAAATAAGGGACCAGGAAAATGAATAACTATAAGAAAGTGAAAATCAAAATCAACAAAAAACTATGAACCAGAGACACTTTTAGGGGGGCGGGGGCGGGAGGGGAGGGATTGGGGTCAGAATGGGGGGGCTGCAATTGTATGGGGAATATAACAATAAAATTTATATAAAAAAAAAAGAATAATCCTAAAAAAAAAAATAAAAATAAAAAATAAAAAACAAGAATGCCCGCACCACTATGCTTATTGCAGCACTATTTATAATAGATATGTCTTGAAAACAACCCAAATGCTCAAAAACAGATGACTGGATCAAAAAGATGTGTTATGTCATAACTTATCTTGAACCAATCAGATAACAGAGCTTGAAATGCATTTTAACTGCCCTGTAATCTAAGCTAAGTCAAAGGTCTCTGATTGTATACAGGGATTTGAGGATTATCTTACTTGAGGAACAACATGAGATGAAGCCAGGATCAACATATTAAGAAATGATATTTAAGGAAATCTCCCAATTAATTTCTAAAGGATATATGTGTGTTCCCTACCATGAAAATAACTTGTATTCTTAATGTTACTATCAGATGAACATACAAGTGGCAGAGAGTTTGGTTATATAAAGCTATTGGTCAGTTAGCAATTGGTATTACTAAAATGATATGTCTGTACAATTGATAATATAGTAACCCCATTGCTATGTATATAACTTTTTTTTTAAGATTTATTTATTTATTTATTACAAGCACTGGGCACAGTCAGAAGCAAGGGAGGGTGAGAGAATTCACCAGAGCCAGAGCGGGGAGCAGAATAGGCAGACTGACGAAGCACACTGCTGAGGGGAGCAGTGGGTGGCAGGAGAGGTCTGCGTGCCATGTGGGACCCTGTCCCGGCAGCCGGGGATCAAACTGGTGGTGCAGAGGCTGCTGGCAGCTTTGCAACCCAGGTTCAACAGCAGCGCCACCAGGGGAGGCCCTATGTATATAACTTAGAGACTTTACTGCTCATTTGTATTTAAGAATGTTTATAGCAGCATTGTTCTGTACAGCTTAAAAACTGGAAAAAATTCAGATGACTATCAGTAACAGATGAAAATAAAGATTATTCTATTCATATAATAGAGGGAAAATGACATTCATTTATCCAAGGAACATGATCTTAGGGGAGAAAAAGGCATTGTGATTCAATTGACATAATTAAAAAATAGACTCGGAATAAAATGTGAGAAACAAAGAGGAAAACAAACATAGGGAATAAACAAGCAGAACCAGTTTGAAAAATGGAGAAGATTGGGTATATTTCTTTTATGTTCAGGTCTTCTTGAATTTTTTTTTCTACAGTTAAGGTGATACTGGCTTATGACCTTGTATATGAACATAGAGCTTCCATATGATCAAAAGCAATGAAAATCCTTCAGAAATGTTAGAAAAAATAATGCAAGCATATCATACATACACAGATATATATTCCAAAGCTACAGAGAATTCTAGAATGGGTAATGTGGTATTCATGTCACAATGTGCTCCAGACATAAGGAGAAAGTTGAGTAAAATTGATGGTGCTATGGAAATGGCTACTTCCCAGTTACTGTGAAACAGGTGCAGTAGGTAGGGCAGGAGAAGGGTAGGATGCCAGGGTAGGCCAGAATGCCCTATCTACCTGCTCAGGCTCCAAAACAAGAGAGCAGCTAAAAAGCCCCAAAATGCCAAAATGCCAAAAAACCAAAACCAAGGTCTATAGCAAAACAACACCCACCTAGGAGGAGCCTATGGGCTAAAGCTGAACTAAGGACAGTGCCCAATAAGAGGACAGGTGACTCCATGGGTTCTCACCCATGGACATACTGCTCGAGACCTCAGGCTCCAGGAACAACCAAAAGGGAAACAAAGAGCTTACCATAACCTCAAGCGACTGATTTCTCACACAAATAGTGTCAGTGATGGTCACCATCAGTCACCATGATTGCAGGGCAGCACTTGCCAGTAGTGAAGACAGACAATGGTCCCCCAGTAGTGTGAGACACACCAAGTGTTAGCAGCTCTTTTTGAGTTGTTGGGCTATACCAACAACAAACTGCTCTTTGAGACACCAGTCTTCAGGCCTTTGGTGCTCCTTTCAGACACAGGACTGGAGGCCCAGGCCCTAACAGAGGTCTTTGGCTACTTTTCCTTCCTCAGAGATTTGCTGCTGGATGATTCTTTCCTTCTTTCTTCTTTTAGCTTCTGGTCCTTCCTCTTTTTTCTTTGGAGGCTAGAATCACCTGACCCTCAGCTCCCTCTGACCCTGGTATATATCCTCTCTCAGGGTGCACCACCCACAGTATGACTGGGCCAATTTTCTATCTTGTGGCTGATTGGGCCATTTAGCACCAATCAGCTCATAGCTCAAACCTGATTGGTCTATTCCACAACCTGGAAGTATGCAGTTTCATAAAAGCACTCTGGGAAGCAACTGCCACAAGTGACAAAAGGGTGGTTGCTGGGCTCTCAGCAACTGTCACAATGAAGTAGAAAATATACTGACCTGCAGCAGTCATGACTGAACTTGTAAACTAAAAGTTTCAGGGAATGGCTGATACCACTGCACTGGGAAGGCCACATGCTTGATACATGTTTTCCCATCTGATTGTACCCCTTGTTTTAGGTCAATAAATACCCTGTAACTTAATTGCTCATGGGCCAGACTTGGGAGAAGGATCTCTTCTGAGCCCGCCACTGTAAATAAAGTACTTTCATCCTCCTCTCTGGGTGTCATTTGGCTTCCTGACAGAGATGCTGCCACGATATTTTGGTTCCCTGACCAGGAGGCTGGCTGTGTTGGCCCACTGTGCCACTGGCCTGGAGTTGGGGCTGTGCCAACCACTCTACCTGAAGAGAACGAGGTAGGCACATCCGGTCTTGGTTCGGCAAGTTTTCCTTCCTATGGTGGGTGTCAGCCGACCACCACAGCAGCACCCTGACCGCACTCTGGGGGACAGGTGGACAGATGCACCAGAGGCTTTAGGACCCAGTAAGACCCCTGGGAGCCCAGCCTGAATTAGGTCCATCCCAATGGATGGAAGGGAAGCCTGATGTCCTCCCAGTGCCCAGTTTTGGGGACCACTTAGGAACTCTTGTTGGAGGGAATGTAATAATCTCTGAATGACTGTATTTGATTGGTGTGTGTGTGTGTGTGTGTGTGTGTGTGTGTGTGAGAGAGAGAGAGAGAGAGAGAGAGAGAGAGAGAGAGAGAGAGAGAGAGAGAGAGAGAGAGAGAAATCTCCATGGCTGCAGATAAGGAGACTGAGAGGGTTTGAAACTGCAGTTCTGTGGCAAACGGCATACTGCATAATGATGACTGGCCCATTTGTGGGACAGCCTGCCCTGGTATATGCATAACCATCAGCCAAGACATGCCTGTCAGTTCACACAAGAGACACAGCCGGACAAGTACATTTGTGTGTTCTCCCTTCCTTTGTTGCAACACCAATTGTCTCCAGCCCAGGCATCATCCTTATAGCTTCATTTCTGAGATATTCAAGGTCCCTTCTGCCTTTGGGGAGGATGGCTCTATCCATGAGGGCACTCCAGTATTCTATTCCCAACCTTCACCACAACTATCCTCCTTAATTGGAAACATCACATTCCAGCCTGCTTAGAAAAACCGCAAGCTCTCATAGACCTCTTTGAGTCCCTCTGTCAGAAACATCACTCCACTTGGGATGACTGTTGTCAATTCCTCCTCACAGAATATAGACAATGGCTCCAAGACCAAGCCCCAGCTGGTACCCTTGACCCTGTTCTGTGGGCTTCCGAAGCCCCTGACACCCCCCTGCCAGGAGTGGGACCTCTGTGTTAAAGATGGAAGAGCTGCACTCAAACGGTATCTGCATGCTCTTTTGATGGGTATTAAGGCAGGGGTGAGAAAGCCCACTAACATGTCTACAGTTGCCTCTTTTATTCAAAAACCTGATGAGTCCCCCAGTGATTTTTATGAGTGCTTGTTTGAGACCTTTCACATCTATACCCCTTTTGACCCAAAGTCAACAGATAATCAGGGAATGGTCAATAGGCCTTTTTGGCTCAAGCCACACCTGACATCTGCTGCAAACTCCAAAAGTTTGAGGAATTTGCCAGTATGAATGCCACTCAGTAGCTGGAAGTAGTTAATAATGTGTTTGTTAACCGAGACTGTGCGGCATACATGAGGCAGATCAGTGCATAAAACACAGGGTCTTCCTTTTGGCTGAGGCTCTGGGAAAGCCTGCCCCAACTCGCAAAGTGTGTTGACAATGTTGGGGTGGATCAAGCTTTCCTCTTAAAGTTGATCAATGTGCATTCCGCAAGCAAGTGAGTCAAAGGAAAAATGAATGTCTGGAACAAGTAGCCAGAGAGCGTACTGAAGCAACACCCCCCATCAGTCTGAAAGGGTCACACAGGGCAGAAAATAGGAGCAGGAGTCTAGTGGTGAGGGTGACTGTCCACTGGTGAGGGTGACTGTCCACTGGTGAGGGTGACTGTCTACACCTTAAAATAGCATTTAGACTCAGAACGTAACAGACCAGCTCAGTCAATCTCTATACCCGGGAGCCTGGGGTCACTGTCCGAGTTGGGGACCAACCCATAAGCTTCGTGCTTGACACTGGGGCAGAACATTCAGTTGTCACCACTCCTGGTGCCCTGTTTAGTGGGAAAACAACCACCATCATTAGAGTGACAGGTACCCAAGCCTCCAGACCATTCTTTTCTCGCACATGTCAACTCAGAGGCCGTCAAGTTGTCCATGATATTTTGTATGTGCCAGACTGTCCAGTTGAATCCTAGGGCAAGTTAGGGATAATTAGGCAGCCTTAAGGACAGTGCAGGGATTTCAGGAAAGTTAAGTAATGCTCCAAAGATAAGGGCAACAAATTCCAAAGGGATCTAATCTAATACCCCAAGACTTATGTCATTAGGAACTTACTTTATGAAGTTAGTGTCAATAGGACATTCCAAATAGAGGGCAATGAAGAAAAAATATAAGGGCTGGGGCATAGAGACTTACTCCTGGGCACAGAGACATTTAGGTAATCAGTGAGACCACTGAGAACTAACCAATCAAAAAGAGACTGGTGGAGCTTTAGAATAATCAGGGAAAGAAGGTCTATATTCCCTGAGGCCTGTCTCTGATTTGGCTTCCTTGCCCCTCCCTGGACTGGTTCCATCAGCCTGGGAGTCCCACTTCATTTCTGTTACATTTCTCCTCAATAAACTTGTTTCTTTCTCTAAACAAATCTGCCTCTTCTCACTTGCTTGCCTGGGTGTCTGCGAAGTTCCCACTGCAGCTTTGTGAGACACCAACCTGTGGTGGGCTAGTGGCTGGCACTCAGCACAGCCCCTACAGCCTGGGATCCATTCCTGGCTGGGAAACTAGGCCTGAAAACCTACAATTACAGTATCATAATTTCCCCTTTAAGATGAGATATTCTAACCAAACTTGGAGCTCAAATTAGTTTCGGCCCTGACCCACCAGTTATTCTTTCATTCCCAGACTTGGACAGTCTCATCCTGTTCAGTCACCCTACCCAGGGAATTAGAGTGGAAAACTCATGCTCAGGAAAAGACTGAGCTTAACCCAGACTGACTCAAACAACAATTCCCAGGTGTCTGGGCTGAAAACTCGCCACCAGGCCTAGCACTCAACCATGCTCCAATTCATATAGATCTCAAGCCTGGTGCAGTACCTATTAGACTTTGGCCATACCCAAATGCCAAGCTAGACTTGGCATTCAGGAGCACATTGATAGACTTAAAACTCTCAGCATCTTATTAGAGTGTCAGTCACCCTGGAATACTCCATTCCTTCCTGTCAAAAAGCCTGGAGGTGCTGAGTACCATATTGTCCAAGATCTTAGAGCAGTCAGCGCAGTGGTCATTACTCTCCACCCAGTGGTCCAAAACCCATATATGCTTTTGAGACTTCTGCCGCCACAAATGCAGTGGTTCCCCTGTCTAGATCTTAAAGATGCTTTCTTTTGCCTCTGCATTGCATCCAGCAGTCATCCTTTCTTTACATTAGAGTTGGAGGACCCTCAGACAAGCTGAAAGACTCAACCTGGACAAGACTGCCTCAGGGGGGTAAAAATTCTCCAATTTTTTTCAAGGAAGCCCTAACTTTAGATCTCGCTGCTTCCCCCAGTGAAGAGCTCCAGTGCATGCTTCTGCAATATGTTGGTGATCTCTTCTTAGCTAGTGAGACCCAAGCATCCATCTGGAATGGTACACTTAGTCTCCTGAAACTCCTAGAATAGACAGGCAACAAGGTCTCCTGGAAAATGGCTCAGATGTGCAAAGAAAAAGTTAAATATTTGGGATTCCATATTACAAAAGGCAGCCATGTTCTGGGGCTAGGAAAAAACAGGCTATCTATTCAATCCCGAGACCTGACACAAACACACAGTACAGGAGTTCCTCATGGCAGCAGGATACGGTCAAATCTGGATTTCAGGGTTTTCAGAAGTAGCCAGACCACTCTATGAAGTTTTAACTGGACCCAAAAAATCAGACCTTAGTCTGGGAGGAGCTGCAGTTACCAAGCCTTCCACTGCCTCAAGAAGGCACTCGCAATAGCACCAGCCCTTGGGCTGCCAGATGTAACTAAAGACTTTCATCTATTTGTGTGTGAAAAACACAGATTGGCCTTAGGGGTTGTGACCCAAACTGTTGGCCCATAGCAGAGGCTTATTGCATACTTCCCAAACAGCTGAGCCCTGAATCTGCCAGATGGTCACCATGCCTCCATGCCCTAGCAGCCACCACCATCCTCATCCAGGAGGCAGACAAACTGACCTTAGGTCAGAATCTGCATTTCAAAGCACCACATTCCCTCATCACCTTGCCAAACAATAAAGGACATAAGAGATGTTCCAATGCCAGAATGGCTCATTACTAAGGATTGCTATGTGAAAACCCTAGAATATTTCAAATTAGTACAAGGATTAAATCTAACCACCTTCTTACCCTCTGAAGAGGGCCACATGACCATGACTGTGAAAACCTCATAGATGAAATGTATTCCAGTCACCCAGATCTCTTGGATCAGCCACTAACCCGCCCAGATCTTGAACTTTTTACAGATGAGAGTAGCTTTGTCAAGAAGGGACAGCATTATGTGGTATACAAGGTCACCATCACCAACTGGCTAATAGAATCAGGTCTGTCCCCAGAACCTGGTCAGCTCAATGGGCAGAACTCTGGGCTCTCATCCATGCCCTTCACCTGGCGAAGGATTAACAGTCAACATCTACACTGACTCTCGGTATGCATTTGCCACCATCCATATTCATGGAGCCATTTACAAGGAAAGGGGTCTTTTGGGTGCAGGGGGGAGAGAGTCCGAAATTCTTCAGTTGTTAGAAGCAGGCTGGAGTCCAGCCAAAATGGCAGCTGTGCATTTCCAGGGACTTCAAAAAGGAACTGACAAAGTCACCAAAGGAAACCAGCTTACTGATCTGGATGCCAGGTAAGCAACAGACCAGCAAGACCAGCGCTCCCCAGGAGAAATTCTCCCTGTCACAACCCCAGCTTCTCCTCCACAGGAGCAGTAATCCCCTGAAGAGACTGCTTGGATTAAAAACCAAGGGGGAAACAAGACAGACATGGGTATTGTCGCCTACTGTTGGGACCAGCTGGCCTAAAGGGAGTTGGAGTTTTTGGAATACACCTGTTTACTCTGCATATGGATTTCCAGGACATTAGAAGTTCTGCAAACAGAATTTCTTCCCAGAATTGACTCCTGGTCTCTGAGGATGGACTGGCATCTGCACATGTCTCCCACTTATCAGGAAAACTTGTTTTCAGCAGTACCTTAGTAATCTGTATAAGCAAAACACAATTGCATGCTATTTTCTCGATCCTTTGTTCATATCTGTAAAAAAAGCTTGGGCTGGGAGAGTGAAAGGAAGAGCTGCTCTCGATGGCACTCTCCCAAGCTTCCCCTCATTGCAAAATTATTTAGACTCTGAGTCTTTCTTAATTCAGAGAACTTGATCAGCTGTCCTTTCTGCAGCAGCCTACCAGATGTGTTCCTTCCAGTTCCTTCCAGGGCAGCATATCACTTAGTACATCAGTATCATGAAGTGACTCACCTGGGCAAAACAGTATTAAAAACTCAAATAAATCATTACCTCTATATTTCTCATTTACTGTCCCTCTGTGCCACAATTGCATCCAGATGCCAGACTTGTACACAACATAATTCTGCCCAGTGGCCTAGGCCCCTGCCAGGAATACAGTGCAAGGCGTGCTGCCCGCTTGAAGACTTAGAAGTGGACTTCACAGAAATCAAGCCTTGTAGGGGCTACAGATCTTTTTTTTTTTTTAAGATTTATTTATGCAAGCACTGGGTACAGTCAGAAGTGCAGAAGGGTGAGAGAATTCACCAGAGCCAGCGCAGGGAGCAGAGCAGGCAGAAGGACCGAAGTACACTGCTGAGGGGAGCAGTGGGCCGTAGGAGAGGTCTGCGCGCCATGTGGGACCCTCCTCCGGTGGCCGGGGAGCAGCCGGGGATCGAACTGGCACTGCAGAGGCTGCAGGCAGCTTCGCAGCCCAGAGCTCAATCGCTGCGCCATCGGGGAGGCCCAGGGCTACAAATCTTTACTGGTCTTGATTTGCATTTACTCCAGCTGTGTGGAGGCATTTCCCACCAGAGCAGAGAAAGCCCAAGAAGTCACTAGAGCCCTCATTAGAGAAATCATTCCCTGATATGGGATTCCTCCATTGGCAGCAACAATGGCCCAGCCTTCACTGTTAATATCATTGCTCAACTGGCTTGTTTACTCCTCATCAAATGGGACCTGCACAACGCTTATTGGCCACAAACTTCAGAGAAAGTGGAACATGCCAAGCAGACTATTAAAATGACTCTGGGAAAGTTTTGCCAGGAGACAGGTTTGCCCTGGGAGGATCTCCCCCACTTTGTGCTCCTCAGAATCTGGTGCATCTGTAGTGCTCATTGATATACTCCCTTTAAGGTTTTTTTTGGGTAACCCCCCTGTAGGGTAAGTTAAAGCTATCAGGCTTTCCTGCCCTCCCACCATCAGGATAGATAATGGATCCTTGTGGTCCTGAATGCATCCCTGAAGGAGGGCACCTGGAATAGGGTGTGGGCATAGGTAGATGGGATTCACCTGGGCTAATACTGTGCTTTTAAGAGCGGCATCACGGGGACACCAGAAGAAGCTGAGAAGAGCAGAAGAGGCCGGAGGAGAAGCCGAGAAGAAGCAAAGAACGAACGGAAGCTCAGGGAAGCAGAGAGAATGCCAGAGAGCCCAGATAGAGTGAGGGTTTGCTGGGGTCTGGGAGGACTGCCAGCCTCCCGGCCCCCCAGCACTCCTGCCTGTTGTGTACCTGGTAAACCCCAACAAAAGACCTGCAAACCACTGAGGACTCTGATTCCTCCTTTACCCCATCTGCATGGGATCATAGAAAACCTGCCCTGTGTCCATTCCTGCCGTTACACTCCTTTGCCCGGATCATTTCTACGGTGAGGGGGGGCCTTAGGCAAACTGGTGAGCTGGCCTTAAATCAACAGTTACAGAAATTACTAAAACCATATACATGATCAATAAGACAGTCCTCCAGAGGGCTCCCAAGCCTCTGGGACACCCAGCCCATCCTCATATACCTGGGAATTCAGTCTGGGTAAAGGACTGGGTAAAGGAGCCTCTTAGGCCTGTCTGGGTGGGACCTTACACTGTCATTGTTACTACTTCAACTGCCATCAAAGTTACAGATATAGTTCCATGGATACAGTATTCCCTAGTTAAACCAATCTGCCCATATACTCCAGAGAAGTGAACAGCCTGCCCAGACCCTCAAGACCAGATCAAGCTGACCCTACGAAGAGCCCAGTACCAGATGACTGGACCCTCCTGCAGCCCTGCTCCAACCACAGCCCGGAAGTTGGTTGGTCAACGCGCAGCAGAAGCCTGAGGGGTGCCAATGTTCACAAACTATTGGACTGACCCCCAGCATTGGTTATTTCTTTTGTTTCTATTTGGAATAGTTGTTGTTTTACTTGCTTGCTGCCTCCCCTGCACCTGAATAATCTGAAGTATCATGTTTCAAACCTTTCCCATCACCGTGTTTTGCCTTCTGGTTACCCCTGTCAGGACTTCCTGGTATTTCTCTGTCTCCAGGGCTGGCTGTTATGGGGACCCTAGAGCTTATATGGGCCAGATGGGACCCAACTGTAAAAACTGTGGACTTGTCCTTTGATGCATCCAGAGCAGCCTCAGGGCACTCACAACTCTTCCTCCAGTTTAAAAGTACAACCCTTGAGTGGGAGGGTTTATTTATTTATTTATTTTTTTTGTGGAACCCTCGCCGGTGGCCAGGGAATGATCCGGCGCTGCAGAGGTTGCAAGCAGCCTCGCAGCCCAGTGTTCAACCGCTGCGCCACCAGGGGAGGCCCCTGAGTGGGAGGGTTATTACACCACCTGCCATGAGTATTTATGCCTCATCTTCAGAAAAAGGATCTTGCAGGGAGTTTAGCTCTCTGGGGGTGCTTCTCCTGTCCATAGTACATTGGGCTAATGCTGCTGGATGGGCTTCCCCACTCCCCTCAGTCTATGCCAGTGAAGTCCAGGTGTGACTTCCAAAGGCAGGAGCTATGAGTAATTATCAGTCTGACACCTGTAATCATGTAACCATCACTATCCTCAATAGTGCTCATAAATCTTGGGTCATTGGTTGGAATTTCGGCCTGGGATTAGAAGGAACTGCTACTGACACCAAGCAGAAATCACCATGCAATGTATAGCACTCAACACACCTGACTGGCCAGTGGCAACAACAGCCCTGGACCCAGCAGCTGGCCCAGAAATAGAGGGCATTAACTAACCAGCCCACATGGGCATTATTTTTCTTTTAAATGCCGCTCACCAGGCTATTAATGCCTCAGATCCTGCTTTGGCCAGAGATAGCTGGCTCTGTCTCTGTCCTGGTTTCACTAAGCACACCACTGTTGGTATCAATGGCACTGTGGAAAAATGGTCAGACCCAACACATCCTCTTGGACCTTGTCCTGAAATCTGGAAAATGCTTCCTGCATCTTAGGTATTGGGCAAACCCCAATGTATCAGTTGCCTGGCTCCACATTTCTGAAATCCATACTTCTCCCTGTTGTGAGCCCAAGAAGACATATTTTGCCTGCTCAGATGGCTTTTTACAAATGTTTGCAGCCCACACATGTTAGCTTGTTGCTCTTCTTATGCTCACTCCTGACTTCTCTATTTTACCTCGTAACTTAGCCCTATATGCCACTGAAACAGCAGTCTCTAGGCTTAACTCTTGCTATTCCCCTCCTAGTTCCACTAGGAGTTTCCTCTGAAATCAGAATGGGGACAGTCAGATTAGGTGTAGCCCAAGACAGGTTCACACTGTCTCAACCAGTTGATACAGATATCACTGCAGTGGCCAAATCTGTTCAAGATATGCAGGATCAGGTTGATTCCTTAGCCTCAGTGGTACTCCAAAACTGTAGGGGCCTGGACTTGCTAAAAGCCACCCATGGAGGCCTATGCCTCTACCTTAATGAAGAATGTTCTTTCTAGGCCAATAATTCAGGCGTGGTTAATGAAACACTTGACCAGCTCCAGGGTAGAATCTGCACTTGAGAAAAGGACCAGATCAGACCTTCCTGGTGGGCTGGACCACAATTCCTGCCCTGGCTCACTCTGCTTCTGGGGCCGCTAGCCTCCATTGTCCTGCTCCTGATTTTTGGTCCATGTCTTTAATTAGCCACTTGCTTCATTCAGTCCTGTCTAGAGTCTGTAAAAGAAAAAAAAAATTGAACATTGTTCAAAAATGAACAATGATTAAAAAATATATAAAAAATTAAAAATTATTTTAAAAAATATAAAAAATAAAACTTCAGATGCTTGTTAGACATTACCAGCCTGTAAACACTTTCCCCAGTGGAACTCCCTGACACAAAGCAGGGGTATCAAAAGGTGGGAGATGAATTAGTAAATGAAGACTGTCCTGCTGAAGTCAGGACTGAACCTGTAAACTAAAAGTTTTAGGGAAAAGGCTGATACCTCTGGCCAGGCCACATGCTTGATACATGCTTTCCCAGCTGATTGTACCCCTTGCTTTAAGCCAATAAATACCCTGCAACTTAGTTGCTCACGGCTCAGGGGAGAAGGATCTGAGCCCCAGTAAATAAAGAACTTCCCTTCTCTTCTCTGAGTGCTGCTTGGCTTCTTTTTTTTTTAAGATTTATTTATTTATCTATACAAGCACTGGGTACAGTCAGAAGCACAGTAGGATGAGAGGATTCACCAGAGCCAGAGCAGGGAGCAGAACAGGCAGACTGATGAAATACACTGCTGAGGGGAGCAGCAGGTGGCGGGAGAGGTCTGCACACCATGTGGGACCCTTCCCTGGTGGCTGGGGATCGAACAGGTCCTGCAGAGGTTGCGGGCAGCCTCGCAACCCAGCGCTCAACCACTGTGCCAGGGGGCGAGAACAACATTACCGCTGCCTGCTGGGTTCTGGTGACAAGTGGGAATAAACTTTAGAGTGCATAATGGAAGAGAGTCATGTGAAGAAGGTGTGCTTGCTTCTTGGCCTTGGACTGGCACTGGGTATTTGAAGGGGCAAAGAAGGAAACACTGGAAAAGGACATGTGTGTCAGAGACCCATGAGCAGCCTGATGATGGCAGCCATTGTCTTGATTTTGATTTTGCTCCTTTTGTCCCAGACTTGCCTGGGCCCTTTTGCACCTTTCCTATGTGTCACCGCCAGAAGGTGCCTTAGATTTCAACAAGGTTTTGGTCCTCAGTAGCCTTGCTTTTGACAACCTGTTTGGCTGGACATTTACACACGAGGAATGGGGTAACTTTGGGTGCCTGATTTGTAAACTATATTATTTCCCTCTCTTCTCTCTATTGCACATTAATTGCAATAAAGTTGTGTGCACTAGAGTATGTTTTGACTTAATGTCATGGACGGAAGAACCTATTTAGAGCAGGCAGGTTTGGGATTCACAGGGTGTACCTCTTCCTGACCTGTAACAGAAGTAGGGTGAGTGCTGGTCTGGATGGGTTTTCTCTTCTCACTATTGAGAGTTGGGAAGAATAAAATTGTTTGGGGTTGCGGAAGTCTCTGGCCTTTGGATTGTAGGTGTTCAGCAACAGCGCATCAGACACTGGTATCCCCAAGCGGAAAACAAAGATCTTGTTGAGAACCAATGCTGAATGTGAGTACTGACAGTATCCTCACAGAACTGCAATGAAGGTCCATCGCCTTGATGGATTTAACTTTGGGCAAATGACTAAACCCCACCAAGAACCATGTCTGTAATGGAGAATAGAGTTTGTAAATGACTTTCTCATGGAATGGATGTTCTTAAATTAAATCACAGATACCCTCGTGGATAAAATGACCTACATAATATATAATTGATAAACACTCTGATTATGGGCTTATTATAGCTATTAATGTGACAGAAGTATGAAGCTCCTAATAATTTTAGCAAAGGGTCATGAAGCCTATGTATGAGTTCAGTGCCACGTTCTATTATCACAAGATCCCAGGTTGACAGCAATTGCCTGCATATGAAGGATGACAGGAAGTGTCTGCATACCAGGAATTATATTCCCAGTATGAGCCAAAGCTTTGAAGACATGAGGAACCTAATCCAGACACAACCCTCAGTCTTGAACTTGGTTAGAAAATTTAAATCTGAAATCAGATAATGTACTAGAAATTTAGAAATCAGAAAAGGAGGAAAGTTCATAGGGGAGTGAAAAAATAGAATTTGTTTTCTAACCTGAACTCTTGAGAACAGGGAAACCTTTCATTGCTGTCCAGAACAATTTTCCACAGGGGAATTGTGTGCATAGATTTTGAGTAATGAGGAAATGTGACTAATGAGCAGATGGAGTTGTAAACACATCATTTGACTCTTGGCATATATAAACTTGGGCTGGAAGGGGCATGCTTTTGTTGGGTGTATGTGTTTGTGAGGAGTCCTATTCCTGCATAGGAGACAGTTGGGTCACTCCTTCCGGCTGTCTCATCTGGGTACAAAGCTCTGGTCTTTATCACTTCTATCCAATAAGGAATTCATATCTCCACAGGAGACCCTCTCAGAGACCCAGTCCAGGTGAGCCCAGCAACTCACTTGACCCTCAGCAGAGAGAATTGAGCCCAGTTGTTGTCATTTGCCATTGTTGTAATTTACCAGATGTTGCAATTTTTCTTTACCCAATAGCAAGAGATGGCTGAGTTTGATCATCTGTTTGATTATATAATGAAAGTAATTATTTCAACGGCTGTGTAATATTTCATATTCAGGGTGGAATATGATGTTAATCGTTTTTGTGTTATTAAATTGATATCACTCAAATGTTATTATAGAAATGTTCAGAAAATATGTGGATATTAAGTTCAAAGAGAGGTTCTAAGTGGGCAACTTTGTCCTCCAGAGACACAGAAATGCCCACAGACATTACAGGCTCACAGCAAGGGCATGGGGCACCAGGATGCTCCAAATATCTTACAATGCACTGGACAGACTTCACCACAGAAAGACCTGCCCAAATCTCACTCGTGCTGACACCCAGAAACAGGCCCATTTTCTCTTGGGTGTACAACTTCTAAGGTATCTTTCTTAAATAGATCATAAAAGTACTACTGTATCTTACTTGGGAAAATATTTGTTTTTATTCTGTTATCATTTTTGCTGGGTATCAAGGAAGTATAATCAGGGTAGAGAAGGCTGCAGAGCCCAGGCTCTGAGGGACACCTAGATTATTCAATCTTTTCCTTTTATTCACCTCTTTTCCCTTCTAGTCTCCCCTCCTCCCCTTTATCCTCTCTCTCCTTCTCTTTCTTCTCCTTCCCCCCATTCAGGAGGATGTCTTTTGTTTTACTGATATTTTCTTTTGCTGTGCAGATGGCTTCACAATTTTTAACATGAATATGTGAAGCAAGCATCATCTTCAGGGACTGTGCACTGGCTGTTCTCTCTGCTGGGCACACATGATGACATGTAATATTGAATCTCCCTCCCCTCTCTCAACTGAGGTCATTGTTCAAATGTGACATGTCCACAGATATCCAGGTCTTATCTAAATAGCCAAAAAAATCAAATCCTCTATTCATTCTCTATTTTATAATTGGTTTCCTATTCTTGGTCACAACAGTTACCATCTAAAATGTTATACAAATTTATTGTTTGCTGATGTATTCCTTTTCCACCATTTAATTGGAAGTTTGTATTACAATGTCTTAGGTCATTGCCTAGAAAGTGACTAAATCACAGTCAGCATTCAATTTATTTATCTATCCCTGAAATAAGGATTTTGTTATTAAAACCATCTAATCCTACAGGTTAAAAATTTGACTTGGGAAAAAAATCTTTATCAAAGGTGTCACTGAGGAGCCCCTAAAGGAAATGATACAGAGAATATTATAATTAACTTCTTTTTAAAAAAAGTTTTATTAATTTATTTATACAAGCACTGAGTCAGTCAGAAGTGTGGAAGGGTGAGAGAATTCACCAGAGCCAGAGCTGTGGTCAGGGCAGACAGACTGATGAAATACACTGCTGAGGAGAGCAGTGAGAGCAGCAGGAGAGGTCTATTACACCATGTGGGACCCTCTCTAGCGACCAGGGATCGAAACTGCGCTGCAGAGGCTGCAGGCAGCTTCACAGCACAGCGCTCAACTGCTGCACCACCAGGGTAGGCCTATAATTAACTTCTTAAACACAGATAAATGGAGACATTTCAGGTTGATTGGTAATATAAGTTTTTGAAAATAAGTCTTGTTTCCCTTTTTCCTGGAAGCTACCTGTACTACATGAAATCTGCCAATGATACACAAATTTCAGAATTTCTTCTGCTGAGATTTTCAGAGGAAGCAGAACAGCAGACCCTCATGTTAGGACTATTCCTCACCATGTACCTCATCACTGTGTTTGGAAACCTGCTCATCATCCTGGCTGTCAGCTCTGACTCCCACCTCCAGATGCCCATGTACTTCTTCCTCTCCAACCTGTCCTTTGGTGACATCTGTTTCACCACCACCACCATCCCTAAAATGCTGGTGAATATCCAGACACATAGCAAAGTCATTACCTATAAAGGTTGCATCACCCAGGTGTATTTTTCCATATTGTTTGCAGCATTGGATGTCTTCCTCCTGACCTCGATGGCCTATGACCGTTTTGTGGCCATCTGCCACCCCCTGCACTACATGGTCATCATGAACTCCCGCCTGTGTGGACTGCTTGTTCTGGTCTCCTGGATCCTCAATGCTCTCTATTCCTTAATACAATGCTTAATGTTGTTATAGCTGTCCTTCTGTACAAATGTGGAAATCCCACACTATTTCTGTGAACTCAGTGAGGTGCTCAAACTGGCCTGTTCTGACACCTTTCTCAACAACATGGTGATATATTTTGAGTCTCTCTTACTTGGTGGTGGTTCCCTCTTTGGTATCCTTTACTCTTACTCTAAGATAGTTTCCTCCATACGTAGAATCTCTTCATCTCAGGGCAAGTATAAAGCGTTTTCCACCTGTGCATCTCACCTCTCAGTTGTCTCCTTATTTTACTGTTCAGCTCTGGGAGTGTACCTTAGCTCTGCTGCTCCCCAGAGCTCTCGTTCAAACACAATAGCCTCGGTGTTGTAGAGTGTGGTCACACCCATGCTGAACCCCTTCATCTACAGTCTGAGGAACAAAGACATAAAGAAGGCCCTGACAACATTCATTGTCATGAGAACTACAAAAATATAATAGTCTCAGAGCTGAAGAAGCACCCAGAATTTTAGACATTGGAGACTAATAGTCAGAAATTGTATTTAATTGATCAAACAAAGAAGTAGAACTTGCTCACATGCTTTTCACATCATGAATTTCCTTTTGAACCTCAATTTCTCTATTTTCTTTATGTAACTCACTTTATTAAACTTTCAGCTCATTTTGATATGTAACATCTTTTCCCTTTGTGGTCTTCCTACTTTCCCAAATTTATTCCAATTTTAAACCAGAAAAAATTAGATATCCCCATTCACTTAATGAGACAACATGGATTTCTTAGAATAATGTCTCCCAATGTCATATAACATACCAAATATTTTTTGTTTGTTTGTTGTATTTAAAAGTCATCTAGTTCTGCTACATCTGTTGCAAACAAACTACACCTGATGACCAAGGAAACTTATAGAAGTTCGTAACATAGGGAGTACTAAAATAAATCTTTTCACTTTTGAGAGTGTCACCCTTCTCTCTTCACTATTTAACCACACTCCTGACAACAACAATGGTAATATACAGCGGGCTCCATAGCATGCTAGGTTTTATTCTCCTCCTTAGGATCCTGTTCTCCTTCAGCTCAGTGTATGCCAAGCCTCCTTTACTTTAGTCCAACATGATTACACACATTTGAGTCTTCACCAATACTCATTGTAATACATATATTGACATAATTTGATCTTAGAATCACAGATAATCTTAAACAGCTCTTTTTGAGTTGTTGGGCTATATCAACAACAAATTGCTCTTGAGACACCAGGCTCCGGGCCTCTGGTGCTCCTTTCAGGCAACATCAGACACAGGATGGGAGGACCAGGCTCTAAAAGAGGTCGTCAGCTAATTATCCTTCCTCAGAGAATTGTTGCTGCCTGATTCTTTCCTTCTTTCTTCTTTTAGCTTCTGGTCCTTCCTCTTTTTTCTTTGGAGGCTAGAATCACCTGACCCAGCTCCCTCTGACCCTGGTATATATCATCTTTCAGGGTGTACCTCCCACAGAATGATTGGACCATTTTTCTATGTACCATTTTTCTATCTTGTGGCTGATTGGACCATTTAGCACCAATAATCTCATAGCTCAAACCTGATTGGTCTATTCCACAACCTGGAAATATGCAGTTTCATAAAAGCACTCTGGGAAGCAACTGCCACAAGTGACAAAATGGTGGTTGCTGGCTCTGAGCAGCGACTGTCACAATGAAGTAGAAAATATACTGACCTGCAGCAGTCGTGACTGAACTTGTAAAGTAAAAGTTTCAGGGAATGACTGATACCATTGGGAAGGCCACATGCTTGACACATGCTTTCCCATCTGATTGTACCCCTTGTTTTAGGTCAATAAATACCCTGTAACTTAATTGCTCATGGGCCAGACTTAGGAAAAGGATCTCTTCTGAGCCTGCCACTGTAAATAAAGTACTTTCATCCTCCTTTCTGGGTGTCATTTGGCTTCCTGACAGAGATGCTGCCACAACATTTTGGTTCCCTGACCAGGAAGCCGGCTGTGTTGGCCCAATGTGCCACTGGCCTGGAGTTGGGGCTGTGCCAACAACTCTCCCTGAAGAGAACGAGGTAGGCACCTCTGGTCTTGGTTTGGCAAGTCTTCCTTCCTAGGATGGGGATCAGCCGACCACCACAGCCACATTCTGACCGCACTCTGGGGAGGGGGGGACCGGAGAGCTGGGGCCTTCAGGACCTGGTAAGACCCCTGGAAGCCCAGCCCGAAGTAGGTCTATCCCAATAGACAGAAGGGGAGCATATGGTCTCCCAGTGCCTGTTTTTTGGGATGAGTTAGGAACTATTGTTGGAGGGAATGTAATAACCTCTGAATAACTGACTGGTTTTGATCGGGGTGTGTGTGTGTGTGTGAAAAATCTCCATGGCTGCAGTTAAGGAGACTGAGTGGGCTTGAAACTGCCGTTTTGTGGTGAACGTCATATAGCATAATGATGACTGGCCCACTCGTGGGACAGCCTGCCCTGGTGTTATGCGGGTCACCTTCAGCCTATATGTTCTCGTGAGAGATGCAGCCAGACAAGCATATTTGTGTGCCCCCCCCTTTCCTTTTGCAACACCAAACCTAATGGGATGGAATCTGAGCAAACCTACAGTACTTGACTGCATTTTCAAAAATTTAAAAAGGGATTTCATGAGGATTATGGGGTTACTTTAACCCCCAAAAGTCTCTGAGTCCTATGCCAGGTAGAATAGCCTAGTTTTTAGGTAGACTAGCTTTCAGAAGGTACTCTAGACATCCCAACAGTTTGGGCAGTGTGGAAAGCTGTTACAGGTTCCCCAGGCCACCCTGATCAGTTTTCTTATATTGACTCTTGGTTAACAATCGGCCAGACTCAAACTTCTGGATTCGTATTTGTAGGATTGACCAGGCTAAGGGTCAGGACTGTGTTGTATGTGGTCGTTGCAGTTGGCAGACACCCTCGCCATCCATCTTTCAGGGCGACTCTCCAGAGGATGACTGTCCACCTCCTTACATCACTTCCAGCCCCCCTGCCCCATTGGCCCCACTACTAGCAGTGCACAACTTATTTCCAGCCTCTGATCCTTTTCTTTCTCTGGCACCTGACCCTCCTAGGCCTAAGACTCCAATTGCTCAGAGACTCCGATTGTCTCAGGCCCAGGCCCCATCCTTATAACTTCCTTTCCGGGAGACCTAAGGTCCCCCTGTCATTGGGGAGGATGGCTCTGTCCATAAGGGCACTCCAGAATTCTATCCCCAACCTTTCACCACATATATCCTCCTTAATTGGAAACATCACACTCCAGCCTGCTTAGAAAAACCCCAAGCTCTCATAGAATTCTTTGAATTCCTCTGTCAGAAACATCGCCCCACTTGAGATGACTCTCGTCAACTACTCCTCATCCTCTTTAACAATGAGGAGCTCTGGTGTATACTCACAGACACTAGATAATGGCTCCAATACCAGGCCCCAGCTAGTAGACTTTACCCTCTCCTGTGGGTTGCCCAAGCAGCCCATGCACCCTTCCCACCATCCCCCCCACCCAGCCCCTGCCTGGAGTGGAACTTCTGTGCTGCAGGTGAAAGAGCTGCACTTTTGATGGGTATTAAGGTAGTGGTGAGGAAGCCCACTGACATGTTTAAAATTGCCTCTCTTATTCAAAAACCTGATGAGTCCTAGTGATTTTTATACGCACTTTTGTGAGACCTTTAACATCTATACCCCTTTTGACCCAAAGTCAACAGATAATCAGCAAATGGTCAATGTGGCCTTTGTGGCTCAAACCACACCTGACAGATGCCACAAACTCCAAAACTTGAGTGATTTGCCAGTGTGAATGTCACTCAATTGCTGGAAGTAGCTACTAGGTGTTTGATAACCAAGACTGCAAGGTAGGTCAGCACATAAAACACAGGGTCTCTCCCTTTTGGGTGCATCTCTGGGCAAGCCTGCCCCAACTCACAGGGTGTGTCGACAACGTTGGGGTGGATCAACGTTTCCTCTTAAAGTTGATCAATGCACATTCTGCAAGCAAATGGGTCACTTGAAAAATGAAGGTCCAGCATGATTAGCCATGAGTATACTGATGAACCCCCATCAACCTGAAAGGGCCACACAGGGGCAGAAAATACAGCAAGAGCCTAGTGATGAGGGTGACTCTTCACTTGTTGGCTTGGCCATCTTAGACTCATAATTTAGACTCAAATAGAACATACTGGCTCAGTCAATCTTGATTCCTGGAAGCCCATGGTCACTGTCCAAGTTGGGGACCAACCCATAAGCTTCATGCTTGACACTGGGGCAGAACATTCAGTTGTCAGCACTCCTGTTGCCTGTTTAGTGGGGAAACTACCATCATCATGTGAGAGACAGTTACCCAAACATCTAGAACATCCTGCTGTTCTCACACCTGTCAACTGGGAGCCCATCAAGTTGTCAATGAGTTTTTGTATGTGCCAAACTGTCCAATTCCCCTTTTAAGGTGAGATATGCTAACCAAACTTGGGACTCAAATTTGTTTCAGCCCTGACCCACAAGCTATTCTTTTATTCCTGGACTCAGAGGGTCTTATCCTGTCAGTCACACTATCCAGGGATTTAGAGTGGAAACTTCATGCTTATGACCAAACTAAGTTTAACCCAGACTGGCCTGAACAATAATTCCCTGGTGTCTGGGCTGAAAACTCACCATCTGGCCTGGCACTCAACCACACTCCAATTCATATAGACCTCAAGCCTGGTGCAATCCCTGTTAGACTGTGGCAGTGCCCAATCCCTCGGCAGGCTATACTAGGCATTTGGTAGCACATTGATAGATATAAAATTGTCAGCATCTTATTAGCGTGTCAGTCACCCTTTTCTGTCAAAAAGCTTGGAGTTGCTGTGTACCATGTTGTCCAAGATCTTAGAACAATCAATGCAGCAGCCATGATACTCCACCCAGTGGTCCCAACCCCATATATACTTTTGAGCTTTCTTCCTTCACAAATGCAATGGTTTACCTGTCTAGATCTTTTTTTTTAGATTCATTTATTTATTTATACAAGCACTGGGTACAGTCAGAAGCGTGGGACAGTGAGAGAATTCACCAGAGCCAGAGCGGGGAGCTGAACGGGCAGAAGGACCGAAATACACTGCTGAGGGGAGCAGTGGGCGCAGCAGGAGAGGTCTGCATGCCATGTGGGTCCCACGCCAGCTGTGGGGGATCGAACTGGCGCTGCAGAGGCTGCGGGAAGCTTCGCAGCCCAGCACTCAACTGCTGCACCAATGGGGAGGCCCATGTCTAGATCTTAAAGATGTTTTTCTTTTGTCTCTGCATTGTAACCAACAATCAGCCTCTCTTTGCATTTGAGTGGGAGGAACCTCAGATAAGCTGAGAAACTCAGCCTGGACAAGACCGTGTTAAGGGTTTAAAAATTCCCCCATTTTTGTTCAGGGAAGCCCTAACTGCAGATCTTGCTGCTTTCCCCAGTGAAGAGCTTCCATGCATGCTCCTAAAATATGTTGATCTCCTCTTAGCTAATGAGACCCAAGCAGCCTGCTGAAACACTGCACTTAGGTTCCTGCAACTCCAAGAACAGACAGGCTACAAAGTGTCCTGGATAATGGCTCAGATATACAAAGAACAAGTCAAATATTTAAGATTCCCTATCACAAAAGTCTGCCTTGCTCTGGGGCTAGAAAGAAAACAGGCTATCTGTTCAACCTTGAGACCTGACACAAAACAAAAAGCCCAGGAGTTCCTTGGCACAGCAGAAATTGTCAAATCAGCATTCCAAGGTTTTAAGAAATAGCCAGGCCACTCCATAAAGTTTTAACTGGACCCCAAAACCAGCCCCTAGTTGGGGAGTAGCCGTAGGAGCAAGCCTTCCACTGCCTCAAGAGGGCACTGGCAACAGCCGCAGCCCTCAGGCTGCCAGAATTAGCTAAAGACTTTATTTGTGAGTGAAAAACACTGATCTGCCTTAAGGGTTCTGACCCAAACTGCTGGCCCATAGCAGAGGCTTAATGGATACTTTCCCAAACAGCTTGGTCCTGTATCTGCAAGGTGGCCACCATGCCTCCTGCCCTAGCAGCCACCATCCTCATCCAGGAGGCAGACAAACTGACCTTAGTTCAAAATCTGCATTTCAAAGCACCACATCCCCTCATCACCTTGCTAAATAATAAAGGTCATAAGAGACTTTCCAATGCCAGGATGGCTCATTACCAAGGACTATTATATGAAAACCATAGAATAATTTTTGAACCAGTACAAGCATTAAATCCAGCCACCTTCTTACCCTCTGAAGAAGGGCCACATTAGCATGACTGTGAAAACCTCATAGATGAAATGTATTCCAGTCACCCAGATCTCTTGGATCAATCACTAATCTGCCCAGATCTTGAACTTTTTACAGATGGGTATAGTTTTGTTAAGGAGGGACAGCATTATGTGGGGTACATGGACACCATTGCCAACCAGCTAATAGAATCAGGTCCACTCCCCAGGACCTGGTCAGCTCAATGGGCAGAACTCTGGGCCCTTATCCATGCCCTTCACCCGGCAAATGATTTAACAGTCAACATCTATACTGACTCTCAGTATGCATTTGCCATCATCCATATTCATGGAGCCATTTACAAGGAAAGGGGTCTTATGGATGCAGGAGGAAAAGTGTCTGAAATTCTTCAGTTGATAGAAGCAGTCTGGAGTCCAGCCAAAATGGCAGTTATCCATTGCCAGGAACCTCAAAAAGGAACTAACAAAGTCACCAAAGGAAACCAGCTTGCTGACCTGGAAGCCAGGCAAGCAACAGACCAGCAAGACCACGACCCCCCAGGAGAAATTCTCCCTGTCACAACCCCTGCTTCTCCTCCATAGGAACACTCCCCTGAAGAAACTGCCTGGATTGAAAACCAAGGAGGAAGCAAGACAGATGAGGGGTGGCTACCAGATGGCTGGGCTTCTGTTCCATCCAGGGCAGCATATTACTTAGTATATCAGTGTAATGAGGCAACTCATCTCGGCAAAACAGCATTAAAAACTCAAATAAGAAGGGGCGGAGCAACATGGCGGCGAGGAGACGCTGAGAGTAAGATCTCCCATTAAAAAAAGTTAATAGGGAGGAAAAGCGGCAGGTCCCAGTGAGAACTGGGACACGGAAGATAAACGGACGACTCCAGCAAACTGCCCGAAGAAGAAAGTTGCCATAAAAGAGGATGAGAAGGGAGGGAAGCGCAGAACCCTGCTCCCCTCCCCCGCCCACAGAGGCGGCACTCTCCGACTGGCAGAGACGAGGGAAACAACAAACCAAAACGCCCAACAAGAAAAATGGATGCAGCAAGCGGGACTGTGAGTGGAAAGGAACTATTTCAGCCACCACACCCCGCGAACGGGAGCTGAGGCGAACCCTGCAGGATCCGCCGCGGAGGTGAGCTCCACGCGCCATTAAAGAGAGCCCCGCCCACCAGGAGGAGACCAGCTCCAGCACACAGCCCCGGCCGCCTGGTAAGCTTGCGCAAAAGCGGCGCTCGGATTGCAGCTGCCCAGGTCCCCGCGCCTGCGACCTAGGCTTGCGGGGAGACGGCGGAGGCCCTCCCTGAGTGAGCAGGAACAAGGTGCCCAGGCAGGGGAGCGGGATTCAAAAGGCGCCATTCCCGCGCCACTGATCTGGGCTACAGCCCGCATCCTGGAACTGAGGGCTTTGGAACTGAGACCCGGGCGGAGGCCCTCCCTGAGTGAGCAGGAACAAGGCGCCCAGGCAGGGGAGCGGGATTCAAAAGGCGCCATTCCCGCGCCACTGATCTGGGCTACAGCCCGCGTCCTGGAACTGAGGGCTTTGGAACTGAGACCCGGGGCACGAAATTAGGGGCGTGGGTTCCCCACGACGGTGGGGCACAAGGCAGACACAGCACCCCAAAGCCGTTGAGGTGTACCCTACCATCCCCGCTCTGCTCCCTGTCCCACGGGGTGGAAAATCAGCTCCCCAAGGGCTCTAGGAGAGATCTCTGGTGCCACCTAGCGACTTGACCCCAGCACAGGCTACTGAAGGAGCTAGTGGCCAGCTGGGGAGTTAGCCCACACCGGGCCCCTTCTGAACAAGTAGTCTGAGCCCACAGGGAGAGCGAGCACCCACAGCCGGGGCAGACCAGGCGCGCAGAAGAGTGTGCCTGAGACCAGAAGCGCAGGGAGTGTGTCCCACATCACCATTTTAGAACAGGGACATTTCTTCAGTAAAGACTACCTGCAGAAGGCTTCCTCAGGAGCCAGAGGTGAGCGGGGGAAGTTCGCCCACGCCAGACCCCCTCTGGCCTGCAGTCCAAGCCCAGAGGGGAGCAGGAACCCACCGCCGGGGCAGACCAGGCGCACAGGGGAGTGTGTCCCCACATCGGCATTTTAGAACAGGGACCTTTCTCCAGTAAAGGCTGCTTGAAACTGACAGATGACTCCTGGAAGAACCAGAGGGGAACAGAGAAGCCCACCCAAGATGCCGGCAAGTCCCAACAACACAGTGTCCCAACGCATACGGCAAATTAGAAAACAGACAGTAGGGAGGAGAAGAACCACACGCAACCTAGCAACTCTCCAGAGAAAAAGCACACCACAAAAAGAAAGCCAGCCCCCAGATTGCAACGACAATAACTTGGAAGAATTTCTGAGCCTTCCAGAAAGAGAATTTAAAATTGCCGTGATTAAAAAACTGACAGAAGTCATAAAGGAAAACAATGATAAGGGAAAAATAATCAACGATCAGAAGAATGCAATTGAGTCCCTAGAGAGGGAAAACAATGGTCAGAAGAAAGAAATTGAGTCCCTAAAGAGGGAAGTAAAAGAAATGCAGGAGATCAAAGAATTAATGGAAGAACTAAAGAATTCTGGGAAAAGCAATGAAAGCAGAATAGATGAAATGGAAGAACGAATAAGTAATCTTGAAGACACAGAAATAAAAAGAACCAAAACAGAAAAGGAAAGAGAAGTACGAAGGAAAAAGAACGAAGAAAGACTTCGGGAACTATTGACTCCATGAGGAAAGGAAATATAAGAGTTATAGGAATACCAGAAGGAGAGGAGAGAGATGTAGGAACAGAGAAAATATTCAAAGAGATAATTGAAGAGAACTTCCCAAATGTGAAGAAGGAGCTGAAAATTGATATACAAGAAGCAAGAAGAACACCAAACTTCCACGACGAAAGGAAAAATACAGCAAGACACATAATAGTAAAGCTCCCAAGAATCCAGGACAAGGAAAAAATAATGAAGCTGGCAAGAGGGAAGAAACAGATAACATTCAAAGGAAAACCAATCAGGCTGACATCAGACTTCTCCGAAGAAACACTACGGGCAAGGAGAGAGTGGAGGGACATAGTCAACAGACTCCAAGAAAACAGATGCCAACCAAGAATACTCTATCCCGCAAAGCTCTCCTTCCTCTTTGAAGAAAGAATATGGACCTTCCCAGACAAACAGAAACTCCGGAATTTCATTGCAACTAAACCCCCACTCCAAAAAATACTACAAGGAGTCCTAAAGCCAGAACCTCAGAGCGACGAATAACAATGAAAGAAGGCCAAAAAAAAAAGTTATTAAAAGAATAAATAAATAAAATCAAAGGAAAGACAAACACAATGGCAAATACAGATGTTAACATATCAATATTAACTATAAATGTAAATGGACTAAACTCTTCAATAAAAAGACACAGAGTTGCAGCCTGGATTAAGAAACAAAACCCAACCTTTTGCTGTCTCCAGGAAACACATTTAGCTACAAAAGATAAAAATAGGCTCAAAGTTAAAGGATGGAAAACAATCCTACAAGCAAATGGACCAAAAAAGAAAGCAGGAACAGCTATACTTATATCAGATAAAACAGATTTCAAACTCAAAAAGATAAAAAGAGACCCCAATGGTCACTACATTATGATCAAGGGGACAATACTTCAAGAAGAAATAACACTCATTAACATATACTCACCAAACGAAGGAGCACCAAAATATATCAGACAACTGTTGTCCTCTCTGAAAACAGACATCAGAGAAAACACATACGTAGTGGGAGACTTCAACACACCACTATCAACAATGGATAGATCAACAAGACAAAAAATAAGTAAAGAAACCAAAGCTCTAAATAAGGACCGAGAGCAATTGGGCTTAACAGACATCTATAGAACACTAAACCCCCAAAAAACGGAGTACACATTTTTCTCAAGCGCACACGGATCATTCTCCAGGATCGATCACATACTGGGGCACAAGACAAACATCAACAGATACACCAAGATTGAAATCATATCAACCATCTTTTCTGCTCATGAAGGCATCAAACTAGAAATAAACCATAAAAAGAAGGCAAGGAACTTTCCTACCTCATGGAGATTAAAAACCACACTACTGGAAGACCACTGGACTAATGAGGAGATCAAAGAAGAAATTAAAAAATTTTTTTAATTGAACGACAAGGAGGACACCAATATCCTAAATGTATGGGATGCAGCAAAAGCAGTAATAAGAGGAAAATATATAGCAATAGAAGCTCACATCAAGAAACAAGAAAGAACGCAAAGAAACAACCTAATCTCGAAGCTCAAAGATCTAGAAAAAGAACAACAAAAAAACCCCAAAACCAGTAGAAGAAAAGAAATAATAAAAACCAAAGCAGAAATAAATGAAATTGAAACTAAAAAAACAATCCAAAAGATCAATGAAACCAAGAGCTGGTTCTTTGAAAAAAATCAATAAAATAGACAAACCCCTAGCCAGGCTCACAAAGGAAAAAAGGGAGAAAGCACAAATAAACAGGATCATCAATGAAAGAGGAGAAATCACAACGGACACAGCAGAAATCAAAAGAATAATCAGTAACTACTATGAACAGTTATATGGAAACAAGTTTAACAATCTAGAGGAGATGGACAAATTCCTACAACTCTACAATCACCCAAAGCTAGATAAAGAAGAAATAGAACACCTAAACAGACCAATTACAATTAGCGAAATTGAAATGGTAATCAAAAACCTCCCCAAAAACAAAAGCCCAGGACCTGATGGATTTACAAATGAATTCTACCAAACATTCAGAGACGAATTAGTGCCTATCCTTCACAAACTCTTCCAAAAAATTGAGAAGGAAGGGACAATACCAAACACGTTCTATGAAGCCAACATTACACTAATACCAAAACCGAACAAGGACAACACAAAAAAGGAAAACTACAGGCCAATCTCCCTAATGAACACTGATGCAAAAATCCTCAATAAAATTTTAGCTATCAGAATCCAACAATGTATCCATAAGATAATTCACCACGACCAAGTTGGATTCATTCCAGGGGCACAAGGATGGTTTAACATCCGAAAATCAATCAACGTTATCCAACACATCAACAAAAAGAAATATAAAAACCATATGATAACATCAATAGATGCTGAGAAAGCTTTCGACAAAGTGCAACACCCATTCATGATAAAAGCCCTTGAAATTCTTGGGATACAAGGAACATACCTCAACATCATAAAGGCCATCTATGACAAGCCAACAGCCAGTATCATTCTCAATGGTGAAAAGCTGAAAGCAATTCCATTAAGATCTGGAACAAGACAAGGATGTCCACTCTCACCATTGCTTTTCAATATAATACTGGAAGTCCTAGCCAGGGCAATAAGACAAGAGAAAGACATCCAAGGAATCCAAATAGGAAAAGAAGAAGTCAAACTATCACTATTTGCAGACGATATGATATTATACATAGAGAACCCCAAAAACTCCACAGAAAAGCTAATTCAACTCATCAATCAGTTCAGTAAAGTGGCAGGATACAAAATCAACACGCAAAAGTCAGTAGCCTTCCTATACACAAACAATAAATCTGAAGAAGAAGAAATCAAAAAGACCATCCCTTTTGTTATTGAAACAAAAAAATCAAATATTTGGGAATAAATCTAACAAAAGAGGTAAAGGACCTATACAAAGAAAACTATAAAACACTGTTAAAAGAAATAGAAGAAGACACAAAGAAATGGAGAGACATCCCCTGCTCATGGATTGGAAGAATAAACATTATTAAAATGGCCATCCTTCCAAAAGCAATATACAGATTCAATGCTATTCCAATCAAAATTTCAATGTCATCCTTCAAAGAAATAGAACAATTATTGATGAAATTCATATGGAATCACAAAAAGCCCCGAATAGCCAAAGCTCTCCTGAAAAAAAAAAGAAGGGAATGGAGGCATCAGACTCCCAGACTTCAAACTATACTACAAAGCCATAATCATCAAAACTGCATGGTATTGGAACAAGAACAGACATACAGACCAATGGAATCGAATAGAAAATCCAGAAATAAACCCACAGATTTATGGTCAACTAATCTTTGACAAAGGAGCAAAGACTATGCATTGGAGCAAAGAAAGTTTGTTCAATAAATGGTGCTGGGAAAACTGGGTCGCTACATGCAAAAGAATGAAGCTTGACCACCACCTCACACCATACACAAAAATCAACTCAAAATGGATTAAAGAACTAGACATAAGACCTGAAACCATAAAATATATAGAAGGAAATATAGGCGAAACACTACGTGATTTGCACATCAAAGACATCTTTACAGACACATCACCCAAAGCAGTGATAGTGAAGGCAAAGATAAACAGCTGGGACTATATCAAATTAAAGAGCTTTTGCACAGCAAAAGAGACAATAACAAAAACAAAGAGAAACCCCACCAACTGGGAGAACATTTTTGCACCCAACACTAATGATAAAGGACTGATCACAAAAATCTGCAAAGAGCTGATGAGACTCAACAACAACAAAGAAAATAATCCAGTCAAAAAATGGGCAGAAGAGCTTAAAAGAAACTTCTCTGAAGAGGAAATGCAAATGGCCAACAGGCATATGAAAAAATGTTCAACATCACTTGTCATCAGGGAAATGCAAATCAAAACTACCATGAGATACCATCTTACACCAGTGAGAATGGCACATATTAAAAAAACTAGCAACAACAAATGTTGGCGAGGGTGTGGAGAAAAAGGAACTCTTCTGCACTGTTGGTGGGAGTGCAAACTGGTCCAACCACTGTGGAAAGCTGTGTGGAGATTTCTGGACCTACTAAACATAGAGCTTCCATATGACCCAGCAATTCCACTCCTAGGTATTTACCCAAAGGACACAGAAACATCAATTCCAAAGAACACCTGCACCCCTATGTTTATAGCAGCACTGTTTACAATAGCTAAGCTTTGGAAACAACCCAAATGCCCAAAAATAGATGACTGGATCAAGAAGATGTGGTACATATATACCATGGAATATTACTCAGCATTCAAAAAAGATAAACACATGCAATTTGCTGCAACATGGATGGCGCTGGAAGGGATCATGCTCAGCGAAATAAGCCAAAAAGAAAAAGAAAAATACCGGATGGTCTCACTCATAGCAGGAATCTAGAAAACTTAAATAAGGGACCAGGAAAATGAATAACTATAAGAAAGTGAAAATCAAAATCAACAAAAAACTATGAACCAGAGACACTTTTAGGGGGGCGGGGGCGGGAGGGGAGGGATTGGGGTCAGAATGGGGGGCTGCAATTGTATGGGGAATATAACAATAAAATTTAAAAAAAAATAAAAGAAATGTTTTTTTCTATTTTTCATATTAAACATACAAGTTCCAGAAGTTATAGGCAAAAAAAAAAAAAAAAAAAAAAAACTCAAATAAATCATTACCTCTACATTTCTCGGTTACCATCCTCTGTGCCACTATTACATCCAGGTGTCAGACTTGTGCACAACATAATTCTGCCCAGCGGCCTAGCCCCCCCCACCCCCGCACCAGGAACACAGCACTAGGGTCCCTGCCCTCTTGAAGACTTAGAAGTGGACTTCACAGAGGACCTCCTTGGTGGCGCAGTGGTTGAGCATTGGGCTGCGAGGCTGCCTGCAGCCTCTGCAGCGCCGGTTCGATCCCCGGCCATCGGCGAGAGTCCCATATGTCATGACAGACCTCTCCTCTCTCACCTGCTGCTCCCCTCAGCAGTGTATTTCATCGGTCTGTCTGTTCTGTTCCCTGCTCTGGCTCTGGTGAATTCTCTCACTCTCCCATGCTTCTGACTGTACCCAGTGCTTGTATAAATAAAATAAATACATCTAAAAAAAAAAAAAAGAAGACGTAGACTTCACAGAAATCAAGCCTTGTAAGGGCTACAAATATTTACTGATATTGATTTGCACTTGCTCCAGCTGGGTGAAGGCATTTCCCATAAGAACTGAGAAAGCCCAACAAGTCACCAGAGCCCTCATTAGAGAAATCGTTACCCAATATGGGATTCTTCTATTGGCAGCAACAATGACCCAGCCTTCACTGTTGATATCATTGCTCAACTGACTTGTTTACTCCACATTAAATGGGACCTGCGCACTGCTTATTGGCCACAAAATTCAGGAAAACAGAGTGTGCCAACCAGATGATTAAAATGACTCTGGGAAAGTTTCGCCATGAGACAGGCTTGCCCTGGGTGGATCTTCTCCCTCTTGTGCTCCTCAGAATCTGGTGCACACCTGGTGCGAATTGATACACTCCCTTTGAGATTTTGTTTAGGCAACCCTACCTCCCTGATCATTTCTATGGTGGTGGGGGGGATTAGACAAACTGAGAAGCTGGGCTTAAATCAACAGCTATAGTTAATTAGTAAAACCCCTTACAAGATCAATAAGTCAGTCATCCAGAGGGCCCCCATCATACTGTGACACCCAGACCATCCTCACAAATCCAAGAACTTAGTCTGGGTAAAGGACTGGAAAAAGGAGACTCTTAAGTTTGTCTGGGTGGGAACTTACGCTGTAATTCTTACTACTCCAACTGCTATTAAAATTACAGGGGTAGCTCCATGGATACATCATTCCAGAATTAAACCATCCTGCAAGTGAAGTGGACAGCCTGCCCAAACCCTAAAGACCAGAAAAGCTAACCCTGGGGAGAGACCCCGACCAGATGCCTGGTCCCTTCTGCAGCCCTGCTCCAACCACAGCCTGGAAGCTGTTTGGTCAGTGTATGGCAGAAGCTTGAGGAGTGCCAATATTCACAAACTATTTGACCCCCAGCATTGGTTATTTCTTTTGTTTATATTTGGAATAGTGGTTATTATTGTACTTGCTTGCTGCCTCCCCTGCACCTGAATCATCTAAGGTATCATGTTTCAAAACTTTCCCTTCACCCCAATCCCTTTTGCCTCCTGGTAGTCCTAGTCAGAACTTCCTGGCGTTCTGTCTCCAGGGGTGGCTTTTATGGGGGCCCCAGAGCTTACATGGGCCAGGTGGGACCCAAATGTAAAAAGTATGGACTTGTCCTTTGATGTATCCAGAGCAGCCTCAGAGCACTCACAACTCTTCCTCCAATTTAAAAGTACAACCCTCAAGTGGGAGCAGTATTACACCCCTGCCACAAGTATTTGTGCCTCACCCTCCTGAAAAAGGGTCTGGCAGGGAGTTCAGCTCGCTGGGGGTGCTCCTCCTGTCCACAGTACATTGGGCTACTGCTGCTGGATGGGCTTCCCCCCTCCCCCCAGGCTATGCCAGTGAAGTCCAGGTGCGATTTACAAAGGCAGGAGCTTGAGTGATTGCCAGGCCGACCCCCATAATCCTGTAACCATCACTGTCCTCAGTCCTGCTCATAAATCTTGGGTGACTGGTTGGATTTTCGGCCTGAGACTAGAAGGAGCTGCCACTGATGCTAAGGCAGAAATCACCATGCAATGTATAGCACTCAACACCTCTGACTGGCCAGGGGCAGGGACAGCCCTTGATCCAGCAGCAGGCCCAGCAATGGAGGACATTGACTAACCAACCCACATGGGCATTATTTTCCCTTCTAAATGCTACTCACCAGGCTGTTAATGCCTCAGATCCTGCTTTGGCCAGAGACTGCTGGCTCTGTCTCTGTCCTAGTTTCGCTAAGCACACCGCTGTTGGTGTCAATGGCACTGGGGAAAAACGGTCAGATCCAACAAATCCTTTTGGACATTGCCCTGTAATCTGGGAAAATGCTTCCTGCATCTTAGGTATGGGGGCACACACCAAAGCATCGGTTGTCTGCCTCCACATTTCTGTAATCACTACTATTTCTCCCTGAGATATATTGTGCCTGTTCAGATGTTTTTTTACAAATGTTTGCAGCCCACAGATGTTAGTTTGTGTGCCCATGTTATGCTCATTCCTGACTTCTCTATTTTACCTAGTAACTAATCTCCATATGCCACACAGAGTGGCCTGAGACAGAAGTCTTTATGGTTACCTCTTGCTGTTCCCCTCGTAGTTGCACTAGGAGTTTCCTCTGGAACCGGGATGCAGGCAGCCAGAATAGGTGTAGCCCAAGAGAGGTTCACAACACTTTCTCAACCAGTTGATAGAGATATCACTGCAGTGGCCAAATCTGTTCGAGACCTGCAGTGGTTCTCCAACACCGTAGGGGCCTGGACTTGCTAACAGCCACCCACCGAAGCCTATGTCTCTACTTTAATGAAGAATGTTCTTTCTACGCCAATAAGTCAGGTGTACTTAATGAAACTCCTGACCAGCTCCAAGATAGAATCCACAATTGAGAAAAGGACTGTGACAGACCTTCCTGGTAGGCTGAACCACCACACTTCTGCCCTGGCTCACCCCGCTTCTGGGGCTACTAGCCACCATTGTCCTGCTTCTGATTTTTGGTCCCTGTCCCTTTAATTTAGCTACTCGGTTAATCCAGTCCTTGCTAGAGGCTATTAAACTTCAGATGCTAATTAGACAGTATCAGCCTATAAACACTTTCCTTAGTAATACTCCCTAGCACAATGTAGGGATACAAAAGGGGGGAGAAGTAAAAAATGTAGACTGATCTGCTGAAGTCAATACTGAACTTGTAAACTAAAAGTTTAAGGGAATGGCTGATACCACTGACAAGGGTGCATGCTTGATGCATGCTTTCCTAGCTGATTGCACCCTTTGCTTTAAGTCAATTAATACCCTGTAATTTAGTTGCTTGTGGTTCAGACTTGGAGAAGGATCTCCTCTGAGCCCACTGGCATAAATAAGAACTTCCTTCCTCATCTCTGACTGCTGCTTGGCTTCTTTAAAAAAAAAAAAGATTCATTTTACGTATTTATACATAAATGAACTGAGGGTACAGGCCAGAGGCGTAGAGGAGTGAGAGGATTCAGCAGAGACAGCGTGGGGAACAGAACAGGCAGACTGACTCATATACACTGCTGTGGAGAGGTCTGCTGCACCATGTGTATCAACTCCCTGGATCAGCTGGGAAACAAATTCATGCTTCAGTGCCATGCTTCAGAAGCTACGGATTGCTTCACAGTGCTTTGCTTAACCCCTTGCGCCAACAGGGAAGCCGCGCTTGGCTTCTTCACATAGACAATGTCCCATCAAGAACTGGGCTGTGGGGCCTCTGCAGCATCAGTTTGATCACAGGCTACTCCCCGGCTACCAGAGGAGTGTCCCATATGGCACACAGACCTCTCCTACTGCCCGCTGCTCCCCTAGGGAGTGTACTTCGGTCCTTCTGCCTGCTCTGCTCCCCGCTCTGGCTCTGGTGAATTCTCTCACCCTCCCGTGCTTCTGACTGTACCCAGTGCTTGTATAAATAAATAAATAAATAAATAAACAAATAAATAAATAAAAATAAATCTTTAAAAAAAAAAAGAACTGGGCTGTGGTGGAGCAAGGGGAGAGAACACTGCAACTCCTGCTGCCTGTCAGGTTCTGGTGACAAGTAGACACAGCCTTTAGAGTATGTGATAGAAGAGAGACATGTGAAGACATGTGCTTGCTTCTCACCCTTGGACTGGGGTCAGGAAGTTGGGGGACATGGAAGGAAACATTTTAAAGGGACATGTGTGTGAGAGACCCATGAACAGCCTCATAATGGCAGCTGTTGTCTTGATTATGATTTTGCTCCTTTTGTCCCAGACTTGCCTGG
The DNA here is from genome assembly GCF_964194135.1 of Talpa europaea. Lineage (NCBI taxonomy): Eukaryota > Metazoa > Chordata > Mammalia > Eulipotyphla > Talpidae > Talpa > Talpa europaea. The sequence goes on along the minus strand of NC_140079.1, from coordinate 44,757,321 downwards.
CCCCTCTGCACCTTTCCTACATGTTACCACCAGAAGGTACCTTAGATTGTGGCAAGGTTTTGGTCCTCAGTATCCTTACTTTTGGCATCCCTGTTTGGCTGGGAATTTCATACAAATAATTGGATAAATTTGGGTAGCTGATTTGTAAACTATATTCTTTCCCTCTTTTCTCACTATTGCATATTAATTACATTAATATCCCTTCCCATTAAAGGTATGTGCAATACAGTATGTTTTGATTTAATGCAGTGGGTAGCAGACCTATTTAGAGCAGGCAAGTTTGGGGTTCCCAGGATGTACCTCTTCCTTCCCTGTAATAGAAGTAGGGTTACTGCTGGTGTAGATGGGTTTTCTCAACTTCTCACTATTGACAGTTGGGACAGAATACAATTGTTTAGGGTCAGGGACGTCTCTGGCCTGTGGATTGTAGGTGTTCAGCCACAGCCCATCAAACACTGGTATGCCCAAGTGGAAAACCATGTTCTGGTTGAGAACAAATGCTGAATTTGAGTACTGGCAGTATCCTCACAGAACTGCAGTCAAGGGCCATCACTTTGATGGATTTAACTTTGGGCAAATGATTAAACCCCACCAAGAACTGTCTGTAATGAAGAATAGAGAGTTCACAAATATACTTTCTCATGGAATGAATGTCCTTAAAAATTAAATCACAGAGTCATGCCGGGGCAGACCTCAGGTTCTCCTAACTCTCCATTTTAGAATAGGGATCTTTGCCTCCAGAACCTACTGAGACCATGTGGAATTGGGAAAAGGCTGCCTCCACAGCCAGGGGTGAGCTGAAGGCACCACAACTAGGCACCACCTGCAGGGAGTCAGAGCCCAGAGGGGATCCAACAATTTGGAGCCAAGCAGGCAATCCAGCCACGTCACCCCCAGGGCAGTCTGTGGCACTTCAAGACATATCTTTGGAATTAAACAAATACAAAAGCAGGAGATATTCTGTGACAGTGACCATTAACATATTCATAGTACCATTGCCCTACTGGACTTCTGGCACAACAGTATTTGATTCAATTGGACATTCAGTTTCTGATATTCCAGAAAAAGCACATCAAAAAGATGCTGGCCAGTAGCAGTGACACAGTGCCCCAACACATAGGATAAATTAGAAAACAAGTAGCAGGGAGAAGAAAAACTACAAGGAACCAAGCAAGGCCTCAGGGAAAAGACACACCACAAAAAGAAAAACACAACAGATTGCAACAACAGTGACTTGGAAGAACTTCTGAGCCTACCAGAAAGAGAATTTAAAATTGCTGTGATTAAAAAACTGAAAGAAGTAAAAAATGATATGGGAAAAATAATCAATGATCAGAAGAATGAAATTGAGTACCTAAAGAGGGAAGTGAAAGAAATGTAGGATATCAAAGGAGGAGCTAAAGAACTCTGGGAAAAGCAGTGAAAGCAGAACAGATGAAATGGAAGAACAAATTATTACTCTCAAAGACACAGAAATAAAAAGAACCAAAACAGACAAGGAAAGAGAAGTACGAAGGAAAAAGAATGAAGAAAGATTCCTGGATCTATCTGATTCCATGAGGAAAGGAAATATAAGAGTTATAGGAATCCCAGAAGGAGAGGAGAGAGACACAGGAACAGAGAAAATATTCAAGGAAGTAATTGAAGATAACTTCCCAAACATGAAGAAGAAGATGAAAATAGACATACAAGAAGCAAGAAGAACATCAAATTTCCATGATGAAAGGAAAAATACAGCAAGACATATAATAATAAAGCTCCTAAGAACCCAAGATAAGGAAAAATTAATGAAGATGGCAAGAAGGAAGAAACAGATCACATACAAAGGAAAAGCAATCAAGCTGACATCAGACTTCTCCAGAGAAACACTATGGGCAAGGAGAGAATGGACAGACGTAGTCAACAGACTCCAAGATAACAAATGCCAACCTAGAATACTCTATCCTGCAAAGCTTTCCTTCCTCAATGAAGAAAGAATAAGGATCTTCCCAGACAAACAGAAACTCCGGAATTTCATTATGACTAAACCCCCACTCCAAGGAATACTACAACAAGTCCTATAGCCAGAACTAACAGATGGATGAATAAGAATGAAACAAAATAAAAAAATGAAAATAAATAAATAAATAAATAAATAAATAAAACCAGAAAAAAAGACAGACAAAATAGGAAATACAGATACTAAATATCAATATTAACTCTAAATGTAAATGGACTAAACTCACAGAGTCACAGGCTGGATTAAAAAACAAAACCCAAACTTTTGCTGTCTCCAGGAAACTCACTTAACTACAAAAGATAAAAATAGACTGAAAGTAAATGTATGGAAAACAATCCTACAATCAATTGGACCAAAAATAAGGCAGAAACAGCTATACTTATATCAGATAAAACAGATTTCAAACCCAAAAAGGTAAAAAGAGACCCAGATTATCACTACATTATGATCAAGGGCATGATATTTCAAGAAGAAATAACACTTATTATCACATTCTCACCACCCAGTGAAGGAACACAAAATATATCAGACAACTATTATTATCTCTGAAAACAGACATCAGAGAAAACACATATGTAGTAAACGACTTCAACACACCACTATCGACAATGGATAGATCAACAAGACGAAAAAATGAGTAAAGACACTAAAGCTCTAAATAAGTATCTAGAGCTCATGGGCTTAACAGACGTCTATAGAACACTAAACCCAAAAGTAACTGAGTACATATTTTTTCTCAAGCACACATGGATAATTCTCCAGGATCGATTACATACTGGGACACAAGACAAACATCAACAGATACACCAAGATTGAAATCATACCAACATCTTCTCTGACCATGAAGGAATCAAACTAGAAATAAACCATAAAAAGAAGGTAAGGAACTCTACTACCTCATGGAGATAGAAACCCTCACTACTGGAAGACCACTGGACTAATGAGGAGATCAAAGAAGAAGTTAAAAAATACTTTGAGTTGAATGATGAGAATACCAATTTCCTAAATGTGTGGGACACAGCAAAAGCAGTAATAAGAGGAAAGTATACAGCAATAGAAGCTCACATCAAGAAACAAGAAAGAACTCAAAGAAACAACCTAATCTCACAGCTCAAAGACATAGAAAAACAAGAACAACAACAAAAATAAATAAATAAATCCAATAGAAGAAAATAAATAATAAAAATCAAAGCAGAAATCAATGAAATTGAAACAAAAAAAATCCAAAAGATCAATTAAACAAAAAGTTGGTTCTTCCAAAAAATAAGTAAAATAGACAAACCACTAGCTAGGCTCACAAAGGAAAAAATGGGAGAAAGCAGAAATAAATATGATCACAAATGAAAGAGGAGAAATCACAACAGACACAGCAGAAATCAACAGAATAATCAGAAATTACTATGAACAGTTACATGCAAGCAAGCTCCAATCTAGAAGAGAAGCACAAATTCCTACAATGCTACAATCACCCAAAGCTAAATAAAGAAGAAATGGAACACCTAAACAAACCAATTACAAGCAGTGAAATTGAAATGGTAATCAAAACTATCCCCAAAAACAAAAGCCCAGGACCAGATGGATTTACAAATGAATTCTACCAAACAATCAGAAATGAATTAGTGCCTATCCTTCACAAAATTTCAAAAAATTGAGAAGGAAGGGATAATACCAAACACGTTCTATGAAACCAACATTACGCTAATACCAAAACTGAACAAGGACAACACTAAAAAAGAAAATGACATGCCAATATTTCCAATGAAACTGATGCAAAACTCCTCAATAAAATTTAGCTCTCAGAATCTAAAAATGTATCCATTAGAAAATTCACCATGACCAAGTAGGATTTATTCCAGGGACACAAGGATGGTTCGATGTCCAAAAATCAATGTAATCCAACACATCAACAAAAAGAAAAATAAAAACCATGTGATAATAAAAATTGATGCTGAGAAAGCTATTGACAAAGTACAACACCCATATTTGATAAAGGCTCTTGAGATCCTCGGGATACAAGGGACATACCTCAACATCATAAAGGACATATATGACAAGCCCATAGCTAGTATCATTCTCAATGGTGAAAATCTGAAAGCATTTCCCTTAAGATCTGGAACAATACAAGGATGTCCACTCTCATCACTGCTTCTCAATCAATACTGGAAGTTTAGCCAGAGCAATAAGACAAGAGAAAGACATGCCAGGAATCCAAATGGGGAAGTAGAAGTCAAACTATCCCTATTTGCAGATGATATGATAATATACATAGATAATCCCAAAAACTCCACAGAAAAACTAATTCAACAAATCAGTCAGTTTAATAAAGTGGTGGGATACAAAATCAACACACAAAATTCAGTTGCTTTCCTATACACAAACAATCAATCTGAAGAAGATAAAAAACAAAAACCATCCCTTTTATTATTGAAACAAAAAAAAATCAAATACCTGGGAATAAGCCTAACAAGGAAAACTCTAAAATGCTGTTAAAAGAAATAGAAGAAGACGCAAAGAAATGGAAAGACATCCCCTGCTCATGGACTGGAAGAATTAACATTACCAAAATGGGCATCCTACCAAAAGCAATTTACAGATTCAATGCTATTACAATAAAAATTTCAATGACATTCTTCAAAGAAATAGAACAAATATTGATGAAATTCATATGGAGCCACCAAAGACCCCAAATAGCCAAAACCTCCTAAAAAAAAAAAAAAAAGGGAAGAAGGGAATGGAGGCATCACACTCCCAGTTTTCAAACTATACTACAAAGCCTTAATAATCAAAACTGCATGATATTGAAACAAGAGCAGACACATGGACCAATGGAACCAAATAGAAAATCAAGAAATTATCCCACAAATTTACAGTCAACTAATCTTTGAAAAAGGAGCAAAATGGCGCTGGGAAAACTGTGCAAAACTGCGTGCAAAAGAATGAAGCTTGACTACTACCTCACACCATGCACAAAAAACAACTCAAAATGGCTTAAAGAACTAGACATAAGACCTGAAACCATAAAATATACAGAAGAAAATATATGTGAAACACTACATGACATGCACCTCAAAAACATCTTTACAGACACATCACCCAAAGCAGTGCTAATGAAGGCAAAGATAAACAGCTGGGACTACATCAAATTAAAGAGCTTTTGCACAGCAAAAGAGACAAAAACCAAAACAAAGAGTAACCCCACCAACTCGGAGAAAATTTTTACACACAACACTAATGATAAAGGACTGATCACAAAAACATACAAAGAGCTGATGAGACTCAATAAAAACAAAATAAATAATTAAGTCAAAAAAAAAATGGGCAGAAAAGCTAAAAAAAATAAAACAAAAAAAAAAAAACCAAAAACCTTCTCCAAGAGGAAATGCAAATGGCCAACAGGCATATGAAAATATGTTCAGCATCACTTATAATCAGGGAAATGCAAATCAAAACTACAATGAGATACCATCTTACACCAATGAGAATGGCACATATTAAAAAAAAAAAACAACTAGCAACAACAAATGTTGGCAAGGGTGTGGAGAAAAATGAACTCTCTTGCACTACTGTGGGAGTGAAAACTGATCCAACCATTATGGAATGCTGTGTGGAGATTCCTCAACTTACTAAATAAAGAGCTTCCATATGATCCAGCAATTCCACTCCTAGGTATTTACCCAAATGACACAGAAATATTAATTCAAAAGGGCACCTGCACTCCTTGTTTATAGCAGCACTATTTACAATAGATAAGCTATGGAAACAACCCAACTGCCCAAAAATAGATGACTGGCTCAAGTAAATGTGGTAAATATACACAGTGTTGTGGCGGCTCCTGAGAGCAATGTAACAATTGCCACAATTTCGCATTAATATCAGGTGGCTGTGCTATCTTGGCATAATCAGCCCCTGCCCCTGTGCGCTGGACTGGACAGTCAATGACGGGTAAGATCAGAAAGTGAGTTCTGACAACCTAAGACAGGCGCAGTCCCCGAGGGGAATTTGGTTCCCACCTTTTCATCCATGAAAAATTACTGGAACAATCGGGCCTGGGCGTTGTTGAGGCACCACCAAAATATGTAGTTACTCATTACCAGTAACTAGGCTCATAGTAAAGGAATGCAACTATGGAAACAGATTCTATTACTTAGTAAATAATATAGCCAAACAAAGGTATGAGAATAAATAATAGTACATGGAAAACATAATAATAAAGTAATAATAAAAATATAATCATAATTCAGATGTTCTAGAATGAGCCTCCAGTATGGAGATTAGAATATGAAATGTTCTTGATTTGTACTTGATTTCTTGATAAATAATAAGCAATATGTAATGATATGTGACACAATGTGCACGTATGCCTTGATAAATGATTAACCATATTCTGTGCAAAACACAATGAAGCAATTACTGTAAAAATGTATAAAAAGAGAAGATTGCTTGCAATAAAGTGCACTCAGATTTTCACTCTCCCTTGAGTGTGTCTGTGTGTCATTCTTTCTTGTCCCTCGCCCTAATTCCTTCGATCACCTTTTGCTCATTCTCATTCAACCCTGAGATTGTCTCGATCTCCCGCCACTGCTGGGCTGGTCCGCGGCACAGTGTGATATTACTCAGCAATCAAAAAAAGATAAACTCATGCAATTTGCAGCAACATGGATGGAACTGGAAGGGATCATGCTCAGTGAAATAAGACAGAAAGAAAAACACCAGATGGTCTCACTAATAGCAGGAGTTTAGAAAACCTAAATAAGGGACCAGGAGAAAGACTAATCATAATAAAGAAAAAATCAAAATCAACAAGTAACTATAAATCAGAGACACACTATGGGGGGGGGGAGGAGCAGAGGGATTAGGGCCAAAATAAGGGGGTGGGAATTGTATGGGGAATATAACCAAAATGAAAATGCATACATTGTGCAAAAGTGAAAAATGATGTAAGAATTATGTAAAATAAAATATTAAAAAGTATGATATTCATTGTGCAAAAATGAAAAATGATGTAAGAATTATATAAAATATAAATCATTTATATAATATATAAATTATATAAAATATAAAAATAAATAAATAAAATCACATATACCCTATATACTTCAAAGGTCATATTATAATGGATAAAATGACCTATGTAATATAAAATTCATCAACAGGGTCTCCCCTGGTGGCGCAGGCAATTGAGCGCAGCGCTGTAAAGCTGTCCGCAGCCTCTGCAGCACCAGTTCGATCCCGGCCAGCCACCGAGAATCCCACATGGCCAGTAGACCTCTCCTGTGTCACCTGCTGCTCCCCTCAACAGTGTATTTCATCAGTCTGCCTGTTCTGTTCCCCGTTCTGTCTCTGGTGAATCCTCTCACCCTCCTGCACATCTGGCCTGTACCCTGGTTCTTGTATGAATAAATAAAGTTTATTAAAAAATAAAATAAAATAAAATAAAATTCATAAACACTAAAATTAGGGACTGTATTATAGCTATTAATGTGACAGAAGCATGAAGCTCCTAAAATTTTAGCAAAGGGTCATGAAGCTTATGAGTTCATTGCTATGTTCTATTATCACAGGATACCAGGTTCATTCCCTGCTGTGAAGGATGACAGCAACTGTCCTGATATCAGGAGTTACGTTCCCTGCTCAAGCCAAAGCTTTGAAGACATGAGCAACCTAATCCAGACCTATTCATCAGTCTTGGAATTGGCTAGAAAATACAAATCTGAAATCAGAATAAGGTACTAGAAATTTAGAAATCAGAAAAGGAGGCAAGTTCATAGGGGAGTGAAAATGTAATTAATTTCATTTCTAACCCAACCTCTTGGGAACAGGGAAATTTCCTTAGCTGTCCAGAATAGTTTTCCACAGAGGGATCCTGTGCATAGAAGTTGGAGTAATGAGGAAATGTGACTAATGAGCAGTTAGAGCTGTAAACAGATCATTTGACTCCTGGCATACACAACCTTGGGCTGGAAGATGCATGCTTTAGTTGTGTGTGTGTTTGTGTGGAGTCCTATTCCTGCTTAGGGGACAGATGGGTCACTCCTCCCTGCTGTCTCATCTAGGTACAGAACTCAGGTCTCTGTCACCTCCATCCAATAAAGAATTCAGATCTCCACACGAGACCCTCTCGGAGAACCAGTCCAGGTGAGCCCAGCAACCCAGTAGACAGTCAAGAGACAAATGAGGCCAGATGATGTCATCTGAGAGGCAATTTACATTTAACCAATGGCAAAAGATCATTGAGTTTGTTCATCTGTTTGATTGCATAATGAAGGTAATTATGTCAATGGTTGTGTAATATTTCAGGGTGAAATACAATGTTAATCATTTTTATATTATTAAATTGGTATTATCAGTAAATTGTTATTATAGCAAACCTCATAAAATACATGGACATTATGTATAAATCATGGTTGTAAGTGGGCAATTTTGTCCCCCAGGGACAGTGATCAATGACCACAGACATTTCAGGCTCACAGCAAGGGAAGGGGAGACCAGGATGCTCCAAATACCTTACAATGCACAGGACAGACTTCACCACAGAAAGACCCACCCAATTCTCACTCGTGCTGATACCCAGAAACATGGCCCATTTTCTCTTGGGTGTACAACCTGTAAGATATTTTTCCAAATAGATCATAAAAGTACTACTATATCTTACCTGGGCAAAATTTATTTTTAATCTTTTGTCATTTTTGCTGGGTATCAAGGAAATATAATCAGGGTGGAGAAAGCCAGTCTCTGAGGGACACCTAGCTTATTCAGTCTTTTCCTTTTATTCACTTCATTTCCCTTTTATTCCCCTCAAACTCCTGCCTTCTATCCTCCTCCTCCTATTGCTTCTCCTCCCCCCATTCAGGAGGATGTTTTTTGTGTTACTGATATTTTCTTTTGCTGTGCAGATGGCTTCACAAACTTTAACTTGAATATTTGAAGTAAGCATCATCTTCAGGGACTGTGCACAGATTGTTCTCTCTGCTGGACACATATGATGTGTCCAGCATGTGATAAAACCTTGAATCTCACTCCCTCCCTCACCAGAGGTATTTGTTCAAATGTAACATGTCTATAGGTCTCCAGGTCTTACCGAAATAGCCAAGAAACACGAAATTTCTTATTCACTCTCTATTTTGTAATTGGTTTCCTTTTCTTGCTCCCAACAATTACCATCAAAAATGTTTTACAATTTTATTGTTTGCTGATCTATTTTTTTCCACCATTGAATTGCAATTTTTTATTACAATGTTTCAAGTCATTGCCTAGAAAATGCCTAAATCACTATCAGTATTCAATTTATTGATATAACCCTAAAATAAAACAATTTATTATCAAAACTCTGTAACACATGAACCTCAGGTTAAAAAAATGATTGGGGAAAAATCTTTATCAGAGGTGTCACTGAGAATCTTCTAAAGGAAATCTTACAGACATTATAAATTCTTACAAAAAGATAAATGAAGGCATTTCTAGTTGCTTAGTAATATAATAATTTTTTGAAAATAAGTCTTGTTATTTTCCTTTTTCCTGGAAATCACTTGTACTACATGAAACCTGTCAATGATACACAAATTTCAGAATTTCTTCTACTGAGATTTTCAGAGGAATCAGAACTCCAGCCCCTCTTATTAGGACTACTCCTCAGCATGTATCTGATCACTATGTTTGGGAACCTGCTCATCATACTGGCTGTCAAATCTGACTGCCACCTCCAGACGCCCATGTACTTCTTCCTCTCCCACCTGTCCTTTTCTGATATCTGTTTCACCTCCACCACCATCCCCAAGATGCTGGTGAACATCCAGTCACAGAGTAAAGTCATTACCTACAAAGGTTGCATCACACAGGCATATTTTTTCATACTGTTTGCAGCGCTGGACAACTTCCTCCTGATTGTGATGGCCTATGACCGCTTTGTGGCCATCTGCCACCCCCTACTCTACATGATCATCATGAATCCCCAGCTGTGTGGACTGCTGGTTCTGATCTCCTGGATCATCAGTGCTCTCCATTCCTTAATACAAAGCTTAATGATGTTGTGGCTGTCCTTCTGTACAAATGTGGAAATCTCACACTTTTTCTGTGAACTCAATCAGATGCTCAAACTGGCCTGTTCTGACACCTTTCTCAACAACATGGTGATATATTTTGAGGCCATGTTACTTGGTGGTGGTTCTCTCTTTGGTATCTTTTATTCTTACTCTAAGATAGTTTCCTCCATACATACAATCTCTTCAGCTCAGGGGAAGCATAAAGCATTTTCCACCTGTGCATCTCATCTCTCAATTGTCTCCTTATTTTACTGCACAGCCCTGGGAATGTACCTTAGCTCTGCTGCTCCCCAGAGCTCACACTCAAGTACAATAGCCTCGGTGATGTACAGTGTGGTCACACCCATGCTGAACCCCTTCATCTACAGTCTGAGGAGCAAAGACATAAAGAAGTCCCTGACAACATTCATTGTAATGAAAACTACAAAAAGATAATTGTCCCAGGGCTGAAAAAGCACCCAGAATTTTATACATCGGAGACTAATTGTCAGAAATTGGTCTTAATTGGTCAAACTAAGAAGTGGAACTTGCTCTTTTTTTACTTCATGAATTTCCTCTTGGACCTCAAATTCTCTATTTTATGTAACTCACTTGATTAAACTTTCAGCTCTTTTTAAAATTTAACAACTTTCCCCTTGTGGTTTTCCCTACTTTCCCAAATGTATTCCAATCTTAAACCAGAAAAAAATTAGATATTCCCATTCACTTAATGAGAAAACATGAATTTCATAGAATAATTTCTCCCAGTCATATAACATACCAAATACTTTTTTTTGTTTGTTGTAATTAAAAAGTCATTAAGTCTACTCCTATTGCAAACAAACTGCACCTAATGACCAAGGAAACTTATAGAAGTTCATAACAGAGGAAGTACGATAACAAATCTTTTCACTTTTGAGTGTGTCACCCTTTTCTCTTCACTATTTAACTACCCTCCTGACAACAAAGATAGTAACATACAGTGGGCTCCATAGCACACTGGGTTTTATTCTCCTCCTTAGGATCCTGTTCTCCTTCAGCTCAGTGTACGCCAAGGCTCCATGACTTCAATCCAACATGATTATACACATATGAGTCTTCACCAACACTCATTTTAATACATATATTCACCTAATATGACCTTAGCATCAAAAATAATCTTCAACATGATGAAACAAAACTTAAATCACATATTACATTGCAAGATGTTCCCATTTCATGTGGCACATTTACTTCTGCAAATATCGAGGATTCATATCTATGTGTAAGGGAGTTAATAGTGATTTGAATTGAAAAATATATTGTTATTGCATTAATGCCATCATGTTCCTTTTTGAAATCTTCTGATGCTGTTAAATCTAGGACTCTTTTCTCATCTCTAAAGGAATCAACTCCCCTCTTCTTAATTTTTTCATAAGGAAAAGACTGGCGAGTGAATGTTATTATCATTACCTTACTTTATATATCTCCATTATACAGGGGGTTCTATCATTTTTTAATATTAATTTTATTTATTTATACATACAAGAACTAGAGGGTAGGCAGAAGTTTGGGGAGTGAGAGAATTCACCAGCGGCAGAGTGGGAAGCAGAACAGGCAGATCTACTGAGATACACTGCTGAGGGCAGCAGCAGTTGAGACAGAAGATGTCTGCTTTGCCATGTGGGTTAACTTCCTGGGAGGGGATCGAATTTACACTGCAATGGCTGTCAATAGCTTGATATCACTGATACTTTAACCCCTGTGCAACCAGAGATGCTTGGATCCTATCATTTTTTTTTTTTTATGATGAAAGGATGACTATGAGAGAACTTAAATCCCTCTCTGGTCATAGAATCAGGGTCACCAGTTTTCCTGCAAAAACACCATGCTTCTACTTACCTGGAAATTAACTACATAGAATTTTTAAGTACAGTCATATGAAATAAGTATAAGAACAAATACCAAAAACACCAATACAGTGCATATTATTATAACTTTCTTCACTTCTATTCAGATTGAGTATAGTATCAGTTAGCTGCTATTGAGAGGCCATCCTACATGTAATTGAATTAATATCAGCCTTGAGGACCAGAAAGAGTGTGTGATGAGCTTCTCTGACCCAGATGGGCTCTGCACATACAGCTTGAGTCTCTACATTGTGCTTCTGAGTCTTGAACCATGATGCCTGTTCCAGGTGGTCTCTCCCTGGAATATATGCTCAATTTACCATATTTATGTATCCACTCTCATCTTCTAGTTTTGCAGAAAAAATAGTATCAAATGTGAATTTCTTATTTATTTCTATGGTTTCTATTTCACATCTGACAATTTCCTTTGTTCTCAAGTAGAAGTGATAGCTCCCACCACTGATGACTTTGAATCAGTCACCTATCCATGCATAATACTTTGATCCAGGCACCTTAATTTTCCTCCTAAGTAATTCATTAGAGTATACATGAATACTGTTAGTTGTACATATTTAAGATGTACTGTTTGACTGTTTGATGAATAGAGGAAGCCAGGCAAAGCCACAGAACATGTGTATGTTTCCATTTGTACCCAATTTAAAAGTGTGTGGTAAGACCTAATGCCATTTTTGTGAACCTATAAAAATGGATGCGGGCCTCCCCGGTAGCGCAGTGGTTGAGCGCTGGGTTGAGAATCTGCCTGCAGCCTCTGCAGTGCTGGTTCGATCCCCGGCTACCTGGTGAGAGTCCCACATGGTGCGCAGACCTCTCGTGCTGCCCGCTGCTCCCCTCAGCAGTGTATTTCATCCATCTGCCTGTTCTGCTCTCTGCTCTGGCTCTGGTGAATTCTCTCACCCTCCCACACTTCTGACTATACCCAGTGCTTGTATAAATAAATAAATATTTTAAAAATAAAATAAAAATGGATGCTCCCACAACATCAATTTCCTTATTTCTGAAGGTAATATGGGATAAGAAATATCACTTTAGATGAATATTGTAAACAATAGGAATTGGGTGGACGTATTTTGTTAACTGCAAAAATAAATGTTTAAGGTTAAAGTTTTATGTATGTGTATGTGTATATTTATTTGCACATTGTTTTATTTTGTTTTTTTTAATAATAAATTTTATTTTTATATTCCCCCATACAATTGCAAACCCCCCATTCTGACCCCAATCCCTCCCCTCCCGCCCCCCACCCCCCAAAAAGTGTCTCTGGTTCATAGTTTTTTGTTGATTTTGATTTTCACTTTTTTATAGTTATTCATTTTCCTGGTCCCTTATTTAAGTTTTCTACATTCCTGCTATGAGTGAGACCATGCGGTATTTTTCTTTTTCTTCCTGGCTTATTTCGCAGAGCATGATCCCTTCCAGTGCCATCCATCTTGCTGCAAATTGCATGTGTTTATCTTTTTTGAATGCTGAGTAATATTCCATGGTATATATGTACCACATCTTCTTGATCCAGTCATCTATTTTTGGGCATTTGGGCTGTTTCCAAAGCTTAGCTATTGTAAATAGTGCTGCTATAAACATAGGGGTGCAGGTGCTCTTTGGAATTGATGTTTCTGTGTCCTTTGGGTAAATACCTAGGAGAGGAATTGCTGGATCATATGGAAGCTCTATGTTTAGTAGGTCCAGAAATCTCCACACAACTCTCCATAGTGGTTGGACCAGTTTGCACTCCCACCAACAGTGTAGGATCCTATCACAAACAGTGTAGGTTTTTCTCCACAACCTCGCCAATATTTGCTGTTGCTAGTTTTTTTAATATGTGCCATTCTCACTGGTGTAAGATGGTATCTCATGGTAGTTTTGATTTGCATTTCCCTGATTACAAGTGATGTTGATCATTTTTTCATATGTTTGTTGGCCATTCGCATTTCATCTTCAGAGAAGTTTATTTTTAGCTCTTCTGCCCATTTTTTGACTGGATTATTTTCTTTGTTGTTGCTGAGTCTCATCAGCTCTTTGCAGATTTTTGTGATCAGTCCTTTATCATTAGTGTTGTGTGCAAAAATGTTCTCCCAGTTGTTGGGGTTTCTCTTTGTTTTTGTTATTGTCTCTTTTGCTGTGCAGAAGCTCTTTAATTTGATGTAGTCCCAGCTGTTTATCTTTGCCTTCACTATCACTGCTTTGGGTGATGTGTCTGTAACATGTCTTTGATGTGCAAATCACGTAGTGTTTCGTCTATATTTCCTTCTATGCATTTTATGGTTTCAGGTCTTATGTCTAGTTCTTTAATCTATTTTCAGTTGATTTTTGTGTATGGTGTGAGGTAGTGGTCAAGCTTCATTCTTTTGCATGTAGCAACCCAGTTTTCCCAACACCATTTATTGAACAAACTTTCTTTGCTCCATTGCATAGTCTTTGCTCCTTTGTCAAGGATTAGTTGACCATAAATCTGTGGGTTTATTTCTGAATTTTCTATTCGATTCCATTGGTCTGTATGTCTGTTCTTGTTCCAATACCATGCAGTTTTGATGATTATGGCTTTGTAGTATCGTTTGAAGTCTGGGACTGTGATGCCTCCATTTCCTTTTATTTTCAGTAGAGCTTTGGCTATTCGGGTTTTTTTGTGATTCCATATGAATTTCATCAATAATTGTTCTGTTTCTTTGAAGAATGACATTGAAATTTTGATTGGAATAGCATTGAATCTGTATATTGCTTTTGGTAGGATGGCCACTTTAATAATGTTTATTCTTCCAGTCCATGAGCAGGGGATGTCTTTCCATTTCTTTGTGTCTTCTTCTATTTCTTTTAACTGTGTTTTATAGTTTTCTTTGTATAGGTCCTTTACCTCTTTTGTTAGATTTATTCCCAAATATTGGATTTTTTTTTGTTTTGATAATAAAAGGGATTTTTTTTTTTGATTTCTTCTTCTTCAGAGTTATTGTTTGTGTATAGGAAGGCTACTGACTTTTGCATGTCGATTTAGTATCCTGCCAATTTACTGAATTGATTGATGAGTTGAGTTAGTTTTTCTGTGGAGTTTTTGGGGTTATCTATCTATATTATCATATCATCTGCAAATAGTGATAGTTTGACTTCTTCTTTTCCTATTTGGATTCCTTGGATGTCTTTCTCTTGTCTTATTGCTCTGGCTAGGACTTCCAGTATTATATTGAAAAGCAGTGGTGAGAGTGGAAATCCTTGTCTTGTTCCAGATCTTAATGGAATTGCTTTCAGCTTTTCACCATTGAGAATGATACTGGCTGTTGGCTTGTCATAGATGGCCTTTACGATGTTGAGGTATATTCCTTGTATCCCAAGAATTTCAAGGACTTTTATCATGAATGGATGTTGCACTTTGTCGAAAGCTTTCTAGCATCTATTGATATTATCATATGGTTTTTATATTTCTTTTTGTTGATGTATTGGATAACGTTGATTGATTTTCGGATGTTAAACAATCCTTGTGTCCCTGGAATGAATCCTACTTGGTCGTGGTGAATTATCTTATGGATACAATGGTGGATTCTGATAGCTAAAATTTTATTGAGGATTTTTGCATCAGTGTTCATTAGGGAGATTGGCCTGTAGTTTTCCTTTTTTGTGTTGTCCTTGTTCGGTTTTGGTATTAGTGTAATGTTGGCTTCATAGAACGTGTTTGGTATTTTCCCTTCCTTCTCAATCTTTTGGAAGAGTTTGTGAAGGATAGGCACTAATTCGTCTCTGAATCTTTGGTACAATTCATTTGTAAATCCATCAGGTCCTGGGCTTTTGTTTTTGGGGAGGTTTTTGATTACCATTTCAATTTCGCTAATTGTAATTGGTCTGTTTAGGTGTTCTATTTCTTCTTTATCTAGCTTTGGGTGATTGTAGAGTTGTAGGAATTTGTCCATCTCCTCTAGATTGTTGAACTTGTTTCAGTATAACTCTTCATAGTAGTTACTGATTATTCTTTTGATTTATGCTGTGTCCATTGTGATTTCTCCTCTAACATGTATGATCCTATTTATTTGTGCTTTCTCCCTTTTTTTCCTTTGTGAGCCTGGCTAGGGGTTTGTCTTTTATTGATTTTTTTAAAGAACCAGCTCTTGGTTTCAAGATCTTTTGGATTGTTTTTTTAGTTTCAATTTCATTTATTTCTGCTTCGGTTTTTATTATTTCTTTTCTTCTATTGGTTTTGGGGTTTTTTTGTTTTTCTTTTTCTAGATCTCTGACCTTCGAGATTACGTTATTTCTTTGAGTTCTTTCTTGTTTTTTTGATGTGAGCTTCTATTGATATATATTTTCCTCTTATTACGGCTTTTGCTGCATCCCATACATTTAGGATATTGGTGTCCTCCTTGTCATTCAATTCAAAGAATTTTTTAATTTCTTCTTTAATCTCCTCGTTAGTCCAGTGGTCTTCCAGTAGTGTGGTTTTTAATCTCCATGAGGTAGGATAGATGCTTGCCTTCTTTTTATGGTTTATTTCTAGTTTGATGCCTTCATGGTCAGAAAAGATGGTTGGTATGATTTCAATCTTGGTGTATCTGTTGATGTTTGTCTTGTGCCCCAGTATGTGATTGATCCTGGAGAATGATCCGTGTGCGCTTGAGAAAAATGTGTACTCTGTTTTTTTTGGGGGGGTTTTAGTGTTATATAGATGTCTGTTAAGCACAAGTGCTCTAGGTCCTTATTTAGAGCTTTATTTTCTTTACTTATTTTTTGTCTTGTTGATCTATCCATTGTTGATAGTGGTGTGTTGAAGTTTCCCACTACATATGTGTTTTCTCTGATGTCTGTTTTCAGAGAGGACAACAGTTGTCTGATATATTTTGGTGCTCTTTCGTTTGGTGAGTATATGTTAATGAGTGTTATTTCTTCTTGAAGTATTGTCCCCTTGATCATAATGTAGTGACCATTGGGGTCTCTTTTTATTTTTTTGAGTTTGAAGTCTGTTTTATCTGATATAAGTATAGCTGTTCCTGCTTTCTTTTTTGGTCCATTTGCTTGTAGGATTGTTTTCCATCCTTTAACTTTGAGCCTATTTTTATCTTTTGCAGTTAAATGTGTTTCCTGGAGACAGCAAAAGGTTGGATTTTGTTTCTTAATCCAAGCTGCAACTCTGTGTCTTTTTATTGAAAAGCTTAGTCCATTGATATTTAGAGTTAATATTGATATGTTAGCATCTGTATTTGCCATTGTGTTTGTCTTTCCTTTGAATTTATTTTTTTATTCTTTTAATAACTTTTTTTTTCGGTCTTCTTTCATTGTTATTTGTCCCTCTGAGGTTCTGGCTTTAGGACTCCTTGTAGTATTTTTTGGAGTGGGAGTTTAGTCGTAATGAAATTCCAGAGTTTCTGTTTGTCTGGGAAGGTCCTTATTCTTTCTTCATAGAGGAAGGAGAGCTTTGCGGGATAGAGTTCTTGGTTGACATCTGTTTTCTTGGAGTCTGTTGACTATGTCCCTCCACTCTCTCCTTGCCCATAGTGTTTCTTCAGAGAAGTCTGATGTCAGCCTGATTGGTTTTCCTTTGAATGTTATCTGTTTCTTCCCTCTTGTCAGCTTCATTATTTTTTCCTTGTCCTGGATTCTTGGGAGCTTTACTATTATGTGTCTTGCTGTATATTTTCCTTTCGTCGTGGAAGTTTGGTGTTCTTCTTGCTTCTTGTATATCAATTTTTTTAATCATGGCAAATTTCAATTCTCTTTCTGGAAGGCTCAGAAGTTCTTCCAAGTTACTGTCGTTACAATCTGGGGGGTGGTTTTCTTTTTGTAGTGTGCTTCTTTCCTGAGGAGTTGTCAGGTTGCATGTGGTTCTTCTACTCCCTACTGTCTGTTTTCTAATTTGTTGTATGCATTGGGACACTGCATTGCTGGGACTGGCCGGCATCTTCGGTGAACTTCCACGCTCCCCTCTGGCTCCTCAAAGAGCCATCTTTGGCTTCTGGGGGAGCTTTCTGCTGGTTTTCGGCAGTCTTTACAGAAGAAATGTCCCTGATCTAAAATGGCGAAGCAGGACGCAGTCCCTGTGCATCCGGTCTCAGGCACACTCTTCTGCGCGCCCGGTCTGCCCTGGACGTGGGTGCCTGTTCCCTCTGTGGGCTCAGACTGCTGGTTGGAAGCGGCCTGGTGTGGGCTAACTTCCCAGCTGGCCACTGGGTCCTCCAGAAGCCTTCTGCCCTTTTCAAGAATTCTTTTCTTAGAAGAAGTCAAACTATCACTATTTGCAGATGATATGATAATATACATAGAGAACCCCAAAATCTCCACAGAAAAGCTAATTCAACTCATCAATCAGTTCAGTAAAGTGGCAGGATACAAAATCAACAGGCAAAAGTCAGTAGCCTTCCTATACACAAACAATAAATCTGAAAAAGAAGAAATCAAAAAAACCATCCCTTTTATTATCGAAACAAAAAAAAATCAAATATTTGGGAATAAATCTAACAAAAGAGGTAAAGGACCTATACAAAGAAAACTATAAAACACTGTTAAAAGAAATAGAAGAAGACACAAAGAAATGGAAAGACATCCCCTGCTCATGGATTGGAAGAATAAACATTATTAAAATGGCCATCCTACCAAAAGCAATATACAGATTCAATGCTATTCCAATCAAAATCTCAATGGCATTCTTCAAAGAAATAGAACAATTATTGATGAAATTCATATGGAATCACCAAAAACCCCAAATAGCCAAAGCTCTACTGAAAAAAAAAAAGAAGGAAATGGAGGCATCACACTCCCAGACTTCAAACGATACTACAAAGCCATAATCATCAAAACTGCATGGTATTGGAACAAGAACAGACATACAGACCAATGGAATCGAATAGAAAATCCAGAAATAAACCCACAGATTTATGGTCAACTAATCTTTGACAAAGGAGCAAAGACTATGCATTGGAGCAAAGAAAGTTTGTTCAATAAATGGTGCTGGGAAAACTGGGTCGCTACACGCAAAAGAATGAAGCTTGACCACTACCTCACACCATACACAAAAATCAACTCAAAATGGATTAAAGAACTAGACATAAGAACTGAAACCATAAAATACATAGAAGGAAATATAGGCGAAACACTACGTGATCTGCACATCAAAGATATCTTTACAGACACATCACCCAAAGCAGTGATAGTGAAGGCAAAGATAAACAGCTGGGACTACATCAAATTAAAGAGCTTCTGCACAGCAAAAGAGACAATAACAAAAACAAAGAGAAACCCCACCAACTGGGAGAACATTTTTGCACCAAACACTAATGATAAAGGACTGATCACAAAAATCTGCAAAGAGCTGATGAGACTCAACAACAACAAAGAAAATAATCCAGTGAAGAAGGGGTGGAGTAACATGGCAGCGAGGAGATGCTGCAAGTAAGATCTCCCATTAAAAAAAGTTAATAGGGAGGAAAAGCGGCAGGTCCCAGTGAGAAATGGGACACGAAAGATAAACGGACGACTCCAGTAAACTACCCAAAGAAGAAAGTTGCCATTAAAGAGGACTAGAAGGGAGGAAAGCGCAGAACCCTGCTCCCCTCCCCCACCCACAAACTCAGCACACTCTGAACAGCAAAGAGGAGGAAAACAACAAACTAAAATGACCAACAAGAACAAACTATGCAGCAAGTGGGACTGTGAGTGGAAAGGAACTATTTCAGCCACCACACCCCATGAAGGGGAGCTGTGGAGAACCCTGCAGGATTCGCGCAGCAGTGAGCTCCAAGCGCCATTAGAGAACAGCAGAGACCGTGGGAGACCCGCACACAGCCTGGGCCGGCCGTTAAGCTTGCGTGGAAAAGCAGCGCGCTGGAAAAGCAAACGCGGATCGGGATCACGGCTGCCCAGGTCCCCTCGCCTGAGACCTAGGCTTGCGGGGAGATGCGCGGGGTCCCTCACTGAGGTGAAAGTCCCTCACTGTGTAATCAGAAACCAGGCACCAAGACACGGGAGCGGGGTGCAAAAGGCGCCATTGCTGCCGCCACTGAACTGGGCTACAGCCCGCGTCCTGGACCTGATGGCTTTGGAACTGAGACCAGGGGCACGAAATTCAGGGCGTGGGCTCTCCATGACGGTGGGGCCAAGGCAGACACAGCACCCCAAAGCTGTTGAGGTTTTCCTTACCATTCCCACTCTGTTCCCTGCCACACGGGGTGAAAAACACAGCTCCCCAAGGGCTCTAGGTGAGATCTCTGGTGCCAACTAGCGACCAGAAAAAAAGTCACTAACACCTTTCTTCAGAAAAGACCACTTGACCGGCAGAAGGCGGAGCCCGTGGCCAGCTGGGAAGTTAGCCCACCCCAGGCCCCTTCAGACCAGCAGTCTGAGCCCACAGGGGGAGCGGGCACCCACAGCCAGAGCAGACCGGGCGAGCAGAAGAGTGTGCCTGAGACCAGACGTGCAGGGAGTGCGTCCCGCATCGACTTTTTCGAACAGGAACATTTCTTCAGTAAAGACTGCCTGCAGAAGGCTCCCTCAGGAGCCAGAGGTGAGCGGAGAAGCTCGCCCAAGCCAGGCCCCGTCTGGCCCGCAGTCCAAACCCAGAGGGGGAACAGGAACCCACCACCGGGGCAGACCAAGCACACAGGGGAGTGTGTCCCCACATCGGCATTTTAGAACAGGGACCCTACTTCAGTAAAGACTGCTTGAAACCGACAGATGGAACCTGGAGAAGCCAGAGGGGAGCGGAGAAGCTCACCCAAGATGCCGGCCAGTCCCAGCAACACAGTATCCCAATGCATATGACAAATTAGAAAACAGACAGTAGGGAGTAGAAGAACCACATGCAACCTAACAACCCCTCAGGAAAAAAACATACCACAAAAAGAAAACCACCTCCCAGATTGTAACGACAGTAACTTGGAAGAACTTCTGAGCTTTCCAGAAAGAGAATTTAAATTTGCCATGATTAAAAAAAAATGACAGAACTCATGAAGGAAATTGAGTCCCTAAAGAGGGAAAACAATGCTCAGAAGAATGAAATTGAGTCCTTAAAGAGGGAAGCGAAAGAAACGCAGGGGATCAAAGAATTAATGGAGGAACTAAAGAACTCTGGGAAAAGCAATGAAAGTAGAATAGATGAAATGGAAGAACGAATAAGTACTCTTGAAGACACAGAAATAAAAAGAACCAAAACAGAAAAGGAAAGAGAAGTACGAAGGAAAAGAACAAAGAAAGACTTTGGGAACTATCTAACTCCATGAGGAAAGGAAATATAAGAGTTATAAGAATGCCAGAAGGAGAGAAGAGAGATGTTAGGAACAGAGAAAATATTCCTGGAGATAATTGAAGAGAACTTCTCAAATGTGAAGAAGGAGATGAAAATTGATATACAAGAAGCAAGAAGAACACCAAACTTCCACGACGAAAGAAAAAATACAGCAAGACACATAATAGTAAAGCTCCCAAGAATCCAGGACAAGGAAAAAATAATGAAGCTGACAAGAGGGAAGAAACAGATAACATTCAAAGGAAAACCAATCAGGTTGACAGCAGACTTCTCTGAAGAAACACTACGGGCAAGAAGAGAGTGGAGGGACATAGTCAACAGACTCCAAGAAAACAGATGTCAACCAAGAATACTCTATCCCGCAAAACTCTCCTTCCTCTATGAAGAAAGAATATGGACCTTCCCAGACAAACAGAAACTCTGGAATTTCATTACGACTAAACTCCCACTCCAAAAAATACTACAAGGAGTCCTAAAGCCAGAACCTCAGAGGGACAAATAACAATGAAAGAAGGCAAGAAAAAAAAAGTTATTAAAAAAATAAATAAATAAAATCAAAGGAAAGACAAACACAATGGCAAATACAGATGCCAACATATCAATATTAACCCTAAATGTAAATGGACTAAACTCTTCAATAAAAAGACACAGAGTTGCAGCCTGGATTAAGAAACAAAATCCAACCTTTTGCTGTCTCCAGGAAACAATTTAGCTACAAAAGATAAAAATAGACTCAAAGTTAAAGGATGGAAAACAATCCTACAAGCAAATGGACCAAAAAAGAAAGCAGGAACACCTATACTTTTATCAGATAAAACAGACTTCAAACTCAAAAAAATAAAAAGAGACCCCAATGGTCACTACATTATGATCAAGAGGACAATACTTCAAGAAGAAATAACACTCATTAACATATACTCACCAAACGAAGGAGCACCAAAATATATCAGACAACTGTTGTCCTCTCTGAAAACAGACATCAGAGAAAACACATATGTAGTGGGAGACTTCAACAAACCACTATCAACAATGGATAGATCAACAAGACAAAAATAAGCAAAGAAACTAATGCTCTAAATAAGGACCTAGAGCACTTGGGATTAACAGACATCTATAGAACACTAACCCCAAAAAAAGCGGAGTACACATTTTTCTCAAGTGCACAAGGATCATTCTCCAGGATCGATCACTTACTGGGGCACAGGACAAACATCAACAGATACACCAAGACTGAAATCATACCAATCATCTTTTCTGACCATGAAGGCATCAAGCTAGAAATAAACCATAAAAAGAAGGCAAGGAACTTTCCTAACTTATGGAGATTAAAAACCACACTATTGGAAGACCTGTGGACTAATGAGGAGATCAAAGAAGAAATTAAAAAATTCTTTGAATTGAATGACAAGTAGGACACCAATATCCTAAATGTATGGGATGCAGCAAAAGCAGTAATAAGAGGAAAATATATAGCAATAGAAGCTCACATCAAGAAACAAGAAAGAACTCAAAGAAACAACCTAATCTCAAAGCTCAAAGATGTAGAAAAAGAAAAAAAAAACCCAAAAAAAAAGAAATAATAAAAACCAAAGCAGAAATAAATGAAATTGAAACTAAAAAACAATCCAAAAGATCAATGAAACCAAGAGCTGTTTCTTCGAAAAAATCAATAAAATAGACAAACCGCTAGCCAGGCTCACAGAGGAAAAAAGGGGAAAAGCACAAATAAACAGGACCATAAATGAAAGAGGAGAAATCACAACGGACACAGCAGAAATCAAAAGAATAATCAGTAACTACTATGAAGAGTTATATGGAAACAAGTTCAACAATCTAGAGGAGATGGACAAATTCCTACAACTCTACAATCACCCAAAGCTAAATAAAGAAGAAATAGAACACCTAAACAGACCAATTACAAGCAGCGAAATTAAAATGGTAATCAAAATCCTCCCCAAAAACAAAAGCCCAGGACCTGATGGATTTACAAATAAATTCTACCAAACATTCAGAGATGAATTAGTGCCTATCCTTCACAAACTCTTCCAAAAAATTGAGAAGGAAGAGACAATACCAAACACCTTCTATGAAGCCAACATTACACTAATACCAAAACAGAACAAGGACAACACAAAAAAGGAAAACTACAGGCCAATCTCCCTAATGAACACTGATGCAAAAATCCTCATTAAAATTTTAGCTATCAGAATCCAACAATGTATCCATAAGATAATTCACCACGACCAAGTAAGATTCATTCCAGGGACACAAGGATGGTTCAACATCTGAAAATCAATCAACGTTATCCAACACATCAACAAAAAGAAATATAAAAACCATATGATAATATCAGTAGATGCTGAGAAAGCTTTCGACAAAGTGCAACACCCATTCATGATAAAAGCCCTTGAAATTCTTGGGATACAAGGAACATACCTCAACATCATAAAGGCCATCTATGACAAGCCAACAGCCAGTATCATTCTCAATGGTGAAAAGCTGAAAGCAATTCCATTAAGATCTGGAACAAGACAAGGATTTCCACTCTCACCACTGCTTTTCAATATAATACTGGAAGTCCTAGCCAGAGCAATAAGACAAGAGAAAGACATCCAAGGAATCCAAATAGGAAAAGAAGAAGTCAAACTATCACTATTTGCAGATGATATGATAATATAGATAGATAACCCCAAAAACTCCACAGAAAAACTAATCAACTCATCAATCAGTTCAGCAAAGTGGCAGGATACAAATCAACACGCAAAAGTCAGTAGCATTCCTATACACAAACAATAAATCTGAAGAAAAAGAAATCAAAAAAACCATCTGTTTTATTATCGAAACAAAAAAAATTAAATATGTGGGAATAAATCTAACAAAAGTGGTAAAGGACCTATACAAAGAAAATTATAAAACACTGTTAAAAGAAATAGAAGAAGACACAAAGAAATGGAAATCCCTGCTCATGGATTGGAAGAATAAACATTATTAAAATGGCCATCCTACCAAAAGCAAAATACAGATTCAATGCTATTCCAATCAATATTTCAATGTCATTCTTCAAAGAAACAGAACAATTATTGATGAAATTCATATGGAATCACAAAAAAACCCAAATAGCCAAAGCTCTCCTGAAACAAAAAGAAGGAAATGGAGGCATCATACTCCCAGACTTCAAACGATACTACAAAGCCATAATCATCAAAACTGCATGGTATTGGAACAAGAACAGACATACAGACCAATGGAATCGAATAGAAAATCCAGAAATAAACCCACAGATTTATGATCAACTAATCTTTGACCAATGAGCAAAGACTATGCATTGGAGCAAAGAAAGTTTGTTCAGTAAATGGTGCTGGGAAAACTGGGTCGCTACATGCAAAAGAATGAAGCTTGACCACTACCTCACACCATACACAAAAATCAACTCAAAATGGATTAAAGAACTAGACATAAGACCTGAAACCATAAAATACATAGAAGGATATATAGGCGAAACACTACGTGATATTCACATCAAAGACATCTTTACAGACACTCTCCCAAAGCAGTGATAGTGAAGGCAAAGATAAACAGCTGGGACTACATCAAATTAAAGAGCTTCTGCACAGCAAAAGAGACAATAACAAAAACAAAGAGAAACCCCACCAGATGGGAGAACATTTTTGTACACAACACTAATGATAAAGGACTGATCACAAAAATCTGCAAAGAGCTGATGAGACTCAACAACAACAAAGAAAATAATCCTGTCCAAAAATGGGCAGAAGAGCTAAAAAGAAACTTCTCTGAAGAGGAAATGCAAATGGCCAACAGGCATATGAAAACATGTTCAATATCACTTGTAATTAGGGAAATGCAAATCAAAACTACCATGAGATACCATCTTACACCAGTGAGAATGGCACATATTAAAAAAACTAGCAACAACAAATGTTGGCGAGGGTGTGGAGAAAAAGGAACTCTTCTGTGCTGTTGGTGTGAGTGCAAACTGGTCCAACCACTATGGAGAGCTGTGTGGAGATTTCTGGACCTACTAAACATAGAGCTTCCATATGATCTAGCAATTCCACTCCTAGGTATTTACCCAATGGACACAGAAACATCAATTCCAAAGAACACCTGCACCCCTATGTTTATAGCAGCTCTATTTACAATAGCTAAGCTTTGGAAGCAGCCCAAATGCCTAAAAATAGATGACTGGATCAAGAATATGTGGTACATATATACCATGGATATTAATCAGCATTCAAAAAAGATAAACACATGCAATTTGCAGCAACATGGATGGCGCTGGGAGGGATCATGCTCAGCGAAATAAGCCAGAAAGAAAAAAGAAAAATACTGGATGGTCTCACTCATAGCAGGAATCTAGAAAACTTAAATAAGGAACCAGGAAAATGAATAACTGTAAGAAAGTGAAAATCATAATCAACAAAAAACTATGAACCAGAGACACTTTTTGGGTGGTGGGGGGCGGGAGTGGAGGGATTGGTGTCAGAATGGGGGGGGTTGCAATTGTATGGGGAATATAAAAATAAAATTTATTATTTAAAAAAAAGTCTAAGAAGACTACCAGGATAATGGTGGCGATAATCCCACATGCCCTTCACAGTCCTGGGTGGGAAAAACACATTAGTGCTGGGAAAACTGTACCACTTTTCTATCATCACAAACTCTTTTCCATGCCTAAACCAGCTTCCCAGGTCCCTATCTCAATATCATGGTATTTGGAGGTTGGCAACAGTTTTCCTTCTGGCCTCAGGAGAATAGTGGCTTGGGGTGGGTGGAGGAGGAATGTTGTTCTATTGTTGCATAAGTTGTAGCCAGAAAAATGCTGGGGCTGAACCCTCTGTCAGGTTGCAGGCAGGAAGCACAGTATGATTTCACTATCATTGCTGAGGTCCCTTTTGCCAGTCTTGGAGCACCAGAGCCTATGCCTTCCCCAAGTCTGTCTGTCTGCCAGGAATGGCCACTGCAGTTCTAAGACCCCCCTCATCCCTCCCTGTTTGGAAACTTAGTAACAGATCACCCTCCTTAGGAAGACAAGAGAGTATATCAATCCACCCATGCTGCCAATGAACTGTAGGGGAGATGTGTGTCTCAACATTGCTTTTTTAGTTGTGCTTGAGGTGAGTTTGCTGGTTGAGGATCTTCCGCCATGTCTTGGCTTTACCTCTCCATATTTTTCTTTTATATATTCTCTGTGAGATGCTCATTTCTTCTGCAAGATATGTCCACATATGTGCTCTTACAGTTTTGATGCCAGAAACTTAAGTCTGATTGGGGTAATATCAAAGCCCCAGCTGGACTGGGTTACTCTGGAAGCTCAGGAGAGTTTCGGTGACTTTTAAATTCCAGTTTGTATTGTTGCACATCAGTGTCCATTGATTCATGGCCCTTGCTCCAGATCCACGGCTGCAGTGTAGCCTTTCAAACTGCTCTCTGATATCTGCTATTTTTTTCAACTTTTCAACATTAAAAGGATGAGTGTGATTACTGGACAATCATGACTAATCTTCCTTTTATGAGGTAAACTAAGTTTCCACTTCCAGGTTTATTAGAACTGTAGCCTGGTTCACATGACTCAAGGTAGATTCCAAAATGGAATTGATGGGTCAAATGACACATGCATTTTTAGTGATTTGAGGATTTTCAACACAGTTGAACATAGTCTCTGGATCAGTGGGCATTCTACTAACAGTGTAGGAGGTTACTTTTTCACCACACCCTCACCAACACTTGTTGATTTTTGGTGTTTTCATTATGTTCATTCTCACAGGTGTGAGATGATATCTCATTGTGTTTTGTTCTGCATTTCTCTGATAGTAACTAATGATGAACATGTTGCCGTATGTGCATTGACCATCTGCATGTATTCTTTGGAGGAATGTCTCCATAGCTCCACTGTTTATTTTATAATTGGGTTACATGTGTAATATATATACTCTGTAGATCTCTGATATCAGTCTCTTGTCAAATGTATTTTTCTCCCATTCATTAGGTTGTCTCCTAATTTTGGTTACTGTCTTTTGCACTATATAGAAGGCTTTTACTTTGATAGAGTCCCAGTTTTTTATATTCTCCTCTGTTTTCCTTCTTACTTGACATGAGCCTCCTCAAACATATTTCTCATTTTATGTCACAGAGAGTTTTTCCTATGTTTTCTTCTATATATTTTATATTTCCAGATCTTCAAATTCTTTCATCCATTATGAGTTGATTTTCATGTATTGTGTGAAACAATTACCAGTTTTATTCTTTTACATATGACAGTCTATTTTCTCATTACCATATATTAAAGAGATTTTCTTTATTCCAGTGTACATATGTTATTCCTTTATTGTAGATGAGATGTCCATGAATGTATGGCTTTATTTCTGGTCTCTCAGTTCTGTGCCAGCAATCTATGTGTCTTTTGGTCCAGCATGATGCTGTTTATTTTGTCTTCATGGTTTTGTTTGAAGTCCAGTAGTGTGATATTTATAATGTTTCCCATTTTTAGTCAGGAGAGCTTTGGCTCTCCTGTCTGTTGTGTTTCCATATGAATTTCAGTAATAAAAATGATGTATATTTTTGAAGAATGCCATTGAGATTTCAATTGAAATTGCACTGAATCTGTACATTTCATTGGCTAGGATAGACAGTTTTACAGTATTAATTCTTCCTTTCAGTGACAGGAATCAAATCTGTTACTTTGCATTTTCTCCTATTTCTTTAAACAATGTTTTATTGTTTCTTCCAGATTTGCCTGGCCCCTTGTGCCCATTTCCTAGGGCTCCCTATCAGAGGTGATTTCAATTTTGGGTAGATTTAGGGCCACAGTGGCCCTGCTTTGGACCAAGTGGAAACATTGCTTATACATATGTGTGTTTGAATACATTTGTCTTCCAATCAGGTAAACACACACATACATGTATCCACAGAGGTGCTTTTCTAATTTCATTTTCATGTTGAAGGTAATCTGAGAGAAGGATGAAGATGATAGAAATGAAAACAGTGAATGTTTTGATTCATATGTAATAAAATAATGTAGCTTTATAGAGACCAAGATCTAAAGTGGAATGAGTGACTGTATTTTTTATAATGGATTCCTTTTCTTATCTTATTGCCTCAAAAACATTATAGTAAATGATTACATTCATGCATTTTGTCCACTGTACCAAGTAATGGATGAGATAATTGCCTATTTCATTTACAATTTTTGCTCCAATATTTGTACATTTTCAATATAAAATATCCATACCTAAAAATTCAAGAGACTAAAATAAATGTGTACTTTATTTCATTTTTGAACTTTATATTAAAGAAATAGATTATAGATTGTGACTGATTTTCCAATCATTTTCAAAGTATAATTTGGGGAGTACCACTTCACACCCACACACTTGCCTGTAATTCACACACTCTTCAACAAAGCTCCAATAGAATGATCTATAACCTTCCCTCACCTATCACCTCCTCATTCTTTCCATGCCTCCTGATGACCACTTTCCTTATAACAGAGTCTGAGAAGCCTCCAAGGGTAATGGTGGTGATGGTTGGGGAAGGACTGTGGCAAGTGGGAATCCACATGACCTTCACAGTCTTGGGTGGTAGAACACATTAGTGGTGGGAAACCAGTACCACTTTTCTTTTCCATCATTTCAAACTCTTCTCCATGCCTAGACCTGCTTCCCAGGTCCCCATCTCAAGTTCGTGGGACTTGGAGCTTGGACAACTGTTTCCTTCTTGCCTCAGGAGAATAGTGTGTGTGTGGGGGGTGGCAAATGGTGTCCTATTGTTGCTTGCTATGTAACCAGGGCATTGTTGGGGCTGAGTCTTCTGTCTAGATGCAAGCTGGAAGCATTGCATCATTTCATTGTCACTACTGAGGCCCCTTTGCCAGTTTTGGAATACCAGAGCCTATACCTTCCCCAAAACTGTCTTCCAGGAATGGTCACTGCAGTTCTAAGGCCCTCCTCAACTCTCCCTTCTTGCAAACATAGTAACAGAGACACAACTTAAGGGTGATGAGGGATTGGATCAATCCAACCATGCTGCCAATGAGCTGTGGAGGAGATGTGGGCCTCAGGATTGCTTTTAAAGCTGTACTTGAAGGGGGATTTGCAGGTAGAGGATATTCCACCATGTCCTGGCTTCACCTCCCCAAATTTTCTTGAATATATTGTATGTGAGATTCTCATTTATTCTGCAAGATATGTCCACACTAAAACAAATGAGTATGTGCTCTTACAGTTGTTGATGACAGAAACTTGAGTCTCATTGGGTTAATATCAGGGTACCTGCAGGACTGGCTTACTTCTGAACACTTAGGAGAGAATCTTTGACTTTTCAATTCCATTTTATATTGTTGCCCATATGTCCATTGATATATGACCCTTCCTCCAGATCCATGGCGGCAGTGTAGCTTTTCAAATCACTCTGATACCACCTGTTTTTTTCCTCCCTCTTCAACATTAAAATGACCATTGTGATTACCGAATAATCATGATTAATCTTCCCTTTTATGAGGTAAAATATGTTTACATATAGCTTTATTAGAACTGTAGCTGGGATTCATGGCTCAAGAAAAATTTGAATCATGGTTCTGAGCTATCTGAATTGGGTTGGACTAATATTCACATAGAAAAGGCATTCTAGATCTCTCTCAGAACAGCTATTCAAATCAGAATTAGAAACCCATGTCCTTCTTATTGGAGGTTGACTATGGAAGTAAGGTTAGGTCACCTGAGTACCAGGTGTTTGTTTCAGTAGGTTGCAAATCAGATGAAATGTTAATTAAGCAATGATTGAGTCTCAATCCTACATTGTAAGAGTAGAAAGTTTAGGATGTCAGCATCATAAGACCAGAAACATGATGTGGGGGAAGAAGTGATTATCGTAATTAAACTAGCTATAGAAATGAAAAATCCTTAGGATCAAGTCTATAGCAAGCATCTGGACTGTTCTAGAAAGCATCTCAAGGTATAAACATGAAATGGGGAAATGGAGACAGAGGGCCATCGTGGGGAATCATTGGTCCTTACAAATCATTATAGACATACCCTAGAGGTAATTAGTTTAACATTACATAACCATTCCACAAAGGAATGAACCTCTCCCCAAAAGAACACTGTATCAGTACAATTTCTGCACTGGCAAGATGCACTTCTCCTGCCCACCATGACTATTCAGGTACCTCTCTTTTCCTTTCTCCTTTTCCTAATGAAACTGTCTTTTTAAAATGTAACCATTGCTTGTGTCTTTGCCAAGGTCTTTGTCTCTGGAAAAATTCATTGTGTGTCACTGAAAGGGGAACTCTGATGAAACTTTTCCAGAAGTAAGCCATTGACCCCACTCATGGAACCCCACACATCATCAAATGACATTGAGAAGAAGAGGTAATTGATCAATGACTGCTTGATTTTCAATCCTTCATGGTCCATGGAAGGCCAACTTTTTTTCAGCTGGTTTCCAGAGTTAGCTGTGCATGCCTTGTGTTTAATGCTGAACAGCTTCATAGCTATGCTTTAGTTACCCTGTCTCCAGTAACTCCAATGTTTCATGTTTGTTGGTACTTCTTCCTCTAGATGAAATCTTTCATCCAGAAGACATTACTGATCAGCTACAGAGAGTCCACATTGCTTGGATGGTTCTCCACCAGGATACCATG
This sequence comes from Talpa europaea, assembly GCF_964194135.1. Taxonomy (NCBI): domain Eukaryota; kingdom Metazoa; phylum Chordata; class Mammalia; order Eulipotyphla; family Talpidae; genus Talpa; species Talpa europaea. The sequence goes on along the minus strand of NC_140079.1, from coordinate 44,726,528 downwards.
TATTAATATTCTTATCTTCTTGTTTTAAGATTAGCAAACTAATTCCATCTGCTTATTCCTAAATTAGTATAAAAATAACATTCAAAGTTTCTGGGGGCTGGAATATGCACATTTTTGGGGGCTGTTATTTTTCCTGCAACAGATTTTTTTTTTCAAAAAGCTATTATTTCCCTCAAGGAGCTTTATCTATAACAAAGAATTTTGTCACAAACTGGTGTGAGTGAATACACTATTCCTTCAAAATACATCAAAAAGGGAACGGAACAGTAGACCTGAAAATACTAACCCGACTCTGACAAAGGTTCATGGTCTTAGTACTCAAAGAGTGGTCCTCAGAACAAAGACCTTTAACACTCACATCACCAAGGAGCTTCTTAAAAATGTTAGAATGCTAGAAATTTTAGAATTGCTGGCTTTTCAGAATCAGGTAAAGCAGATACTGTATTTGTAGTATAATGGGGTGAAAGGGGATCCCAAAACAAAAATACTCCAGTAAGTTCATGGAGGTTCAACAAAAAGGCAATGAAGATCTTTCAGAATTATTAGAAAAAAATAATGCAAACATATCATACATACTCAGATATAGATCCTAAAGCTCCAGAGAATTCTAGAATGGGTAATGTGGTATTCATGTCACAATGTACTCCTTATAAAAGGAGAAAGCTGAGTAAAATTGATGATGCTGTGAAAATGGCTACTTCCCAGTTAGTGTAAAACAGTGGCAGTAGGTAGGGCAGGAGGAAGATAGGATGCCAGAGTAGGTGGGAATCCCCTATGTACCTGCCCAGACTCTAAAACAAGAGAGCAGCTGAAAAGCCCCAAAAGGCAAAAGGCCAAAAACCAAAGCCAAGGGCTATAGCAAAACAACAACCACCCAATAGGAGCCTATGGGCTAAAGATGAACAAAGAATAGTGCCCAATAAGAGGACAGGTGACTCCATGGGTTCTCACCCATGGGCATATTGCTAGAGATCTCAGGCTCTAGAAACAACTAAAGGGGAAACAAAGAGCTTACTGTAACCTCAGGCAGCTGATTTCTCACACAGATAGTGTCAGTGATGGTCACAAGCAGTCACTAGGAGTGCTGGACAGCACTGGCCAGTAGTGAAGATCACCAAAGGTCGGCCTGGCTTGTCAGACTCATCAAGGTTTAGTAGCTCTTTGTGAGTTGTTGGGCTATACCAACAACAAACAGCTCTTTGAGACACCAGGCCCCAGGCCTTTGGTGCTCCTTTCAGGCAACACCAGACACAGGATGGGAGGCCCACGCCCTTACAGAGGTCTTCGGCTACTTTTCCTTCCTCAGAGATTTGCTGCTGCCTGATTTTTCCTTCTTTCTCCTTTTAGCATCTGGTCTTTATTCTTCTTTCTTTTAGGCTAGAATCACCTGACCCTCAGCTCCCTCTGACCCTGGTATATATCCTCTCTCAGGGTGCACCATCCACAGTATGACTGGACCAATTTTCTATCTTGTGGCTGATTGGACCATTTAGCACCAATCAGCTCATAGCTCAAACCTGATTGGTCTATTCCACAACCTGGAAGTATGCAGTTTCATAAAAGCACTCTGGGAAGCAACTGCCACAAGTGACAAAAGGGCAGTTGCTGGGCTCTGAGGAGCGACTGTCACAATGAAATAGAAAATATAGACTGACCTGCTGCAGTCATGACTGAACTTGTAAAGTAAGTTTCAGGGAATGACTGATACCATTGGGAAGGCCACATGCTTGACACATGCTTTCCCATCTGATTGTACCCCTTGTTTTAGGTCAATAAATACCCTATAACTTAATAGCTCATGGGTCAGACTTGGGAGAAGGATCTCCTCTTAGCCCGCCACTGTAAATAAAGAACTTTCATCCTCCTCTCTGCGTGTTGTTTGGCTTCCTGACAGAGATGCTGCCACAACATTTTGGCTCTCTGACCAGGAAGCCGGCTGTGTTGGCCCACTGTGCCACTGGCCTGGAGTTGGGGCTGTGCCAACCACTCTCCCTGAAGAGAACGAGGTAGGCGCATCCGGTCTTGGTTCGGCAAGTCTTCCTTCCTAGGGTGGGGATCAGCCGACCACCACAGCAGCACCCTGACCGCACTCTGGGGAGAGGTAGATGGAAGTGCCAAAGGCTTCAGGACCCAGTAAGACCCCTGGGATCCCAGCCCAAAGTAGGCCTATCCCAATGGACAGAAGGGGAGCTGATCGCCTCCCAGTGCCCAGTTTTGGGGACCAGTTAGAAGCTCTTGTTGGAGTGAATTTAATAACCTCTGAATGACTGACTGGCTTTGATTGGTGTGTGTGTGTGTGTGTGTGTGTGTGTGTGAAAAATCTCCATGGCTGTGGTTAAGGAGACTGAGTGGGCTTGAAACTGCAGTTTTGTGGCAAACGTCATATGGTGTAATCGTGACTGGCCCACTCGTGGGACAGCCTGCCCGGGTATTATGCATGTAATCATCAGCCAATACATGTCTGTAAGTTCTCACAAGAGACGTAGCCAGACAAGCACTTTTGTGTGGCCCCCCCCTTCATTTGTTGCGATACTGAACATAATGCGATGGAATCAGAGCAAACCTACAGTCCTTGACTGCATGGTCAAAAATACTAAAAATGGATTTCATGAGTATTATGAAAGCCTCCGAGTCCTGTGCCAAGTAGAATGGCCTATTTTACAGGTAGACTGGCCTCCACAAGGTACTCTTGACATCCCAACAGTTCAGGCAGTGTGGAAAGCTGTTACAGGTTCCCCAGGCCACCCTGATCAGTTTCCTTATATTGACCCTTGGTTGACAATTGCCCAAACCTGAACCATCTAGCTTTGTACTTATAGGATAGGCCAGACTAAGAGTCAGGTCCTTGATGTATGTGGCCATCACAGTGATAAGACACCAAAGCCACCCATCTTTAAGGGTGATCCTCAGGAGGATGATTTGCCATCTCCTTACATCCCTGCTAGACCCCCTGGTCCATCAGCCCCACTACCAGCAGTGACCAACTCTCTTCCAGCCTCTGATCCTCCTCTTTCTCCAGCACCTGATCCTATAGAACCTCCTAGGCCTGAAACTCCAATATCCCAGAGACTCTGATTGTCTCAGGCCCAGGCCTCACCCTTACAGCTTCCTTTACGAGATACCCAAGGTCCCCCCTGCCATTGGGGAGGATGGCTCTATCCATGAGGGCACTCCAGTATTCTATTCCCAACTTTTCACCACAACTATCCTCCTTAATTGGAATCATCACACTCCAGCCTGCTTAGAAAAACTCCAAGCTCTCATAGACCTCTTTGAGTCCCTCTGTCAGAAACATCACCCCACTGGGGATGACTGTCTTCAACTCCTCCTCACCCTCTTTAACACTGAGGATCTCCAGAATATACTCACAGAATCTAGACAATAGCTCCAAGACCAAGCCCCAGCTGGTACCCTTGACCCTGTTCTGTGGGCTGTCCACGCCCCTGATATCTCCCTCCCCCAGAGTGGGACTTCTGTGCTAAAGATGGAAGAGCTGCACTCAAACGTTATCTACAGGCTCTTTTGATGGATTTAAGGCAGGGGTGAGAAAGCCCACTAACATGTCTTCAGTTGCCTCTTTTATTCAAAAAACTTGATGAGCTCCCAGTCATTTTTATGAGTGTGTGTGTGAGACCTTTCACATCTATACCCCTTTTGACCTAAAGTCAACAGAAATCAGGGAATGGTCAAAATGGCCTTTTTGGCTCAAGCCACACCTGACATCTGCTGCAAACTCCAAAAGCTTGAGGGATTTGTCGTTATGAATGCCACTCAGTTGCTGTAAGTACTAATAATGTGTTTGTTAACCAAGACCACAACGCATACCATGAGGCAGATCAGTGCATAAACACAGGGTCTTCCTTTTGGCTGCAACTCTGGGCAAGCCTGCCCCAACTCACAAAGTGTGTAGACAACATTGGGGTGGATCAAGTTTTCCTCTTAAAATTGAGTGGGAGGACCCTCAGACAGGCTGAAAGACTCAGTTAGCCTGTACAAGACTGCCTCAGGGGTTTAAAAATTCTCCAACGTTGTTCAGAGAAATCCTAACTGCAGATCTCGCTGCTTCCCTAAGTGAAGAGCTTCAATGTATGCACTACAATATGTTGGTGATCTCCTCTTAGCTGTGAGACCCAAGCAGCCATCTGGAATGGTACACTTAGGCTCCTGAAACTCCTAGAATAGACAGGCAACAAGGTCTCCTGGAAAATGGCTCCGATATGCAAGAAAAAGTCAAATATTTGGGATTCCATATTACAAAAGGCAGCCATGTTCTGGGGCTAGAAAGAAAATAGGCTATCTGTTCAATCCCAAGACCTGACACAAAACACAAAGTATAGGAGTTCCTTGTGGCAGTGGGATATTGTCAAATCTGGATTGCAGGGTTTTCAGAAGTAGCCAGGCCACTCTATGAAGTTTTAACTGGACCCAAAAATCAGACCTTAGTCTGGGAGGAGCTGCAGGACCAAGTCTTCCACTGCCTCAAGAAGGCACTCGCAATATCACCAGCCCTTGGGCTGCCAGATATAACTAAAGACTTTCATCTATTTGTGTGTGAAAAACACTGATTGGCCTTAGGCGTTCTGACCCAAACTGCTGGCCAATAGCACAGGCTTACTGCATACTTTCCCAAACAGCTGGGCCCTGAATCTTCCAGGCAGCTGCCATGCCTCCATATCCTAGCAGCCACCACCATCCTCACCAGGAGGCAGACAAACTGACCTTAGTTCAGAATCTGCATTTCAAAGCACCACATTCCCTCATCACCTTGCCAAACAATAAAGGACATAAGAGATGTTCCAATGCCAGAATGGCTCATACTAAGAGTTGCTATGTGAAAACCCTAGAATATTTCAAATTAGTACAAGGATTAAATCTAACCACCTTCTTACCCTCTGAAGAGGGCCACATGATCATGACTGTGAAAACCTCATAGATGAAATTTATTCCAGTCACCCAGATCTCTTGAATCAGCCTCTAACCTGCCAAGATCTTGAAATTTTTACAGATGGAAGTAGTTTTGTGAAGATGGGACAGCATTATGCAGCGTACACAGTCACCATCACCAACTGGCTAATAGAATCAGGTCTATCCCCAGAACCTGGTCAGCTCAATGGCAGAACTCTGGGCCCTTCACCATGCCCTTCACCTGGCGAAGGATTTAACAGTCACCATCTACACTGACTCTCGGTATGTATTTGCCACCATCCATATTCATGGAGCCATTTACAAGAAAAGGGGTCTTTTGGATACAGGGGGGGAAGAGTCCAAAATTCTTCAATTGTTAGAGGCAGTCTGGAGTCCAGCCAAAATGGCAGCTCTGCATTTCCAGGGACCTCGAAAAGGAACTGACAAAGTCACCAAAGGAAACCAGCTCACTGACCTGGAAGCTAGGCAATCAACAGACGAGCAAGACCAGCACTCCCTAGGAGAAATTCTCCCAGTCACAACCCCTTCTTCTCCACAGGAACAGTACTGCCCTGAAGAGACTGCTTCAAATGAAAACCAAGGGGGAAGCAAGACAGACAAGGGTGTTGGTGACTCCTGTTGGGACCAGCTGACCTAAAGGGACCTGGAGTTTTTGTAATACACCTGTTTACTCTGCATACAGAGTTCCAGGACATTAGAAGTTCTGCAAACAGAACTTCTTACAAAATTGACTCCTGTTCTCTGAGGATATGCTGGCTTCTGCGCATGTTTCCCACTTATCAGGGAAACTTGTTTTCAGCAGAACCTTATTTGTCTGTATAAGCAAAACACAAATGTGTGCTATTTTGTGGTTCCTTTGTTCATATCTGTAATAAAAGCTTGGTCTGGGAGAGTGAAAGGCAGAGCTCTCCTCGATGGCACTGTCCCCAGCCTTCCCCCACTGCAAATTCATTTAGACTCTGAGTCTTTGTTAATAAAGAGAACTTCATTGACTGTCTTGTCTGCAGCAGCCTACCATAGATGGGTTTCTGTTCCTTTCAGGGCAGCATATTACTTAGTACACCAGTATCATGAGGTGACTCACCTGAGCAAAACAGCCCATGACCTCTATATTTCTTGTTTAACGTCCCTCTGTGCCAGAGTTACATCCAGTGCCAGACTTGAGCACAACATAATTCTGCCCAGCTGCCTAGGCCCCTGCCAGGAATACAGTGCAAGGACTGCTGCCCTCTTTAAGACTTAGAAGTGGAATTCACAGAAATCAAGTCTTGTAGGGGCTACAAATCTTTACAGGTCTTGATTTGCATTTACTCCAGCTGTGTGGAGGCATTTCCCACCAGAACAGAGAAAGCCCAAGAAGTCACCATAGCCCTCATCAGAGAAATCATTCCCCGACATGGGATTCCTCTATTGGAAGCAACAATGGCCCAGCCTTCACTGTTAATATCATTGCTGAGCTGGCTTGTTTACTCCACATCAAACGGGACCTGCACAATGCTTATTGGCCTCAAAGTTCAGGGAAAGTGGAGCATGCCTACCAGACCATTAAAACAACTCTGGGAAAGTTTTGCCAGGAGACAGGTTTGCCCTGGGTGGATCTTCCCCCTTTTGTGCTCCTCAGAATCAGGTGCACACCTAGTGCTAGTTGATACACTCCCTTTGAGATTATTTTTGGGTAACCCCCCTTGCCCCGATCATTTCTACAGTGGGGGGGGGGCACTTAGACAAACTGGTGAGCTGGCCTTAAATCAACAGTTACAGAAATTACTAAAACCCTATACAAGATCAATAAGACAGTCCTCCAGAAGGCCCCCAAGCCTCTGGGACACCCAGCCCATCCTCATATACCTGGGAATTCATTCTGGGTAAAGGACTGGAAAAAGGAGCCTCTTAGGCCTGTCTGGGTGGGATCTTACACTGTCATTCTTACTACTCCAACTGCCATCAAAGTTGCAGATATAGTTCCATGGATACATTATTTCCTAGTTAAACCAGCCTTCCCATACACTCCAGAGAAGTGAACAGCCTGCCCAGAACCTCAAGACAAGATCAAGCTGACCCTACAAGGAGCCCAGTACCAGATGACTGGACCCTCCTGCAGCCCTGCTCCAACCACAGCCCAGAATTTGGTTGGTCAATGCACAGCAGAAGCCTGAGGAGTGCCAGTGTTCACAAATTATTTGACCCCCAGCATTGGTTATGTCTTCTGTTTCTATTTGGAATAGTGGTTGTTGTTGTACTTGCTTGCTGCCTCCCCTGCTCCTGAATAATCTGAGGTATCATGTTTCAAACCTTTTCCATCACCCTGTTTTGCCTTCCGGTTGCCCCTGTCAGGACTTCCTGGTATTTCTCTGACTCCAGGGCTGGCTGTTATGGGGGACCCTAGAGCTTATGTGGACCAGATGGGACCTAACCGTAAAAACTGTGGACTAGTCCTTTGATGCATCCAGAGCAGCCTCAGGGCACTCACAACTCTTCCTCCGGTTTAAAAATATGACCCTCGAGTGGGAGGGTTATTACACCACCCACCACAAGTATTTATGGCTCACCCTCCAGAAAAAGGGTCTGACAGGGAGTTTAGCACTCTGGGGGTGCTTCTCCTGTCCACAGTGCATTGGACTAATGCTGCTGATGGGCGACCCCCTCCCCTCAGGCTATGCCAGTGAAGTCGAGGTGTGACTTACAAAGGCAGGAGCTGGGAGTGATCGCCAGGCCAACACCTGTAATCCTATAACCATCATTGTCCTCAATCCTGCTCATAAATCTTGGGTCATATTTTGGATTTTTGGCCGGGGACTAGAAGGAGCCGCTACTGATGCCAAGGCAGAAATCACATGCAATGTATAGCACTCAACACACCTGACAGGCCAGGGGCAACAGCAGTGCTGGACCCCAGGAGCAGACCCACAAATAGAGGGAATTAACTAACCAGCCCACATGTGCATCATTTTTATTTCAAGTGCCACTCACCGGGCTATTTATGCCTCAGATCCTGCTTTGGCTGGCTCTGTCTCTGTCCTGGTTTCACTAAGCACACCACTGTTGGTATCAATGGCACTGGGAAAAAATGGTTGGACCCAACACATCCTCTTGGACCTTGCCCTGAAATCTGGGAAAATGCTTCCTGCATCTTAGGTATTGGGAAAACCCCAATGTGTCACTTGCCTGGCTCCACGATTCTGTAATCCCTACTTCTCCCTGGTATGCCTCCAAGAAGACTTATTATGCCTGCTCAGATGTTTCTTTACAAATGTTTGCAGCCCACAGATGTTAGCTTGTTGCCTTTCTTTTTTTTTTTTCTTTTTTATTTTATTTATTTATTTTTTTTCCAGTACCTTTTTTTTTTTTATAAATTTTATTGTTATATTCCCCATACAATTGCAGCCCCCCCCTTCTGACCCCAATCCCTCCCCTCCCGCCCCCGCCCCCCTAAAAGTGTCTCTGGTTCATAGTTTTTTGTTGATTTTGATTTTCACTTTCTTATAGTTATTCATTTTCCTGGCCCCTTATTTAAGTTTTCTAGATTCCTGCTATGAGTGAGACCATCCGGTATTTTTCTTTTTCTTTTTGGCTTATTTCGCTGAGCATGATCCCTTCCAGCGCCATCCATGTTGCTGCAAATTGCATGTGTTTATCTTTTTTGAATGCTGAGTAATATTCCATGGTATATATGTACCACATCTTCTTGATCCAGTCATCTATTTTTGGGCATTTGGGTTGTTTCCAAAGCTTAGCTATTGTAAACAGTGCTGCTATAAACATAGGGGTGCAGGAGTTCTTTGGACTTGATGTTTCTGTGTCCTTTGGGTAAATACCTAGGAGTGGAATTGCTGGATCATATGGAAGCTCTATGTTTAGTAGGTCCAGAAATCTCCACACAGCTCTCCACAGTGGTTGGACCAGTTTGCACTCCCACCAAGAGTGCAGAAGAGTTCCTTTTTCTCCACACCCTCGCCAGCATTTGTTGTTGCTAGTTTTTTTAATATGTGCCATTCTCACTGGTGTAAGATGGTATCTCATGGTAGTTTTGATTTGCATTTCCCTGATGACAAGTGATGTTGAACATTTTTTCATATGCCTGTTGGCCATTTGCATTTCCTCTTCAGAGAAGTTTCTTTTTAGCTCTTCTGCCCATTTTTTGACTGGATTATTTTCTTTGTTGTAGTTGAGTCTCATCAGCTCTTTACAGATTTTTGTGATCAGTCCTTTATCATTAGTGTTGGGTGCAAAAATGTTCTCCCAGTTGGTGGGGTTTCTCTTTGTTTTTGTTATTGTCTCTTTTGCTGTGCAGAAGCTCTTTAATTTGATGTAGTCCCAGCTGTTTATCTTTGCCTTCACTATCACTGCTTTGGGTGATGTGTCTGTAAAGATGTCTTTGATGTGCAAATCACGTAGCGTTTTGCCTATATTTCCTTCTATGTATTTTATGGTTTCAGTTCTTATGTCTAGTTCTTTAATCCATTTTGAGTTGATTTTTGTGTATGGTGTGAGGTAGTGGTCAAGCTTCATTCTTTTGCGTGTAGCGACCCAGTTTTCCCAGCACCATTTATTGAACAAACTTTCTTTGCTCCAATGCATAGTCTTTGCTCCTTTGTCAAAGATTAGTTGACCATAAATCTGTGGGTTTATTTCTGGATTTTCTATTCGATTCCATTGGTCTGTATGTCTGTTCTTGTTCCAATACCATGCAGTTTTGATGATTATGGCTTTGTAGTATCGTTTGAAGTCTGGGAGTGTAATGCCTCCATTCCCTTCTTTTTTTTTCAGGAGAGCTTTGGCTATTCGGGGTTTTTTGTGATTCCATATGAATTTCATCAATAATTGTTCTATTTCTTTGAAGAATGACATTGAAATTTTGATTGGAATAGCATTGAATCTGTATATTGCTTTTGGAAGGATGGCCATTTTAATAATGTTTATTCTTCCAATCCACGAGCAGGGGATGTCTCTCCATTTCTTTGTGTCTTCTTCTATTTCTTTTAACAGTGTTTTATAGTTTTATTTGTATAGGTCCTTTACCTCTTTTGTTAGATTTATTCCCAAATATTTGACTTTTTTTTGTTTCAATAACAAAAGGGATGGTTTTTTTGATTTCTTCTTCTTCAGATTTATTGTTTGTGTATAGGAAGGCTACTGACTTTTGCGTGTTGATTTTGTATCCTGCCACTTTACTGAACTGATTGATGAGTTGAATTAGCTTTTCTGTGGAGTTTTTGGGGTTCTCTATGTATAATATCATATCGTCTGCAAATAGTGATAGTTTGACTTCTTCTTTTCCTATTTGGATTCCTTGGATGTTTTTCTCTTGTCTTATTGCTCTGGCTAGGACTTCCAGTATTATATTGAAAAGCAGTGGTGAGAGTGGACATCCTTGTCTTGTTCCAGATCTTAATGGAATTGCTTTCAGCTTTTCACCATTGAGAATGATACTGGCTGTTGGCTTGTCATAGATGGCCTTTATGATGTTGAGGTATGTTCCTTGTATCCCAAGAATTTCAAGGGCTTTTATCATGAATGGGTGTTGCACTTTGTCGAAAGCTTTCTCAGCATCTATTGATATTATCATATGGTTTTTATATTTCTTTTGTTGATGTGTTGGATAACGTTGATTGATTTTCGGATGTTAAACCATCCTTGTGTCCCTGGAATGAATCCTACTTGGTCGTGGTGAATTATCTTATGGATACATTGTTGGATTCTGATGGCTAAAATTTTATTGAGGATTTTTGCATCATTGTTCATTAGGGAGATTGGCCTGTAGTTTTCCTTTTTTGTGTTGTCCTCGTTCGGTTTTGGTATTAGTGTAATGTTGGCTTCATGGAACGTGTTTGGTATTGTCCCTTCCTTCTCAATTTTTTGAAAGAGTTTGTGAAGGATAGGCACTAATTCGTCTCTGAATGTTTGGTAGAATTCATTTGTAAGTCCATCAGGTCCTGGGCTTTTGTTTTTGGGGAGGTTTTTGATTACCATTTCAATTTCGCTAATTGTAATTGGTCTGTTTAGGTGTTCTATTTCTTCTTTATCTAGCTTTGGGTGATTGTAGAGTTGTAGGAATTTGTCCATCTCCTCTAGATTATTAAACTTGTTTCCATATAACTGTTCATAGTAGTTACTGATTATTCTTTTGATTTCTGCTGTGTCCGTTGTGATTTCTCCTCTTTCATTGATGATCCTGTTTATTTGTGCTTTCTCCCTTTTTTCCTTTGTGAGCCTGGCTAGGGGTTTGTCTATTTTATTGATTTTTTTCAAAGAACCAGCTCTTGGTTTCATTGATCTTTTGGATTGTTTTTTTAATTTCAATTTCATTTATTTCTGCTTTGGTTTTTATTATTTCTTTTCTTCTACTGGTTTTGGGGTTTTTTTGTTGTTCTTTTTCTAGATCTTTGAGCTTCGAGATTAGGTTGTTTCTTTGAGTTCTTTCTTGTTTCTTGATGCGAGCTTCTATTGCTATATATTTTCCTCGTATTACTGCTTTTGCTGCATCCCATACATTTAGGATATTGGTGTCCTCCTTGTCGTTCAATTCAAAAAGTTTTTTAATTTCTTCTTTGATCTCCTCATTAGTCCAGTGGTCCTCCAGTAGTGTGGTTTTTAATCTCCATGAGGTAGGAAAGTTCCTTGCCTTCTTTTTATGGTTTATTTCTAGTTTGATGCCTTCATGGTCAGAAAAGATGGTTGATATGATTTCAATCTTGGTGTATCTGTTGATGTTTGTCTTGTGCCCCAGTATGTGATCGATCCTGGAGAATGATCCGTGTGCGCTTGAGAAAAATGTGTACTCCGTTTTTTTGGGGTTTAGTGTTCTATAGATGTCTGTTAAGCCCAATTGCTCTCGGTCCTTATTTAGAGCTTTGGTTTCTTTACTTATTTTTTGTCTTGTTGATCTATCCATTGTTGATAGTGGTGTGTTGAAGTCTCCCACTACGTATGTGTTTTCTCTGATGTCTGTTTTCAGAGAGGACAACAGTTGTCTGATATATTTTGGTGCTCCTTCGTTTGGTGAGTATATGTTAATGAGTGTTATTTCTTCTTGAAGTATTGTCCCCTTGATCATAATGTAGTGACCATTGGGGTCTCTTTTTAACTTTTTGAGTTTGAAATCTGTTTTATCTGATATAAGTATAGCTGTTCCTGCTTTCTTTTTTGGTCCATTTGCTTGTAGGATTGTTTTCCATCCTTTAACTTTGAGCCTATTTTTATCTTTTGTAGCTAAATGTGTTTCCTGGAGACAGCAAAAGGTTGGGTTTTGTTTCTTAATCCAGGCTGCAACTCTGTGTCTTTTTATTGAAGAGTTTAGTCCATTTACATTTAGAGTTAATATTGATATGTTAACATCTGTATTTACTATTGTGTTTGTCTTTCCTTTGATTTTATTTATTTATTCTTTTAATAACTTTTTTTTGTTTGTTTTGGCCTTCTTTCATTGTTATTCGTCCCTCTGAGGTTCTGGCTTTAGGACTCCTTGTAGTATTTTTTGGAGTGGGGGTTTAGTTGCAATGAAATTCCGGAGTTTCTGTTTATCTGGGAAGGTCCATATTCTTTCTTCAAAGAGGAAGGAGAGCTTTGCGGGATAGAGTATTCTTGGTTGGCATCTTTTTTCTTGGAGTCTGTTGACTATGTCCCTCCACTTTCTCCTTGCCCGTAGTGTTTCTTCGGAGAAGTCTGATGTCAGCCTGGTTGGTTTTCCTTTGAATGTTATCTGTTTCTTCCCTCTTGCCAGCTTCATTATTTTTTCCTTGTCCTGGATTCTTGGGAGCTTTACTATTATGTGTCTTGCTGTATTTTTCCTTTCGTCGTGGAAGTTTGGTGTTCTTCTTGCTTCTTGTATATCAATTTTCAGCTCCTTCTTCACATTTGGGAAGTTCTCTTCAATTATCTCTTTGAATATTTTCTCTGTTCCTACTTCTCTCTCCTCTCCTTCTGGTATTCCTATAACTCTTATATTTCCTTTCCTCATGGAGTCAGATAGTTCCTGAAGTCTTTCTTCGTTCTTTTTCCTTCGTACTTCTCTTTCCTTTTCTGTTTTGGTTCTTTTTATTTCTGTGTCTTCAAGAGCACTTATTCGTTCTTCCATTTCATCAATTCTGCTTTCATTGCTTTTTCCAGAATTCTTTAGTTCTTCCACTAATTCTTTGATCTCCTGCATTTCTTTTACTTCCCTCTTTAGGGACTCAATTTCATTCTTCTGATCGTTGATTATTTTTCCCTTATCATTGTTTTCCTTTATGACTTCTGTCAGTTTTTTAATCACGGCAATTTTAAATTCTCTTTCTGGAAGGCTCAGAAGTTCTTCCAAGTTACTGTCGTTGCAATCTGGGGGCTGGTTTTCTTTTTGTGGTGTGCTTTTTCTCTGGAGAGTTGCTAGGTTGCGTGTGGTTCTTCTCCTCCCTACTGTCTGTTTTCTAATTTGCCGTATGCGTTGGGACACTGTGTTGTTGGGACTGGCCGGCATCTTGGGTGGGCTTCTCTTCTCCCCTCTGGTTCCTCCAGGAGTCATCTGTCAGTTTCAAGCAGTCTTTATTGGAGAAAGGTCCCTGTCCTAAAATGTCGATGTGGGGACACACTCCCCTGTGCGCCTGGTCTGCCCCGGCGGTGGGTTCCTGCTCCCCCTCTGGGCTTGGACTGCAGGCCAGAGGGGGTCTGGCGTGGGCGAACTTCCCCCGCTCACCTCTGGCTCCTGAGGAAGCCTTCTGCAGGTAGTCTTTACTGAAGAAATGTCCCTGTTCTAAAATGGTGATGTGGGACACACTCCCTGTGCGTCCGGTGTCAGGCACACTCTTCTGCGTGCCTGGTCTGCCCTGGCTGTGGGTGCTCGTTCTCCCTGTGGGCTCAGACTACTTGTTCGGAAGGGGCCCGGTGTGGGCTAACTCCCCAGCTGGCCACTAGCTCCTTCAGGAGCCTGTGCTGGCTACAAGTCGCTAGGTGGCGCCAAAGATCTCTCCTAGAGCCCTTGGGGAGCTGATTTTCCACCCCGTGGGACAGGGAGCAAAGCGGGGATGGTAGGGTACACCTCAATGGCTTTGGGGTGCTGTGTCTGCCTTGTGCCCCACCGTCGTGGGGAACCCACGCCCCTAATTTCGTGCCCCGGGTCTCAGTTCCAAAGCCCTCAGTTCCAGGAAGCGGGCTGTAGCCCAGTTCAGTGGCGCGGGAATGGTGCCTTTTGCACCGCTCCCGTGCCTGGGCGCCTGTTCCTGCTTACTCAGGGAGGGACCTTCACCTCAGTGAGGACCTCCGCGCGTCTCCCTGCAAGCCTAGGTTTTCTCCCAAGCCTAGGTCGCAGGCGCGGGGACCTGGGCAGTCGCGATCCTGGTCTGCACTTGCTTTTCAAGCGCGCCGAGCGCGCCGCTATCCGCGCAAGCTTACGGGCAGCCCGGGCTGTGTGGGCATCTCCAGGGGTCTTTGTTCTTCTCTAATGGCGCTCGGAGCCGTTCGCTCACCGCCGCGGCGAATCCTGCAGGGTTCGCCTCAGCTCCCGTTCAAGGGATGTGGTGGCTGCAATCGTTCCTTTCCACTCACAGTCCCGCTTGCTGCGTCGTTTGTTCTTGGTGGCCGTTTTGGTTTGTTGTTTTCCTCCTCTCTGCCGGTCGGAGAGTGCCGCCTCTGTTGGCGGTGGAGGGGAGCAGGGTTGTGCGCTTCCCTCCCTTCTAGTCCTCTTTTATGGCCACTTTCTTCTTCGGGTAGTTTGCTGGAGTCACCCGTTTATCTTCCGTGTCCCAGTTCTCACTGGGACCTGCCGCTTTTCCTCCCTATTAACTTTTTTTAATGGGAGATCTTACTCGCAGCGTCTCCTCGCCGCCATGTTGCTCCGCCCCTTCCTTGTTGCCTTTCTTATGCTCACTCCTGACTTCTCTATTTTACCTAGTAACTTAGCCCCATATACCACTCAGAGTGGCCTGAGACAGTGGTCTCTCTGCTTACCTCTTGCTATTCCCCTCCTTCTTGCCCTAGGAGTTTCCTCTGGAATAGGAATGGAGACAGCCAGAATACATGTAGCCCAAGACAGGTTCACAACACTGCCTCAACCAGTTGATAGAGATATCACTGCAGTGGCCAAATCTGTTTGAGACCTGCAGGATCAGGTTGATTCCTTAGCCACAGTAGTTCTCCAAAACCATAGGGGCCTGACTTGCTAACAGCCACCCACAGAGGCTTATGCCTCTACCTTAATGAAGAATGTTCTTTCTAGGCCAATAATTCAGGTGTGGTTAATGAAACTCTTGACCAGCTCCAGGGTAGAATCTGCACTTGAGAAAAGGACCAGACCAGACCTTCCTGGTGGGCTGGGCCATGATCTCCTGCCCTGGCTCACCCTACTTCTGGTCCCTGTTTCTTCAATTAGCCATTCACTTCATTCAGTCCTGCCTAGAGTCTATAAAAGTGGAAAAAAGCAAACATTGTTAAAAAATGAACAATGATGTAAACAATATATAAAAACTTAAAACTTAAAAATTATTTTTAAAAAAATTTAAAAAAAAAAACTTCAGATGCTAGTTAGACGGTATCAGCCTGTAAACCCTTTCCCTGGTGATATTCCCTAACACAAAGTAGGCGTATCTAAATGTGGGAGATGAATTAGAAAACATAGACTGCCCTGCTGAAGTCAGGACTGAATCTGTAAACTAACAGTTTTAGGGAAACAGCTGATACCTCTGGCTAGGCCATGTGCTTGATACATGTTTTTCTACCTGATTGTACTCTTTGCTTTAAGTCAGTAAATGCCCTATAACTTAGTTGTTCATGGCTCGGTCTTGGGAGTAGGATCTGAGCACCCGTAAATGAAGAACTTCCCTCCTCTTCTCTGAGTGCTGCTTGACTTCGTGACAGAGACAATGCCTTGACAACAACTGGGCTGTGGTGGAGCAGGGGGAGAGAATACCACAGCTCCTGCTACCTGCTGGGTTCTGGTGACAAGTGGGCATAGACTTTAGAGTTTAAAATGGAAGAAAGTCATGTGAAGAAGCTGGACTTGAACTGGGACCAGGAACTTGGGGGACATGGAAGGAAATGCTTGAAAAGGACATATGTGTGAGAGACCCATGAGCAGCCTGATGATGGCAGCCATTATCTTGAATTTGATTTTGCTCCTTTTGCCCCAGACTTGCCTGGCCCCTCTGCACCTTTCCTATGTGTCACCACCAAAAAGTGCCTTAGATTGTAGCAAGGATTTGGTCCTCTGTAGCCTTGCTTTTGGCAACCTGTTGGGCTGGACATTTACACATGAGGAATTGGTTAATTTTGGGTGCCTGATTTATAAACTATATTCTTTCCCTCTCTTCTCTCTATTGCACATTAATTGCATTAAAGTTCCTTTCCATTGAAGTTATGTGCACTAGAGTATGTTTTGACTTAATGTGATGGATGGCAGAACCTATTTAGAGCAGGCAAGTTTGGGGTTCATGGGGTGCACCTCTTCCAGCCCTGTAACAGAAGTAGGGTGAGTGCTGGTTTGGATGGGTTTTCTCTACTTCTCACTATTGAGAGTGGGGAAGAATAAAATTGTTTGGGGTTGGGGAAGTCTCTAACTTGCAGATTGTAGGTGTTCAGAAACAGCCCATAGACACTGGTATCCCCAAGTAGAAAAACAAGTTCTGGTTGAGAACCAATGCTGAATTTGAGTGCTGGCAGTATCCTCACAGAACTGCAGTTAAGGACCATCACTTTAATGGATTTAACTGTGGGCAATGACTAAACCCCACCAAGAACCCTGTCTGTAATGGAGAGTAGAGTTCGTAAAATGTACTTCCTCATGGAATGGATGTTCTTAAATTAAATCACAGATACCCTAGTGGATAAAATGACCTCAATAATATATAATTGATAAACATTCTGATTATGGACTATATTATAGCTATTAATGTGACAGAAGTGTGAAGGTCCTAATAATTTTAGCAAAGGGTCATGAAGCCTATGTATGAGTTCAGTGCCATGTTCTATTATCACAAGATCCCAGGTTGACAGCAATTGCCTGCATATGAAGGATGACAGAAAATGTCTGCATACCAGGAGTTATATTCCCAGCATAAGCCAAAGCTTTGACGACATGAGGAACCCAGTCCAGACCCAATCCTCAGTCTTGAACTTGGTTAGCAAATTTAAATCTGAAATCAGATAATGTACTAGAAATTTAGAAATCAGAAAAGGAGGCAAGTTCATAGGGGAGTAAAAAAATAGAATTTGATTTCTAACCTGAACTCTTGGGAATAGGAAAACCTTCCATTGCTGTCCAGAACAATTTTCCACAGGGGAATTGTGTGCATAGATTTTGGAGTAATGAGAAAATGTGACTAATGAGCACATAGAGTTGTAAACACACCATTTGACTCCTGGCATATATAACCTTGGGCTGGAAGGGGCATGCTTTTGTTGTGTATATGTGTTTGTGTGCAGTCCTATTCCTGCTTAAGGGACAGATGTGTCACTCCTTCCGGCTGTCTCATCTCGGTACAAAGCTCAGGTCTTTATCACTTTCATCCAATAAGGAAATCAGATCTCCACAGGATACCCTCTCAGAGACCCAGTCCAGGTGAGCCCAGCAACTCACTTGACCCTCAGCAGAGAGAATTGAGCCCAGCTGTTGTCATTTGCCATTGTTATAATTTACCAGATGTTGCAATTTTTCTTTACCCAATAGCAAGGGATGGCTGAGTTTGATCATCTGTTTGATTATATAATGAAAGTAATTATTTCAACGGCTGTGTAATATTTCAGGGTGGAATTAATGATGTTAATCATTTTTATGTTATTAAATTGTTATCACTAAATTGTTATTATAGCAATGTTTGGAAAATATGTGAATATTAAGTTCAAAGAGAGGTTTTATGTGGGCAACTTTGTCCTCCAGAGACACAGAAATTCCCACAGACATTACAGGCTCAGAGCAAGGGCAGGGGGCACCAGGATGCTCCAAACATCTTACAATGCACAGTACAGACTTCACCACAGAAAGACCTGCCCAAATCTCACTCATGCTAACATCCAGACACAGCCCATTTTCTCTTGGGTGTATAACTTGTAAGATATTTTTTTTTCTAAATAGATCATAAAAGTACTACTGTATCTTACTTGGGCAACATTTGTTTTCATTCTGTTATCATTTTTGCTGGGTATCAAGGAAGTATAATCAGGGTAGAGAAAGCCAAAGAGCCCAGTCTCTGAGGGACACCTAGATTATTCTATCTTTTCCTTTTATTCACTTCTTTTTCCATCTATCCCCCCCCTTCTTCTCCTCCCCTTTATCCTCCTCTTTCTCCTTCTCTTGCTTCTCCTTCCCCCTATTCAGGAGGATGCTTTTTGTTTTATTGATATTTTCTTTTGCTGTGTAGATGGCTTCTCAATTTTTCACTTGAATATTTGAAGCAAGCATCATCTTCAGGAACTGTGTACTGGCTGTTCTCTCTGTTCTGTGCACTGGCTGGGCACACATGACACCACATAATTTTGAGTCTCCCACCCCTCTTTCAACTGAGGTCTTTGTTCAAATGTGACATGTCCACAGGTATCCAGGCCTTATCTAAATAGCCAAGAAAAAACAAATCCTCTATTCATTCTCTATTTTATAATGGGTTTCCTATTCTTAGTCACAACAGTTACCACCTAAAATGTTATACAATTTTAGTTTGCTGATGTATTCATTTTCCACCATTGAATTGTAAGTTTGTATTACAATGCCTTAGGCTATTGCCTAGAAAGTGCCTAAATCACAGGCCTAATTCTATTTATCAATCTATCCATGAAATAAAGAATTTATTATTAAAACTATCTAATGCATGGTCCTACAGGTTAAAAATTTGACTGGGGAAAATTATATATCAAAGGTGTCACTGAGAAGCCCCTAAAGGAAATCATACTGAGAATATTATAATTAAATTCTTAAACAAAGATAAATGGAGGCATTTCAGGTTGGTTAGTAATATAAGTTTTTGAAAATAAGTCTTGTTGTTTCCCTTTTTTCCTGGAAGTTACCTGTACTACATGAAATCTGTCAATGATACACAAATTTCAGAATTTCTTCTGCTGAGATTTTCAGAGGAAGCAGAACAGCAGACCCTCATATTAGGACTCTTCCTTACCATGTACCTCATCACTGTGTGTGGAAACCTGCTCATCATCCTGGCTGTCAGCTCTGACTCCCACCTCCAGACGCCCATGTACTTCTTCCTCTCCAACCTGTCCTTTGGTGACATCTGTTTCACCACCACCACCATCCCTAAGATGCTGGTGAATATCCAGACACACAGCAAAGTCATTACCTATAAAGGTTGCATTACCCAGGTGTTTTTTTCCGTATTGTTTGCAGCATTAGATGTCTTCCTCCTGACCTCAATGGCCTATGACCGCTTTGTGGCCATCTGCCACCCCCTGCACTACATGGTCATCATGAACGCCCACCTGTGTGGACTGCTGGTTCTGGTCTCCTGGATACTCAGTGCTGTCTATTCTTTAATACAAACCTTACTGTTGTTAAGGCTGTCTTTCTGTACAAATGTGGAAATCCCACATTTTTTCTGTGACCTCAATCAGGTGATCAAACTGGCCTGTTCTGACACCTTTCTCAACAACATGGTAATATATTTTGATGCTATCTTACTTGGTGGTGTTCCCCTCTTTGGTATCCTTTACTCTTACTCTAAGATAGTTTCCTCCATCCATAGAATCTCTTCATATCAGGGCAAGTATAAAGCATTTTCCACCTGTGCATCTCACCTCTCAGTTGTCTTCTTATTTTACTGCACAGCCCTGGGAGTGTACCTTAGCTCTGCTGCTTCCCAGAGCTCTCGCTCAAGTACAATAGCCTCGGTGATGTACAGTGTGGTCACACCCATGCTGAACCCCTTCATCTACAGTCTGAGGAACAAAGACATAAAGAGGGCCCTGACAACATTCATTGTAATGAAAACTACAAAAATATAATAGTCCCAGGGCTGAAGAAGCACCCAGAATTTTATACATTGGAGACTAATAGTCAGAAATTGGACTTAATTGATCAAAGAAGTAGAACTTGCTCTTTTTTTCACATCATGAATTTCCTCTTGAACCTCAATTTCTCTATTTTCTTTATATAACTCACTTTATTAAACTTTTAACTCTTTTTGATATTTCACAATTTTTCCTTTGTAGTTTTCCTACTTTCTCAAATTTATTCCAATCTTAAACCAGAAAAAAATAGATATTCACATTCACTTAATGAGACAACATGGATTTCTAAGAATAATGTCTCCCAATGTCATGTAACATACCAAATACTTTTTTGTTTGTTGTAATTAAAATTCATCAAGTTCTGCTACTCCTGTTGCAGACAAACTACACCTGATGACCAAGGTACTTATACAAGTTCATAACAGAGGAAGTACGATAACAAAACTTTTCACTTTTGAGTGTGTCACCCTTTTCTCTTCACTATTTAACCACCCTCTGACAACAATGATAACATACAGTGGGCTCCATAGTACACTAGGTTTTATTCTCCTCCTTAGGATTCTGTCTCCTTCAACTCAGTGTATGCCAAGCCTCCTTCACTTCAATACACACATTTGAGTCTTCACCAACACTCATTTTAATACATATATTGACCTAATTTGACCTTAGAATCACACATAATCTTCAACATGATAAAACAAAATTTAAATTGCATATTATATCACATTGCAAAATGTTCCCATTTCATGTAGTACATCTACCTTTGAGGATTCATATCTGTGTATAAGAGAGTTAATAGTGATGGGAATTGAAAAATATCGTTATTGCATTAATGTCATGTTCCTGCTTGAAATTTTCTGATGCTGCTAAATCTAGGACTCCTTTGCTAGCTCTAATGAAACAACTCCCCTCTTCATATTATTTTTAAGAAGATTTATTTATTTATACAAGAACCAGGGTATAGGCCAGATGTTCAGGAGGGTGAGAGGGTTCACCAGAGACAGAATGGGGAAGAGAACAGGCAGACGGACTGAAATAGACTGCTGAGGGGAGCAGTGGACAAGACAGGAGAGGTCTGCCATGCCATGTGGGTATCTCCCCAGCCAACCAGGATTGAACCCGCACTGTAGAGGCTGTGGAGAGCTTCACAGCACTGCACCCAACCACCTGTGCCATCAGGGAGGCCCCACTCTTCATATTTTTTTTCATAAGAAAAGAATGAGTTAGTGTTATTATTACCATACTTTATATATCTATATACATATGTGTTATAAATGGTATTCTATCATCTTTTTAAGCTTTATTTTATTTATTTATGCATACAAGAACTGGAGTGAAAGGAGTGGGAGGATTCACCAACGACAGAGTGGGGAACAGAACAGGCAGATCTAATGAGGGAGATACACTGCTGAGGGCAGTAGCAGGTGAGACAGGAGAGGTCTGCCGTGCCATGTGGGTTAACAACCTGGCTGGGCATCAAACTCATGTTGCAATGGCTGGCAATAGCCTGATATCACTGAGATATTAATCCCTGTGCTATCAGGAAGGCTTGTAGTCTATCATCCTTATGATGAAAGGATGACTATGAGAGAACTTGAATTCCTGTCTGGTCTTGAAATCAGTGTCACCAGTTTTCCTGCAAAACACCACACTCCTAGTTACCTGGAAATTAACTGCTTAGAATTTTTAAATACAGTCATCTGAAATAAGTATAACAACAAATGCCAAAAAAAAAAAAGTGCAGATTATTATAACTCTCCTCACTTCTATTCACTTTGACGGTAGTATCACTTAGCCACTCTTGACAGGCCATCCTACATGTGAGTTAGTATCTGGGTTTCAGGACCAAGAAGAGTGTGTGATGACCTCTCTGACCCATCAGGGCTCCGCAGGGCTCCACAGGCAGCTTGAGTCTCTACATTGTGCTTCTGAGGCTCGTCCAGGGTGATGCCTGTTGCCAGAGGTTCTCTCCCAGGAATATATGCTCAATTCACCATATTTATGTATCTATGTTCATCTTCTATTTTTGCAGAAAAAATAGTATCAAATGTGAATTACTTTCATTTATTTCTATGATTCCTGTCTCACATCTGATATTTCCCTCTGTTCTCAAGTAGAAGTGATAGCTTTCACCACTTCTCACTTTGAATCAGTCTCCTGTCCATGTATCATACTCTGATCCAGGCACCTTAGAATTTTTCTTCTTCTAAGTAATTTATTAGAGTGTATGTGAATACTGTAAGTTACACATATTTAAAATGTACTATTTGATGAATAGAAGAAGCCAGACAAAGCTAGAGTACATGTTTCATATTTCAATTTGTACCTAATTCAACAACGTGTGTGATAAGAATTAATGTTATTTTATGAACTTTTAAAAATCTATGCTCCTATACCTCAAATTCCTTATTTCTAAAGGTAATATGGGATAGGAAATATCACTTTAGATAAATATTGCAAACAATAGGAACTGGGTGGACATATTTTGTTAAATACAAAAATAAATGTTTACTGTTAAAGTTGTATGTATGTAGATGTGTATACTTATTTGCATATGTTTTTATTTTGAATAAACATGCACAGATATATGTATACAACAGACTCATATATCTCATATATTTTTTAAAGATTTATTTATTTATGCATATAAGAACTGGGGTAAAGGCCAGAGGTGCAGAGGGTGGAGTATTCACCTGAGACAGAGTGGGGAACAGAACAGGCAGACTGAATACACTGTTGAGAGGAGCAGAGGGAGAGACAGGAGAGGTCTGCTGTGCCATGTGGGTAGCTTCCTGGCCAGGCGGGGATTCGAACCTGTGCTACAGAAGCTGCAGATAAATTCATAGTAATGTGCTTAACATCTTGTGCCACCAGGGAGGCCCTATAATCTCATATTTTATGTTGAAAAGAATCTTGAGGATAAACTTAGAGTATAGAACTGAAAAGAATGATTGTATTACATGCAATTAAAAGTACATAGAAATTTAAACACAAGGACATAGATTTAAAGGATGGTTAAATTTTTCATCTTAATTCCTCATAGTAGTCAGTTTTTTTTCCATATTTATTTATATATGTTGTTGTATTTATTGAGTTAATATTGATTTATATCATGGCATATGTCTTAGGGATATAGGTTTACACTTGAACAATTGTACTGCTATTTCACCATACTCGCCTCCACAGCCCCAGGAATCCTCCCTTAGACCCCAGTCTCCACTTTTGCCTCTAGTCCACCACAACCCACTTTGGGAGGCTCACTCATAGTTTAAGAAACTCTTCCCCCTCCTGTTTTCACTCTCCCCATCCCTCCTTTCTCCTGGATACCCCAGATCTATGGTCACCTTTTAAGATTTTCTTTATCTGACCTTCTTTGGGTCTCTATATCCCACATAGAAGGAAAACCATCCAGTATTTATCTTTCTCCTCCAGGCTTATTTCACTTAGCATAATCCCTTCAGCTCCATCTATGTTGTCACAAATTTTGAATCACTGTGTGCATGCCATATCTTAGTCCATTCATCTGTTTAGCACATTGAGTTTGTTTCCATATATTGGCTATTGTAAATAGTTCTTCAATAAACATAGGAGTGTAGATTCAAGTTTGAGTTAATGTTTTTATTATTCATTGAGTAGATTCCATGGAGTGGAATTGCTAGGTCAAATGACACATTCATTTTTAGTGACTTGAGGATATTCAACACAGTTAAACATAGTATCTGGACCAGTATACATCCTACCAACAGTGTAGTAGCTTCATTTTTCCCCTCACCCTCTCCAACACTTGTTGATTTTGGTATTTTTATTACAGTCATTCTCACATTTGTGAGAATGGTATCTCATTGTGCTTTTGTTCTGCATTTCCCTGATACTAAGAAATGATGAATATATTTTTGTATGTCTTTTGGCCAATTGCATGTCTTCTTTGGAGCAGTGCCTAGTTAGCTCTTCTGTCCATTTTATTATTGGGTTACATGGTTAGCATATAAGCTTTCTGTAGATCTCTGATATAAGTTCCTTGTCAAATTTACAATGTGCACATATATTTCTTAAGTTGTCTATTAATTTTGGTTGCTGTCTTTTGTGCTATATTGAAAGATTTTAGTTTGATGGAGTCCCAGTATTCTATATTCTCCTCTGCATTCCTTCTCACTTGAGCTGCAAGTCCTTGAAGAGATTTCTGAAGTTTATGGTATGGAGTTTTTGCCTGTGTCTTTTCTATGTATTTTATGGTTTCAGATCTTACATGTAAGTCTTCTACCCACTATGAGTTGATTTTCATGTATGGTGTGAGACAGTTCTCTAATGTTATTCTTTTGCTTGTTGAAATCTAGTTATTCCAACACCATTTACTGAGGAGGTATTCTTTGTTCCATTGTGTACACTCCACAACATGACTATAGATTACTTGTCCATGAATACATAGTTTATTGCTGGACATTCAGTTCTATTCCAGTGGTCTATGTGTCTACTTTTGTTCAAGCACTGTGCTGTTTTAAGTATTATGTCTTCATGGTATTGTTTGAAGTTCCATTGTTCCCCTTTTTTTTGTTAAGAGAGCTTTGACTATTCAGGTATGTTTGTGTTTCCATATGAGTTTCAGTAATAAAGACAATATATATTTTAAAGAATGCCATTGAGATTTCAATTGGAATTACATTGAATCCATCAATTTCATTTGCTAAAATGGAGATTTTGACAATATTGATTCTTTTTTGAAATTCTCAAAATTTTAATGTTCAATAGCTTCTGTTTGCCTCTGAATGGTACACTTAAACAATATATTTAAAGACCCTCCCCCCTGTTGAAGCATGATCACACACCCTCAGTAGTGCTGATTCCATCCAGGTTCCACTGCCCAGTCAAACGTCCACATTTCAGAACTGTACGGGTTACAGAAACCCATATCTTAGTGTAATGAGTTGAGGAAACCCTTGGTACACTCGTGATCTGTTTGTTTTTTTTTAATAACAAATATTATTATTTTTCCTCATCTGCTCTATCTTTGTTCATGTTAGGAACACTTTGGCAATAACTTGCAGAGTAAGGAAACTTTTGGAAAACTATTGACATGTCACAACCACAAAAGAGTAAACCTGACATCAGAAAATTCCCAGACACACCAAAGTGAGACTGTCCAATTAACAAATCAAAATATAGGCTACCAAGTTTAATTTGGATTTCAGATAAACAATGTTTTTTTGAGAAATATAAATATGCCCATATAAAAATTCATTTTGTGCTAAAAATTATTCATCAGCTTTCTTCATTAAATTTAATGCATCATAGTGTGCTAAAATTATTAAGTGCTAAAAATTATTCATTAAGTTTATTCATTAGGTTTAGTACAGCATAGCACACTGACAAGTATTAAACACCCTCCCAGGCTCTGCTCACTCAGGGAGAAAAATGTTACTAGGGCAATCTGAATACTCTGTTCTCTATCATGGCTGGGTTGTTTGCTTCTCTCCATGTTCTACTGAAATCATAGGAAGCAGAGTTCATAAATCTTCTTTACACTGTACACCAGGGTGGCCAGTGATATCCTGTAGGGCAGTCTCTTTCTGTGCAAGTCGTTCTTTGGGACCAGCTCCACTAGGGTGGTGGAAATGAGTATGTGCAGGCAGGGGTAAGCAGGACAGTTTATAGGCATCCTACTCCACCTATTACTTGCAGTAAGGGTTGAACTGCCAGGAATAGCCATAGAAGATGGCTATGGCTATAGCCAGGCTATAGCACGCCAGGCTCAACATGCCAGCAGGCAGGGAAGTGTAGTAGGAATAATCAAAGGGCAGCACCAATGGGGTGTAGAGGCAGGCAGAGCCCACCAGCATGGTGGTCTTGTGCAAGCAGTTGCCCATGGTGATCCAGCCAGTGGATGGTCTCGTTGTTGATGCAGGTGAACTGGATGATGATGTACTTATACGGGGCTTCCAGGGCCTTCTCCAGCTCTTATTCAAACTGGTCTAGGATGTTTTCCCCATTGTAGATCTCATGCACTGTGTGCCAGTCTGTGACCAATAATCTCACCCTGTCTTGAGTGCTGCCTCTGGTGCTGCCTAGGCCAACATGCCTCCTTCCCCAAGTGGCCATCTTGGAGACACTCTGCTAGCAAAATAAATAAATAAATAAATAAATAAAAATTCTTCCAAATTATTCCTTTCTATGAGCAGGGAATAATTTCCATTTGTTGGGTTTTCTCTTATTTCTTTTAGCAATTTTAATAGATATATTGGTGAGAGATAAGTGGAGAGGCTGAGAATGGCAGCCTTTACCTTCATTTTCATTTTTTTTAATTTTTCTTCCAGACTTGCCTGGCCCTTGTGTCCCTATCCATTGGGTCCTCACCAGAACATGTATTCTACTTGTGGGAAGATTTTGGACTTCAGTGGCTCAGCTTTGGTCCAAGTGTGAATGTTGTGTGCACATATATGTCTGAACACATTTTTCTTTCAAACAGGCACACACAGAGGTATATGCATAGCATGTATACAGGTGTATGTATGTATGCACAGAGGTGCTTTTCTGATTTATTTTTTCATGTTGAGCTTAACCTATGAGAAGGGTGAAGATGACAGAAAAAAAGAGTGAATGTTTGGATTCATATATAATAAAATAATGTAGAAATACAAAAATTTAAAATGGAATGAGTGACCATTATTTTTATAATGGGTTGCTTTTCTAATCTTAATGCCTCAGGAGCATTACAGTTAATCATGTTTATACTTATGCATTGAAGAATTCATTGTACCATATAATGGGGTAAAAAATCTCCAATCTGATTCAAAATTTCAGTTCCACTGTTATAGGGCAACCCCGATATAAAACAAGTTGCTTGACTGTGGATCCTCACCCGCACACTTAAAGGGGACTTTAACTGCAGCCACACACAAAAGGTTAATCAAAGGTTTATTAACAAAGAAAGGAGGAATGAGGAAATGACTAACTCAGGGAGAAAAGGAGGGAGATAAATTCTTAAATGTGTCCTACCCATTCCGCTGACCTGGAATCCCAAATCACCCACTGAGACCAAGCACCACCTGACCATGAGAGAATGAGAGCCACTCACATGGCTGGTTAAATACACAAACAGAGAAAATGGCTGCTAAATTCCACCCTCAGGTCCTTGCAACTCTCCCTTCGGTAATCATGGGATTTGTCATTCCCAGTGTGTTTTTTTTTTTAAGATTTATTAATGTATACAAGAACTGGAGATGTGGGAGGCAGTAAGAAGATTCACCAGGGACAGAGTGGGGAACAGAATAGGCAGACTGACTGAAATACACTGCTGAGGGGAGCAGCAGGCAAGACAGGAGAGGTCTGTCTCACCATGTGTGTTGCTTCCTGGCCAGCCAGGGATTGAACTCGTGCTGCAGAGGCTGAAGATTGCTTCATAGCATGGTGCTTAACCCATTACACCACCAGGGAGGCCCCAGTAGTTCCCAGTGTTTCATTGGAGTGGGGGTGGTGTCCACAAAACTTGTATGGAGTTTGCACAGGACATCCTTTCTCCTTAACAATATCAAGTGTAGGTTTTCAATAGGAAATATCCATACCCAAGGAAAGTTGACACATCAATAGAGAGGCTTAAAATAAAGCTCAGTATTATTTTATTTTATATTTTCAATTGTTATTGACTTCTCCATCATTTACATAACTAGGAATTGGCAAGAACAACCTCACATATCCATATCTGCCCATGCTTCATTCACTCTCCATCAAAATTCAGGTGAGAATGTTCTACAACTTTCCCTCACCTGTCACTTCCTCACTCTCTCCATGCCTTATGATGACCACTTTCCTTATCACAGAGTCTAAGAAGCCTTCAAGAGTGAACAGTGGTGATGGTGGGGGAAGGACTGTGGCAAGTGGGAGCCCAAATGCCTTGCAAGTCTTAGGGGGAGGCACAGTGCTGATCACCCTTTACCATTCTTTGCTATCATCCCAAAACTCTTCTCCATGCCTGCAACCTGCTTTCCAATCCCCATCTCAGTATCATGGCACTTGGATGTTTGGCAGCAGATTTCCTTCTGTCTTCAGGAGAAAATCATGGAGTGGGGGTGCCATACTGTCACTTACTCTATAACCAGATCAATGCTGGCACTGAGCCTTTTGTCTGGATGCAGGCAGGAAGCACTGTATTGTTTCGCACCCATTGCTGAAGCCCCTTGTATTAGTCTGGGTGCACTAGAGCATATGCCTTCCCTAAAACTCTGTCTGCTGTGTCTAAGACTCTCCTCACCTCTTCCTACTTGGAAACATAGTGAGTAACAGAGCACCCTCCTTAGGGAGAGAAGTGAGTGGGTCAATCCAGCCATGCTGCAATGAACTGTGGAGACTTGTGAATCAGGATGACTTTTATAGTTGTGCTTAAAGGAGAAATTGCAGGTAGAGGGCAATTCCATGCGTTGGCTTCACCTCTTCAAATTTCATTGAATAACCATCTATATTAGATTATCACTGCTTACATAAAATATGTCCACACTAGGGCCTCCCCGGTGGCGCAGTGGTTGAGCGCTGGGTTGCGAAGCTGCCCGCAGCCTCTGCAGCGCCGGTTCGATCCCCGGCTGCAACTTTGTTTAGATAGGAGTACTGAGACCTGGCCAGGAATTTTCCAAGAAAAGACTTGCAAGTAAGCACTTGTTAATTATGCCTGCATTGGAATATTAATTGCACCTGGACTGGGGTGCTTTTTCTCAGGGGACTTTTGCAACCATTTGCTTAGAGGTTTCTTTGCCTGTTCAGTAGTTAAATCAGTTATAGAAGTGAAAAATCCTCAGGGCCAACTGCTATAGCTTGTGTCAGACTGCTTTAAAAAGCATCTGGAGGTGCAGAGCCAAAGTGGGGATAGGAAGATAGAGGGCCATTGTAGATTTCACTGGTTCTTACAAATCAACCTAGTCACACTCTAGAAGTAATTAACTTAACATTAGATAATAATTCCACAAAGGAATGAGCCCCTCCCCAAAAGAAGACCACTGTATCAGTACAATTTCTGAACTGGCAAGATGCACCTTTCCTGCCCACCTGTGACTACACAGGTGACTCTCTTTTCCCTTCTTTCCCTAATAAACCTGTTTTTTTTTTTAATTGTAACCTTGCTTGCTTGTGTCATGCAAAGGTCTTTATTCCATTGAAAAGGGGAACTCTAAAAATTTTCCAGAGATAACTCAAGGACCCTGCTCACATTTCCAATACCACATCAAATAATACCCATATGAAGAGTTAATTGAGCATTGATTACTTGAGCTTCATCCCTCATAGTTGTGGCAGGCCAACTTTGTTTCAGCTGGTTTCCAGAGATGGATGTGCTTGAACAAGCCTGGGCACACCTGGGGAGTAATGCTGAGCAGCTTGCCAGACCTGATTTAGTTACCCATTCTCCAATAACCTCAATATGTTTCATATTCCTTCTCATTTCCTCCTTTTGTTTTTTTTTTAATTTTTTTTATAGAGGCATGTTATTTATTTATTTATTTGTTTGTTTGTTTGATGGTTTGTTTATATATGCACTGGGTACATGGGAGGGCGAGAGAATTCACCAGAGCCAGAGCGGGGAACAGAGCAGGCAGGACCTAAGCACACTGCTGAGGGGAGCAGCGGGCGGCAGGAGAGGTCTGCGCGCCATGTGGGACCCTCCTCCAGTGGCTGGAGAGCAGCCGGGGATCGAACCGGCGCCGCAGAGGCCGCGGGCAGCTACGCAACCCAGCGCTCAACCACTGCGCCACCGGGGAGGCCCTCATTTCCTCCTTTTGATGGAAATATTTCCTCTAAAAAAAAACAATGATCAGCTAAAGAAAGTTCATGTTGCTGGGATGAATCTATTAAAGGATTCCATGAGTTAATCTTACCTTCTTGTTTAAATACTAGCAGTCTTATGCCATCTACTTAATCTTTCATTGCTAGAAAAGTCATATACAAAGTTTTGGGGGTTAAGATTTGCTCATATTTTGGGACTTTTATTGTGCCTGCTACAGTTTTCTTTTCATGAAGCTATTGATGAGAAAATACATTATTGAGAAAATAAATATAATAAAGATTCCAGCAGACCTTCCAGCCCAGGTGAAATGAACACTCCAATGCAGGCATAATTAACAAGTTTGCTTACTTACAGCTCTTTCCCTTTAAATATTCTTGGCCAGGGGCCTGCCCTGGTGGAGCAGTGGTTCAGCGCTGGGCTGCGAAGCTACATGGCACGAAGATATCTCCTGCCTACCACTGCTCCCCCTCAGCAGTGTACTTTGTCACTCTGCCTGTTCTGCTCTCTCCGCTCTGGCTCTGGCGAATTCTTTCACCCTCCCGTGCCTCTGACTGTACTCAATGCATGTATAAACAAATAATCTTAAAAAAAAAAAAAGATTCTTGGCCAGGGCCTCAACACTCCTATCTAAGCAAAGGTGCATTTCAAAAGGATACAGTAGCCAGTCAAGCTGGTCTGTCTCTCCAAGGGCATCTCCTGATGTCTGTATCTTTCCCCCTTTGCCTGTCCTCCCCTTCCTTGTCTGGGGACTTTGCTGCAAATGGTGTGCCAGCTGAAAAACAATGCTATCAATGTAACAAATATGAAGACAATTATGTATAAAAGGAACCCTTTGTCTTTAAACCCTTACTCAGACCTTACAGGGCTACCCAAGTCTGGGACCTCATGCATGAGTAATAAAGCTTTTCCTGACCTCACCATTCCTTGTTCTTCCTCTGCCTGGGTGAAATGCCAGAATTTCTACGACAGCATTAATTTTTGTCACTCAAGGACTGTTATCTAAAAGATAATAAACAAAGAATCTCCCACTGATGTGAGCAAATACACTCTTCGTTCAAAATTACATGCAAAAATGGCTTTTGTATAGAAGGCCTGAAACTATTAACCTGACTCTGACACAGGAGCATAGATTTACTGCTCAAAGAGTGGTCCACAGACCAGGAACTGCAGCACTTACATCCCCAGGAACTTGTTAGAAATGCTGGAATGCTCGAGACGTTAAAATCCCTGGCTTGCAGTATCTGATGCCACAGATCATGCATTTGTAGTAGGGTCATTTCTGGTCTACATAGTTTCGTTTGTTTGTTTGTTTGTTTTTTTCACCTTCTAACTCTTGAGAGTTGTGACAGAATAAAAGAGTTTGGGATCTGGGGAGCCAGTGACCTATGGATTGTAGGTGTTCAACAGTAGCCAATCAACCACTGTCAAATATTCCCCACAGGAAAAAAAGAAAAAAACATTTCTGGTTGAGAAGCACTGGCCAAACTTTAAGTCCTGGAAGTATCCTCATAGAACTGCAATTAGGGGCCTTCACTTTGATGGATTTAACTTTGGGCTGATGACTAAACCCCTCCAAGACCCCAGTCTGCCATTGAGGATAGAGTACTTCAGGGAATGTGCTTCACAGGGAATGTGCTTCACAGGGAATGTATGTCCTTAAAAATTAAATCACAGAGTCCTTATACAATTCTAATGTCTGGTTATAGTTGGACAAATCAACCTATGTAATATATAATTGATAAACACTATAATGAGGGGCTTAATTACAGCTATTAATGTGACAGAAGTAAGAAGTTTCTCATCTTTTAAGCATGGGTCATGAAGCTTATGAGATCAGTGGAGTGTTCTATTATCACAAGAGCTCGGGTTTATTCCTTGTTGTGAATCATGACAGCAACTGTCTGAATACCAGGAATAATGTTGCCAGCATGAGCCAAAGCTTTGAAGACAAGAGGGACCTAATCGAGACACATTCCTCAGTCTTGGACTTGGTTAGAAAATTTTAACCCAGAAGAGAGAAATGCACTAGGAAATTAAGAGATCTAAAAAGAAGGCAATTTCATAAAGGAATGAAAAAAATGGAATTAATTTGATTTCTAACCTGACCTTTTGGGGATATGGAAACCTCCTATTGCTGTCCAGAATGAATTTCCACAGGGGAATTGTGTGCATAGAGGTTGGAGTAACAAGAGGAAATGTGACTAATGAGCAGATACAGCGAGTGATTTGTAAACACATAAGCCAACTCCCAGCATATATAACCTTGGACTGAAAGGGGCATGCTTTTGTTGTGTGTGTGTTTGTGTTGGTTAGGGGACAGATGGTTCACTCCTCCCCACTGTCTTATCTGGGTATAGAGCTCAGGTCTCTATCACTTCCATCCAATAGGGAATTCAGATCTCCACACAAGACCTTCACAGAGATCTAGTCCAGGTGAGCACAGCAACCCACTAGACCATCAGGAGAGAGAAATGAGGCCAAGAACACTTACCTGTTGTCATCTAAGAGATGGTTTACCTTTACCCTAAGGCAAGAAATACCTGTTTTTTTAGTGCTTGATTAAATACTTCAATGGCTGTGTAATATTTCACAGTGTGAAATACAATGTTGAACATTTTTATATCATTAAATTGTTATCATCACTAAATTGTTGTTATAGCAATGTTCAGAAAATATGTGGATATTAAGTTCAAAGAGAGTTTCTAAGTGGGCAACTTTGTCCTCCAGAGGCACAGAAATGTCCACAGACATTACACGCTCACAACAAGGGCAGGGGAGACCTGGATGCACCAAATATCTTACAATGCACAGGACAGACTTCACCACAGAAAGACCTGCCCAAATCTCACTCGTGCTGACACCCAGAAACACAGCCCATTTTCTCTTGGGTTTAGAATATGTAAGGTGTTTATCATAAGTAGATGATAAAAATATCACCATTTATTAACTTGACAATTTGTTTTTATTCTTTTTCCTTTTGTTGGGTATCAGGGAAGTATAATCAGGGTTGAAAAGTCCAGCAGACCCCAGTCTCTGAGGAACCGCCTAGATTATTAAAACCTTTTTCCTCTTTTTTCATTTAATTTATCTCTCTCTCCTCTCTCCCTCTTTTTCAATCTCCTCTCCTCTTCTCCATTGCTCCTCCTCCTCCTCCTGTTTCTCTCCCTTCCCCCCCATTCAGTAGTATGTCTTTTTGTTTTATTGATGGTTTCTTTTGTTGTGCAGGTGGCTTCACATTTTTTGACTTGAGTGTTTGAAACAACCATCTTTCAGGTATTTTCCCTGGCTGTTCCCTCTGTTGGACACACATCCCAACAAAAACTTGCATCCCCCTTCTCTCTCTGACCTGAGGTCTTTGTTCAAATGTGGCATATCTACAGGTCAACAAGTCTTATCTAAATACCCAAGAAAAACTAAATCCTCTTTTCACCCTTTTTTTTAATGTATATTTGGCTTCCTACTCTTCATATCACGTGCCAACTTGTAGAATGTTACATAATTTTATTGTGTGCTTGTACATCCTTTTCCCACCATTGAATTAGAATTTTGTTTTACAATGCCCTAAACTCATTGCCTAGATAGTGCTTAAAACAAAGTCAGCATTCAATTTGTATTGCAGATATAAAATAATCTATTAGCAAAACCATATAGCACAAGATCCACAGGGAAAAAACAAATGATTGGTACAAAAATTCTGTATCAGAGGCATACTGAGGATCCCCAAAAGGAAACCATACACATTATAATAAAGTTCTTACAAAAATATAAATGGAGGCATTTCGTACATTAATAGCAGAAGTTTGTGAAAATAAGTCTTGCCATTTTCCTTTTTCCTGCAAGTCACCTGCACTACATGAAACCAGTCAATGATACACAAATTTCGGAATTTCTTCTCCTGAGATTTTCAGAGGCAGCAGAACTCCAGCCCCTCATATTGGGGCTTTTCCTCACCATGTACCTGATCACTGTGATTGGAAACCTGCTCATCATCCTGGTCATCAGCTCAGACATCCACCTCCAGACACCCATGTACTTCTTCCTCTCTAACTTGTCCTTTGCTGACATCTGTTTCACCTCCACCACCGTCCCAAAGATGCTGGTGAACATCCAGACAGAAAGCAAAGCCATAACCTACAAAGGATGCATCACGCAGGTACATTTTTTCATACTGTTTGCAGGGTTGGACATCTTTCTCTTGACTGTAATGGCCTATGACCGCTTTGTGGCCATCTGCCACCCCCTGCACTACACAGTCATCATGAACCCCCAGCTGTGTGGGCTGTTGGTTCTGGTGTCCTGGATCATCAGTGGTCTGTGTTCCTTAATACAAAGCTTAATGTTATTACGGCTGTCCTTCTGTACAAATTTGGAAATCCCACATTTTTTCTGTGAACTCAATCAGATTGTCAAACAGGCATGTTCTGATACCTTTCTCAATAATGTGGTAATATATTTTGTGTCTATCTTACTGGGTGGTGGTTCCCTCTTTGGTATCCTTTTCTCTTACTCTAAGATAGTTTCCTCCATCCATAGAATCTCATCTGCTCAGGGCAAATATAAAGCATTTTCCACCTGTGCATCTCACCTCTCAGTTGTCTCCTTATTTTATTGTACAAGCCTTGGAGTGTACCTTAGCTCTGCTGCTCCCCGTAGCTCACGCTCAAGTGCAATAGCCTCGGTGATGTATACTGTGGTCACACCCATGCTGAACCCCTTCATCTACAGTCTGAGGAACAAAGATATAAAGGGTGCCTTGACAACATTCATTGTAAAGAAAACTACAAAAAGACAATTGTCCTCAGGTTCAAGAATTTTAGACATTAGAGACAAATAATCAGAAATTGGGTTTAATTGACAAAATAAGAATAAAACTTGTTTTTTATTTTGCATCATGGAATTTCCTCTTGGACTTCAATTTCTCTTATTCAATTTATATAACTCAATTTATTGAACTTTTTGTTCTTTCTGATCTTTAACAGCTTTTCCCTTGTGGTTTTCCTACTTGCCCAAACTTATTGCAATCTGAAATCAGAAAGATTTAGATATTACTATTCACTTAATGAAGCCATATGGATTTTTTTGAATAATTTTTCTCAGATGACATATATCATATCAATTTTTTTTGCTTGTTGTAGTTAAAAGTCATGTCCTGCTAGTCCTATGGCAAACAAACTGAGGAAATAAGATAACAATGCTTTTCAGTTTTGAGTGTGTCATCTTTTGTGTTCACTACATTAAACTCTTTTCCTGACAATAAAGATGTTAATAGGCAGTGGGCTCTCTAGCACATTGTTTTATTCTCCTCCTTCATATCCTTTCTTCTTCAGCTCAGTGTACACAAAGCCTCCCTTATTCCAAACTAACATGATTATCACATGTACTACTCTTCACCAAGAGATATATTTTAATAATTACAATGACTTAATATGACCTTATAATCACAGATAATTATCAATACAGTAAAACAAAATTTCAATTATATATTATATTACAATGCAAAATGTTTCCATATCATGCTATACATCTACTTCTTCAAATATGAATTAGTAAGGTGGATAAAATTGATGGGAATGGAAAAAATACGTTACTGAGTAATTGTCATGTCTATAATTGAACCCTTTTGATGTTGCTAAATGTAGGACTGCTTTCTTAGCTCTAAAGGAAACAACCCCCCTTCTTATTTTTTCATAAAAAATGGTTGATGAGTTAGTTATTATCATTATCATACTTTATATATCACAATTATATATGGGATTCTATCATCTTTTTTGATGAAAGCATAGCTATGAGAGAACTTAAATTCCTGTCTGTCATGGAATTAGGGTCACCAGTTTTCCTACAAAACATCACTTCTCTTAGTTACCAGGAAATTAATGGCATAGAATTTTTGAATACAGTTGTCTGAAACTAATATAACAAGAAATGCCAGGAAAAAACCAAACCAGTGTAGTTTATTATAACTCTCCTCACTTCTATTCACTTTGACTGTAGTATCAGCTGTTACTGAAAGGCCATCCTACATGTAAGTGAGTTAACATCAGTCCTTGAGGACCAGGAAGAGTGTGTGATGAGCTTCTCTGCTCCAGCTAGGCTCTGAAGGGCTCCACAGGCAGCTTCAGTCTCTATGTTGTGCTTCTGAGGCAAATCCAGTGTGATGCCTGTGCCAGGGGGTCTTCCTGGGAATATATACCATATATATGTGTATTCTACTCTCATCTTCTTTTTTGCAGAAAATAGTATCAAATGTGAATTTCTTTCATTTATTTCTGATTCCTATTTCACATCTGATATTTCCCTTTGTTCTCAAGTAGGAGCGATACCTCTCACCGCTATTCACTTTGAATCACTCACCTGTGCAGTGTATTATACTCTGATCCGGACATCTTAAAAATTTTTCCTTTCAAGTAATTTATTAGATCATAAGAAAATAGCATATGTTGTCCATATTTCAGATGTACTTTTTGATAAATAGAAGACAAAGCTGCAGTACATGTTGCATATTTCCATTTGTGTCTAACTCAAGAAATTGTGTGGTAAGATTTAACAGCATTTTTGTGAACTTTTAAAAATGTGTTCTCACACAACCTCAATTTCCTTATTTCTGAAATAATGTGGGTTAGGAAATATCATTTTAGACGACTGTTGTAAGAATTAAATGAAATTTGTTGACATGTTTTGCTGAAAACAAAATCAAATATTTAAAGTATTTTGTACATATATGTATATATTCATTTGCAAATAATTTTATTTTATAGAAACATACACAGATACATGTTCAGAATGGGCCCTTATAATCTCAAATTTATGCTGAAAAGAAACTTGAGGGAAAGCCGGAAAGAACAGTAACAAAAAGAATGAATGTTGAATTAACATGTAATTAAAAGAATGTAGAAAATTACCACAAAGACTTACAGCAAATGGTGAGCATACGTTTAGAGGATGAATTACTTTTTCATCTTAATGCCCCATCTGCTCCAGCCACACCACATCCCCCTTCTGGAGCCTCATTCATAGTTTAGTGTGCTTTTCCCCCTCCTGTTTTCACCTCTTCTTCTCCTTCACCCCTTCTGAATGCCCCAGATATATGGTCAGTTTTCAAGATTTTGTTTATCTGACTTTTTGTTTGGGACTCTATATTCCACATATAATTGAAGCTGCCTGGTATTTATCATTCTCCTTTTGACTTATTTTACTTATTTTGACTTATCCCTTCGGCTCCATCTATGTTGTCAGAAATGTCATGAGTTTATATTTTTAATCACTGAGTTCATGCCATATCTTTGTCCATTCATCTGTTTTGGGAATTTGATGTTGTTTCCATATGTCGACTATTGTAAATATCCTACAATAAACATAGGAGTTCAGGTTCCCTTTTGATTTTGTGTTTTTTATGTTCTTTGGTTAGTTTCTAAGAGTAAAATTGCTGAGTTATAGGGCACATCCTATTTTAGTGTTTTGAGGAACTTCAACATGGTAAACATAGCATCTGGACCAGTGTACATTCCACCAGCAGTGTAAGAGTTTCCTTTTCCCCACACCGTCTCTAGCACTTGATAATTTTGGTGTTTATATTATGGTCATTTTCACAGGTATGAGATGGTATCTCATGTTTTTGTTCTGCGTTTCCCTGATGGTAAGTGGTGATGAACATATTTTCATAGTTCTATTGGCCAACTGCATGTCTTCATGGAGGAGTGTCTACTTCGCTTTTCTGTTGATTTTTTGATTGGGTTACACGTTTAGTATATAATCTCTCTGTAGATCTCTATAGTTCCTTGTCAGATTTGTCATGTGCAAATATTTTCTCTCATTCAGTAGGTTGTCTCTTCATTTTGGTTACTGTCTTATGTGTCTACAGAAGAATTTTGCTTGATGGAGCCCCAAATTTTATATTCTCCTTTGTATTCCTTGCTTCTTGAAAGATATTTTTGGAATTTGTGCATGGAGTGTTTCTCTTCTGTTGCTTTTATAATTTATGGTTTCAGATCTCACATCTATGTTATTCATCCATTTTGAGTTGATTTTCATGAATGGTGTGAGACAATGTATAATTTCAGTTTTTTTGCTCCAGTGTATATCCCTCACTCCTGTACTGTAGGTTAGTTGTCCATAAATGTATAGTTTCATTTCTGGACATTCATCTCTATTCCACTGGTCTCTCTCTCTCTCTCTCTCTCTCTCTCTCTCTCTTTCTATCTCTATCTCTCCTTTACCCAGTACTGTGCTGTTTTAATTTCTATGTCTTTATGGTATACTTTAAGTCCCGAATTGTGATGCCTCCATTGTTTCCCGTTTTAATGATGAACATTTTGTCTATCCAGGGTTTGTTGTATTTCCATATGAATTTCAGTAATATATGTTCTACATTTTGAAAAATGCCATTGAGATTTTTATTGGATTTACTTCACTGTATAGATTTCTTTAGTTAAGATGGACATTTTGAAAATGTTGCTTCTTTCTGTTCATGAACAATGAATAATTTACATTTCTTTGTATTTTCTTCTATTTCTTTTTTCTTTTTTATTATGAATTTTTTTAGATTATTTAACTTAATTTTTTTGCATTTTCAATAGATTTATTTCTTTTTTAAATAAATTTTATTTTTATATTCCCCATACAATTACAACCCCCATATTTTGACCCCAATCCCCCCCTTCTCTGCCCCCCACACCCCATAGAGTGTCTCTGGTTCATAGTTTTTTGTTGATTTTGATATTTTCTTTCTTATAGTTATTCTTTATCCTGGTCCCTTATTTAAGTTTTCTAGATTCCTGCTATGAATGAGACCATCCGGTATTTTTCTTTTTCTTTCTGGCTTATTTCACTGAGCATGATCCCTTCCAGCACCATCCATGTTGCTGCAAATTGCATGTGTTTACCTTTTTTGAATGCTGAGTAATATTCCATGGTGTATATATACCACATCTTCTTGATCCAGGCATTTATTTTTGGGCTTTTGGGTTGTTTCCATAGCTTAGCTATTGTAAACAGAGCTGCTATAAACATAGGGGTGCAGGTGGCTCTTTGGAATTGATGTTTCTGTGTCCTTTGGGTAAATACCTAGGAGTGGAATTGCTGGATCATATGGAAGCTCTATGTTTAGTAGGTCCAGAAATCTCCACACAGCTCTCCATAGTGGTTGGACCAGTTTGCACTCCCACCAACAGTGTAGGATCCTATCACAAACAGTGTAGGTTTTTCTCCACAACCTCGCCAATATTTGCTGTTGCTAGTTTTTTTAATATGTGCCATTCACTGGTGTAAGATGGTATCTCATGGTAGTTTTGATTTGCATTTCCCTGATTACAAGTGATGTTGAACATGTTTTCATATGCCTGTTG
This sequence comes from Talpa europaea, assembly GCF_964194135.1. NCBI lineage: Eukaryota > Metazoa > Chordata > Mammalia > Eulipotyphla > Talpidae > Talpa > Talpa europaea. The sequence goes on along the minus strand of NC_140079.1, from coordinate 44,687,585 downwards.
GCCATTTGCATTTCCTCTTCAGAGAAGTTTCTTTTTAGCTCTTCTGCCCATTTTTTGACTGGATTATTTTCTTTGTTGTTGTTGAGTCTCATCAGCTCTTTGCAGATTTTTGTGATCAGTCCTTTATCATTAGTGTTGTGTGCAAAAATGTTCTCCCAGTTGGTGGGGTTTCTCTTTGTTTTTGTTATTGTCTCTTTTGCTGTGCAGAAGCTCTTTAATTTGATGCAGTCCCAGCTGTTTATCTTTGCCTTCACTATCACTGCTTTGGGTGATGTGTCTGTAAAGATGTCTTTGATGTGCAGATCACGTAGTGTTTCACCTATATTTCCTTCTATGTATTTTATGGTTTCAGGTCTTATGTCTAGTTCTTTAATCCATTTTGAGTTGGTTTTTGTGTATGATGTGAGGTAGTGGTCAAGCTTCATTCTTTTGCATGTAGGGACCCAGTTTTCCCAGCACCATTTATTGAACAAACTTTCTTTGCTCCAATGCATAGTCTTTGCTCCTTTGTCAAAGATTAGTTGACCATAAATCTGTGGGTTTATTTCTTGATTTTCTATTTGATTCCATTGGTCTGTGTGTCTGTTCTTGGTCCAATACCATGCAGTTTTGATGATTACGGCTTTGTAGTATAGATAGAAATCTGGGCGTGTGCTGCCTCCATTCTCTTATCTTTTTTTTCAGGAGAGCTTTGGCTATTCAGGGTTTTTGGTGATTCCATATGAATTTCATCAATAATTGTTCTATTTCTTTGAAGAATGACATTGAAATTTTGATTAGAATAGCATTGAATCTGTATATTGCTTTTGGTAGGATGGCCATTTTAATAATGTTTATTCTTCCAATCCATGAGCAGGGGATGTCTTTCCATTTCTTTGTGTCTTCTTCTATTTCTTTTAACAGTGTTTTATATATTTTTTTTTGTATAGGTACTTTACCTCTTTTATTAGATTTATTCCCAAGTACTTGATTTTTTTTGCTTCGATAATAAAAGGGATGGTGCCTTTTGCACTCTGCTCCCATGTCCGGGCACCCTGTTTCTGATTACTCAGTGAGGGACATTCACCTCCATGAGGGCCCCAGCGCGTCTCCCCACAAGCCTAGGTCACAGGCGTGGGGACCTGCGCAGCCGTGATCTGTGTTTGCTTTTCAAGCACGCTGCTTTTCCTCACAAGCTTACTGGCTGGCCTGGGGCTGTGTGTAGGTCTCTGGGAGAATTCGTTTTTCTCTAATGATGCCTGGAGCAGTTCACTCACCTCAGAGGCGAATCCTGCCACAGCTCCAGTTCACGGGGTGTGGTGGCTGAAATAGTTCCTTTCCACTCACAGTTCTGCTTGATGCATAGTTTGTTCTTGTTGGTTGTTTTAGGTTTTTTTTTGTTTTTTTTTTTCCTCCTTTCTGTTGGTCGGAGAGTGCCAACTTTGTGGGTGGGGGAGGGTAGCAGGGTTCTGAGCTTTCCTACCTTCTAGTCCTTTTTTTTTTATATAACAAATTTTATTTTTATATCCCCCATACAATTGCAGCCCCCTCATTTTGGCCCCAATCCCTTATTTCGCTGAGCATGATCCCTTCCAGTGCCAAGTCCTCTTTTATGGCAACTTTCTTCTTTGGGTAGTTTGCTGGAGTCGTCTGTTAATCTTCATGTCCCAGTTCTCACTGGGACCTGCCGCTTTTCCTCCCTATTAACTTCTTGAATGGGAGATCTTACTAGCAGCGTTTCCTTGCCCCATGTTGATCCACTCCCCATCCCCCCGGAAGCTCTACTGTTGCATTTTAAAATCATCTATAATTATTGTCATACAGTAATAAATACTGCAGGCAAGATCTAGCAACAGATGCTAAAATCAGTGGGCAAAAGTTTGAGGAGAAAAAAGGATATTCGTGTAGTCTTACAGTATCTCCCTCAAGATATTTATTCATTGCAAAAGGAAAAACAGTAACTTTACAGTGAATAAAGTCAGCAGATACCACCCTAAGCATGTTTTCCAGGTTAAGATCACCAGGAACAAGATATATCAATATTAGAGAACCAAAGGGGGACTGACTGACAAGACACATAACTTCTGCAGTATCCTTGACCAAATGCATAGCCTCTATCTAATCAAGAGAAAATATCAAATTAACTGAAATTGAGAGATATTTTATAAAATAACTGATTTGGCTCTCCAAACATGTCAAAATCATGAAAGACTGAGGATCCACTACAGATTGAACAAGACAAATGACTTGTGACAACAAACAAATGCAATATGGGAATCTTGAATAGGATACTAGAAAATAAAAAGGTTATTAATGCAAAAACTAGTGAAATTTTAACAAGTTTAACAGTATCGTACCCAGGGTTAATTTCTAAGTTTTGATCATTGTGCTATGGTGATAGAAGAGGTTAACTTCAGGGGAAGTTGGGTGGAAATTATATAGGACTCTTGTGGTTTGTTTTGTAGCTTTTGTACAAGTTTAAAATTAATTCAAAATTAAAAGATTCTTAAACGTTTGTGGCATGAAACAATGATTGTTTTATTATGTTCTTGATTCTCAGGGTCAGTAATTTGAGGTACCCTGCAAGAACTATTTGTCTCAGTCTACCATGAATGAGGCCACAACTAAGGTGACTGCATATGATGGGAGATCACTGGAGCAGCTTAACTGGAGCCATAGGTCTAGCTCTGCCTATTTTCCACTGGTCTTTGCTGTGGATATAATATTTAGGGTTGCTCCTTATATCTCTGGTGCTGAGAGAGAGGGAACCATCTGTTGTATTAGTTACCTAGAACTGCTGTAACAAGCTACGAGGGGTTGGGTGGCTGAAAACATTGTGAATTTATTCCCAAACATTTCTGGAAATTGGACATCTAAAATAGCAGGCCATGCTTGCCTGAAGTCTGTAGAGAAGAATTCTTCCTTGCTTCTTTGTAGCCTCTGGTGGCTAAAGGAAATTCTTGGAATCCCTTGGCTTGTTGCTACATCGCTTCAATCTCTGCCTCTGTCTTCATGTGGCCTTCTTCCCTGTGTCATTCTTGTCTCTGCATCTTTCTATGTTTCCCCCTCTCTTATAAGGACACCTGCCATTTGATTTAAAGCCTACTCTAACCCCGTGTGACTTCATTTTAGCTAACTGCATCTGCAATGATCGTATTTCCAAAGAAGGTTACATTCTGAGATTCCAAGTGGCCATGAATTTTGAGGGTATATCACTGAACTCACTCTATAAGGGAACTGGCTAGCATCATCCTCCCTCTGCACAGAGATAGACCCAAGCAAAGTTCAGCTACCAATTCCAGATTCAGAAAGGAACAAACTGAAGGAATTTCATCCACATTAAATCAAAGCACAAGCTAAAGAGTTGCAGTTGCCTGATTAACGTTCTTACAATTCTACAATGTTAGACATTCACTTCATATCAGATAAACAGATTTAAGGATTATCAGAGAAATCGAGGCTCCTGCTTGGAGTCAGTCTAATGACCAAGTAATACCAGATGACCACTTATATGTGCTAGAGGAATCCAAGGGTACTGCCAAAAAATACCAAATGCTTCCCAAGCCCAAAAATTGTTACCACTAAGTAAATTAAAGGTACTCCATATACTTTTGGAAGAAGAGGAGGAAGAAGAGGAGGAGGAAGAGGGGAAGGTTAGGGATGAAGGGAGAAAGAGGAGAAGTAGGAAGAGAAAGAGGGAAGGAGGAGGGGGAAATTCACAAATATATCATCACACAAGGGAATTAGAAAGATAAGTGCAGAATTAATTAGCTGGTCTTTACAAACAGGGCTGAAAGAGGACTGGAAATAGGACTTAAATAAGTAATGAACTTTTTGAAAAGGGGTTTCAGAAGACTGAGTGAGAAACCTCAAGGGAAGACCCTAGGCAGTTAGGGGATGCTGCATAAACTCGATGTCTCGAGGCATCTGAGACACACAGAAAGTAAGGTCAAAATAGACACACTGTCCATTTCCTGATTGTTATCGTCGTATATGGCTTTCATCATGTTAAGGTATGTTCCTTCTATCCTGAGAATTTCAAGGGCCTTCATCACAAATGGATGTTGGGTTTTGTCAAATGCTTTCTCACCATCTATTGATATGATCATGTGGTTTTTATTTTTCTTTTTGTTGATGTGTTGGATTACACTTATTGATTTTCATATGTTGAACCATCCTTGTGCCCCTGGGATGAGTCCCACTTGATCGTGGTGTACTATCCCTTAGATGCATTGTTGGATTCTGTTGGCAAGGATTTTGTTGGGGATTTTTGCATCAGTGTTCATTAGGGAGATTGGCCTGTAATTTTCTTTTTTTGTGCTGTCTTTGTTCAGTTTTGGTATTAGCATAATGTTGGCTTTATAGAACATATTTGGTAGTATTCCTTATTTTTTCAATTTTTGAAAGAGTTTGTGTAGGACAGGCACTAATTCACTGCTGAAAGTTTGGTAGAATTCATTTGTGAAACCATCTGGACCTGGGCTCTTGTTTTTGGGGAGTGCTCTAACTACTGCCTCAATTTTGCTGCTTGTAATTGGTCTGTTTAAGTGTTCTATTTCTTCTTTGTCCAGTTGTGGATGATTATATCATTCTAGGAATTTGTCCTTCTTTTCTAGGTTGTTGAATTTGTTTGCATATTAGTGTTCATGGTAATCTCTGATTATTCTTTTGATTTCTACTGACTCTGTTGTGATTTCTCCTTTCATTTATAATCATTACACTCCATCTTAGAAAGTCATTACACTCCATCTTCATTACTCTCCATCTTAGAAAGTTAAAAATACCCTCAGTTCACTGGATAGGACTTCAAATTTAGTACTCTTATTTTCAAACTTGCCTGCATTACAAAACTCCTCTAATGTATTATCATTTTGTGGAAGCACTTTAAGTTACCCACTCCTTGCTCAGTATTATGTAATTTGATTTGCATTTCTATCCCTTAATTTATTTTTTTAAGATTTATTTATTTATGCATATAAGAACTGGGGTACAGGCCAGAAGAGGGGTGAGAGGATTCACCAGAGACAGTGGGGAGCAGAACAGGCAGATTGACTGAAATACACTGCTGAGGGGAACATGGGTGAGTCACGAGAGGTCTGCTGTGCCATGTGGGTAGCTCCCTGGCCGTGGATCGAACTTGTGTTAGAGTGACTGCAGATAGCTTCATAGGTTTTGTCTTAACCCCTTGTGCCACCAAGGAGGCTCTCTATCACTTAATTTCTAAGGTGTTGCTTGCATTGCTAAGTCCATCAACCACTTTAAAAAACAAGTATTTGTACCCTGCAAACAAACATAGCAATGTCTTGACTGTGGGCTAGATAGGTTAGGTTCTAGATAGGTTAGACCTCAGGTGAAAGCATTGGATTCCATTCTCTCTGAGATTTTCCTGAAGTAATAGCTGGGTTCTTGACTCACCTGGATGTGATCTCTGAGAAGACCTCAGTGGTAGTCCAAAATCTGTAGGTGGTTGATGATGGAGGTCTGCCATCCTTCTGGCCCCCTGGCACTTTTGCCTGCCATGTATCTTGTAAACTATAAAAGTCTGAAAAAACCAATGAGGATTCCAAGACTCTCCTCCTTCACCTGTCTGCTCATCATAGAGAATTTTGTTTGCAGAGAGGACAGCAGGTAGGAATGAAGCACTGGTCCTTGATCAGATTTAGGACACAACAGGAAATAACCTGGTTCTATCCAGCTGAAGATTTCAAGCCTGCAGCAGAGAAGTTATTTACATTTACATATCTCTGCTCATTAGGCACTGTTCCTGTTGTTATTCCACACCTGAGCACATCCTTTACCTATGAGACACTTGTTTGGAGACAAAGGAATATTTTCTTACTGATACTCTGCTCCTAAGAGACTAGGTTACAAGACAGGTACAGTTGTGCTACTCTAGCTCATGAACTCGACTCCTTCCGAGTACCAACCTCCTTGCACCTTATCCTAGTTTTGAAGTAATATTTTCTTAAATCTACAACTGAGGCACATATGTTCACTATGTCTGTGGACCCCCAAAGTGTGAGTTGTGGTCGTGTAGTGTAAGTAAAGAGTATCAGGCTTTTCCGCCCTCCTGTCATTAGATTAAATGCATGCTTAATGGCGGACACATGGAGTAGGGTGTGGGTATGCATAGGTGGGTAAACATGGGCTGAGAGACTGGGCTTATAAAGATAGCATCACAGGGATGCCACCAGCAGAATGAGGAGAGAGCAGAGAGAAAGAGAACGAGAGCAGCACCAGCAAAGAAGCAGAGGCCACAAGAGAATGCTGGGGAACCCAGAAAGAATGAAGGCTTGCTGGGGGTTGGGAGGCCTGCCAGTCTCCTGACATGTGCCTGGTAAATTCAATAAAAGCCTGAAAAAAACACTGAGGACTCCAGCACTCTCCTCCTTCACCCACCTGCTCAGATCATAGAGATCCTGCCCTGTGCTTTCCTGCCACTATAGGTAGGAAACCCTTTCTGATATCTCCAGGAAATTGGAGTTCTTTCCACAAGGGAGAGAGGTCTTTTGGGTTCCTAAATCCAATTCTAACTTGGGTGTGCCCCCATCAGCAAGCAATTTTCAGACACCAGCAGTATGTCCAAGAATCAATCAAGTCTGACTCCATCTACTTCGAAATAACATCAGATTCCAGCTGTCTAGTGCTCAGTCACCTGTGTGTGTGCCCCATTTTTTACACCAGTTGTATGCGCAACTTCTGACTGAGGGTTCCCAAACCTCCTTTGGTTTCAGAGCTCATTTGCAATTCAGCTTGTTGTCTGTACTCCTGATCTCTAATTCAGAGATTCCCATGAACCCCTCCCTGGTTTTGATTCATTTGCTTGAATGTTTTACTGAACTCGGAGGAATATTTTACTTACTGGTTTATTGTAAAAGGATAAATTCAGGAGTGGCCAGTTGGAAGCAGTGTAGCAACAAGCACAATAAAAAGATTTTGAGTGTCCCTGTTTTTTGCAGGACCACTATTAGGCGAGCACCTCCACGTCTTAGGAACCAGAACCCTCACATCTTTGTTTGTAATGATTATAGTTGATTACACCAATGGTCATTGGCAATTAATTCAACCTCTGCTCTTGGGATAATGGGGGTGAGGGGAGCATTGAGTGTTCTCACCCTCTGACCTGCTGGTTTGCTTCCCTGGCAACCAGTCCCATATTTAGTTGCTTTCCAAAGTCACATCACAACCTAATAAAACACACTTTCATTATTACTCTTATCACCTAGGAAATTAAAACTTTGTATGATTAAAATTAACTCTGTTTCAGAAATGTATAAGAAGATAAATATTTTATATTTATATTCATGTCTATATATATTATTTTATACATGTGTTCATTTTTTGAATCAATGTTGGATTATAGATTTATAAAATTATATAGGTTTCAGGTGCATATCTATGTGTACTACATATCTATGTGTACTACATGATCATCACCAAGAGTTTACATTCCTTCCTCTACCCACAATTACCCCTATTACCCAATTTACCTATCTCACCTCCCACTTTCTTCTGGTAGCTACTATTCTCATTGTCTAAGAATTAGGTTTTTATTTTGATTTGCAAGCAAAGCAATTGAATAAAAAGGCATATATATGGTTTGGATATAATGCTGCCATTATTCATGGACAGCATGCCTGTGTATGTAGAAAGTTCTATAGATTAGAATAAGTGAATTTCATAGTGTCACTGAATCCAATATCAATATACAAAATTTGATTGCATTTTATATATCTGCAAAAAGTAAGAAATAATACACAAAATTTGTGATTTACAATAGCATCACCAACATCATATACCCAGCAATACTACAGGGAATGAGAGCAGAGCTGAGCAACCAGTGAAGCTTTATAAAGAGGAAGGAATGTGGGCTAAAAGGAAAAATGTGCTCTTGGTTATGGGGTCTGTGTTTCACTCAGGGGCTTGGGGAGCCTTGGAAAGAGAGGCATGGAGGAGAGACATGGAGAGACATATGGAAGAGACATGTGGGTAAGAGACATGTGAGGTTACTGTCCTTTGCAAAGTCTATGGCAACTATTAGCTTGAGTTCTATTTTTGTGTCTCTCCTTCTGTCCCAGACTTACCTGGCCCTTTTCATCCCATTTCTTCCAGCAGGTGTCTTAGACTTGTGGCAAGCTTCTGGTCCTCAGTGGACTGTGTTCAGACTGACCCTTTTTGGCTGAGCATTTTCCCATAAGAGGATGTATAATGTAGGGGTGTGCACCTGCCATCCTCATATTTGATACCATTATCAGATTAACCCGATGACATCAGATATGCTGCAGTAAGAAGAAGACGTCATCTAAAGATGCTTCAACCTCCAACATCTGGAAAATTCTCTATTGTCTGCCCTCAGGTCTCCCAACTAAACTTTATTTTTACTTTAGTTTTCAACCTTGGATTTTCCCTCTGTTCCCATATAATCACCTCTTTGTTATTGCCTGCGCCCATCTACAGCACTGTCTCCAGGAATTGAACACAACAGTCTAATTGGATTCTGAATTACCTAACACGGATACAATATGAAAAATCAGTATAATTGACTGGAATATTGAATTAAAGATTCCCAATAAAATTAATTCCACAGAGACCCAATAGCCTGAGGAGATACTACATCATTTGGACAATGAGTTCACTGATGTTCTCCAAGAGTAATAGAAACTTACCATAAGTTTCAAATCACAGTTGACAAAGGAAATTGAATAGTTCATCCAGTTAAGGAATATGATAATGTTAGAGCCACATATTTTTATTGGATTAGTTTTCTTTTTAACTGTCTACCTTCCTCACATAGTGTAGTAAAAATGATTACTGCTTGTATAATTATTGATAATATATGTATAATTTTATGATCTATTTTCCTAATTTATAAAGGTTATAAATGATATAATTCTAAAAATAACAAATGGTCAGACTCTTGATTTATGATAGTCCAATGTATGGACTTACTATAACACACAGTGCAAATAAAATGTAATTTTGACAATATTTCCAGATGCAGTGCTGAGAGGGTCAACAAAAGGTTGAATGTGTTGGATCATTGAGTTAAGAGACAGACATGATGTGATAACACCTGCTTAGGGGAAATGTTAGTGATCTACTCTATGTTGAATGGAAAGTGCAATCATTGTTACCAATGAAATGAATGATGGTTGCATATTATCATTAATATCATATTGTAAATCCTCTGAGAACCCCTTTCCTCTTCCCTGACCTAGCAGGCAAGGGAACAATGTTATATGCTCTGTCTTTAACACAGAATTCACTTCTTATTCTGTGAAGCAGTCCATAAAGTCTTCTGCCATGGGTTAACCAGTCTGTCAGCCTCCATTAATGATGCAAGAGCCAAACATATGAGGAAAAATTAAACAACGGGTGTCCAGCCTTTACATTTCCATGGTGCATTATTTAGAATTCAGCGAAGTAATAAACACCAGCATTTTTCCTTCTCTATGCATAGAAGAAGGGATATATCATTTGGTCAATATGACTGAGGAAATAGAAAGATCTAAGCCTATAGAGGAAACCAGAAACCCCCAGAAAGAACAGTTAATTTTTGGAGGTCAATGATTGTCTATTTCTACTTGTATAAACTTGTCTCAAACTTGGAATTTTGGGAAGATTTCTAATGAATAAATTTTGTGGACTGTTTCTTGGCATCTAATGCCCATGTTGATTATGTAATAAATTATTTTTCTAGCTATTATTGAGATTTTTATTTCAGCCAACAGAGGTGATTTAGTGATGATACAGATAGGTCAATGTAGTGTTGTAATATTGGGGTGCTGGCTGTAGGAACTGGGGTGAATCTATTCATCAGAGAGAGTCAGTGGAATTATTGTAATTTCCTGCAAGAGAGTGTGATGGGAGAATTCTGCATGGGAAGAAGGATTTGGAACTCCATTTTTACCTGTTTTCATGGGCTTTGCATCACAGGGGGAGTTGGTCTCTGATATTTGCTATTTGCTGGGACATAGGTTTGGGGGGGGGGCTTCAGCACAGGAGTCCTTCCTGGTTCTGTTTGTGTTTCAACATTCCTCAGAATTATCATGGTCCCCATTGGTCAGTAGGCCCTTTGGCTAGGTTCCCTGGGCAACTCTACTGGTTTCCTTATTTATTTTCTGTTTCCCAGGCATATTAGTTTGAGCAAAGTGCTGAGACTATGTTTTAACTCTAATTAATGATATCCTGAGATACTCAAGGACATGAAAGGAAATTTATAATTTTTCAGAGTTTCTGTAGACATGAGAGGCATAAACTGCCACACATTGTCACATGGGGAAGCCCCAGTATAGGTCAGGAGACAGACAGAGATAGGAAAGCGTAGGTGAGAGCTTTTAGTCATACATGGGTAAGACAGGGCAGGATAAATGGCTCGTGAGTAGTTAGTTTTAATGATTCTTTCAGAATTTGGATACTTTTCCTATTTCCTGGCACCTGGCTCTGGTGACTTCAGGGCAAGTGTTTACTGGCTTTGTGTGTGACAGTCAGATAAGCAAGTGATTGGAGGTATAGATTCAGGACTGGTTGTTTTTGCATTAACAAGCCTGTTAATAGAAAAATGTTATTGTCCTAAGAATTAGCTAGCCTTGGGAGGGACACAGTACCTCCATAGCCAGTAAGCCCTGCCTCCCTCCCTCTCTAATTGCAAACCATTGTAAAAAACAGAAAATAAAGACTATAATTAAGATGGTATGATAGCCATTGAGTGTTTTTCCAAACATTTGTAAAGATCATGTGTCTTCCCTATTTCAATAATATGAACATAAACTGTTAATGTGCAGATTGAAGGGCACCCCAGGACCACCAAATATGCACGCTCTAGAGAGGTTCTGCCTTCTGCCACATAAAGATAAAACATACTCTTGGTGTGTAAGGACTTTAATAGATTAGTGTGCATACAAAAAGAGACAAAGGGATAAGGTTTCCTAGTTAAACACCCAAAGCTACACATCCCCCTCAGGGGTAAAGTCACAAAAGACTAGGCCCACAGACAAACTCCTGAGGCTCAAAAGCTTGCCATAATCTAAGGCATCTTCTGGCTGGGAACCACAAGAAAAGGGCAGACTGGGTTCAACAAGTCTGAGACAGAAGGAATAAAATTAAAGTACAAATCAAGATTAAGGCTGCAATTATAAGCCTCCCCATATGTCTCCCAACACACCTCTATAAAACATTGTCAAAAGAAATAACAGAAAACACAAAGAAATGGAAATTATTCCTTGTTCATGAATAGGAAGAATCAATATTGTCAAAATATCCATCCTAGTCAAAGAAATCTGCAGATTCAAACAAATCCAGTGAAGAACTCAATGGCATACTTCAAAATATAGAACAAATATTACTGAAATTCATATGGAAACACAAAAACCCTGAACACACTAAGCTTTCCTTATTAAAAAGGGTAATAATGGAGATATCACACTTCTGGACTCCAAACTATACCAAAAAGACATAATAATTAAAACAGCACAGTACTCGAAAAAGAAGAGACACATAGACCACTGGAATAGAACTGGATGCCTGAAATAAAACCATATAGTCATAGACAATAAAGGAGTGAAGTATATTCTGGAACAAATAATACCTCTTCAAAAAATGGCAATGGGGAAATTGGACTGCTACATGCAAAAAATGAAATTGATCATTGTCTTATACCATACCTGAAAATCAACTCAAAATGGATGAAAAAAAATGATGTAAGATCTAAAACCATATAGTATATAAAATAAAGAGAGGGAAAACACTGCATGACACAAATTTCAGAAATATCTTTGATGACACATTTCAGGAAGCAAGGAAAAAAAGAATATAAAAACCTGGGGCGGCATCAAACTGAAAGCCTTCTTTAGAACACAACAAACAGTAACCAAAGTAAGGTGACATCCTACTGACTGGGATAAAACATTGAAACATCATACCTCTGACAAAGGATTGATATTGTAGATCTAAAAAAAACCTTATATAACTAAACAAATAACCCAATCATAAATAGGACAGAAGAGCTAAGGAAATACTCCTCTAAAGAAGACAAGTAGATATCTAATAGACATATGAAAATATGTTCATTTTCACTTATTATCAGGAAATGTAGATCAAAAGCACAATGAGATACTATCTCACACCTATAAGAATGGCCATAATAAAAACACCAAATTCAGTAAGTGCTGGAGTGGGTGTGGGGGACAAGGTCTCTCCTTAGTTGGTTGAATGTAGACAGGTTCAGACCCAATGTTCAACTATGTTGAAGTTCCTCAAAACACTAGTAAGGATGTGTCATATGACCCAGCAATTCCAATCCTAAGAATCTACTCAAAGAAATACAAATATTAAGTCAAAAGGAACGTACAAGCAACAACAAATGTTGGTGAGGATGAGGTGAAAAAGGAACTCTCCTACATTGCTGGTGGAAGTGAAAACTGGTCCAACCATTGTGGAAAGCTCTCTGGAGGCTCCTAAGTCTACTAAAAATGGAGCTACCATACGATCTGGAAATTCTACTCCTAGGGATCTACCCAAAGGACACAAAAACAGTGATTCAAAAGAGCAACTGTACACCTATGTTTATTGCAGCACTGTTTACAATAGATAAAACCTGGAAACAATGCAAATTCCCAAAAATAGATGACTGGATCAAGAAGATGTGGTATATATACACAATGGAATATCATTCAGCAATCAAAACAGATAAACTCATGCCATTTGCGTCAACATGGATGGAGCTAGAAGGAATTATGCTCAGTGAAATAAGCCAGAAGGAAAAAGAAAAATATTGGATGGTTTCACTTATAACAGGAATATAGAGGAACCAAATAACACATCAGTGTAAAAAAATAATAACAGTACAAAACACAGCAAAGCAAAAACAGACAATTATAAACCAGAGACATACTGCAGAGGAGAAGGAGGGAGAGGTGTGAGAGGGAGGGAGGGAGGGAGGGAGGGAGGGAGGAGCACATAAGACTGTGGTGATGGTGCATGGGTGCCTTGGGGAAAGAATTTCTAGGGGGACTCAATTTGAGGGAGTGGGTGAAGCAAATATTTTCTTAAAAATGCAAAAAATATGATAAATGTTAAAGTAAAAAAATATAGGTGAAACACTACATGATATGCACATCAAAGACATCTTTACAGACACATCACCCAAAGCAGTGATAGTGAAGGCAAAGATAAACAGCTGGGACTACATCAAATTAAAGAGCTTCTGCACAGAAAAAGAGACTATAACAAAAACAAAGAGAAACCCCACCAAATGGGAGAACATTTTTGCACACAACACTAATGATAAAGGACTGATCACAAAAATCTGCAAAGAGCTGATGAGACTCAACAACAACAAAGAAAATAATCCAGTCCAAAAATGGATGATTATGATGTTGAGGTATGTTTCTTTTATCCCAAGAATTTCAAGGAGCTTTATATTCAATGGGTGTTGTACCTTGTCGAAAGCTTTTTCAGCATCTATGGATATTATCATATGTTTTTTTATCTATCTTTTTGTTGATGTGTTGGATTACATTGATTGGATTTCGGATGTTGAACCACCCTTGTGTCCCTGGAATAAATCCTACTTGGTCGTGGAGAATTATCTTATGGATGAATTTGTTGGATTCTGTTGGCCAGGATTTTGTTGAGGATTTTTGCATCAGTGTTCATTAGGGAGATTGGCCTGTAATTTTCTTTTTTTGTGCCGTCTTTGTTGTGTTTTGGTATTTGTAGAACGTATTTGGTAGTATTCCTTCTTTTTCAAATTTTTAAGAAAGATTATGTAGGATAAGCACTAATACACTGCTGAACATTTGGTAGAATTCATTTGTGAAGCCGTCTGTGCCTGGCCTTTGTTTTGGGGGAGTGCTTTGATTACTGCTTCAATTTCACTGCTTGTAATTGGTCTGTTTAGTTGTTCTATTTCTTCTTTGTCCAGCTTTGGATGATTATATCATTCTAGCAATTTGTCCATCTCTTCTAAGTTGTTAAATTTGTTAAAAGTGTTCATAGTAATCTCTTATTATTCTTTTGATTTCTACTGAGACTATTGTGATTTCTCCACTTTCATTTATAATCCTATTTATATGTGTTTTCTCCCATTTTTTTCTTTGTAAGCCTTGCTAGAGATTTGTCTATTTTGTTTATTTTTTCAAAGAACCAACTTTTGGTTTCATTGATCTTTTGGATTGTTTTTTTTTTAATTTCTAATTCATTTATTTCTGCTTTGATTTTTATTATTTCCTTTCTTCTACTGTCTTTAGGGTTTTTTTGTTGTTCCTTTTCTAGTATTTTGAGATGCAAGATTTGGTTGTTTCTTTGAGTTCTTGTTTGTTGATATGAGCCTGTATTGCTATATATTTTCCTCTTATTACTGCTTTTGCTGCATCCCATACATTCTGGAAAATGGTGTCCTCCTTGTCATTCAACTCAAAGTATTTTTTAATTTCTTCTTTGATCTCCTCATTAGTCCAGTGGTCTTCCAGTAGTGTGGATTTTAATCTCCATGAAGTGGTAGGGTTCCTTGTTTTCTTTTCATGATTTATTTCTAGCTTGATACCTTTATGATTGGAGGAGATATTTGGAATGATTTTGATTTTCATGTATCTGTTGATGTTTGTCTTGTGGTCCAGTATGTGTTTGATTCTGAAGAATGATCCATGAGCACTTGAGAAAAATGTGTACTCAGATTTTTTTTGGGTGCAGTGTCCTATAGATGTTTATTAAGTCCATGAGTTCTATGTCTTTATTTAGGGCTCTAGTGTCTTTGTTTATTTTTTTCTCATTGATCTGTCCATTGGTGAGATTGGTGAGAGTGGGCTGTTGAGTTCTCCCTATATATATATATATATATATATATATATATATATATATATATATATATTCTTTAATATCTGTTTTCAGAGCTGATAATTATTGTCTAATATATTTTGGTGCCCCTTCATTTGGTGAGTATATGTTGATGAGTGTTATATCTTTCTGATGTATTGTCCCCTTGATCATAATGTAGTGTCTATCTATGTCTCTTTTTACTCTTTTTAATTTGAAGTCTATTTCATCTGATGTAAGTATGGCTGTTCCTGCCTTCTTTTTTGGTGCATTTGCTTGTAGGATTGTTTTCCAACCTTTTACGTTCAGTCTATGTTTATCTTTTGTGGTTAAATGTGTTTCCTGGAGACAGCAGAAGGTTGGATTTCATTTTTCAATCCAGCCTGCTACTCTGTGTCTTTTTACTGATGAGTTTAATCCATTTATATTTAGAGTTAATATTGATATGTTGGCATCTGTGTTTGCCATTTTTTTGTCTTTTTGTGATTTTATTCCTTGCTTTATTCTGTTCTTGTTCATTCATCTGTTAGTTTTGGTTTTAGGACTTCTTGTAGAATTTTTTGGAGTGGGGGTTTAATTCTAATGAATTTCTGGAGTTTCTGTTTGTCTGAGAAGGTCCATATTTTTTCATCATAGAGGAAGGAGAGCTTTGCAGGGTAAAGTATTCTTGGTTGGCATTTGCTGTCTTGAAGTTTGCTGAATATGTTACTCCATTCTCTTCTTGCCCGTAATGTTTCTTCAGAGAAGTCTGAAGTGAACCTGATTGGTTTTCCCTTATAAGTTATCTGTTTCTTCCCCCTTGCCAGTTTCATTATTTTTTTCCGTGTCTTGGACTCTTGCAAGCTTTACTGTTAGGTGTCTTGCCATAGTTTTCTTTTCATTTCTTTTCATTATGGTAATCGGGAGTTCTTCTCACTTCCTGTATGTATATTCATCTGCTTTATCTTGCTTGAGTAGTTTTCTTCAATTATCTCCTTGAATAATTTCTC
Source organism: Talpa europaea (assembly GCF_964194135.1). Taxonomy (NCBI): domain Eukaryota; kingdom Metazoa; phylum Chordata; class Mammalia; order Eulipotyphla; family Talpidae; genus Talpa; species Talpa europaea. The sequence continues at coordinate 44,671,803 of NC_140079.1, read as the reverse complement.
AGTTCCTTTGTCTCTATTCTCACCTTCTGGAATGCCTATAACTCTTACATTTCCTTCTTCATGGAGTCTGATAATTGTCTAAGAGTATCCTCATACTGCTTTATTTGCACTTCTCTCTCCTTTTCTCATTTGGCTCTTTTTATTTCTGTATCTTCTATAGTACTGATCCGTTCTTCCATTTCATCTATCCTGTTTTCATTGCTTTTCCCAGAGTTCTTTATCTCTTCCAGTAATCTTTTTAGCTCCTGTGTTTCTTTCCTTTCCTTTCTTAAGGTCTCAATTTCATTCTTCTGTTCAGTGATTTTTTTTGTCTCAACTCATTTTTTTCCTCTTCCTTTTATTTTCTGCTTTTTAATCAGGATGATTATTAATTCTCTATCTGATAGGCCAAAAAGTTCTTCCATGTCATCACTGAGCTCTGGTGATTGTGTTTCTTTATTGGTGTGTCCTCCTGCTTGCTTGCTTGGTTATTTATATTTTTTCTTCTCCCTGTTGTTTGCTTTCTGTTTAGTTCTATACATTGGGACATTGTGCCACTGGTGTTGGCGGGCATCTCTTTGGAATGTTGCTTTGGGGGTGTTGGAAACTGTTTACCAGACTGAGACCAGCACTGGTAGGCCAAAACTCCACCAGTGTGTTGATGCTGTGTTGCTGGGCTCTGTCTCTTATAGTTCCCTCCTTCTGTATTTACTCAGTTCCAACAGGGAATCAGCTAGTTGGTGAATTAGTTCTGGTCACGAGATGGTGCCAGAGACCTGTACTTGCTGACCTGTGCTTTTTCCCAGTGGTTCTCTGAGTAGCAGAAGGGGGGGCGGAAGGGAGCCCCTCAACACAGGGGCTCTTATTCAAGCCAGGTGCTGTGTCTGACCTGGATTCACCAGGCGTTGTGCCTGCAGTTGTATAGATTCCACGCCCTGAATTCTGCACTCTAGGTCTCAGTTCCAGGGCTATCAGATCCAAAACACTGGCTGTCACCCTGTGCAGTGCCCACTTCTATGGTGCATCCCTCGCCCTGGTCCTGTGCCTAGTGATCAGTTCCAGGATGGGGTCTTGCTCCACGCTTTATTTTCCTCCTTACCCCCATTTGTGTGGCCCACCCTCTCTCAGTGCCTGAGTGTGTTTTTGTGATCCCTGGTTTCCAACTATAGGGTGTTTGTGATTTTTTTTCTGATTGCTAGGTGGCGCCCGAGATCTTTCCCAGTGTCCTTCAGAAGCTGTTTTTAACCCTGTGCGTCTGGGGGAATAGAGTGGGAGTGGCGTGGAGAGCCTCAATGGCGTGGGGTGCTGTGTCTGCCTTCTGCCCCACTGTCGTGGGGATCCCAAGCCCCAAATTTCATGCCCCGGGTCTCAGTTCCCAAAGCCCTCAGGTCCAGGACACAGGCTGGAGCCTAGTTCAGTGTCTGCAGAAATGGCTCCTTTTGCACCCTGCTCCTGTGTCTGGGCGCCTGGTTTCCTACTACTCAGTGAGGGACATTCACCTCAATGAGGGCCCCTGTGCATATCCCAGCAAGCCTAGGTGGCAGGCACGGGGACCTGGGCAGCCGGTAACTGCCTATGCTTTTCAAGTGTGCTGCTTTTCTGCACAAGCTTACTGGCTCAACTTGGGCTGTTTGTAGGTCTCCTGGGAGTCTTTATTTTTCTTCAATAGTGCCCAGAGCTATTCGCTCACCTCCGTGGCAAATCCTGCATGGTTCTCCACAGTTCCAGTTCACAGGGTGCGGTGGCTGAAATAGTTCCCTTCCACTCACAGTCTTGCTTGATGCGTAGTTTGTTCTTGTTGGTTGTTTTAGTTTTTTTTTTTCCCTCCTTTCTGTTGGTTGGAGAGTGCTGACTTTGTAGATGGGGGAGGGTAGCAGGGTTCTGAGCTAGCTTTCCTCCCTTCTAGTCTTCTTTTATGGCAATTTTCTTCTTTGGGCAGTTTGCCAGAATTACCTGTTTATCTTCTGTGTCCCAGTTCTCTCAGGGACCTGCCACTTTTCCTCCCTATTAACTTTTTTTTTATGGGAGGTCTTGCTCGCAGTGTTTCTGTAACAGGGTGGTCCCCAGGGAAGGGGGAGGTTCCAGGTTCCCTGCCCCACCCAAATGGAGGGTGGGGCTGAGCAGGGAGAGGAGAAGCTGCAGAAGAGACTGAAGAAGGAAGCAGGATGGAGCCAGAAGGAGACCTGGAGGAGGCACATGGAGCCTAGAGACACATGAAACTGCGCTTGTCTTTTGGTCGTGGACGGGGTGATACAGATGTGGGTGAGACCAGTGGGGAGGTGACAATGGCAGCTTTTATCTTGATTTTGATTTTGCTCTTTTCCTTCCTGGCTTGTCTGCTTGTTTCTGACCCTTTTCTGTGGGTCCCCACTGGAAGATGCTTTGGACTTGTGGCAGGCTTTGGGGCCTTGCTCTGGGCCAATCCCATTTGGATGGAGTTTTACCCACGAGGGGATGGGTGATTTTGGGTGCTTGATTTAGAAATTAGATTCTTTGCCTTTCCTGAATTGTTTCCAAATTGTATTAAAGTTCCTTCCCATTAAAGTCTCATATGTTTTGTGTTGATGCGGTGGATGGCAGAACCCATGTAGAATAGGCAGGTTTGTGGGGTTTGGACTGCCCCTCTCCCTGTCCTGTAACATTTCCTCAGTGCCATGTTGATGAATGTCTCTGCATTGATTTTGTATCCTGCTACTTTACTGAACTTCTTTTTTCCCTATCTGGATTCCTTTTATGTCTTTTTCTTTATTGCCCTGGCTAGGACCTCCAGTATTATATTGAAGAGCAATGGTGAGAGAGGACATCTTTGTCTTGTTCCTGATCTTAAAGGAAAGGCCCTCAGCTTTTCACCATTAATACTGGCAGTGGGTTTGTTGTATATGGCTTTTTATCATGTTAAGGTATGTTCCTTCTATCCCCAAAATTTTGCGGGCCTTCATAATAAATGGATGTTGGATTTTGTCGAATGCTTTCTCAGCATCTATAACTATTATCATATGGTTTTTATTTTTCTTTTTGTTGATGTGTTGGATTACACTTATCAATTTTCATATGTTGAACCATCCCTGTGCCACTGGGATGAAACCCACTTGATCGTGGTGTATTATCCCTTTGATGAATGGTTGGATTCTGTTGGCAAGGAGTTTGTTGAGGATTTTTGCATCAGTGTTCATTAGGGAGATTGGCCTGTAATTTTCTTTTTTTGTGCTGTCTTTGTTTGGTTTTGGTATTAGTGTAATGTTGGCTTCATAGAACATATTTGGTAGTATTCCTTCTTTTTCAGTTTTTTGAAAGCATTTCTTTAGGATAAGTACTAATTCACTGCTGAATGTTTGGTAGAATTCCTTTGTGAAGCCATCTGGACCTGGGCTTTTGTTTTTGGGGAGTGCTTCATTACTACCTCAATTTTGCCGCTTGTAATTTGTCCATTTAGGTGTTCTATTTCTTCTTTTTCCGGCTTTGGATAATTATATCATTCTGTTTATCTCTTCTAGGTTTTTGAATTTGTTTGTATATAAGTGTTCATAGTAATCTCTGATTATCCCTTTGATTTCTACTGGGACTGCTGTGATTTCTCCTCTTTCATTTATAGTCCAATTTGTATGTGTTTTCTCCCATTTTTTTCTTTGTGAGCCTGGCTAGAGGCTTGTCTATTTTGTTTATTTTTTCAAAGAACCAACATTTGGTTTCATTTATCTTTTGGATTTTTTAAAATTTGTATTTCATTTATTTCTGTTTTGATTTTTATTATTTCCTTTCTTCAACTGGCTTTAGGGATTTTTTTGTTGTTCTTTTTCTAGAATAGGTAAACTAGAAATGAAACTTTATTGTAAGTGAAAAGGGCAGGATTTTTAGGAAAGGAAAGGAAGAAAGGGCCATTTGCATAGGTGTAGATGGGCAGTTTTTACATGGCAAGAACTGCATTTTGAAAGGGACAGAATCAGAGAGGAGCCTGCACAGATGCAGATGGACAGTCCTGGGGCAACTTGTGTGTTTTGCCAGAGCAAGGAGCATCTCTCTATTATGCTCTCAATTTCTGCCTTTGGAGTTAGGTTTGCTGAGAAGATTAACTTATTTTCTCTGCAACCTCTTGTTCCTGATTTTGCCTGTAGATGTTATAAACTTATTTATCTGTTAAATTTCTATTTTCTTTTATTTCTTCATTTTTCAGTCACATTTTATTTTGTTTTAAAAGCATGACTGAGTCCATTAATTTTTTTTTCTCATCACCATCCTTCATATTCATTTTAGGTCCATTCTTCCTCCCCCTGCCTATCAAACTCAAATATAACTTTGTTCATCAGTGTTTGCTGGGTTTTTTTAATACATTATTTTATTTTATATAATTCTTACATCATTTTTCATTTTTACACAATGTTTTCATTTTCATTTTGGTTATATTCCCCATACAATTCCCACCTCCTTTTTCTGTCCCTAATCCCTCTTCTCCTCCCCACACCTCCCATTGTAGTATGTCTCTGGTCTATAGTTGCTTGTTGATTTTGATTTTACTTTATTGCAATTAGTCTTTTTCCTGGTCCCTTGTTTAGATTTTCTTAATTCCTGCTATGAGTGAGATCATCGGGTATTTTTCTTTTTCTTTCTGGCTTATTTCATTGAGCATGATCACTTCCAACTCGATCCATGTTGCTGCAAATTGCATGAGTTTATATTTTTGATTGCTGAGTAATATTCCATGGTGTATATGTACCACATCTTCTTGATCCAGTCATCTATTTTTGGGCATTTGGGTTGTTTCCATAACTTAGCTATTATAAATGGTGCTGAATAAACATAGGAGTGCAGGTGCCCTTTTGAATTAAAGTTTCTTTGCCTTTTGGGTAAATACCTAGGAGTGGAATTGCTGGATCATATGGAAGCTCTATCTTTAGTAGGTTAAGAAATCTCCATACAGCTTTCCATAGTGGTTGGACCATTTTGCACTCCCACCAGAAGTGCAAGAGAATTTCTTCTTCTCCACATCCTTGCCCACATTTATTGCTGCTAGTTTTTTTAAATTATAAATTTTATTTTTATATTCCCCATACATTGCGACCCTCTTATTTTGACCCCAATCCCTCCCCTCCCCATGCCCCACTCCTCATAGAGTATCTCTGGTTCATAGTTGTTTGATGATTTTGATTTTTACTTTATTGCAATTAGTCTTTTTCCTGGTCCCTTGTTTAGATTTTCTTAATTCCTGCTATGAGTGAGATCATCGGGTATTTTTCTTTTTCTTTCTGGCTTATGTCACTGAGCATGATCCCTTCCAGCTCCATCCATGTTGCTGCAAATAACATGTGTCTATCTTTTTTGAATGCTGAGTAATATTCCATGGTGTATATGTACCACATCTTGTTGATCCAGTCATCTATTTTTGGGCTTTTGGGTTGTTTCCAAAGCTTACCTATTGTAAACAGTGCTGCTATAAATATAGGGGTGCAGGTGCTCTTTGGAATTGATGTTTCTGTGTCCATTGGGTAAATACCTAGTAGTGGAATTGCTGGATCATATGGAAGCTCTATGTTTAGTAGGTCCAGAAATCTCCACACAGCTCTCCATAGTGGTTGGACCAGTTTGCTCTCCCACCAACAGTGCAGAAGAGTTCCTTTTTCTCCACAACCTTGCCAGTATTTGTTGTTGATAGTTTTTTTTAACATGTGCCATTCTTACTGGTGTAAGATGGTATCTCATGGTAGTTTTGATTTGCATTTCCCTGATTACAAGTGATGTTGAACATTTTTTCATATGCCTGTTGGCCATTTGCATTTCCTCTTCAGAGAAGTTTCTTTTTAGCTCTTCTGCTCATTTTTTGCCTGGATTATTTTCTTTGTTTTTGTTGAGTCTCATCAGCTCTTTGTAGATCTTTGTGATCAGTCCTTTATCGTTAGTGATGGGTGAAAAAATTTTTTCCCGGTTGGTGGGGTTTCTCTTTGTTTTTGTTATAGTCTCTTTTGCTGTGCAGAAGCTCTTTAATTTGATGTAGTCCCAGCTGTTCATCTTTGCCTTCACTATCACTGCTTTGGGTGAAGTGTCTGTAAAGATGTCTTTGATGTGCTTATCATGTAGTGTTTTGCCTATATTTCCTTCTATGTATTTTATGGTTTCAGGTCTTATGTCTAGTTCTTTAAACCATTTTGTGTTGATTTTTGTGTATGGTGTGAAGTAGTAATCAAGTCATTATTTTGCATGTAGCAACCCAGTTTTCCCAGCACCATTTATTGAAAGACTTTCTTTACTCCAATGCATATTATTTGCTCCTTTGTCGAAGATTAGTTGACCATAAATCTATGGGTTTATTTCTGGATTTTCTATTCGATTCCGTTGGTCTGTGTGTCTGTTCTTGTTCCAAAACCATGCAGTTTTGATGATTATGGCTTTGTAGTATAGTTTGAAGTCTGGAAGTGTGATTCCTCCATTCCCTTCTTTTTTTTTTTTTTTCAGGAGAGCTTTGGCTATTCAGGGTTTTTGGTGAGTCCATATGTATTTCATCAGTAATTGTTCTATTTCTTTGAAGAATGACATTGAAATTTTGATTGGAATAGCATTGAATTTGTAGATTGCTTTTGGTAGGATGGCCATTTTAATAATGTCTATTCTTCCAATCCATGAGCAGGGGATGTCTTTCCATTTCTTTATGTCTTCTTCTATTTCTTTTAACAGTGTTTTATAGTTTTGTTTGTATAGGCCCTTTACCTCTTTTGTTAGATTTATTCCCAAGTATTTGATTTTTTTTCGATAAAAAAAGGGATTTTTTTTTTATTTCTTCTTCTTCAGATTTACTGTTTGTGTATAGGAATGCTACTGACTTTTGCGTGTTGATTTTGTATCCTGCCATTTTACTGAACTGATTGATGAGTTGAATTAGTTTTTCTGTGGAGATTTTGGGGTTCTCTATGTGTATTATCACATCATCTGCAAATAGTGATAGTTTGACTTCTTCTTTTCCTATTTGGATTCCTTCTATGTCTTTCTCTTGGCTTATTGCTCTGGCTAGGACTTCCAGGATTATATTGAAAAGCAGTGGTGAGAGTGGACATCCTTGTCTTGTTCCAGATCTTAATGGAATTGCTTTCAGCTTTTCACCATTGAGAATGATACTGGCTGTTGGCTTGTCATAGATGGCCTTTATGATGTTGAGGTATGTTCCTTGTATCCCAAGAATTTCAAGGGCTTTTATCATGAATGGGTGTTGCACTTTGTCGAAAGCTTTCTCAGCATCTATTGATATTATCATATGGTTTTTATATTTCTTTTTATTGATGTGTTGGATAACGATGATTGATATTTGGATGTTGAACCATCCTTGTGTCCCTGGCATGAATCCTACTTGGCGTGGTGAATTATCTTATGGATACATTGTTGGATTCTGATAGCTAAAATTTTATTGAGGATTTTTGCATCAGTGTTCATTAGGGAGATTGGCCTGTAGTGTTTTGTGTGTGTGTGTGTGTGTGTGTGTGTGTGTGTGTGTGTGTTGTCTTTATTCGGTTTTGGTATTAGTGTAATGTTGGCTTCATAGTACGTGTTTGGTATTATCCTTTCCTTCTCAATTTTTTGGAAGATTTTGTTAAAGACAGGCACTAATTCGTCTCTGAATGTTTGGTAGAATTAATTTGTAAATGCATCAGGTCCTGGGCTTTTTTATTTGGGGAGGTTTTTGATTACCATTTCAATTTCGCTGCTTGTAATTAGTCTGTTTATGTGTTCTATTTCTACTTTATCTAGCATTGGGTGATTGTAGAGCTGTAGGAATTTGTGCATTTTCTCTAGATTGTTGAACTTTTTTCCATATAACTGTTCACAATAGTTACTGATTATTCTTTTGATTTCTACTGTGTCTGTTGTGATTTCTCCTCTTTCATTTATGATCCTGTTTATTTGTGCTTTCTCCCTTTTTTCCTTTGTAAGCCTGGCTAGGGTTTTGTCTTTTTTATTGAATTTTTCAAAGAACAACCTCTTGGTTTCATTGATCTTTTAGATTGTTTTTTTAGTTTTGATTTCATTTATTTCTGCTTTGTTTTTTATTATTTCTTTTCTTCTACTGGTTTTGGGGTTTCTTGTTTTTCTTTTTCTAGATCTTTGAGCTTCAAGATTAGGTTGTTTCTTTGAGTTCTCTCTTGTTTCTTGATGTGAGCCTCTATTGCTATATATTTTCCTCTTTATACTGCTTTTGCTGCATCCCATACAGTTAGGAAATTGGTGTCCTCCTTGTCATTCAATTCAAATAATTTTTTAATTTCTTCTTTGATCTCCTCGTTAGTCCCGTGGTCTTCCAGTAGTGTGATTTTCAATCTCCATGAGGTAGGAGAGTTCCTTGCCTTCTTTTTATGTTTTATTTCTAGTTTGATGCCTTCATGGTCAGAAAAGATGTTGGTATGATTTCAATCTTGGTGTATCTGTTGATGTTTGTCTTGTGTCCCAGTATATGATCGATCCTGGAGAATGATCTGTGTATGTTTGAGAATAATGTGTACTCCGTTTTTTTTTTTTGGGGGGGGGGTTAGTGTTCTATAGATGTCTGTTAAGCCCAAATGCTCTAGGTCTTTATTTAGAGCTTTAGTTTCTTTACTTATTTTTGCCTTGTTGTTCTATCCATTGTTGATAGTGGTGTTTTGAAGTATCCTACTACATATGTGTTTCCTCTGATGTCTTTTTTCAGAGACGACAATAGTTGTCTGATATATTTTGGTGCTCCTTCGCTTGGTGACTATATGTTAATGAATGTTATTTCTTCTTGAAGTATTGTCCCCTTGATTATAATGTAGTTGGGATCTCTTTTTATCTTTTTGAGTTTGAAATCTGTTTTATCTGATATAAGTATAGCTGTTCCTGCTTTCTTTTTTGGTCCATTTGCTTGTAGGATTGTTTTCCATCCTTTAACTCTGAGTCAATTTTTATCTTTTGTAGCTAAATGTGTTTCCTGGAGAAAGCAAAAGGTTGGGTTTTGTTTCTGAAATCCAGACTGCGACTCTGTGTCTTTTTATTGAAGAGTTTAGTCCATTTACATTTAGAGTTAATATTGTTATGTTAGCATCTGTATTTGCCATTGTGTTTGTCTTTCCTTTGATTTTATTTATTTATTCTTTTAATAACTTTTTTTTGGCCTTCTTTTGTTGTTTTGGTCCCTCTGAGGTTCTGGCTTTAGGACACCTTGTAGTATTTTTTGTAGTGGGGGTTTTGTCATAATGAAATTCCAGAGTTTCTGTTTGTCTGGGAAGGTCCTTATTCTTTCTTCATAGAGGAAGGAGAGCTTTGCGGGATAGAGTATTCTTGGTTGGCATCTGTTTTCTTGGAGTCTGTTGACTATGTCCCTCCACTCTCTCCTTGCCCGTAGTGTTTCTTCGGAGAAGTCTGATGTCAGCCTGGTTGGTTTTCCTTTGAATGTTATTTGTTTCTTCCCTCTTGTCAGTTTTGTTATTTTTTTCCTTCTCCAGGATTCTTGAGAGCTTTACTATTATGTGCCTTGCTGTATTTTGCCTTTTGTGGTGGAAGTTTGGTGTTCTTCTTGCTTCTTGTATATCAATTTTCAGCTCCTTCTTCATGTTTGGGAAGTTCTTTTCAATTATCTCCTTGATTATTTTCTCTGTTCCTACATCTCTCTCCCTTCTTCTGGGATTCCTGCAACTCTTATATTTCCTTTCCTCATGGAGTCAGATAGTTCCCGAAATCTTTCTTTGGTCTTTTTCCTTCGTACTTCTCTTTCCTTTTCTGTTTTGGTCTTTTTATTTCTGTGTCTTCAAGAGTACTTATTCGTTCTTCCATTTCATCTAATCTGCTTTCAGTGCTTTTCCCAGAGTTCTTTAGTGCCTCCATTAATTCTTTGATCTCCTGCATTTCCTTTACTTCCCTCTTTTGGAACTCAATTTCATTCTTCTGATTGTTGATTATTTTTCCCTTATAATTGTTTTCCTTATGACTTCTGTCGTTTTTTTAATCATGGCAACTTTAAATTATCTTTCTGGAAGGCTCAGAAGTTCTTCCAAGTGACTGCGTTACAATCTGGGGGTGGTTTTCTTTTTGTGATGTGCTTTTTTCTGAGGAGTTGCTGGGTTGTGTGTGGTTTTTCTACTTCCTACTGTCTGTTTTCTAAGTTGCCGTATGCATTGGGACACTGTGTTGCTGGTACTGGCCTGCATCTTGGGCATACTTCCCAGCTGACCTCTGGCTCTTCCAGGAGCCATCTGCCATTTTCAAGCAGGCTTTACTGAAGAAAGTTCCCTGTTCTAAAAAGGCGATATGGGTTTGCACTCCGCTGCGTGCCTGGTATGCCCCAGTCTTGGTTGCTCGCTCCCCTTCTGGGCTCAGACTGCAGGGACTGCAGGCCAGAATGGGCCTGGCATGGGCGAAATTCCCAGCTCACCTCTGGCTCTTCCGGGAGCCTTCTGCCAGTTTCAAGCAGTCTTTACTGAAGAAATATCCCCATTCTAAAGTGGCGATGCGGGGATGCACACCGTGCGCACCCAGTCTGCCCCTGTGCTGGGTTCCTGCTCCCCCTCTGGGCTTGGACTGCAGGCCAGAAGGGGCCTGGTGTGGGCGAACTTCCCAGCTCACCTCTGGCTCCACTAGGAGCCTTCTGCTGGTTTCAAGCATTCTTTACTGAAGAAATGCCTCTGTTCTAAAATGGCGATGTGGGACACACTCCCTGTGTGCCTGGTCTGCCCTGGCGGTAGGTTCCCGCTCCTCCTCTGGGCTAGGACTGCAGGCCAGAAGGGGCCTGGCATGGGCAAACTTTCCAGCTCACCTCTGGCTCCTCTGGGAGACTTCTGCCGGTTTCAAGCAATCTTTACTGAAGAAAATTGTTGCTAGTTTTTATAAATATTTTGCTTTGTCAAATAGTCCACTGTGTAAATGGCCAGTATTGGGTATTTTGTTATTCTAATTTGCTTTACTACCAGTAATCCACTGTACTCCTTCTCTTTTGCTGTATGTGGTTTGTTTCCCAGCATTTTACTTTCAGTCTATGTTTATCATTTGAAGTTAAATGTGTTTCCTGGAGACAGCAGAAGTTTGGATTTTGTTTTCTAATCCAGCCTCTGACTCTGTGTCTTTTTATTGGTGAGTTTAGCTTGTTTACATTTAGAGTTAATATTGTTATGTTGGCATCTGTATTTGCATTTTGTTTGTCGTTGTGTGATTTTATTCCTTGTCTTATTCTGTTCTTTGAATTCATTCCTCTGTTGATTTTGGCTTTAAGACTTCTTGTAGTGTTATTTTTTTTTTTGCAATAGGTGTTTATTCGTAATATATTTCTGGAGTTTCTGTTTGTCTTAGAAAGTCCTTATTTTTTCTTCATAGAGGAAGTAGAACTTTGTGGGATAAAGTATTCTTGGTTGGCATTTGTTGGATTGGTGTTTGTTAAATATGTCCCTCCATTTTCTTCTTGTCTGTAGTGTTTATTTGGAGAAGTCTGATGTCAGCCTGATTTGTTTTCCTTTATATTTTATGTGTTTCTTCCAATCATCACCTTTATTATTTTTTCCTTGTCTTGGACTCTTGGAAGCTTTACTATTATGTCTCTTGCTTTAGTTTTCATTTCATTGTGGTAATTTGGTGTTCTTATGACTTATTGCATATCTGTTTTCATCTCCTTCTTCATGCTTGGGAAGTTCTCTTCAATTATCTCCTTGAATAGTTTCTCGGGTCCTTGGTCTCTCTCCTCACCCTCTTGGATTCCTATGACTCTTATATTTCCTTTCTTTATAATGTCAGATAATTCTCGAAATGTTTCTTTATTCTTTTTTATTGGTACTTCTCTTTCCTTTTCTCTTTTTGTTCTTTTTATATCTGTATCTTTGAGAGTACCGATTCAGTCTTCTGTTCTATTTTCATGGTTTTTCCCAGACTTCTTTATCTCCTCCATTATTTTTTTTTTATAGAGGCATGTTTTTTTCTTTCTTTCTTTCTTTCTTTGTTTGTTTGTTTATACATGCACTGGGTACAGTCAGAAGCGCGGGAGGGTGAGAGAATTCACCAGAGCCAGAGCGGGGAGCAGAGCAGGCAGAAGGACCGAAGTACACTGCTGAGGGGAGCAGCGGGCGGCAGGAGAGGTCTGCACGCCATGCGGGACCCTCCTCTGGTGGCCAGGAAGCAGCCGGGGATCGAACAGGCGCCGCAGAGGCCGCGGGCAGCTTCGCAACCCAGCGCTCAACCGCTGCGCCACCGGGGAGGCCCTCCTCCATTAATCTCTTAATCCCCTGCAATTCCCTTCTTTAAGGACTCAATTTCATTCTTCAGTTCATTAATTATATTCCTCATATCCTTATTTTCCTTTTCATCTTCTTTATATTTTTAAATCATGATGATTTTAATTTCTCTATCTGGCTCACAGAGAAGTTCTTCCATGTCATTCTTGAGTTATGGTGGCTGATATTCTTTTTGTGGTGTGTCCTTCCATTCATGGTTTGCTTGATTATTTGTATTTTTCCTTCTCCCTGTTGTTTGTTTTCTAATTTGTTCTATGCACTGGGCCACTGGTGGGCATCTCTTTGGGGTGCTCCTTCTGGGATATTGGAAATTGGGAGTCAGACCAAGTCCAGCACTATTATGCCAAAATTCCACAAGGGTAGTGATGCTATGGATATTTTAATGGGTGCTGTCCCTGAAGATCCCTTGGCTTCCAACATGGCACAGGGGCTTCACTTTCCTGTTACCCGTGGTTCACCTTGATGGTGGAGCCCTCCCTGTCCCTACTCAGGTCCAAAATGGGGTGCAGGACATATAGTAGCATAAGTTAGAGCCCTCCCTCTCTCTTGTCAGTTCCAGATGGGATTGTGGGGTTAGCCCTCAGTTCATCTTGATGGCAGAGCTTCCAATTTTTGTTTATTGGTTTTGATTTCTGCACTTCACTTTATAATTTATAGTAATTATTTTTGGATTTTATTTGTATATTACCCTGTCATTATCAAGTAGTAACCATTTTGCTTCTTTTCCATTTGGAATCTTTTCTATTTCTTGTTTAATTTCCTGGCTGAGACTTCCAGTACTTTGTTGGAAACTAGTGGTGACAGTGAATATCCTAGCCTTGTTCTTGATCTTATGGGAAATGGTTTCAGTATTCATCATTGAATATTATTTTACCTATGGTTTTGTCATACATGACCTTTACTATGTGAGAGAAGTTTCTTTTGTTACCATTTTATTGATTTTTTGTCATAAATGTGTATGAATCTTGTGAAATTATTTTTCACTATTTATCGAAATGATTACATTATATATTTTTTATTTTTGCATAAAAAGACTGGGGCCAAGGGTATGGGGCAGGGTGTGTATGAGAGAATTCACAGGCTGAGTGGGAAGCAGAGCAGATGGATTTACTGATATACACTGCTAAGGGGAGCAGTAGGTGAGACAGAAGAGGTCTGCTGTGCCATATGTGGGTTAGTTCCCTGGCTGGGGATTGAACTCAGGCTGTAGTGGTGATAGTGCTAAGACTTAACCCCCAGGACACCAGGGCAACCCTGATCACATGAGTTTTATCTTTCATTTTGTTGATGTGGTGAATGGCATTGATTGATTTATATATGTTGAATGATCCTTACACCCAAAAGGATCATGATGCATGATTCTCTTAATATTTACTTGTATATGACTTGTAAAATTTTGTTGAGGATTTTGGAGCTTTGTTCATCAGCAATATCAATGTACAGGTTTTGTGTGTGTGTGGTCTTCATCTAGATTTGGTATTATGGTAATGTTGACCTCATAAAATGTGTTTTGGAGTGTCTACCCCTCAGTTTTTTGGAAGAGTGCAAGAAGGATAGGTATTAGAATTTGGAAGTTTTGTGGAATTCATTAATCAAGCCATCTAGTCCGGGATTATTGTTTTTAGTGAGTTTTTGGTTATTGTTTTGGTTTCAGTATTTGTATTTGTCAGTTCAAGATGTGTATATACTCCTAGTCCAGAATCTGAAAGTTGTTTGGTTCTAAAAATTTATCCATGTTTTTTTTTCTAGGTTGTACTGGATATTTGCATATAGTTGTTCATTTTAGCCTCATATAATCCCTTGTATTTCTTTGATATGTGTTGCAGCTTTGTCTCTTCATTGCTGATTTTTCATTTGGGTTTTCTCTCAGTTTTTTTTTTAAGTTATCATAGATAAAGTTTTATCACTTTTGTTAGTAATTTCAAATAACTAGATTTTGGTTTCATTGATTCCTTGTATCAACCAATTGTATTATGTATTTAAGTGCATGTGTTTGGGTGTGTACATATTAGTGATGATTCTTGATGATTTGTCCCCTTGATTATTATATTGTGTCCATTTTTGTCCCTAATTACATTTTTTAGCTTAAAGTCTAATTTATCAAACTTGGCTTGATATACCTTGTTTCAGGCTTTAGGTTTAAGTATATATTTGTCTTTGAATTAAATGTAAGTCTCTTTGTGTACAACATAGTTGGATCCCATGATTTCTTGTCCAACCACAATTTTGTGTCTTTTGATTGGTCAATTCAGACCATTCACTTAGGTTGCTTATGGGGCTTAGTTGTTGCCTTTTTATTTGCTTTCTGGTTGTTTCGTTTTACTCTTGTTTCTATTTGAATCTACTGGATAGTTTTCCACAGTGGTTCTCTCAATTTCTTCTTCAAAGTGTGTCTGCTCCATATTTTTGTTTTGTTATTACCATGATGCTTGTATCAATCTGTCTATAGCTACAGTAGTCTTTGGGTATTGGTGTCAGCTCATCATTTGAATAAATACTGATAATTTCTATCTTCTCTTTTATTGTTTAGTTATTTGATTTCATCCTTTTGATATTTCTGATTTTTTGTTAATATTAATCACTCTGCTTAATATTTTGTGTTCTTTTTATTTATTTTTTTTGGTCAAGCAGCACCTACTGTCATAATGCACCTGGTGGGTAATGAGGTGGTCCCTTGTGGTAAGTTGATGTAGATAGATGAGATATTTTGCTTTAATCAGGATGCCTTTAAGAATATATTTTTCTGTTCTGGTTCCAATACCATGCAGTTTTGATTATTATGGCTTTGTAGTATAGTTTGAAATCTGGGAGAGTGATGCCTCCATTTCCTTCTTTTTTTTCAGGAGGGTTTTGGCTATTCGGGGTTTTTGGTGGCTCCATATGAATTTCATCAATATATTCTCTGTTTCTTTGAAGAATGACATTGAAATTTTAATTAGAATAGCATAGAATCTGTAGAGTGCTTTTGGTAGCATGGCCACTTTGATAATGTTAATTCTTCCGATCCATGAGCAGGGGATGTCTTTCCATTTCTTTGTGTCTACTTCTATTTCTTTTCACAGTGTTTTATAGTTTTCTTTGTATAGGTCCTTTACTTCTTTTGCTAGGTTTATTCCTAAGTATTTGATTTTTTGTTTCAATAATAAAAGGAATGGTGTTCTTGTTTTCTTTTTCTTCAGATTTATTGTTTGTGTATAGGAAGGCTACTCACTTTTGCATGTTGATTTTGTATCCTGCCACTTTACTAAACTGATTGATTAGTTGAATTAGTTTTTCTGTGGAGTTTTTGGGGTTCTCTATGTATATTATCATATCATCTGCAAATAGTGATAGTTTGACTTCTTCTTTTCCTATTTGGATTCCTTGTATGTCTTTCTCTTGTATTATTGCTCTGGCTAGGACTTCTAGTATTATGTTGAAAAGCAGACACCTGGACCAATGGAACTGAATAGAAATCTTAGAAATAAACCCACAGATTTATGGTCAACTAATCTTTGACAAAGAAGCAAAGAATATGCACTGGAGCAAAGAAAGTCTGTTCAATAAATGGTGCTGGGAAAACTGGGTCACTACATGCAAAAGAATGAAGCTTGACTACTACCTCACACCATGCACAAAAATCAAATCAAAATGGATTAAAGAACTAGATATAAGACCTGAAACCATAAAATATATAGATGGAAATATAGGCAAAACACTCCATGACATGCACCTCAAAGATATCTTTACAGACGCATCACCTAAAGCAGTAATAGTGAAGGCAAAGATGAACAGCTGGGACCACATCAAATTAAAGAGCTTCTGCACAGCAAAAGAGACAATAACCAAAACAAAGAGAAACCCCACCAACTGGGAGAAAATTTTTTCACCCATCACTAACGATAAAGGACTGATCACAAAGATCTACAAAGAGCTGATGAGACTCAACAAAAACAAAGAAAATAATCCAGGCAAAAAATTAGCAGAAGAGCTAAAAAGAAACTTCTCCAAAGAGGAAATACAAATGGCCACCAGGCATATGAAAAAATGTTCAACATAACTTGCAATCAGGGAAATGCAAATCAAAACTACAATGAGATTCCATCTTACACTAGTGGGAATGGCACATATTAAAAAAAAAAAACTAGGAAAAACAAATGGCAAGGATGTGAAGAGAAAGGAACTCTCCTGCACTGCTGGTGGGAGTGCAAACTGGTCCAACCACTATGGAAAGCTGTGTGGAGATTCCTCAACCTACTAAAGATAGAGCTTCCATATGATCCAGCAATTCCACTACTAGGTATTTACCCAAAGAACACAGAAACATTAAATCAAAAGGGCACCTGCACCCCTATGTTTATAGCAGCACTATTTACAGTAGCTAAGCTTTGGAAACAACCCAAATGCCCATAAATAGATGACTGGTCAAGATGATGTGGTACATATACACCATGGAAACAAAAAGAATAACTATAAGAAAGAAAAAAATCAGAATCAACAAACAACTATGAACCAGAGACACACTGTGGTGGGGGGGCAGGGAAAGGAGGGATTGAGGTCAAATTCAGGGGGTTGCAATTGTATGGGGAATATAAAAATAAAAAATAAATTAAAAAAAAACAAAAAAGTCATATTTTTTAAAAAAAGAATATGTTTTTTCTGATATGGCTTATTCTGCCATGATCCTCCGCGATTGGCCTCACCCAGTGCTTTGTTTCTGTCTTTCTCCCTTTCTCTATTGTCAAAGCTACATTTATACATTCAGACTGTCTGGAGTCATACCCTTTATGAAATATTTTTTAAAAATATTTACAAAGGAAAATGACTCTTCCTCATGCTCTTAAATGTTGGATATCACTGTGCGATATTTATTTAATCGATCATTTTCTCTTCTAACTGTAAATAGCTTGAGTCATGTGTGTGTAATGTTACACATCATCACCATCCTGCCTCATCTACCATTAGCTAAATAAATGTATAAAATATAGAGAAATTAGACAATGTGTTGGTCAATAACAGCTGATGATGGGAGAAAGAGCAGAAGCAGGGAAATATGAAATACAGCAGAATATACTCTACAAACATGTTTTCCATATTCTGAGATCAGGGCATATTAGAGGGTAAAAATTTAATTTATTGCCACAGAATAAATTCAAATAAATGAAGCACAAAATGAAATATTAATGTATCATGCTTGATAGGTTTCCATGAAACAAATTGACCAAAAATGAATGATAACTAAGTTCTTTTCATTTCCTTGTGCAAAAATCATAGATTTTACTCTGAAGAATAGATTGTTCCATTTGAGAAATGCAACTCACTAACACTTTAGTAAAATAGAAAATCTTGGGGTATATGTTGTTTAAAAATCATTCTTATGAAATCCTTTTCTCCAAATATTTCTGATCGCACTTGGAAAGGAATGTTGACAAGGTAGGAAAATGGATGAAGTCTATCAAAACAATGTGTGCTAGTGTGAGTAACTCAAATTGTATAGCCTAGTTGATTTCAAAAAACAGAAATTCCAGTAAATATAAAATGAGTAAATTCAACATTAACAATTTATGATTCCAAGGCTTTTAGTCCTCCAATCATGGGATCTTCTTCTGCTACATAAAAATTGGTCCTTTTGTAGATTCCTTTCCAATGAGTTTTTTCAGAGCCTCTTTTATGTCTTTGTTCCTCAGACTGTAAATGAAGGGGTTCAATATGGGTGTGACCACAGTGTACAACACTGAGCCTGCTGAACTTGAGTGTGTGTTGTCGGTGGCAGTAGAGCTAATGTACACTCCTAGGGTTGTACAATAAAATAAAAAGACAGCTGAGATGTGAGACACACAGGTGGAAAATGCTTTATGTTTTCCCTGAGTTGATGAGATTCCATGTATAGTAGACACAATCTTCAAGTAAGAGTACAGTATACCAGCAAAAGGGCCAAAACCAAACAGCCCAGCTGCACAATATATCACTGCATCATTAAGAAAGGTATCAGGGGGCCTCCCTGGTGGCACAGCGGTTGAGCGCTGGGTTGCGAAACTGCCTGCGGCCTCTGCGGCGCCGGTTCAATCCCCGGCTGCTCCCCGGCCAACGGAGGAGGGTCCCACATGGCGCGCAGACCTCTCCTGCCGCCCGCTGCTCCCCTCAGCAGTGTACTTCGGTCCTTCTGCCTGCTCTGCTCCCCGCTCTGGCTCTGGTGAATTCTCTCACCCTCCCTCCCGCACTTCTGACTGTACCCAGTGCATGTATAAACAAAAAACAAGCAAACAAACCAGCAAACAAATAAATAAAAAAGCATGCCTCTATTAAAAAAAAAAAAAAAAGAAAGGTATCAGAAAAAGCAAGTTGAACCATCTGATTGAGTTCACAGAAAAAGTATGGGATTTCCAGTTCTGCACAGAAGGACAGTCGCAACACCATTAAGCTTTGTAACAAGGAATGCAGTGCACTTGTCATCGAGGACACTAGGACCAGCAGTCCACACAGGTGGGGATGCATGATAACCATATAGTGTAGGGGATGGCAGATGGCCACATAGCGGTCATAGGCCATGACAGTCAGGAGAAAGTCATCCAGTACTCCAAAAAATAATGCAAAATACATCTGTGTTATGCAGCCTTCATAAGTTATGTCTTTGCTCTGTGTTTGTATATTCAATAGTATCTTAGGGATGGTTGTTAAAAGTGAAATATACATCTACAAAAGACAAGTTGGAGAGGAAGAAATACATGGGTGTGTGTAAGTGAGAGTCTGAGATTGTGGCCAGAATGATTCCCAAACACAGTGATTAGGTACATGCACAGGAAACGTCCATAAATGAGGGATTGCAGTTCTGGTTCCTTTAATAATGCCAGAAGATAAAATTTTGTAACCCATGTGTGATTGCCTGGTACCATGTGGTGATGCTTATGACTAGGAATGAAAAAAAATAGTGATTAATGTTCACACAATGGCATAGTTAACAAATTAAAATATTAGAATTTTTATGTTTCAGCCAAGAGATCTATTATCTATCTATCTATCTACTACCTATCTATCATCTATGTATTTATTATCTGTGTGTGTGTAAATCTAGTAGTCTTTAAAGGATCTTCCATATCATCTCTTATTCAGAATTTCTGTTGCACTCAGCTTTTTGCCCCAAGAGGTAATGCCATTTTAAAATTTTATTACAAAATTCTTTCATATATTTGAAGGAAATAAATTTGAGTCCTTACATAATCTTGGAAAATTAACAATCAAATTCACAAAGATAGATCAACAAAATGAAAAACAAAGGACATTTTTAAAAGCAAGGATATTTTAAATGACCTCTGGTACAACATTAAGAAGAGTAACATTCACATTATTAGGGTCCAGAAGGTGAAGGGGGAAAAGTTCAGAAAAATATTTGAAAAAATAATGGTTGAAACATTCCCTAATTTGGTAAAGGAATCAGACATTCATGTACACAAACCCAGTGAATTCCAAATACCAGAAATTCAAAGGGATCCAGAACAAGACACATTATCATTAATATGGTAAAATTTGAAATTTGGGGATCTTAAAAGTAGGATGAGAAAAACATTTTTTTTTTGCTATAAGGGTATCAGCATTTTCCAATAGACTTTATTGGTCAGAAAAGAGTGTTGTTACAGACTTGAAATGCTAAAAGGAACAACCATCCAACCAAGAATGTATTCAAAATCAAAGGAGAGATTATGAGTCTCACGGACAAGAAAAAATAAAAGTTCATTACCACTAACTGAAGTTGCAAAGCATGTTAAAGGGCCTTCTATGAACTAAAAGGCAATGACACTAACAAATAACAAGAAAACATACAAAAGAAAAAAAAATCTCACCAGAAAAGAAAAATACCATATTAAGTAGTAAATCAATCACTTATAAACCAAGTCTGAAGAATGAAAGATAAAAGTAATAAGAGCTAACTTTAATAATTAGTGAAGGGATACATTTAATACAAGGATTCATAAAAATAAAATGTGTCAGGAGCAAAACTGCAAAGTTTCTGAATGTGATTAACTGTAAGTAGCTATCAACTCAAAGTAACTGCTATTTACTAAAGGTGTTATACCTGACCATCATGATGACCTCAAAGCAAAAACTTATGGTAAATACACAAAGGAAAAATAAGAAAGAAAGTTAATTATACCACTAAAGAAAACTATCAAACTTCAAGGAAAAAGAGAAAAAAAGAAGAGGGAACAGAGAGGAACCATGAATACAGGCAGAGGAAAAATTAACAAAAAGGCAATAAACGTTACACCTTTCTGTAATTGCCTTAAATGTAAATGGTTTAATTCACTATCCATAAGACAGAGTACCTAAATGGATAAAAAACAAGATCCAACTATAAGTAGCATACAAAACTCACTTCAGGTGTAAGGACAGAAATAGGCTTAAGAGAAAGGGGTAAGGAAAAATTCATGCAAATGGAATAAAAAAGGGAGTTCGTACAACCATACTCATAAAAGGCAAAATAGACTTTAATATAAGGACTATAATAGAAGATTAACTATAAGAGAAGAATTAAGAAAGTGATCTCATTTACAAACATACACACACAACCACCTCCTCCCCACCCCCAACCACAGGTACAAAGCTCACAAAGGAGGTAAAGGATCTATTTGAAAAAATATATATTTTTTAAATATTTATTTATTTATTTATACAAGCACTGGGTACAGTCAGAAGCATGGGAGGGTGAGAGAATTCACGAGAGCCAGAGCGGGGAGCAGAATAGGCAGACTGATGAAGTACACTGCTGAGGGGAGCAGTGGGCACGGCAGGAGATATCTGCGCACCATGTGGGACCCTTGCCGGCAGCCGGGGATCAAAAGGCACTGTGTAGAGGCTGTGGGCAGCTTCCAAGCCCAGCGCTCAACCCATGCGCCACCGGGGAGGCCCTCGAAAAAAGTTATAAGACACTGTTTAAAAAAGTAGAAGACACAAACAAATGGAAAGAAATGCAACTTTCCAAGATTTCAAGAAGAAATAAACAACTTCAGGGGCGTCCCTGATGGTGCACAGGTTAAACACAGCACTATCAAGATACTGCCAGCCACTGCAGCACAAGTTTGATCCCCAGCTGGCCAGGGACCAACCCACATGGCCCATCAGACCTCTCCTGATTCACGGCTGCTCTCCTCAGCAGTGTATTTCAGTACATTGCTCTGTTCTGTTCCCCACTCTCTCTGGTGAATCCTCTCACCACCCACACCTCTGGCTTATACCCCAGTTTTTGTATGAATAAATAAACAAATCTTTAAACAAAACAAAACAATACCAAAAAAGGAATAAAAAACTTCAATAGGCCAATTACCAACAAGGATACTAAAACAATAATCAATTGTCTCCTTACAAAAACACCTAAAGAATCTACTAAAAACAGTTTGAAACACAAAATCAGTACAGGGAAGTAGCAGCCCACAAAATTAGTACTCAAAAATCAGTCGCATTCTTAAATGAAAACAATGAACTAGAAAAGGAGGTAACCAAGAAAAATACATTTATTATTGGATCAATTTTTTAATTCAAAACTTGGAAGAAAATGTGTATTTATTATTAACGATAATGAAAGAAAATCTGAGACATGGTTGTTTTACTATTAGCACTTAGAGTGAATTTAAAGTCAACAAAAACAGAAATAAACTTCACACACTTGCTATTAATCATCCTTATCTAAAATAGATATTAGTGACAAATAGCCCAAGGCCATCCAGTAGGCTTGTGTGGAATAGCAGCACATTCAAAAAGCATATGGGGATCCCCGATCATGGCTGCCCAGGTCCCCACGCCTGCGACCTAGGCTTGCAGGGCAGATGCTCTGGAGCCCTCATTGAGGTGAATGTCCCTCACTGAGTAATCAAAAACCGGGCGCCTGGACATGGGAGCGGAGTGCAAAATGCATCATTTCTGCGGACACTGAACTGGGCTACAGCACACGTCCTGGATCTGAGGGTTTTGGAACTGAGACCCGGGGCACGAAATTTAGAGCGTGGGATCCCCACAATGGTGGGGCACAGGGGAGACACAGCACCCCCATGCAGTTGAAGCTCTCCACGCCACTCCCACTCTGTTCCCCACGACCCAAGAGGAAAAAAAACAGTTCCTGAAGGACACTAGGAAAGTTCTCTGGCACACCTAGTGACCAGAAAAAAATCACCAACAACCTTATAGTTGGAAACCAGGGATCCACAAAACACCCTCAGTCTCTGAGAGAGGGTGGGCCATGCAAATGAGGGTAAGGAGGGAAATAAGGGGTGGCGCAAGACCCTATCCTGGAACTGAGAGCCAGGCACAGGATCTGGGGCGTGTGATGTGCCATAGCGGTGGCACTGCACAGGATGACAGCCAGCGTTTTGGATCTGATAGCCCTGGAACTGAGACCTAAAGTGCAGAATTCAGGGCATGGGATCCATGCGGCTGTGGGTACAGCAACAGGTGAACAAGGGGCAGAGAAAGCACCCACCTTGAATAAGAGCCCCTGTGTTGAGGTGCTCCTCTCCACCCCCCTTCTGCTACTCAGAGAAGGACTGGGAAAAAGTACAGGTCAGCAAGTCTCTGGTGCCACCTCATGACCAGAACAAAATCACTAACTAGCTGATTCCCTGTTGGAACTGAGTAAATACAGAGGGAGGGAACTGTAAGAGATAGAGCCCAGCAACACAGAATCAACACCCTGGTGGAGTTTTGGCCTACCAGTGCTGGTCTCAGTCTGGTAAACAGTTGCAGAAACCCCTAAAAGAGCACTCCAAAGAGATGCCAGACAACACCAGTGGCACAACATCCCAATGCATAGAACTAATTAGAACACAAACAACAGGGAGAAGAAAAAATATAAATAACAAAGCAAGCCCGCAGGAGGACACACCACAAAAAGAAATACAGTCACCAGAGCTCAACAATGACATGGAAGAACTTCTTGGCCTATCAGATAGAGAATTAATGATCATCCTGATTAAATAGCAGAAAGAAAATGAAAAGGGAAAAGCTGGTTTGAGACAAATAATCACACTGAACTGAAGAATGAAATTGAGACTTTAAGACAGGAAAGAAAATAAACACAGGAGATTAAAAGATTACTAGAGGAGGTAAAGAACACTGGGATAAGCAATGAAAACAGAATCGATGAAATGAAAGAACGGATCGGTACTATCAAAGATACAGAAATAAAAAGAGCCAAAAGAGAAAAGGAGAGAGAAGGGTAATTGAAGCAGTATGAGGAGACTCTGAGACAATTATCAGACTCCATGAAGAGAGGAAATGTAAGAGTTATAGGCATTCCAGAAGGCGAGGAGAGAGAAAAAGGAACTGAGAAATTATTCAAGGATTAATTGAAGAAAACTTCCCAAGCATGAAAAAGGAGACAAACATAGACACATAGCGAGAAGACACATAGCGAGAAGAACTCCCAATTACACAATGAAAAGAAAACTAAGCAAGACACCTAATAATAAAACTTGCAAGAGTCCAAGACAAGGAAAAAATAATGAAACTGGCAAGGGGGAAGAAACAGATAACTTATAAGGGAAAACCGATCAGTTTAACTTCATACTTCTCTGAAGAAACATTACAGGCAAGGAGTGAATGGAGTAACATATTCAGCAAACTTTAACACAGCAAATGCCAACCAAGAATATTTTACTGTGCAAAGCTCTCCTTCCTCTATGAAGAAAAAATATGGACCTTCTCAGACAAACAGAAAACTCCAGAAATTCATTACAACTAAACCCCCACTCCAAAAAATTCTACAAGAAGTCCTAAAGACAAAACCAACAGAGGAATGAACTAGAAGAACAGAATAAAACTAGGAATAAAATCACAAATAAGAAAAACAAAATGAGAAACACAGATGCCAACATATCAATATTAACTCTAAATGTAAATGGATTATACTCATCAATAAAAAGACACAGAGTAGCAGGCTGGATTAAAAAACAAAATCCAACCTTCTGCTGTCTTCAGGAAAAACATTTAACTACAAATGATAAACACAGACTGAAAGTAAAAGGTTGGAAAAAAATCCTACAAGCAAATGGACCAAAAAAGAAGGCAGGAACAGCCATACTTTTATCAGAGGAAACAGACTTCAAATTTAAAAAGGTAAAAAGAGACATAGAGGGACACTACATTATGATCAAAGGGACAATACATCTGGAAGATATAACACTCATCAACATATACTCACCAAATGAAGGGGCACCAAAATATATTAAACAATTATTATCAGCTCTAAAAACAGATATTAAAGAAAATACATGTATAGTGGGAGACTTCAACACCCCACTCTCACCAATGGACAGATCAATGAGACAAAAAATAAACAAAGACTCTAGAGCCCCAAATAAAGACATAGAACTCATGGACTTAACAGACATCTATAGGACACTGAACCCAAAAAAATCTGAGTACCTATTTTTCTCAAGTGTGCATGGATCATTCTCAAGAATCGACCACATACTGGGCCACAAGACAAACATCAACAGACACATGAAGATCAAAATCATTCCAAATGTCTTCTCTGATCATAAAATCATCAGCTAGAAATAAATCATAAAAAAAAACAAGGAAACTTACCACTTCATGGAGATTGAAATCCACACTACTGGAAGACCATTGGATTAATGAGGAGATCAAAGAAGAAATTAAAAAATACTTTGAGTTCAATGACAAGGAGAACACCACATTCCAGAATGTATGGGATGCAGCAAAAACAATAATAAGTTGCTCACATCAACAAACAAGAAAGAACTCAAAGAACCAACCTAATCTCACATCTCAAAGAGCTAGAAAAGGAACAACAAAAAAACCTAAAGCCAGTTGAAGAAAGGAAATAAAAAAAAATCCAAGCAGAAATAAACAAATTGGAAATTAAAAAAAAAAAAAACAATCCAAAAGATCAGTGAAACCAAAAGTTGGTTCTTTGAAAAGATAAACAAAATAGACAAACCTCTAGCCATGCTTACAAATCAAAAATGGGAGAAAAGACATATAAATAAGATTACAAATGAAAGAGGAGAAATCACAACAGGCTCAGTAGAAATGAAAAGAATAATCAGATATTACTATGAACACTCATATGCAAACAAATTCAACAACCTAGAAGAGATGGACAAATTCCTAGAACGA
Source organism: Talpa europaea (assembly GCF_964194135.1). Lineage (NCBI taxonomy): Eukaryota > Metazoa > Chordata > Mammalia > Eulipotyphla > Talpidae > Talpa > Talpa europaea. The sequence goes on along the minus strand of NC_140079.1, from coordinate 44,646,511 downwards.
TATAATCACCCAAAGCTGGATAAAGAAGAAATAGAGCAACTAAACAGACCAATTACAAGCAGTTAAATTGAGGCAGTAATCAAGCACTCCCCAAGAACAAAAGCCCGGGCCCAGACAGATTCACAAATGATTTCTACCAAATGTTCAGCAGTGAATTAGTGCTTCTCCTACAGAAATGCTCTCAAAAAATTGAAAAAGAAGGAATACTACCAATACATTCTACAAAGCCATCATTACATTTATACCAAAACCAAACAAAGACAGCACAAAAAAAGAAAATTACAGGCCAATCTCCCAAATGAACACTGATACAAAAATCCTCAACAAAATCCTTGCCAACAGAATCCAACAATGCATCAAAGGGATAGTACACCATGATCAAGTGGAATTCATTCCAAGGGTACAAGGATGGTTCAATATACAAAAATCAGTAGGTGTTATCCAACACAACAGAAAAGAAAAATAAAACTGTATGATCATATCAATAGATGCAGAGAAAGCATTTGACAAAGTCCAACATCCATTTATTATGAAGACCCTTGAAATTCTCATGATAGAAGGAACATATCTTAACATGATAAAAGCCATATACTACAAACCCACTGTCAACATTATTCTCAATGACAAAAAGGTGAAGACCTTTCCTTTAAGATCAGGAACAAGACAAAGTTGTCCTCTCACCACTGTTCTTCAATATAATATGGAGGTCCTAGCCTGGCAATAAGACAAGAGAAAGACATACAAGGAATCCAAATAGGGAAAGAAGAAGTAAAACTATCACTATTTGCAGACAATATGATAATATACATAAAGAACCCTAAAAACTTCACAGAAAAACTACTCAAAATAATCAACCAGTTCAGTAAGTTAGCGGGATACAAAATCAACACACAAAAATCAGTAGCCTTCCTATACACAAACAATCAATTGGAAGAAAATGAAATCAAGAAAACCATCCCTTTTACAACTGAACCCAAAAAAACATCAAATACTTGGGGATAAACCTAACAAAAGAGGTAAAAGACCTATACAAAGAAAATTATAAAACACTATTAAAAGAAATTGAAATAGATACAAAGAAATAGAAAAACATCCCCTGCTCATGGATTGGAAGAATCAACATTATTAAAATGGCCATCCTTCCATAAGCAATATACAGATTCAATGCTATTTCAATAAAAATCCCAATGACATTCTTCAAAGAAATAGAACAAATACTAATGAAATTCATATGGAACCACAAAAAACCATGAATAGCCAAAGCCTTACTGATGAAAACAAAGGAGAAAGGAGGTATCATTCTTCCAAACTTCAAGCTATACTACAAAGCCATAATAATTAAAACAGTTTGGTATTGGAACAAAAACAGACACACAGACCAATGGAACTGAATAGACAGCCTGGAAATGAAGCCACATTTATATGGACAACTGATCTTTGACAAAGTAGCAAAGAATATGCAATGGAACACGGACAGTTTGTTCAATAAATGGTGCTGGGAAAACAGGAACTTCACATGCAGAAAAATGAAAGTAGGCAACTACCTCTTACCATGCACAAAAATCAACTCAAAGTGGATAAAAGAACTGGACATAATACCTGAAACCATAAAGTATATAGAAGAAAATATAGGTAAACTCCACAAGACATACATCTCAGAAACATCTTTAAAGATGCATCACCCAAAGTAGTGGTAGTGAAGGCAAAGATCAACACCTGGGATTACATCAAACTGAAAAGATTCTGTACAGAAAAAGAGACATTAACCAAAACAGAGAGAAACTCCACTGATTGGGAAAATATCTTTGCACTCCATCCAACTGATAAGGGACTGATCACAATGATATACAAAGAACTCACAAGGCTCAACAAAAACAAAATAAACAATCCTGTAAAGAAACGGGCAGAAGAACTCAAAAGACATTTCTCCAAGAGGAAATGCAAATGGCCAACAGGCATATGAAAAAATGTTCAACATCCCTTATCATCAGGGAAATGCAAATCAAAACCATACTGAGATACCACCTTACACCAATAATAATGGCACATATCAAAAAAACAAGCAACAACAAATGTTGGCGAGGATGCAGTGAAAAAGGAACTCTTTTACATTGCTGGCAGGAGTGCAAACTGGTCCAACCACTGTGGAAAGCTGTCTGGAGATTCCTCAGTCTTCTAAAAATGGAGCTACCATATGATCTGGCAATTCCACTACTAGGGATCTACCCAAAGGACACAAAAACAGTGATTCCAAAGAGCACTCGTACACCTATGTTTATTACAGCACTACTTACAATAGGTAAAACCTGGAAACAATGCAAATTCCCAAAAATAGATGACTGGATCAAGAAGATGTGGTATATATATACAATGGAATATTATTCAGCAATCAAAAAAGATAAACTCATGACATTTGCAGCAACGTGGATGGAGCTAGAAGGAATTATGCTCAGTGAAATAAGCCAGAAGAAAAAACAAATATCGAATGATTTCATTTATAACAGGAATATAGGGGAACCAAATAAACATCAGTATAAAAAATAATAATAACAGTACAAAACACAACAAAGCAAAAACAGATAATTATAAACCAGACACATACTGCAGGGGAGGAGAAGGGAGAGGGGTGAGAGGGAGGGAGGTAGGAGCACAGGGGACTCTGCTGCTGGTGCATGGGTGTCTTGAGGAAGGGAATTCTATGGGGACTCAATCTGAGGGGGTGGGGGGAAGCAAATATTGTCTAAAAATGTAAAAAATGATAAACGCTAAAATAAAAATAATAATAATAAATAAAATAGATATTAGCAAAACTTTAGTCAATAGTCATTCTTAATGAGTCCTATTTTCTGTACTTTTGTTATTCTCTTCTTATAGTTTTTTTTCTTGCTTTTATAATGTGTTAAGTTGTAAGGTTAGACTGTTTATTTGAAATTCTTTTTGTTTCTTGATGTAGTACTGTACATTGCTACATATTTCCATATTAGTACTGATTTTGTGGTGTGCCAAAGGTTGTGGTAGCTAATGACTTCATTTTCATTTGGCTCCAGATATTTTAAAATTTTTCTTTGATTTTCTCATTAACCCAATAATCATTCATTAGAAAATTGTTGAGTATCTACATATTTGAAGTTTCCCCAACTTTCCTTTTGTGGGTGATATCTAGTTTGATACCAACGTTATCAGAAAGGATACTTGATATGATATTTGATATGATATCCAAATTCTTGAATTTATTAATGCTTGTTTCGTGACTCAGGATGTGGTCTATTCTTGAGAATGTTTCTCACGTAGTTCAGTGGAATACATATTCAGCATTTTTTTGCATGCAATCCCTTAAAAATGCCTATTAATATGATCTGATTTAAATGGAGAGCTGTGTGGAGATTTCTGGACCTATTAAACATAGAGCTTCCATATGATCCAGCAATTCCACTCCTAGGTATTTACCCAAAGGACACAGAAACATCAATTCCAAAGATAGATGACTGCATGAAGAAGATGCAACATACACACTGAATGGAATACTACCCAGCTCTTAAAAAATATGAAATATATCGTTTTGCCACAACATGGATGGAACTTTAGATGATTATGCTAAGTGAAATAAGTGAGAAAGTGAATAATAGATACTACATGGTTTCTGTCATGTGTATGAAATAAATAGCAAAAGAAAAATGAACTGACAAATAACGATAAAAAAACCTTTTACACTCTGAAAAATATAATGGTTATGAGTGGGGCAAAGGAAGGATTTGAGAGAAAATAGTAGATGGTATCAATGTTATACTGGGAATAGTATTAAAACTTGGGTATTCCAAAGGACACAGAAACATCAATTCCAAAGAACACCTGCACCCCTATGTTTATAGCAGCACTGTTTACAATAGCTAAGCTTTGGAAACAACCCAAATGCCCAAAAATAGATGACTGGATCAAGAAGATGTGGTACATATATACCATGGAATATTACTCAGCATTCAAAAAAGATAAACACATGCAATTTGCAGCAACATGAATGGCGCTGGAAGGGATCATGCTCAGCGAAATAAGCCAAAAAGAAAAAGAAAAATACCGGATGGTCTCACTCATAGCAGGAATCTAGAAAACGTAAATAAGGGACCAGGAAAATGAATAACTATAAGAAAGTGAAAATCAAAATCAACAAAAAACTATGAACCAGAGACACTTTTAGGGGGGCCGGAGGGGAGGGATTGGGGTCAGAATGGGGGGGCTGCAATTGTATGGGGAATATAACAATAAAATTTATAAAAAAAAAATAAAACTTGGGTATTACGGGAGGTGAAACTTATACACATAGGGAAGGATGAAGTTGTACTCCTGAAAATTATGTTATTATAAATCAATAACATTAAAATTAATAAAATTTAAAAGGAAAAATAATTTGAAAATTAATAAAAAAGAAAATAATTTAATGAAGGATGTGAAAGACATGTACATTGAAAATTACAGAACATTATTGAAAGAATTAGAGAACATATATGGAAAGATATGCCATTGTTGTGGATTGGATAATTAACATTTCAAAATGGACATTTTACATGAAGAAATATACAGATTCAATGTTATCCCCACCAAAATCCTAATGGTGGTCTTCACAGAAATAGAATAAAAATCCTAATGTTTGTGTGGAAACAAAAAAACCCTAAACATCCAAAGAAATGTTGAGAAAAATGAACAAATTTGAAGATATCATACTCCATAGCTTCAAATTATACTATAAAAATATAGTAATAAAAGAGTATGATATTGAAATACAACACACAGATCAGTGGAGCATAGTTGAAAGATCCCATGTAATGTAACATGTATAAAGACAGGTAATTTAGGACAATGAAGCCAAAAACATGCAATGAAGAAAGAAAAGTCTCTTCAACAAAGAAAGCCATGTTTGTGTGTGTGTGTGTGTGTGTGTGTATTGAAAGAAACTCAAATAAAACATAGGTAGGATAGCTAAATACTTTTACCAAAGAAGATATACAAATAAAAGGAGGACATAATCAATTGTTATTAGAGACATGCAAATGAAAAGCGCAATGAGATATTACTTCATGCCTGCTAGTCTGTTATGAAAAAGATGAGAAATTAAAAGCATTGTTGAGGGTGTGGAGAAAACTGAATCTTACAAACTATTGGTAGGAAGTAAAGTTGTATAGTCACTATGAAAAATAATGTAGAGGTCCTTCAAAAAATATTACCCAACAATGCCATTTCTAGGTATTTATCCAAAGAACATGAAAATATTGTTTAAAAAGATAGATTCACAATATATTTTTGCAATATTATTTGTAATAGCCATGATATGGAAACAACCAAAGTGTCCACTGATAGACAATCAGATAAAGACATGGTATAAATACTCAATGGAATGCTATTTAGTTAGTTATACAAAAAAATGAAACCTTGCTATTTTACCAACATGAATGACTATTTGAGCCCTGAGAGTCCTCAGGAGAAAACTATGCTAAGTGAAATAAATAAAAAACAGAAAGTCAAATACCATGATTTCACTCATACATGGAGGATAAAAAATAAAATAAAATAAATGAATAAACAAAGCAAAACAAAAACAAACCGTTAGATTCCACCATGATCATTGAAACATGGGACTTCATATCATATTCATTTGACACTTTTGTATCCTGCATTTAAAGAAACATAAAAATGGTGCTTCACTGAGAGTTAGGGGTATGGGTAGTGGTTAAAATTGGTAAAGGGTTTCAATTGTATGCTGATGGAAACTAGACCTTTACTGTGATCACATTGTATTATATACTGATGTTAAAGTAGAATGCTGTACTTATATAATGGTATCTACCAATAATACATCATTTATAAAAGAACTGATTATCTTTTTTTAATTATATATGTTGGTTAAGGTTCTGGCATTGGCATTTTCAAGGTCAAATTTTGGAGAGTATGATCTAGGTACACTCCACAAGAATGACCTACACCCCTGCTGCAACAGAGCTCACACTATTTATTCCTGTGTCAGTTTACTCCCAGGGTCTTCCTAGCCCTGGCAACAATAAGTAGAAGCTAGACAAGGTAAACTATAAACATCATCTTTACCATAAAGAATGTGGAAATACCACCTAAATTCTAGTTGGCATGTTTACCATAGACATTTAAACATGGGAATTCACATTCATATCACTCTTATATCGTGCATTTAAGGAAACATAAAAAGCATTTCAAAAACAGTGAGAGAAGGAAGAAATGGATACATCCTAGTGGAAAAAAGATTTAATAAGTAACATTGGTTCTAGAGAGATTGAATTGAGGAGGAAGCTTCCTTTGTTCTGGTATCATTCCAAATCCAGTTATATTCCCTTGATGTCCAGAATAAGTAAGAAAGCAATAAAAGCAACTTATCCTTAAGATAAAAGGGAGGGGATAAATTTATGTGTTATATTACTGACTCAATATTTACTAGAAAAAGTGAGCAAAGGCAATAAAACCATGATTTAATGCCATCCAATCCATTCTATTTATAAAATATTCACCAAAAATAGTGGAAATTATGGTATCATCCTCTTAATGTGGTTGACAGATTTGATAAATATATATTAAAAGCTAAGTATAACACCTTTATGAAATACATGTTTACCACTGGTAGTGAGATACGTTTCTTTCCTTCTACTTCGCAAATGCTTACCTTCTCTTGATAATGAAATAATTGCAAAGAAAAGCTAATTAGCACACACCACCCTTACATATTAAATTTAATATTTCATGTTAATACCCAGCAATAGAAATGACAATGTGAAATGTTTAAGAATGCACCTTTCAAGCTAATTTTGATCTCTTTTGGTCTGTTTCTTTCTAATACATACAGAACCTGCTTAAATATACACCTAAAATAAAAAAAATACTCTTGGTTCACTGCACTTGCTCCCAAAACTAATACACTATTTCGTAGTCTCCTTAAATGCAAACACTTTGGATATGTCCAATTTCACTGGAACCACCTTATGCGTCACATTTTTGCCTCAGTTTTATATAACTGAGCTGTCTTCCCATTACTTAATTGTAATAATGATTCTGTTTTGATGAACCCAGTAGAACTTCTCTTTTTAACATGTTAAATACATTAATTATCAAATTAATTAGTCAATCAAATAAACACATGGCAAGATCTTTGATCTGAGCTATGCAGGTGAGGCTCCTAGGTAATACCTGGTACAAGTTCTGTGCTCACAGTTTCTTTTTTTCTTTTTTATTTTTTTAAAAAATTATTTATTCATTTATATAAGAACCGGGGTACAGGCCAGATGCGCGGGAGGATGAGAGGATTCACCAGGACAGAGCAGGGAACAGAACAGGCAGACTGATGAAATACACTGCTGAGGGGAACTGCGAGTGCAACAGGAGAGGTCTGCAGCACCATGTGGGACCCTCGCCAGCTGGCCAGGATCAAACCCGCGCTGCAGAGGCTGCGGATAGCTGCACAGTGTGGTGCTCAACCGCCTGCACCACCAGGGGAGGCCCTCCTTCTGTTTTTAACTGAAGCCCCCAACTGAGCTCTCAGACTCACCTGTATGCGTTCTGTGAGAGGATAACCAACTTGTGCATGCCCAAAAACTTACATCTGTGGTTACCACTGGATACTGATGCTTTGTTCCCAGATAGGACAGCAGGATGGTGGAAAACACTGGGTTTGAGCCTGACTTAGGTGTTCAAAGGCAGCAACCATGCCCCAAGGTTTCACATGTTGAGGAATCACAGCAGAGGAGATATTTACAGCTGCCTCTATTTGCTCATTAAGCCCTGTTTCTATTGTTACTCCCACCTCTGAGCACATCATTTCCCTAAAGGACATTGGCATGGACACAAAAGAAAATTCCTGCTGATTCTGTTTTCCTAAGAGACCAATTTAGAAGTCAGCTGAATTCAGTTTCTAATACTCCATCTCTATATACACTTGCCTTCCAGAGTTCCAACCACCTTGTACCTCATCCCATCCTTGGGTAATAATTTCTCCAAACCAAAGACTGAGTATCTTGTCTCCATTTGGTCTCATGGATTTCCAAATCATTGACATGAGCCTGGGAAGAACTGGAAATCACTCTAGAAAATTGGTATTCCATTCTCAATATGGGAATATACATTTTTGATAGCACATGAGTCCTATAGCCCATGGCTTCATTACACTCTTGAGAAATCAATTAGGAGATTCATGCCTGTTGCATGAATTAGCAGTTGTCATTAATTTCGTCATTAAAAAGTTAACAAGTTGGAGGCTCCCCTGATGGCACAGGTGGTTGAGCACTGCGCTGTGAAGCTGTCCACAGCCTCTGCAGCACCGGTTCATTCCCGGCCAGCTGGCAAGGATGCCACATGGTGCTGCAGACCTCTCCTGTTGCGCCCACTGCTCCCCTGAGCAGTGTATTTCATCAGTCTGCCTGTTCTGTTCCCTGCTCTGTCTCTGGTGAATCCTCTCATCCTCCTGCGCATCTGGCTCGTACCCCGGTTCTTGTGTAACTGAATAAATAAATCTTAAAAAAAAAAAGTTTTAACCAGTTATTTTTCTTTTTCCTTCTGACTTATTGCAATGAGCATAATTCCCTCTAGCTTTATCCATATTGCTGTGAATAGCATTAGTTTATCTTTTTGATTGCTGAATAGTATTCAATTGTGTATATGTACCACATCTTCCTGATCCAGTCAGGATTTTTGGGCATTTGGGTTGTTTCCAGGTTTTACCTATCATAAATAGTGCTGCACGGATGAATTGGTGTAGGAAATTCTATGGGGACTACACCTGAAAGTGGGGGGAAGCAAACATTATTTGAAAAATGAACAACAAGGGCCTCCCTGGTGGTGCAAGGGGTTAAGACACAACCTTTGAAGATATCTGCAGCCACTGCAGCATGAAGCCAGCCAGGGAGCTATCCACATGGCACAGCAGACCTCTCCTGACTCACCCGCTGCTCCCCTCAGCAGTGTATTTCAGTCCATCTGCCTGTTCTGTTCCCCACTCTGTCTCTGGTGAATCCTCTCACCCTCCCACACATCTCTGGCCTGTACCCCTGTTCCTGTATGCATAAATAAATCTTTAAAAAAATGAACAATGATATAAAATACATAAAAATAAAAAATTAAATAAAATAAGGAAAAAAGTTAGTTAGTTATAAAGTAAAATCTTTTTGTGCATAATGAGTTGAACTTACCAATAAAATCTTATAAATTGTTTCATTTAATATTTACCAGATGATTTCTCTCATATATGGAATATAAAGTTACAAAGAATAAAAAGGAACAGACAAAACCAACCCTAGAAATATGAGTACAGTGTTGGGCTATAAGAAGAGGAGGGTGGGAGTAGGCAACAAAGCGGGAGGTGACCCAATGGACTATGGTGGTGGATTATGGAGAACATACATCTGATGAGGTATGAACCATTCCCCTAAATCTTATACAGTGTTGTAAACCATTATTATCTCAATAAATCATGTTATACAAATAAAAATTCAAGGCAGGCCTTGCACCATTGTTGGAAGCCAAGGACCTCACGATATCCCTCTGGAACTGAGAGAGGGTGGGTTCTGTAAACAAAGGTGATAAGGATTGTGCATACAATGAGCAAGGCAGTTGCAGGCCCTGCACACACATTTTGTAACTGAGTAGAGACAGGTTGGGAATCTTCCATCAAGGTGAACTGCAGAAACCAGGAGAGCACAGCTCCTGTGCCATTGTTGGAAGCCAGGGACCTCCCATCTCCTTTGGGAATGGAGAGAGGGAGAACAAATGAAGCCAGGGACCCTATGACCCCTCTGGAACTGAGTAAATGCAGAGGGAGGGGTCCTCAGGAACAGCACCCATCAACACAGCCGCAGCATCACTGTCCTTGTGGAGTCTGTCATAAGAATGCTGGAATGGTCTGGCCACCAGTTTCTGACATCTCACAAGAGCACCCAGAAGAGATGGCCACCAGTACCAGTGGCACAGTGCCCCAATGCATAGAACAAATTAGAAAATAAATAACAGGGAGAAAGAAAAATACAAATAAATAAGTAAGCCCTGAGGGGACTAACACTCCACAAAAAAAAAAAAAAAAAGAGCCACCAGAACTCAAACAACAATGACATGGAAGAACTTTTCTGCCTGCCAAATAGAGAAATTAAAATTGTCACGATTAAAAAACATAAAAAAGATGAAAAGGAAAGGAATGACATGAGAAATATAATTAATGAACTGAAGGATGAAATTGAGTCCTTAAAGAAGGAAATGAATGAAACACAGGGCATTAAAAGACTAATGGAGGGGCTAAAGAACTCTGGAAAAAGCAAAGCAATAAAAAGAATGAAAAAAGAAAAGGAAGGAGAAGTAGTAGGTAAAAGAATGAAGAAACACTTCAAGAACTATCTGACACCATGAGAAAAGGAAATTTAGGAGTTATAGGAATCCCAGAAGGTGAGGAGAAAGACCAAGGAACCAAGAAATGATTTAAGGAGATAATCGAGAGAATTTCCCAAGCATATGAAGGCGATGAAAATAAACAACAAGAAGCGAGAAGAACACAAAATTACCACAATGAAAGGAAAACTACAGCCAGCCACGTAATAGCAAAGCTCCCAAGAGTCCAAGACAAGGGAAAAATAATGAAGCTGACAAGGGGATGAAGCAGAAACGTATAAAAGAAACCCAATTGTATGACATGAGACTTCTCTGAAGAAGCAGAAAACTCAAACAGAAATTCTAGAAAATCATTATGACTAAAACTCCATTCCTAAAGCCAAAGCCAACAGAGGAATGAATAAGAAGAACAGAATAAGGCAAGGAATAAAATCACAACAAAACAAACAAAATGGCAAATGCAGATGTCAATGTATCAATATTAACTGTAAATGTGACTAGATTAACTAATCAATAAAAAGACATAAAATCACAGAGTGGATTAAAAAAACAAAATCCAACATTTTGCTGTCTCCAGGAAACACATTTAACTACAAAAGATAAACATAGACTGAAAGTAAAAGGTTGGAAAACAATCCTACAAGGAAATGGACTAAAAAACAAGGCAGGAACAACTATAATTATATCAGATGAAATAGACTTAAGCTTAAAAAGGTAAAATGAGACATAGATGGACACGACATTATGATTAAGGGAACATCAGGAAGATATAACACTCATCAAAATATACTTACCAAATGAAGGAGCACCAAAGCATATAACAAAATTATTATCATCTCTGAAAACAGACATTAGAGAGAACACATATACAGTAGGAGACTTCAACACACCACTCTCACCAATGGACAAGATCAATGAGAAAAAAATAAACAGAGATACTAGAGCCCTAAAGTACTTAGACCTCATGAGCTAAACAGACATCTATAGGACACTGCACCCCCAAGAATCTGAGTACACATTTTTCTCAAGTGCACATGGACCATTCTCCAGATTCGATCACATATTGGGCCACAAGGCAAACATCAACAGATACATGAAGATCAAAATCATTCCAAATATCTTCCCTGATCATAAAGGCGTCAAACTTGAAATAAATCATGAAAAGAAAGCAGAGAACCCTCCTACTTCATGGAGATTGAAATCCACACTATTGGAAGACTCTGGAATAAAGAGGAGATCAAAGAAGAAATTAAATACTTTGAGTGGAACAACAATGATGACACTGTTTTCCAGAATGTATGGGACATAGCAAAAGCAGTAAGAGGAAAGTATGTAACAATACAGGATCACATCAAGAAGCAAGAAAGAGCTCAAGGAAACAACAAAATCTCCCATCTCAAAGAACTATAAAAAGAACAACAAAAAACCCAAAACCAGGAGAATAAAGGAAATAATAAAAAATCAAAGCAGAAATATATGACATAGAAATTAAAAAAAAAAAATCCAACAAAACCAAAAGTTGGTTCTTTGAAAAAAATAACCAAAATAGAAAAATCTCTAGTCAAGCTCACAAAGAAAAAATGGGCAAAAACACAAATAAATAGGATCATAAACAAAAGAGGAGACTTATAACAGACTCAGTAGAAATCAGAAGAATATTCAGAGATTACTATGAACATTTATAGACAAACATGTTCAACAATCTGGAAGAGATGGACAAAATTCCTAGAATGATGTAATCATCCAATGCGAGACAAAGAAGAAACAGGACTCCTAAAGAGATGAATTACAAAGAGTGAAATTGAAACATGAATAAAACACTCCCCAAAAACTAAACCCCAAAACCAGATGGCTTCACAAATGAATTCTACCAAACATTCAGAAATGAACTAGTGCCTATTCTACACAAACTCTTTCAAAAAACTGAGAATGAAGGAATACTACCAAATACATTCTAAGAAGCTGACAACCACTAATACCAAAACCAAACAAAGACAACACAAAAAGATAACTACATGCCAATCTCCCTAATGAGCACTGATGCAAAAGTCCTCAATAAAACCCTTGCCAATAGAATCCAACAATCATCAAATGGATAATACACAACGATCATGTGGGATTTATTGCAGAGGCACAAGGATTGTTCAACATCCAAAAATCAATTGATAGAATCCAACACATCAACAAAAAGTAAAATAAAAACCATATTATCATACCAATAGATGCTGAGAAAGCATTTGACAAACTACAACATCCATTTTTGATGAAGGTCCTTGAAATCTTGGGATAGAAGGAACATACTTTTACATGATAAAAGCCACATATGTCAAACCCACAGCCAATATTTTTCTCAATGACAAAAAGCTGAAAGCCTTTCTTTTAAGATCAGGAACAAGACAAGGATGTCCACTCTTGCCACTGCTTTTCATATAATACTGGAAGTCTCAGCCAGATCAATAAGACAAGAGAAAGACATAAAATGAATACAAATAGGGAAAGAAAGAAGTAAAACTATCACTATTTGCATATGATATGACAATATACAGAGAATCTAAAAACTCCACAGAAAGACTAATCAAAACAATCAACCAGTTTAGTAATGTAACAGGATATAAAGTCAACACACCAAAATCAGTAGCTTTCATATATACAAGCAATAAATCTAAAGAAGAAGAAATCAAGATAACCATCCCCTTTATAATTGAAATGAAAAAAAAAATCAAATACTTGGGAATTAACCTAACAAAAGAGGTTAGTAACTTATACAAAGAAAATTATACAATTATATTGTTAAAAGAAATGGATTAAAAAAAAGAAATAGATTAAGACACAAAGAAATGGAAAGACATCCCTTGCTCATGGATGGGATGAATTAACATTATTAAAATGGCTATTCTATAAAAAGCAATTTACAGATTCAATGCAATCCCAATAAAAAAATCTCAATGACATTCTTCATAGACAAAATATAGATGCAATTTATATGGAATCACAAAAAAACTCGAATACCAAAGTGTTCCTGACTAGAAAGAAGGTGAATGGAGGTTCACACACCCAAATTTCAAGCTATACTAGAAAACCATAATAATTAAAACAGTATGGTATTGGAACAAAAACGGACACAGACCAATGGAAATGAATTCAAAACCCAGAAATAAAACCACACATATACGGACAACTAATCTTTAACAAAGGAGCAAATGATATGTAATGGAAAAGGACAGTTTGGTGCTGGGAAAACTGGACCATCACATGGAAATGAGTTAAAGTAGACTATTACTTCAAACCATGCACAAAACCAATTCAAAATGGTTAAAATAATTTAACATAATATCTGAAACCATAAAATATGTAGAAGAAAATATAGGTAAAACACTACATGACATACATCACAGTAGCATCTTAAACACTCATTCCCCCAAAGCAAAGAAAGTGAAGGGAAAGATAAACAGCTGTATTACATCAAAATAACAAGGATGGAGCTAGAAGGGATTATGCTCAGGGAAACAAGTCAGAAGGAAAAAAAAAATATCAGATTGTTTATCTCATAGGAGGAATATAGGGGATCCAAATAAGGCATTAGGGAAAAATAATAACAATAAAAATATAATAAACAAAAAACAAACAGACAACTATAAACCAGAGTCATTCTGTGGGGGAGAGGGAAATGAGAGGGATCAAAACGAGGAATGGAAGAGCACAAGGGACGATGGTGATAGTGCATGAGTGAACTGGTGGTGGAAATTCTATGGGGACTACACCTGAGAAAAGAAAGCAAACATTGTTAAAAAATGAAAAAAAAAAGATGTAAAATATTATATATAAATTAATAAATTAATAAAAAACCACTAAAATAATTTAAAAAATCTATACAGCAAAAGAGACATTAACCAAAGAGACATGCTACTCATTGGAAGAAAATTCTTGCACTCCATACAACTGATAAGGGACTGATCACAAAGATCTATAAAGAGCTCATGTGATTCAAAATCAAAACAAATAATCCAGTCAAAAAAATTTTGGAGAAAAATCCATTTCTCCAAAGAGGAAATGTAAACAGTCAACAGGTATATGAAAAAGAAAAGGCAACTGGGAAATGCAAATAAATACACTGGGAAATGCAGTTTATAAACTGCATTTTATAAACTGGGAAATGCAAATCAAAACCTCAATAGATACCACCTCACACAAGTGAGAATGGCACATATTAAAAAAAAAAAAAACTGCCAACAACAAATGCTGATGAGGATGTGCAGAAAAAGGAACTCTCCTACACTGCAGGTGGGAAAGCAAACTGGTCCAGCCACTGGTCCAGAAAACTGGTCCAGCTGGGTGGACATTCCTCAGACTACTAAAAAGGAAGCCACCATATGACCCTGCAATTCCACTCCTAGGATTCTACTCAAAGAATACAAAAATATTACTTTGAAAGTAAACCCCCACTCTGTTATTTATTGCAGCACTATTTTGTGCTATGGAAACAACCCAAGTGCCCCAAAGTAGATGACTGGATCAAGAAGATGTGGTATATATACATAATGAAGATAAACTCATGCTATTCTAAGAAACATGGGTGGAGTTGGAAGGGATTATGCTCAGTGAAATAAGCCAAAAGGAAAAAAAAATGAATGGTTTCACTTATAATAGGGATATAAGGTAACCAAATAATGGATCAAGAAAAGAAAAACAAATAAAAAACCCAAAATTAACAGGCAACCATAAATCAGAGACACTCTGCAGGGGAGGGATCAAAACAGGGAAGGGAAGCACACATGGGACTATGGTGATGATGATAGGTGTATTGGTGGTGAGAATTCTATGGGGACTACGCCTGAGGGGAGAACACACATTGTACAAAAATGAATAATAATATAATATATATAAACAAAAAATGACTCAATGTAGAACTCAGACTTGAAATTATCTAAACAAGGCTCACAACAGTTCCCACCATATATTCCCATTCAATAATAGAGTCATTGGTTGATTAAGGAAGTTTGCTTAGTAAAAATTTCTACGCAATTATCTAGCCAAATGGCACCAAGAGCAATTGTAATGGCCCGTTGTCTTTTATTTTTGGCATATGTTCTTATTAGCAGGCAGGCTGAAGGCACCCCAGCCCCCCAAACCTACCTGCTTTATATGGGTTCTGCCATCCGCTGCATCAAGACAAAACATACTGTTAGTGTGTAAGACTTTCAATAGGGAAAAAAATTAATAAAATTTATATGTAGTAGAAAGAGGAGAAAGGATATAGTTAAAATAGTATCTCCATGAATCACTCAAAGTTACCCATCCTCTTGTGGGTAAATGTCCATCCCTTGTGGGCAAATGCCCAGCTCAACAGGGTTGGCCCAAAGCAGGGCACTGAGTCCAAAGATCTGCCACAAGTCTTAGGTACCTCCTGGTGGGGACCCATAGGAAAGGGGCAGAAGGGGCCAGGCATGACTGGAAGGAAAGGAGCAAAATCAAAATACAAGTCAATATAAAGACTGTCACTGTCAGTCTTCCCACGAGTCTGTCACCCATGCTTCTCCTAAGTGTCTCTTTCCATGTCCCAAATTCCTTGGTAAAAGTCCAAGTCTCAGAAGCAAGCACAACTTCTTCACATGTCTCTCTTCTCCATGTGCCTCCTCCTGGTCTCTCTGTCCTTCCTTCTTCTTGCTGCTCAGCTCCACCCTTCTTTAGGTGGGGCAGAAAACCTGGAATCACCCCTTTCTATGAAGATCACACTGTTACATTTTGATTCTGGGGACATCATTGATAATTATTCTCTCATTCAAGTACTTTAGGTATCCGTATGAATGCATGGCCAACTGACTCTCCAATGTATAGACCCTGGGGAGTGTGGAAGGAAGACTGTTTCTGCAGAAACAGCAGTGCTCTTTATTACAAGACAAGCAGGGATCAGCTCTATTTAGTCACTTTAGATCATGAAGAGGGACAGCTTCTTGAGCATGAAGGAGATAGGTTGGGATGACCTCAATATTATTTTTTACTCCATTTTTATTGATTATCATAAAATTTAGGAAAGGGGACATCTTTTGTTTAGAGCAATAAAACTTATAGTTTTAGTCAGAATGTAATTTTTCAAGCAAAAATGGAACATTATTTAGAAAAATACACCAATCATCATTTATTCTAATGTATACATGTCCCCCACCCCCACACACAGCAAACAAGTCTTTCATACTTCAGTGAAAAGTGGTACAGCATGAGAAATAAATATATTCCATAAATATATTACATGGTAAAAATACATTATTTATCATTTTTTAAAATGATTCTTTTTTTTAAGATTTATTGATTTATTTATACAAGCACTGGGTACAGTCAGAAGTGCAGGAGGGTGAGAGAATTCACCAGTGCCAGAGCAGGGAGCAGAACAGGCAGACTGATGAAACGCACTGCTGAGGGGAGCAGCGGGAGCAGCAGGAGAGGTCTGCACACCATGTGGGACCCTTGCTGGCCAGCTGGGGATCGAACTGGCGCTGCAGAGGCTGCGGGGAACTTTGCAGCCCAGTGCTCAACCACTGCGCCATGGGGGAGGCCCCACATTATTTTTCATTTTGTTTCATCTATTTAAGGTTATTTCTGACTTTGGGCCATATTAGGGCAATCTTTTCATTCAAATTTTTCTTTCCATGTAAATTCCACTGGGAGCTATATTTTTGGGAATCAATGTATACCATTATTATGTGTATAACCCACTGAGTAGTAGAAACAAACACAAGGCCAGCTATAAATCATAGCTGCAGGTTACAGTCTGCATACTCAGTAAGATCAGTTAAAGTTCTGAAGTAGAAAAGAGATTAGGGACAAAATTGCGGATTCTGATTTTTCTTTGCAGTACAGTCATATACATACATATATATATATATATATATATATAAACCTTAATTGCCAAGTACAGTTATATATATATAACCTTAATTGCCAAGTACAGTTTATTAAATATTTGTAATACAGATGATAACATTTTTTTAAAAAAAGGAAATCTAAAGAAAATATTTGAAATGACATGAAATCAGATTATCTATCATTCCTAAGAAATCTGTGTTGTCCCATGAAAAATATGGGTAATTCCAAATATTTCTGAGCCAAGATGGGAAAAGCTTTAAGAAAGTAGGAAAATGGGCAAAAGAGAAAGTGTCTATGTCTTAGAAGCCATGATAACATCAGATATTT
The DNA here is from genome assembly GCF_964194135.1 of Talpa europaea. Lineage (NCBI taxonomy): Eukaryota > Metazoa > Chordata > Mammalia > Eulipotyphla > Talpidae > Talpa > Talpa europaea. The sequence continues at coordinate 44,628,946 of NC_140079.1, read as the reverse complement.
ATTGTATAGAGAAATTGAAGTCAATGAAAGAACACTGCAGGAAATTAATAGAAGAGCAAGTACTATTTCCACAATATAATCAAAGAATAGCAATTTTGGACTCAAAATTTCAGCCCTGCATCCTTGATTACTTTAGATCCCCCCAAATGGGCCCTTTCATAGCTATTACCCCAAAGAATCTTTTCAGAGCTCCCTTTATATCTTTGTTCCTCAGGCTGTAGATGAAGGGGTTTAGCATGGGTGTGACCACAGTGTACAACACTGAGGCTATTGCATTTGCGTGTGAGTTCTGGGGAGCAGCAGAGCTAAGGTATACTCCCATGACTGAGCAATAAAACAAAAAGACAACGGAAAGGTGAGATGCACAGGTGGAAAATGCTTTATACTTGCCCTGAGCTGAGGGGATCCCATATATGGAGGAAATTATCTTAGAGTAAGAGTAAAGGATTGCAGAGAGGGGTATACCACCCAGCAGCACCAATGAAATATATATCAATATGTCATTAAGAAAGGTGTCAGAACATGCATGGTGTATCACCTGATTGATTTCACAGAAAAAATGGGGGATCTCCACGATTGTATGGAAGGACAGCCGCAGCACCATCAAGCCATGCAGCAAGGAAGCCAAAATGCTAGCGACCCAGCATACCAGAGCCAGGAGCCGACAGAACCGGGTGTTCATGATGACTGTGTAGTGCAGGGGGTGACAGATGGCTACAAAGCGGTCATAGGCCATTGCAGACAGAATGAAGTCATCCAGATATGCAAAGAGTAGGAAAAAATGCAACTGTGTGAGGCAGCTGGCATAGGTAATGAGTTTGCTCTGCGTCTGGATGTTCCATAGCATCTTGGGGATGGTGGTGGAGGTGAAGCAGATGTCCACAAAGGACAGATTGGAGAGAAAGAAGTACATGGGCATGTGTAGGTGTGGGTCAGAGCAGATGGCCAGGATGATAAGCAGGTTTCCCAACATAGTGGTCAAGTACATGAAAAGGAAAAGCATGAATATGAGGGGCTGCAAGTCTGCTTTCTCTGACAATCCCAGAAGGAAAAATCCTGAAATTTGTGTATAATTATTTATGCCATGTGTTGGTGGTGATGGCTAGAAACAAAAAAAGAGAGAAATTTTCACATATTGTACTTTACTAAGAGAATGAAATGGTACAATTTATTTTGCAGTCAAGAAATATGTTTCTTGTAAAGACCTTTTTTTTTTTTTCATTCCATGACCCCTGCCATCTCTGATGAGCACTCCTGTTCCACATTAAGGTTTTCCCAAGAGATCATGTTTGACGCTTTTCACAAGAATGTCTTTATGACTTTGAAGAATACATGTTAGCATGGACTATCTTCAAGGTAGAGATTACAGGATGCTGAGGAAAAACATCATTGTAATCTTTGATGGTGAAAGACTACAATAAAAATACATAAAGATTTTTATACCATGTCAGATAGTGACAGGCGCTACCGTAGTTTAAAAAAAAATAACAATAAATAAAGGTACAAGAAAAATGGAGGGGGTGTTAGTTTTTCCTGGAGGCTCAGGAAGACCTGTAATCAGGTTACGTTTGAACAGAGACCTCAAGAAACACTGAGCAGGAGACAAGAGGTTACCAAGGGAAGAGATGTGTTTGCCCTGAAGGGGATAAAGTCCTAGAAAGAGCACTTGTTTCAGTTCTTTAGCTGTCAAAGAAAGTCAGGGGAATGAGAAAGGAAGAGTGATGAGAAATGGTGTCAGAGAATGTCGAGGATCCCAGAGGCCTCCCTGCTCTGCTGACTTGAAGGCCCAGGGGTTCCCTCATTTGTTGTTGAAACTTTTATTTTATTAATTTTGCTCCAAGATATTCTGTGAATAGAGCTGGAGCCTCATCAGTATTACAATATTAATATTTAACACCTGTATTTCATGGGTCACAGTTTGGAACATATAAATGGACATACCACTGTCTGACAACTGTGTCCCCCAAATACACACACACATACCTGTGTACACACACACCTCTACGCACACAGATATACCAATATAGACACATACACATTCACTCATATGCGCAAACACACATGTACACACACCCATTCACACACATATACCTACATACATATATAGAAACACACACATATATACACCCTAAACATATATATACTCATACACATACACAGAGATACACACACATACACCCACTCACACACACACACACACATGTTCCTACATACCCACACACAGGAACACACAAACATTGCACACCTATAAACATATACTCACCAATATAGACAATACCCATAACAATCCCCCCACACACTCACATATACACATATTCAAACAAACCCATACACACAGACATACACATACACCACACCACAACACAACGCAAGGCACACTATAAAGACACCTTGTTACTTCCATGGTTTTCTCACCCCCTTACACATTTATTTTGAAAGGAATAATAGAAGACTATATCAACATCAAAGTATTTTACCCTAAAGAATATACAAATGGAACACAAATTTCAATTGTTGAGCCACCATGGATATGAAAAGATGAGGTTCCATTTTAATGTGACCGTTTTGTGTGCTGTATTATAGAAAAAAAAATGCAGAAACATAGAAACTAGAAGGAAATAAAGACACATGGGAGGGGAGAAGAGCTAATCAGCTCAGGTGGTCCTAGAGACTGTGATGAGGAGAATCTTCCAGTGCCAGTTGTAGCTCCTGACCCCAGGTCACTGACAATCAGCAAAACCAGGCATCCAAAAGGAAAGGAACAATATTTTTACAAAGTCAAGATATCTTACTGATTGAACATCGCACAAGAAAAATAACTAAATTTTGTGAATAAACACAAAAGTTATAACATACCATACTTGCTCAAATGTGTAACATACTATACAGAAAGATGTTGAACTGTGAAATGATAAGACATTTTTATGAGTGATTATTTTTGTAAGCAACTCCATTTATTTGAGTAAATGGCTTATAAAAAACCATTGGTGAACAACACAAAATTACATACATTTTCAAAAGCTTGCCTGAACACCTAAAATTCACAAACATTATTCTTAAAAAAAATGAAATATGTTCATAGCATCCTTGATATAAAATGCCTAACCCCTGGCCTCAGATCGGGCCTCCTAGGACCTTGAGGAAGGTGGGGTTTCTGTGGGGAGGCAATGGCTATTTCCTGAGGGAAAGGAGAGTGTTTAGTCTTACCTTTGACCTTCTCACATCTATCTGAATTTTGATCCTTTTCTGAGGAGCTGAGATGTAGCTGAGAGGGGCAGAACAAACGCCTCTGGCAAGGGGATAGGGGTGCAGAATTAGTCCAGGAGCCAGAGTCCTTAGCATATGCTATCAAGAAGAGTTAGAATTGTAATCTCTGTCAGATCACACCAGCAAATGCTCCTGTGTCCGCTTTCTCCAGAGGAGGTGAGCTTCCCTCACCTCTCCACATGCTCCACACTCGGCTCACTTCCCCTGGTTAATGCTGCCCAGGAACAGGAGTGAGCAGAACCTATTTCTAAGGAGAAAGATACTTGCTTGTTAACTTCCTTATGACTTGCTTTCATGGAGAGAGAACAGTGCATAGATTTGGTTGAAAGCCAAGCAAAGCTCTGATCAGAGTCCCTGGGCATTTCTTTAGAAATTCAAATAATTCTTCAATGTCAGGGTTCATTAAACTTTCAAATACACAAATGAAGCAATGACTTGGAAAATGGAAAACATCCAAATTAATAAAATAATATCAAGTACATAAATGAAACCCTTGACCACCGAATGATGTCTATGGTCCACAACTCCAGCAGGAGCCTCTTCTGAAGCTCCTTTTAACTGCATTTCACCGTCACCATTCCCTGCTGGTGCACAGCTGCTGCTGAACCAGCCTGGCTGTGACTGCCAAGGACAAAGGCACAGATCCTTCCAGGAACAAGTAGAAGTAAGGAAATCATAAAAATTAAAGCAGACATTAATGAAATAGAAAGTCTAAAAGTCTAAAGGGACAGTCCAAAAGATAATAAAACCAAAAGCGGGGTCTTTGAGAAAATAAACAAAAAGAACACTCCCCTCAGACAGGCTCACAAGAAAAAGAAAATGAAACTCTAATAAACAGCATCATTAATGAAAGAGGATAAATTATAACAACACAGTAAAAATCAGAGGATAATAAGAAGTTACATGAACATTTATATGCAAACAAATTAAACAATCTAAATAGATGAGATGGACAAATTCTTAGAATTAGAAAATCACCCAAGACAATAAGGAAGAAAGAAAAAGCTTCAATAAACAAATTACAAGTAAGGAACTTGAAACGGCAATTAAAACTCCTCCAAAAAACAAAACCAAGGACAATATGGTTTAATAAGTGAGTTCCACCAAACTTTAAATGAACTAATACATCACAATGAATAATATTCAGTGATCAAAAATAATAAATCCATGCTATTTGTGGCAACATGGATGGAGCTGGAATGGTTTGATGCTAAGCAAAATAATTCAGAAGGAAAAAGGTAAATAATGGATGTTTTCACTTATATGTGCAATGTAGAAAAGTCAAAGGGTTAGACAAAGACAAACCTTGAAAGTTCACCATAGATTTGAAGCATTCAGGAAGGAAAGGGGAGGACAAGTAATGAACAGTAGTGAAAATAGGGGTGGGGGCAGAGCACAGGGACTATTGTGCTGGACTGTGGGTGCTTTGGTGGTGAGAGGATACTGTGACCACACTGAGGGGAAAAAATCACATACTGTCCAAACATTAAATTAAAAATAAAAGCCTTCTGGGGCAAAGTAATAATCACCTCCACGGTCTGGGATTTCTAATAAACACAAACGTGCTTAATTACACTCAATCTTAGAAAGTTAAAAATGCCCTCAATTCACTGCATAGGCCTTCAAATTTAGTGCTCTATTTTCAAATTTTCCTGCATTTCAAAACTGCTCTAATGTATTCTCATATTGTGGAAGCACTTTAAGTTACTCATTCCTTGCTCAGTCTCATGTAATTTGACCTCCATTTCTATCACTTAATTTCTACTATGATCCTTGCATTGCTAAGTCCATCAGCCACTTTTAAAAACATGTAATCGTCAACCCTATAAACAAAAACAGTAATGTCTTGGTTGTGGGATACATAGGTTAGGTTCTCAGGTGACCTCAGGTGAAAGCATTGGCTTCCATTTCTCTGATATTTCCTGAAGCAACACCTGGGCTCTTGACTCACCTGGATGTGATCTCTCAGCATCCAAAATCTGTTGGTGGTTGATGATGGATGCTGAAGGTCTGTTTGCAGCGAGGACAGCAGGTAGGAGTGAAACATTGGTCATTGATCAGATTTAAGACCCAAAGAGAAATAACCCAGCTCTATCCAGCAAAATGTTTGAAGCCTCGTGGGCCTGCAGCAGAGGAGATATTTATGGATCCCTGTCTGCTCATTAAACACTGTTCCCATTGTTATTCCTTCCACCCCTGAGCACATCCTTTTCCTGTGAGACACTGGCCTGGAGACAGAGGAAATTTTTCTTACTGACACTCTGCTCCTAAGAGATTAGTTTACAAATTGAGTCCAGTTAATCTTACTCTATCTCATGACCTTGACTCCTTTCAGATTTCTAACCTCCTTATACCTTATCCTAGCTTTGAGGTCATTTTGTTCTCAAATCCACAACTGAGACACCTAGTTCACTAAGATCCATGGACCTCCAAAATGTTGAATTGTGGTGAGAAATATTTTCTGATATCTCCACGAAATTGGAGATATTTCCACAAGGGAGAGAGGTGTTTGGGTTCCTAAACCCAATTCTAACATGAGGTATCCCCCCACCTCCAATCAGCAAGCAATTTTTGCACACCAAGGGTGTCCAAGCATTCAAAAAGTCTGACTCCATCTACCTAGAAATAACATCAGATTCCAGCTGTAAATTGCTCAGTCTCCTTTATCTGCTCCCCACTTTGATACCAGTTGTAAGCACAGATTCTGATTGAGGGTTGCAAGTTCAGATTGTTTTGAGATCTTTTGACCTCTAATTCAAAGGTTCCAATGAACCCCTCCCTGGTTTTAGTGTGCTAGGATGTTTTACTGAACTCTGAGGGATATTTTACTTACTTGTTTATTATAAAAGGACAAAATTCAGGAGTTGCCAGATGGAAGAGTGTGGCAGCAAGCATGATAAAAGGATTCTGAGCATCTCAGCTTTTTGTAGGAACACTGTTATGCCAGCAACTCCATGTACAAAAGCCAGGACCCTCGCATCTAAGTCTGTAGTGTTCATAGTTGATTACCTCAATGACCAAATTTTTTTTATTATTTTATATATATTTTACATCATTTTTTTGTTTTTGTACAATGTATGCATTTTCTTTTTTTTATTTTTTTTAATAGAGGCATGTTTTATTTATTTATTTGTTTGTTTGTTCATTTTGTTTATACATGCACTTGGTACAGTCAGAAGGGCAAGAGGGCGAGAGAATTCACCAGAGCCAGAGCGGGGAGCAGAGCAGGCAGAAGGACCGAAGTACACTGCTGAGGGGAGCAGCGGGCGGCAGGAGAGGTCTATGCGCCATGTGGGACCCTCCTCCGGTGGCTGGGGAGCAGCTGGGGATCGAACCAGCGCCGCAGAGGCCGCGGGCAGCTTTGCAACACAGCGCTTAACCGCTGCACCACCAGGGAGGCCCACAATGCATGCATTTTCATCTTGGTTATAACCCCATTAAATTCCACCACCCTTGCTTTGATCCTACTCTGTTCCCCCCCCCACCCCTTGTAGAGTGACTCTGGTTTATAGTTGCCTGTTGATTTTGATTTTGACTTTATTATATTTAGTCTTTTTCCTGATCCCTTATTTAGGTTTTCTAAATTCCTGCTATGAATGAGACCATCCGGTATTTTTCTTTTCCTTTCTGGCTTATTTCACTGAGCATGACCCCTTCCAGCTCCATCCATGTTGCTACAAATCACATGAGTTTATCTTTTTTGATTGCTGAGTAGTATTCCATTGTGTATATGTACCACATCTTCTTGATCCAATCATCTATTTTTGGGCATTTAGGTTGTTTCCATAGCTTACCTATTGTAAATACTGCTACAATAAACATAGGGGTGTAGGAGCCCTTTTTTATTTAAATGTTTTATTTTATATAATTCTTACATCTTTTTTCATCTTTGCACAATGTATGCATTTTCGTTTTGGTTATATTCCCCATACAATTGCACCCCCCTTATTTTGACTCTATTCCTTCCTTTCCCTGCCCCTCCATCCCCCCCTCCCTAGTGTGTCTCTGGTTTATAGTTGCTTGTTGATTTTGAGTTTTGTTTTCTATTGATTAGTCTTTTTCCTGGTCTCTTATTTAGGTTTTCTAAATCCCTGCTACGAGTGAGACCATCCGGTATTTTTCTTTTTCTTTCTGACTTATTTCGCTGAGCATGATCTCTTCTAGCTCCATCCATGTTGCTGCAAACTGCATGTGTTTATCTTTTTTGATTGCTGAGTAATATTCCATTGTGTATGTATACCACACCTTCTTGATCCAATCATCTATTTTTGGGCATTTGGGTTACTTCCATAGCTTAGCTATTGCAAATAGTGCTGCTATAAACATAGGGGTGCAGGTGCCCTTTGGAATTACTGTTTCTATGTCATTTGGGTAAATACTAGGAGTGGAATTGATGGATCATATGGAAGCTCTATGTTTAATAGTTCAAGAAATCTCCACACAGCTCTCCATAGTGGTTGGACCAGTTTGCACTCCCACCAGCAGTGCAGGAGAGTTCCTTTTCTCCACAACCTCGCCAACATTTGTTGTTGCTAGTTTTTTTAATATGTGCCATTCTCACTTCTGTGAGTTGGTATCTCATTGTAGTTTTGATTTGCATTTCCCTGATTAAAAGTGACGTTGATCATTTTTCATATGTCTGTTGGCCATTTGCATTTCCTCTTCAGAGAAGTTTCTTTTTAGCTCTTCTGCCCATTTTTTGACTGGATTATTTTCTTTGTTGTTGCTGATTCTCATCAGCTCTTTGCAGATTTTTGTGATCAGTCCTTTAACATTAGTGTTGGGTGCAAAAATGTTCTCCCAGTTGGTGGGGTTTCTCTTTGTTTTTGTTATTGTCTCTTTTGCTGTGCAGAAGTTCTTTAATTTGATGTAGTCCCAGCTGTTTATCTTTGCCTTCACTATCACTACTTTGGGTGATGTGTCTGTAAAGATGTCTTTGAGGTGCATGTCATGTAGTGTTTCACCTATATTTCTTCTATGTATTTTATGGTTTCAGGTCTTATGTCTAGTTCTTTAATCCATTTTGAGTTGATTTTTGTGTATGGTGTGAGGTAGTGGTCAAGCTTCATTCATTTGCATGTAGTGACCCAGTTTTCCCAGCACCGTTTATTAAACAAACTTTCTTTGCTCTAGTGCATATTCTTTGCTCCTTTGTAAAATAATAGTTGACCATAAATCTGTGGGTTTATTTCTGGATTTTCTATTTGATTCCATTGGTCTGTGTGTCTGTTCTTGTTCCAATACCATGCAGTTTTGATGATTATTGCTTGTAATATAGTTTGAAGTCTGGGAGTGTGATGCCTCCATTCCCTTTTTTTTTTTTTTTTTTTTTCAGAAGACCTTTGGGTATTTGGGGTTTTTGGTGATTCCAGATGAATTTCATCAATAATTGTTCTATTTCCATGAAGAATATCATTGAAATTTTTATTGGAGTAGCATTGAATCTGTATATTGCTTTTGGTAGGATGGCCATTTTAATGTTTATTCTTCCAATTCATGAGCAGGAGATGTCTTTCCATTTCTTTGTGTCTTCTTCTCTTTCTTTTAATAGTGTTTCATAGTTTTCTTTGTATAGGTCCTTTACCTCTTTTGTTAGATTCATTCCCAAGTATTTTATTTTTTTTGTTTTGATAATAAATGGATTTTTTTTTACTTCTTCAGATTTATTGTTAGTGTATAAGAAGGCTACTGATTTTGTGTTTTGATTGTGTATCTTGCCACTTTACTAAACTGATTGATTAGTTTAATTAGTTTTTCTGTGGCATTTTTGGGGTTCTCTATGTATGTTATCATATCCTCCATAAATATTAATAGTTTGACTTCTTCCTTGCCTATTTGGATTCCGTATGTCTTTCTCTTGTCTTATTGCTCTGGCTAGGACTTCCAGTATTATATTGAAAAGCAGTGGTGAGAGTGGACATCCTTGTCTTGTTCCAGATCTTAATGGAAATGCTTTCAGCTTTTCAACATTGAGAATGATACTGGCTGTTGGCTTGTCATATATGGCCTTTATGATGTTGAGGTATGTTCCTTGTATCCCAAGAATTTCAAGGGCTTTTATCATGAATGGGTGTTGCACTTTGTCAAAAGCTTTCTCAGCATCTATTGATATTATCATATGGTTTTTATATTTCCTTTTGTTGATGTGTTGGATGACGGTGATTGATTTTCGGATGTTGAAACATCCTGAGTCCCTGGAATGAATCCTACTTGGTTGTGGTGAATTATCTTATGGATACATTGTTGGATTCTGATAGGTAAAATTTTATTGAGTATTTTTGCATCATTGTTCATTAGAGAAATTGACCTGTATTTTTCTTTTTTTGTGTTGTCCCTGTTCGTTTTTGATATTAGTTTAATGTTGGCTTCATAGAATGTGTTTGGTATTATCCCTTCCTTCTCAATTTTTTGGAAGAGTTTGTGAAGGATAGGCACAAATTCATCTCTGACTGTTTGGTAGAATTCATTGGTAAATCCATCAGGTCCTGGGCTTTTGTTTTTGGGGAGGTTTTTGATTACCATTTCAATTTTGCTGCATGTAATTGGTCTGTTTAGGTGTTCTATTTCTTCTTTATCTAGCTTTGGGTGATTGTATAACTGTTGGAATTTGTCCATCTCTTCTAGGTTGTTGAACTTATTTCTATATGACTGTTTATACTAATCTCTGATTATTCTTTTGATTTCTGCTGTGTCCATTGTGATTTCTCCTCTTTCATTTGTGATCCTGTTTGTGCTTTTTCCCATATTTCCTTTGTGAGTCTGGCTAGGGGTTTGTCTATTTTATTTATTTTTTCAAAGAACCTGCTTTTGGTTTCATTAATCTTTTAGATTGTTTTTTTAGTTTCTATTTCATTTATTTCTGCTTTGGCTTTTATTATTTCTTTTCTGCTACTAGTTTTAGGATTTTTTGTTATTCTTTTTCTAGTTCTTTGAGCTTTGAAATTAGGTTGTTTCTTTGTGTTCTTTCTTGTTTCTTAATGTGAGCTTCTATTAATATATATTTTCCTCTTAGTACTGCTTTTGCTGCATCGCATTCATTTAGGAAATGGTGTCCTCCTTGTCATTCAACTCAAAGAATTTTTTAATTTCTTCTTTGATCTCCTCATTAGTTCAGTGGTCTTCCAGTAGTGTGGGTTTCAATCCCCATGAGGTAGGAGAGTTTCTTGCCTTCTTTTTATGGTTTATTTCTAGTTTGATATCTTCATGGTCAAATAAGATGCTTGCTATGCATTCAATCTTATTGTATCTGTTGACGTGATTCTTGTGTTCCAGTATGTGATTGATCCTGGAATTGATTCCTGTGCATTTGAGAAAAATTTGTATTCAGATTTTTGGGAGTTTAGTGTTCTCTAGATGTCTGTTAAGCTCATGAGGTCTAGAGCCTTATTTAGAGATTTTGTGTCCTTATTTATTTTTTGTCTTGTTGATCTATCCATTGTTGATAGTGGTATGCTGAAATCTCCTACTACATATATATTTTCTCTGATGTCTGTTTTCAGAGACCGTAATAGTTGTTTGATATATTTTGGTACTCCTTCATTTTATGAGTATAAGTTAATGAGTGTTATGTTTATGTCTTCTTGATGTACTTTCCCCTTGATCATAATGTAGTGATGATCTGGGTCTCTGTTTACCTTTTTGAATTTGAAATCTGTTTTACTGATGTAAGTATAGCTGTTCCTGCTTTCTTTTTTGGTCCATTTGCTTGTGGGATTGTTTTCCATCCTTTACTTTCAGTCTGTTTTATCTTTTGTAATTAAATGTGTTTCCTGGAGACAGCAAAATGTTGTGTTCTATTACTTAATCCAGTCTGCAACTCTTGTCTTTTTACTGAAGAGTTTAGTCCATTTACATTTAGAGTTAATATTGATATGTTAGCATCTGTATTTTCCATTTTGTTTGTCATTTCTAGTGATTTTATTTTTTGTTTTGTTTCGTTCTTATTTAGCCCTCTGTTGGTTCTACCTTTAGAACTCCTTGTAGTATTTTTTTGGAGTGGGGATTTAGTTGTAATGAAATTCTGGAATTTCTGTTTGTCTGGGAAGGTCCTTATTCTTTCTTCTAGGGGAAGGAAAGCTTTGCTGGATACAGTATTTTGGTTGGCATTTGTTTTCTTGGAGTTTGTTGACTATGCCCCTACACTCTCTCCTTGCCCGTAGTGTTTCTTTGGAGATTGTCTGATGTCAGCCTGATTAGTTTTCCTTTGTATGTTATCTGTTTCTTCCCTCCTGTCAGCTTCATTATTTTTTCTTTGTCTTGGATTCTTGGGAGCTTTACTGTTATGTGCCTTTCTGTATTTTTCCTTTCATCATGGATGTTTGGTGTTCTTGCTTTTTGTATATCTATTTTCAGCTCCTTCTTCATGCTTGGGAGTTCTCTTCTATTATCTTCTTGAATATTTTCTCTGTCCCTATCTCCTCTCCTCTGGGATTCCTATAACTCTTATATTTCCTCTCCTCATGGAGTCAGATAGTTCCCGAAGGCTTTCTTCATCCTTTTTCCTTTGTACTTCTCTTTTCTTTTCTGTTTTGGTTCTTTTTATTTTTGTGTCTTCGAGAGCACTTACTCGTTCTTCCATTTTATCTATTCTGCTTTCATTGCTTTTCTCAGGGTTCTTTAGCTCCTCCACTGTTCCTTTGATCTCCTGCATTTCTTTCACTTCCCTGTTTAGGGACTCAATTTCATTCTTCTGATCATTGATTGTTTTTCCCATATCATTTTTGACTTTTTTAAGTTTTTTTTTAATTTTTTAAACATTTATTTATTTATTTATTCAAGAACTGGGGTACAGGCCAGATTTGCAGGAATGTGAGAGTATTCACCAGAGACAGAGCAAGGAACAGAATAGGCAGGCTGATGAAATACACTGCTGAGAGGAGCAGTGGGCATGACAGGAGAGGTCTGCTGTGCTATATGGAACTCTCTCCAGCAAACCAGGATCTAACCTACGCTGCAGAGACTGTGAACAGCTTCACAGCACTGTGCTCAACCACCTGTGCCACCAGGGGAGGTCCTCTTTCAGTTTTTTAATCATGGTGATTTTTAATTCTCTATCTAGAAGGCTCAGAAGTTCTTTCAAGTCACTGTTATTGCTGTCTTGTGATTGATTTTATTTTGTGGTGTGTCTTTTTCCTGAGGACTTGCTTGGCTGCTTGTAATTTTTCTTCTCCCTGCTGCTTGTTTTCTAACTTGACCTATGCATTGGGACATTGTCACTATTACTGGCTGGCATCTCTTTGGTGTGCTTCTTCTGGTATGTCAGGACCTGGTGGCCCAATCGAGTCCAATACTGTTATCCCAGAATCCCTATATGACAGTGTTACTATGGATATGTTAATGGTAGCTGTCCCCAAAAAAATCACCTCCCTCTGTATTTTTTTTTTAATTCCAGTGGTGGGTCTGAGGTCCCACAGACTGCCTTGGTGGTGTCTGGATCTCCCCCTGGGCTCCAAATCATTGCATCCCCCTCTGGGCTCCAAGTTGCAACCAGTCATGGGGCCTGGTTTGTGCTAGCTTTCAGCTCACCTCTGACTGTGGGGACTGCCCTTTCTCAGTTCCACACATTTTTTGTGAGGTCTGGATGCAAAGCTCCCTGTCTTAAGATGGTGTGTCTGGGAGGCACTTCCCTGGACCCTCAGTCTGCCCTGGCGGTGACCGGATTGCCCCCTGGTCTCCAAATCACTGGATCCCCATCTGGGCTCCAACTCATGAATAGCCATGAACAATTGATTCAAGTGATATTGAACATTTTTTCATATGCCTGTGGCCATTTGCATTTCCTCTTTGCAGAAGTTTCTTTTTAGCTCTTCTGCCCATTTTTTGACTGGATTATTTACTTTGTTTTTGTTGAGTTTCATCAACTCTTTGTAGATTTTTTGCCATCAGTCCTTTATCATTAGTGTTGTGTGCAAAAATTTTCTTCAGACACACTATGGGGGGATAGGAGGGAAAAGGATCAAAATAAGGGGGGTGGGAATTGTATGGGGACTATAACCAAGATGAAATTGCATACATTGTGCAAAAATGAAAAATGATGTGAAAAATGTATAAAAACAATTAATTCAAGCTCTAGTTCCTCTTTGATCCTCAGATATTGGTGGTGGCACTGATAGTTCTCACCTCTGATCTGATGTTTGACTCCACTGGCAACCTGTCTCATTTTTAGTTGCTTTCCAAAAGTCACACACAACCTAACAAAACACACTGCTATTACTCTTACTTTTTGAATTAATATTAGATTACAGATTTATACCATTATATAACCTTCAGGTGTACATCTATGTGTACTACATGATCACCATAAAGAGTTTACTTTCTTTTCTCTACTTACAATTATCCCTATTACCCAATTTACCCACCTACACTCCCCCTTTCCTCTAGTAACTGCCATTTATTCTCATTCTCTAAGAATTAGTTTATATTTTGATTTTCTCTTAGTAAAATAAGACTAGCAAAGCAATTAATTATAAGACATATATATGGTTTGTAAATAATGTTGCCATTATTCACGGACAGCATGCTTGCATGTGTAGAAAATTCTCTAGATTAAAATAAGTGAATGTCATGCTGTCACTGAATCTAAGATTAATATATGAAATTTGATTGCATTTGTATATATATCTGCAAAAAGTAGGAAATTATACTCAAAGTTTGTGATTTACAATAACATCAACATCATCATATACCTAGGAAAAATTCCAGTGAAATGTGTGCAAAACTTCTCAGAAAAATAGAAAATATGTATGATAAGTTAAGGCCCCTTCTGGCCCTTTCCTGTGGTTGGGTGTACTCATTGACAAGTAACAAATCCAGTGACCTAATGATTAGCACCAAAGCCCATACAAAAGCATGATAATCTCTATTACATACATCCCATAACACCACTTTCTTCATGGCAGAGTTGTCTACTTATAATGCAAGTCTTATATTGCCCAGGGTAGGTCTTTGTTATAAAAACCAGGTCCATGGTTATATCACGGATATCTGGAAGGATAAGAACAAAATATAGGTCAAGAAAAAGGCTGCTGCTTTCAGCCTCCCCATTGGTCTCTCGCTATAGTCTGTGTCATTTTCATGTTCTCCTTCCATGTTCCCCATATCCCTGGTACAAGTCCAAGGCTGAGAAGCAAACATAATTTCTTCACATGTATCTCTGCTCCATGTGCCTCCTGCAGGTCTTTCTCTTTCTCAATTTCTCTTCATTTCTTCTTCCTTCATCTCCATCCTTTTCCTAGTCTTTCTAAGCACCCCTCACTGCTCAGGTGTACCCTTCCTTGAGTTAGGCAGGAAGCTGCCTGGGACTTTTGCTTTCTATGTAGATCACGTTGGTATGGATAGATACTTCATGTTCATGAGTAGAAAGGCTCAGTGATGTCAAATCACCCCAAAACAATCTATAGCACCAATGCTATGCTAATCAAAATCCCAGTTGCTGTTCTTGTGTAAATCAATGGGCTAATTTAAACACTTACTTGACAGTGAAAGGGGACAATGATAAACAGAAACAAATTTAGATGTATCATCCTGGTCATGAAGACTTATCATAAATCTAGGGCATAAGAATAGACAGACAACTGAGCACAACAATGCTGTATTAGAACCACACGTACTTAAGTCTTTGTTGTGAAATGCTTGTGTACTACAGAGGAAAGGGAGAAAGGCCAATTTTTTTTTTTAATTTTTTGCTTAAGTAACATTGCATCATAACATTTTCCAAGTTTTGGGTGCACATCAGATAAATCAACATCTGAATACAATACATTAGGTTCATTGCTAAAACTCCAATTCTATCCTTAACCATAAAATTGACTCCTTTTATTTGTTTTAATTTATTTTTTTACAGAGGCATTTCCATAAAAGAAGTATAGGCATCTTAATGCAGTAAATGGGACACCATTTTCCAAACTCCTTCTCACATGTAGGTCCCAGTGTGCTACTGGAAATGAGAGTAGAGCTGAGAGACCAGGTGAAGCTATTTAACAAAGAAGGCATGCAGGCTGGCAGGAAAATGGCTCTCACTTAAGTGAGTCCCTGATTTTCATCCAGGGACTTGGGGAGACTTAGAAAGAGGCATGGAGGAGAAACATGGAAAGACACTTGCAAGAGACACATGCATAAGAGACATGTCCAGAGACTGTCCTTGGCAGAGACAATGTTAGCTACTAAATTGAGTTGTATTTTTGTGTTTCTCCTTCTGTCCCAGATTTGCCTTGTCTCTTTCATCCTTTTCCATGCAGAAGGTGCCTTAGATTTGTGGCAATATTTTGGTCCTCAACGGAACATCTTCAGATTGACCCTATTTGGCTGGGCATTTGCCTTTAAGAGGATGGATAATTTGGGTGTTTTCTTGAAAAAAAGAGAACCCTGTATCTACTTCAGGGAGATCATCATGGAAGTTGTGCACCTGTCATCCTCATATTTGGTAGTGTTTTCACATTTGCCTGATGACATCAGAGATGCTGCAATACAGAAGATGTCATCAAAAGATGCTACAACCCCCAACAACTGGAAAATTCTCCACTCTCTGCCCTCAGGTCTCCCAACTAAAATTATAGTTTGCTTAGTTTTAACCTTGGATTTTCCCTCTGTTTCCATAGAAACACCTCTTTGTCATTGTCTGTGCCCTCCTACAGACTGTCTCCAGGAATTAGACAAAACAGTCTAATTGGATTCTGAATTATCTTACACAGGCAAGATGTAAAATATGGGTATAATTTCCTGGGAGATTGAATTAAAGCCTTCCACTATAATTATTTCCACAGGGACCCAATAGCCTGAGGAGACACTGCACCTTTTGGACAATGAGCTACTGATATTCACCAAGGGAGCAGCAAAAACTTGCCATAAGTTTTAAATCAGAGTTGACAAAGGAAATTGAATAATTCAGCTAGCTAAGGAATATAATAGACCAGTTTTCTTTTTAACTATCTGCCTTCTTCACATACTGCAGGAAAAATGATTATAGTCCAGATAATTATGGAGTAATTTCATGATCTATTTTCCTAGTTTATAAAGGTTATAAATGATGTCAGTCTAAAAATAACAAATGGTCAGACTCCTGATTTATGATAGTACAATGCATGAAATTACTACAACACATAGTGAAGATAAAACGTAATTTTAGTTATATTTCCAGATGCTTTGCTGAGAAGGTAAATAAAGTGTTGAGTGTTTGGATCATTATAGTTAAGAGGGCAGACATAATCTGATAACACCTGTTTAGGGGAAATATTAGAGATCTACTCCTATATTGAATGGAAGGGGCAATCATTGTTACAAATGCAATGAATGATGGTTGCATGTGACCAAACAGTGGAGATTAGGAACATGTTGTAAATCCTCTGAGAAACCCTTTCCTCCTTCCTGATGTAACAAGCAAGGGAACAATGTCATATGCTCTGGTTTTAAATCAGAACTCACTTCTTATTCTGTGACACAGTAATACATTCTTCTGTTGGGGTAAACCAGTCTATCATGCCCCACTAATGACTCAAGAGCCAGACATAATAGAAGATATAAATAATGGGTGTCCAGCCTTTGGATTTCCAGAGTACATTCTTTAGAAACCAGGGAAAGGTAAACATGACTTTTTCCCTTCTCCATTCATAGAGCATCAGCATAGGTCAATATGAATTAGGAAATAGAAAGATCTAAGCCTATAGAGGAAAGCCAGAAATCCCCAGAAAGAATCATTAATTTTTGGAGGTAATGATTAACTAGTCTACTGATACAGGGCAGCAAGGGGCGCTAAACTAGCCAGGGACACCATCTAAATAGTTTACCAGTCACTGTGGTTTTTTACCTGCATGCACAACTGCAAGTCTACTCAGGCTCAGGGAACAACTACAAGGATATTTATTTAACAAACCAGAGAAAAACAAAGAATAACTGAGGCCAATAATGGGGCCTCTCTCTCACCCAAAGCTGAGTCCAGTGTTTTTCAGTCCTGTACAAAAACAGTTAAAATAGCATCTTCCCACCACTGAGGATGCAGAGCTCCTCTCCTGAACAATAATAGGCCACGTGTCTAAGATGGTATTTTCCTGCCTTTGCCGAACTGGAGCCCACAGCAGCCAGACTCCAGGCCAGGTTCCGAGTCATGAAGACAACAGAAGACACAACAGGAGATGATCCCAAAATTTCAGGGATGCCACGGCACAGCACCAGGCAAGCGACAATCAGAAGAGCAGTTGCAGTGGCTGAATGGCCCGACAAACAGCCACACTCATGCAGCTTAGCAAGGTGCCCAGCTCTGGGTCTTTGCCTTCCCTTCCAGGCTGTAACACAGCAAAACCAGGAACAGTTTCAGTCACTCGGCTTCTTGCAAAGCCTCCAAACTTTTCCTCTCTGAGGTTGGCTGGTGGAGGCCTCCACTTTCAGAGGCCTGCAACAGCCTTGTGGAAGATCAGCCCAGTGGGGCCTGGAATCCGCAGACCCCAAATGCTGAAGATCTGAAAAAGGCTGAAATCCTGAAGAGTGAATGAATTGGGGCCACTTCTGCAGTCACTTACATCTATCCGTTACCCCACCCCAAAATGCAGTATTTTTTAGCATTTTCCCTGGGGCTATCTCTCCTCATTAGCAACCTCCTCCAGGGGCACCACCTGTAAGTATTTTGGCCTTAGCCACTGGTTACAATACCTATATAAACTGAAATCAAACTACGATTTTTGGAAGAGTTCTCACAAATAAAGTCTGTTGGATGGCTTCTTGGCATCAATTCCTCACATTCATAATCTAATAAATTCTTTGTCTAGCTATTATTTAGATTTTATTTCAACCAACAAAGGTGATTGATGACACAAAGAAGTCAATGTGGTGTTTCAATATTGGGGGGCTGGCTAGAGCCACTGGGAGGAAATAATTCATGAGAAACAGAGTTTTTGTAGAGAACCGAAAAGGCAGATTTATTGAAATTTCTTGCAAGAGAGCAAGGGAGATTTCCTGCAAGAGAGCATAATGGGAGAATTCTGCATGGGAAGGATTTGGAGCTCCCTTTATAACCTGTTTTCATGGGCTTTGCCTCACTGGGGGAGTTGGTCTTTGATGGTTGCTATCTGCTGGACATTGGTTTGGGGGGCTATCTGATGGGCATTGGTTTTGATTGATTTTCAGCAAGTAGGAAAACCTACTTGAGAAAAGCTATTAGAAATCAGAAAGAGCAGAAAGTTTAATAAAGTGAGTTACATAATTTGAATAGAGAAATTGAGATCCAAGTGGAAATTCCATGATAAAAGAGTGAGATAAAAGAGTGAGTTCTATTTCTTAGTTTGATCAATTAACTCCAATTTCTGACTAATAGTCTCTATTTTGTCGAAAATTGTAGGTGCTTCTTCCTCCCCAAGTCAATTGTCTTCTCGTAGTTTTCTTTTCAATGATTGTTGTCAGAGCCGCCTTTCTGTCTTTGCTCCTCAGACTGTAAATGAAGGGGTTCAGCATGTGGGTGTGACCACAGTTTACATCTCCGAGGCTATTGCACTTGAGCATGAGCTTTGGGGAGCCGCAGAGCTAAGGTACACTCTGAGAATTGTACAATAAAATAAGGAGACAACGGGGAGGTGAGATGCACAGGTGGAAATTGCTTTATACTTGCCCTGAGCTGATGAGATTCTACAGATGGAGGAAATTATCTTAGAGTAAGAGTAAAGGATACCACATGCAATTTGCAGCAACATGGATGGTGCTGGAAGGGATCATGCTCAGCGAAATAAGCCAGAAAGAAAAAGAAAAATACTGGATGGTGTCACTCATAGCAGGAATCTAGAAAACTTAAATAAGGGACCAGGAAAATGAATAACTATAAGAAAGTGAAAATCAAAATCAACAAAAAACTATGAACCAGAGACACTCTGTGGGGGGTAGGAAGCGGGAGGGGAGAGATTGGGGTCAAAATAAGGCGGTTGCCCACCAACTGGGAGAACATTTTTGCACACAACACTAATGATAAAGGACTGATCACAAAAATCTGCAAAGAGCTGATGAGACTCAGCAACAACAAAGAAAATAATCCAGTCAAAAAATGGGCAGAAGAGCTAAAAAGAAACTTCTCTGAAGAGGAAATGCAAATGGCCAACAGACATATGAAAAAATGTTCAACATCACTTGTAATCAGGGAAATGCAAATCAAAACTACAATGAGATACCAACTCACAGAAGTGAGAATGGCACATATTAAAAAAACTAGCAACAGCAAATGTTGGCGAGGTTGTGGAGGAAAAGGAACTCTTCTACACTGTTGGTGGGAGTGCAAACTGGTCCAACCACTATGGAGAGCTGTGTGGAGATTTCTGGACCTACTGAACATAGAGCTGCCATATGATCCAGCAATTCCACTCCTAGGTATTTACCCAAAGGACACAGAAACATCAATTCCAAAGAACACCTGCACCCCTATGTTTATAGCAGCACTATTTACAATAGCTAAGCTTTGGAAACAGCCCAAATGCCCAAAAATAGATGACTGGATCAAGAAGATGTGGTACATATATACCATGGAATATTACTCAGCATTCAAAAAAGATAAACACATGCAATTTGCAGCAACATGGATGGCACTGGAAGGGACAATGCTCAGCGAAATAAGCCAAAAAGAAAAAGAAAAATACCGGATGGTCTCACTCATAGCAGGAATCTAGAAAACTTAAATAAGGGACCAGGAAAATGAATAACTATAAGAAAGTGAAAATCAAAATCAACAAAAAACTATGAACCAGAGACACTTTTTGGGGGCTGGGGGGCGGGAGGGGAGGGATTGGGGTCAGAATGGGGGGTTTGCAATTGTATGGGGGAATATAAAAATAAAATTTATTATTAAAAAAAAATAAGGGGGTTGCAATTGTATGGGGAATATAAAAATAAAATTTATTATAAAAAAAAAAAAAGAGTAAAGGATACCAAGCAGGGAACTACCACCCAGTAAAATAGATCCTAACTATATCACCAGGTTATTGAGAAAGATGTCAGAACAGGCCAGTTTGACCACTGATTGAGTTCACAGAAAAAGTGTGGGATTTCCAAATCTGTACAGAAGGACAGCCGTAACAACATTAAGCTTTGTATTAAGGAAAACAGACCACTGATGATCTAGATTACCAGAACCAGCAGCCCATACAGCCAGAGATTCATGATGACTGTGTAGTGCAGGTGGTGGCAGATGGCCACAAATAGTCATAGGCCATCACAGTCAGGAGGAAGACATCCAACCCTGCAAACGGTATGAAAAAATACACAGGTGTGATGCACCCTTCATGGGTTATGGCTTCGCTTTGTGTCTGGATGTTCAACAGCATCTTAGGGAAGGTGGTAGATGTGAGACAGATGTCAGCAGAGGACAGGTTGGAGAGGAAGAAGTACATGGGTGTGTGAAGGCGGGAGTCAGAGATGATGGCCAGGATGACGAGCAGATTTCCAAACACAGTCATCAGGTACATGGCGAGGAAAATCCCTAGTATGAGGGGCTGGAATTCTGCCTCTTTTGAAAATCTCAGGAGAAGAAATTCTGAACCTTGTATCACTGATTGATTTCATATGGTAGAGGTGACTTCCAGGAAAAAGGGAAATAACAAGTCTTATTTTCACAAACTTAGGTTACTAAGCTACTTGAAATGCTTCCATTTATAATTTTTAAGAAATTAATTATAATATAATGTGTTTTGTTTCCACTATGGGATCCTCAGTGACACCTCTGATACAGATATTTTGCCCCAGTCAATTTTTTGCCATATGGGATTATGTGTTATAGAGTTTTACTGTTAAATTCTTTTATTTCAGGAATATCAATTGAATGCTCTCTGTGCTTTAGGCATAGTTCAGGCAAAGAGTTAAACAAAATTCAAATCCAAAGGTAGAAAAAGAATTTATAAGCACAAAAACATATAACATTTTTAAAGTTGATAGTTAGTGTGAAGAAAAGGAACCCAAATATGAAAAAGAAAGTGAATAGGGGTTTAGTTGCTTGTGGATATTTAGGAAAGACCCTTGGACATGCCACATTTGAACAAAGAATTCAAGTAAGAGAGGGAAGGAAGAAACAAGGTTATGTGGGGCACTGTGTGCCCAGCAGAGGGAACATCCAGTGCACTGTTCCTGAAAAAGATTCTTCTTTCAAGTATTCAAGTAAAAAATGTGAAGCCATCTGCATAGGAAATGAATCCATAAATAAAACAAAAGACATACTACTGAATCACTGAATCGGGGGCAGAGAGAAGCAGGAGGAGGTGGATAAAGGGGAGAAAGAAGCGGGAAAAGAGGAAAGAAGAAGGAAAGGAGAAGGGAAGAGAGAAATTAAGTGAATGAATAGGAAAAAAAGGTTTAATAATCTAGGTGATTCCTCTGACCAGGCTTGGTGAGCGTCTCAATCATGATTATACTTTCTGATATTGAAGAAAAGTGATAAAGAATAAAAGCAAACTATTGTCCAGAAATAGTATTTTTTTTAATCTATTTAGGACGAATAACTCAGATTGCACAACTAGGAGAAAATGGGCTGTGTTTCCACGTGTCAGCACAAGTGACATTTGGGCAGGGCATTCTCTGTGGTGAAGTCTGTCCTGTGCATTGTAACGTGTTTGGAGTATCCTGCACCTCCCCCTGCTCCTCACTGTGAGCCTAAATGTCTGTGGACATTGCTTACTTTCTCTGGGGGACAAAGTTATCCACTTAGAACTAAGTTTGAACTTAATCTCAACCTGTTTTCTGACCATTGTCATAACAATTTCAAGATAATACAATTTAATGATATAAAATAAGATCAACATTGTGAGTATTTCACACTGTGAAACATTACACTGCCATTGAAATAAACACATTCAGTATTTAATCAAGAAAACAAACACACACAGGGACCTCTTGCCTTTGGGTAAAGGAAAATCTCCTCTCAGATAACAACAGGTAAGTATTCTTGACCTCATTGCTCTCTCCTGAGGGTCAACTGGGTTGCTGGACTCACCTGGACCAGATCTCTGAGAAGGTCTTGTGTGGAGATCTGAATTCCTTATTGGATGGCAATGACAGAGACCTGAGCTCTGTATCCAGAAGACACAGCTGGAAGGGGTGAACTTGAACAGGAATAGTACTCCACACACACACAACAGAAGCAAGCCTCTTCCAGCCCAAGATTATATATGCCAGAGTCCCTCTCTCTCTACCTGCTCATTAGTCACATTTCCTTTTGTTTACTCCAACTTCTATGCGCACAATTCCCCGGTGGAAAACTTTCTGGAGAGTAATGGAAGATTTTCCTGTTCCCAAGAGGTCAGATTAGAAATCAAATTAATTCCATTTTTTCACTCCCCTATGTATTTGCCTCCTTTTGAGATCTTTAAATTTCTAGTACATTATCTGATAACAGTTAAATTTTTCTAACCAAGTCAAAGACTGGAGAATGGTGTGAATTAGGACCTCTGTGTCTTCAAAGCTTTGGCTTGTGCTAGAAACATAACTGTGGTATCCAGATGGTTGCTGTCATTCTTCACAGCAGGGAATCAAGCTGACTTCTTGTGATAATAAAACATGGCACAGAACTCATAGCTTCATGACCCTTTGCTAAAACTGTGAGAAGCTTTTTACTTCTGTCACATTAATAGCTGTAATTTAATCTCTCTTTATTGTGTTTATGAAATATATATTATGTAGGTTGTTTTATCCACTCTAATCTGACTTTAGAATTATATAGGGTGTCTGTGATTGATTTTTTTAAGAACATCCATTCCATGAGGAAGTACATTTATGAACTGTATCCTCTATTGCAGACAGGGTCCTTGGTGGGGTTTAGTCACTTGCCCAAATTAAATCCATCAAAGTGAATGCCCTTAATTGCAGTTATGTGAGTATACATGCAGTACTAAAACTTTGGGTATTAGTTTTCAACCAGAAATGAGTTTTCCCCTTGGGGACATTTGATGGGCTAAGGGGCTGCTGCATAACACCTACAATATATATGCCAGAATCTCCTATGGCCCAAACAATTTTTTTCTTCCCTATCTCTCAACAGAAAGAAGGCAAGAAAACCAATCTACAACAGCACTCACCCTATCTCTGTTACAGGGTAGGTTGAGGTGCACCCCAAAACCCCAAATCTGCCTGCTCTAAATAGATTTTGCCACCCATCTCATTTAAAACATGCTCCAGTGCATAAGACAGACCTTGAATGGAAAGGTCTTAGTGTGAGATAGTGAGAAGAAAAGACAAATAATATTGTTTCCAAATAAGGCACTCAAAGTTACCCATCCCCTTATTGGTAAATGTCCAGCCTAACAGGGTTGGTCCAAAGCAGGACCATGGAAGCCCAAAAGCTTGCCACAAGTCTAAGACACCTTTGGTTGTAACCCATAGGAAAGGGGAAGAAGGCATCAGGCAATTCTGGGACAAAAGGAGCAAAACCAAAACCAAGAGAAATGTTGCCATGGTCAGACTCTCCAGAGGTCTCTCACCTATGTCTGTTCTAATTGTATCCATCCATATCCCTCAAGTTTCTGGTCTTGTCCAAGGTTGAGAAGCAATCACAGTCTTCCCATGTCTCTCTTCCATTATATACTCTAAAGGCTGTGTCCACTCCCTGGGAAGTAGCCATTTCCATGGCTCCATCAACTTTATTTAACTTTCTCCTTATATCAGGAGCACATTATGACATAAGAACACATTAAATACTCTAGAGCTTCAGGATCTGTGACAGCGATATGCTTGTATTATCCTTTCTAATAATCCTGAAGGATCTTCGTTGGCCCTTTGTTGAATCTCCATGACCTTAATGAAGATTTTATGTTTTGGGATCCCTGTCTCCCTGTTATACTACCAATGCAAAATCTGCTTCATGAGGTCCTGCAAACCAGGGCACCTGATATTTCTAGCATTCTAGCTTCTCTAACAAGCTCCTGGGTGATGTTAGTGCTTCAGATCCTGGTCTGTGGACTGCTTTTTGAGTAGTAAAGATACTGGAACTGAGTCACCTCAGTGGCAGGAGCCAGGAACAGCAGTGGTGTTCTCTCTCCTGCTGCTGCGCCACAAACCAGTTGTGGCTGTGGCTCCTCAGAGCCCAGCAACTGCACTTTTAAGTGTACTTCCTGGATTGTGGACTGGACCAAACATGTGTGAACCATTATCTGATTAGTGTGAAATGATCCAATCAGCCACAGGATTGAAAAATGATCCATTAGAATTATGGGTGGGCACCTTGGAAGTGGATATAAGTCTGTGTCTGAGGGAGCTGAGGGATTCTGTTGCAGCCTCTGAAGAAACAAGGACCAGAAGCTGAAAGAAGAAAAGAAGCATCTGGCTTCTTAGAAAGTCAACCTCGAAGGAGGGAAGAGAAGCCATAGACCTCTCTCAGACACTGGGCCTCTGATCCTTTCTCTCCATCACCTGAAAGGAGCATCAAAGGCCCTGGGACTGGTGTCTCAAATAGTTGTTTGTTGTTGGCATAGACCAGCCATTCACAAAGAGAAGTTAACACTTGGTGTCTCTGGCACCACCTACAGGGGACCAGTAGTGACAGACACTACTGGCCATTGCTGCCCAGCTCCTGGTGACCGGTGGTGACAATCACTACTGGCCAATGTTGTCCGGGACCCCCAGAACATGCCTTGCAGCATGAAATAATATGTTCCACTAAAAGGTGAAGCACTATCTCCTAAGATTCATAGCAGGGTGAATATTCAGGGGTGTAGTGGACAAGAGGATGGGATAGGACAGAATGCTACCCACCCACCCAGGTTCTAAGATATGAGAACTGTCAAAAACCCCAAAAGCCCTAAGGACAAAATCCAAAACCAAGAGCTATAGCAATACCATACCTATACAATAGGGGGCTATGAGCTACCATCAATCAAAGGACAGTGCCCAATAAGAGGACAGGTTACTGTTTGTGGGTTCTCATCAGTGCATACAATTGCAAGAGACCTCAGGCTCTAGGAACAGCAGCCATGGGGTTTATTTTACAAAAAGAGCAAACAAAAAGCTTGCTGTAGCCACAAGTGGCTGCTTCTCTCATCCAAGAAGAATACACCAGAAGTAAAAGCACAGCACTGGACACCTGCCAATGGTGCTAGATAGCACTGGCCAATAGTGATGGTCACCACAGGTCACCAGGAGTGCAGGACAGCATTGGCTAATAGTGATGGCCAGCTGGTTTTCCAGAGGCTGTGTCAGAGACACCAAGTGTTAATGGTGAGTTGTTGGGCTACACCAACAACAAACAACACTTTGAGACACCAGGAAGAGGGTTTTGGTGCTCCTTTCAGGTGATGGAGAGGCAGGATTGGAGGCCCTGGATCTGACAGAGGTCTTCGGCTACTATTCCCTCCTTGGAGGTTGGCTGTTGGATGTTTCTTTTCTTCTATCATCTTCTGGTCTTTGTTCTTTCTTTAGTGGCTGGAACAGAGTCCTCCCCTTCCTTCTTTGGAAGCTGAAACTATCTGTTTCTCAGCTCCTGCCAACTGAAGCTTATATCCACAAGATCAATTGGATCATTTTACAAACCTGTGGCTGATTGGAACATTTTGCACCAATCAGACAATATCTCACACCTGATTGGTCTCCTCCATGATCCAGAAAATAGGCATAAAAGTGCAGTTGCTGGACTGTCAGGATCCAGAGCCACAACTGGCTGTGGTGGAACAGCAGGAGAGAGAACAGCACTGCTGTTCCTGGCTCCTGCCACTGAGGTGACCCAGTTTCAATATCTTTACTATTCAAAGAGAGGTCCACAGACCAGGACCTACAGCACTAAAATCACACTTGATAGAAAATCCAGAATGCTAGAGATAGCAGGTTCTCTGGCTTGCAGGGCCTGATGAAGTAGATTTTGCATTTGTAGTATAAAGGGTGGTGGGGGATCCCAAAACATAAAATTTTCATTAAGGTCATGCAATTCAACAAAGGGCCAATGAAGATCCTTCAGAATTATTAGAAAGAATAATGCAGGCATATCATAGATACAGACATAGATTCTGAAATTCTGGACAATTCTAGAACGGTGAATGTGTTTTTATGTCACATTGTGCTACTGATATGTAAGGAGAAATTTGAATAAAATTGACAGTGCCGGGGCCTCCCCTGGAGGTGCAGGTGGTTGAGCGCAGCACTTTGAAGCTGTCCGCAGCCTCTGCAGTGCTGGTTCGATCCCAGCTGACTGGCAAGGATCACACATGGTGTGGCAGACCACTACTCTCTCACCTGTGGCTCCCCTCAGCTGTGTATTTCAGTCAGTTTGTCTGTTTCTGGTGAATCCTCTCACCCTCCCATGCATCTGGCCTGTACCCCAGTTCTTGTATAAATAAATAAATAAATCTTTTAAAAAAATGATGGTGCCATGGAAATGGCTACTTCCCAGTTAGTGGACACAGCTTTTAGAGTGTATATGGAGAGAGACATGGGAAGAACCTGTGATTGTTTCTCTGCCTTGGACTGGGGCCAGGAACTTGAGGGACATGGATGGAGACAATTAGAGTAACCATGGAGAGACCCCTGGAGGTTCTGACCATGACAACCTTCCTCTTGATTTCATTTTGCTCCTTTCATCCCACAATTGCCTGTCCCCTTCTCACCTTTCCTGTGTCATGAACAGAAGTTGCTTTAGGCTTGTCGGAAGGTTTTGGGACTCAGTGGCCTTGCTTTGGGCCATCCCTTTGGCTGGGCATTTACCAAGAGGATGGGTAACTTTGGATGCCACATTTGGAAACTATATTCTTTGCCTTTTCATCTCTCCATCTCATGGTAATTATATTAAAGTCCCTTTCTATTAAATGTCTTATACACTAGAGTATATTTTGTTGTAATGCCGTGGGTGGCTGAACCTATTTAGAGCAGGCAGATTTGGGGTCTTGGGGTGCCCCTCAACCTTCCATGTAACAAAAGAAGAGAAGTGCTCATCTACATGGGTTTTCTTACCTTCTCACTATTGAGAATTGTGGCAGGATAAAATTGTTTGGGGTCATGAGAGTCACCAGGCTATAGTTTGTAGGTGTCAGCAACAGCCCATCTGACACTGTCAAATATTCCCAAGGGAAAACTCATTTTAGGTTAAGAACTAACACCCAGAATTTGAGGACTGGACATAGACTCACACACTTCAATTAAGGGCATTGACTTTGATGGATTTAACTTTGGGCAGGTGACTAAATCTCACCACAAACTCAGTCTGCAATGGAGAATAGAGTTCATAAATGTCCTTCCTCATGGAATGGATGTTCTTAAAAAATTCAGTCACAGACACCCTATATAATTCTAAAGTCAGATTAGAGTGGATAAAACAACCTACATAATACAAATTTGATAAACACTATACAGAGGGATTAAATTACAGCTATTAATGTGACAGAAGTAAAAAGCTTCTCATAATTTTAGCAAAGGGTCATGAAGTTCATGAGTTCAGTGCCAGTTCTATTACAAGAAGTCAGCTTGAGATTAGAGATCAACATGGAGGCTAGGAAACGCTGCAAGTAAGACCTCCCATAAAAAAAAAAAAAAAGTTAATAGGGAAGAAAAGCGGCAGGTCCCTGTGAGAACTGGAACATGGAAGATAAATGGGCGACTCTGGCAAACTGCCCTAAGAAGAAAGTTGCCATAAAAGAGGACTGGAGGGAAGAAAGTTCAGAACTCTGTTACCCTCCCCCGCCCACAAAGCCTGCATTCTCCAACCAACAGAAAGGAGGGGGGGAAAAAAGGGAGAAAAAAAAACTAAAACAACCAACAAGAACAAATTACGCATCAAGCAGGATTGTGACTGGAAAGGAACTATTTCAGACACCGCACCCTGTGAACAGGAACTGTGCAGAACCTTGCAGGAATCTCCGTGGAGGTGAGCCAATGGCTCCAGTTGCCATTAGAGAAAATCAAAGACTCCGAGGAGACCTACAAATAGCCCAAGGCCAGCTGGCAAGCTTGTGTGGGGAAAAGCTGCACACTTGAAGAGCATACTTGGATCCCGGCTTCCCAGGTCCCTGCACCTGTGACCTAGGCTTGCGGGAGATGCACAGGATCCCTCATTGAGGTGAATGTCCCTCACTGAGTAATCAGAAGCCAGGAGCCCAGAAAAGGGAGCAGGGTGCAAAAGGCACCATTTGGGCAGACACTGAGCTGGCGTACAGCCCACTTCCTGGATCTGAGGGCTTTGGAACTCAGACCCGGGGCATGAAATTCGGGGCATGGGATCCCCACAACGGTGGGGCACAGGGTAGACACAGCACTCCACACCACTGAGGTGTTCTACGCCACTCCCACTCTGTTCCCCTGGATCCACAGGGTGGGGTGGGGGAACAGTTCTGGAAGGACACTAGGAAAGATCTCTGGTGCGACCTAGTGACCAGAAAAAAAAAAAATCACCAACATCCTGATAGTTGGAAACCAGGGATCCCCAAAACACCCTCAAGCTCTGAGAGAGGGTGGGCCATGCAAACGGGGGTGTAAGGAGGGAAATAAGGTATGGAGCAAGACCCCATCCTGGAACTGAGAGCCAGGCACAGGATCCAGGGAATGGGACACGCCATAAAAGTGGCACTGCAGAGGGTGACAGCCAGTGTTTTAGATCTGATAGCTCCAGAACTGAGACCTAGAGTGCAGAATTCAGGGCGCAGATCCATACAACTGTGGGCGCAGCACCAGGTGAACACAGGGCAGACACAGCACCCAGCTTGAATAAGAGCCCCTGTGTTGAGGTTCTCCCTTCCACCCCCCACCCTCGCTCTGCTACTCAGAGAACCACTGGAAAAAATCACAGGTCAGCAAGTACAGGTCTCTGATTCCAACTTGTGAGCAGAACAAAATCACCAACTAGCTGATTCCCAGTTGGAACTGAGTAAATACAGAGGGAGGGAACTGTATGGAACAGTGCCCAGAAACACAGCATCAACACCCTGGTGGAATTCTGGCCTACCAGTGCTGGTCTCAGTCTGGTAAACAGTTTCCAACACCCCTAAAGGAGCACTCCAAAGAGATGCCCACCAACACCAGTGGCACAACGTCACAACACATAGAACTAATTAGAAAGCAAACAACCGGAGAAGAAAAAATATAAATAACCAAGCAAGGCCACAGGAAGACACACCACAAAAAGAAATACAGTCACCAGAGCTCAACAATGACATGGAAGAACTTCTTGGCCTATCAGATAGAGAAATAATGATCATCATGATTAAATAGCAGAAAGAATATGAAAAGGGAAAAGCTGGTTTGAGACAAATAATCACTGAACTGAAGAATGAAATTGAGACTTTAAGAAAGGAAAGAAAAGAAATGCAGGAGATAAAAAGGTTACTAGAGGAGACAAAGAACTCTGGGAAAAGCAATGAAAACAGAATCAATGAAATGGAAGAATGGATCAGTACTATCGAAGATACAGAAATAAAAAGAGCCAAAAGAGAAAAGGAGAGACAAGTGCAAATGAAGCAGTATGAGGAGACTCTTAAACAATTATCAGACTCCATGAAGAGAGGAAATGATTCCAGAAGGTGAGAAGAGAGACAAAGGAACTGAGAAATTATTCAAGGAGATAATTGAAGAAAACTTCCCAAGCATGAAAAAGGAGATGAATATAGACACACAAGAAGTGAGAAGAACTCCCAATTACCATAATGAAAAGAAAACTACAGCAAGACACCTAACAGTAAAGCTTGCAAGAGTCCAAGACACGGAAAAAATAATGAAACTGGCAAAGGGGAAAAAACAGATAACTTATAAGGGAAAACCAATCAGGTTCACTTCAGACTTCTCTGAAGAAACATTATGGGCAAGAAGAGAATGGAGTAACATATTCAGCAAACTTCAAGACAGCAAATGCCAACCAAAAATATTTTACCCTGCAAAGCTCTCCTTCCTCTATGAAGAAAAAATATGGACCTTCTCAGACAAACAGAAACTCCAGAAATTTATTATAACCGAACTCCCACTCTGAAAAATTCTACATGAAGTCCTAAAGCCAAAACTAACAGAGGAATGAAGAAGAAGAACACAGTAAAGCAATAAACACAATAAAATCACAAAAAAGACAAACAAAATGGCAAACACAGATGCCAATATATCAATATTAACCCTAAATGTAAATGGATTAAACTCATCAGTAAAAAGACACAGAGTAGCAGGCTAGATTAAAAAACAAAATCCAACCTTCTGCTATCTCCAGGAAACACATTTAACCACCAAAGATAAACATGGACTGAAAGTAAAAGGTTGGAAAACAATCCTACAAGCAAATGGACCAAAAAAGAAGGTAGGGACAGCCATATTTATATCAGATGAAATAGACTTCAAATTAAAGAAGGTAAAATGAGCCATAGATGGACACTATATTATGATCAAGGGGACAATATATCAGGAAGCTATAACTCTCATCACATATTCTCGCCAAATGAAGGGGCACCAAAATATATTAGACAATTTTTATCAGCTCTGAAAACAGATACTAAAGAAAATACATATATAGTGGAAGACTTCAACACCCCACTCTCAACAATGGACAGATCAACGAGACAAAAAATAAACAAAGACACTAGAGCTATAATAAAGACATAGAACTCAAGGACTTAACAGACATCTATAGGACACTGCACCCCAAAAAATCCGAGTGCCCATTTTTCTCAAGTGCACATGGATCTTTCTCCAGAATTGATCACATACTGGACCACAAGACAAACATCAACATATACATGAACATCAAAATCATTCCAATTATGTTCTCTGATTATAAAGGCATCAATCTAGAAATAAATCATGAAAAGAAAACAAGGAACCCTCCCACTTCATGGAGATTGAAATCCACACTCCTGGAAGATCACTGGACGAATAAGGAGATCAAAGAGGAAATTAAAAAATATTTTGAGTTGAATGACAAGGAGGACACCACTTTCCAGAATGTATGGGATGCAACAAAAGCAGTAATAAGAGGAAAATATATAGCAATAGAGTCTCACATCAACAAACAAGAAAGTACTCAAAGAAACAACCTAATCTCACATCTCAAAGAACTAGCAAAGGAACAACAAAAAAATCCTAAATCCAGTAGAAGAAAGGAAATAATAAAAATAAAAGCAGAAATAAATGAATTGGAAATTTAAAGAAAACAATCCTAAAGATCATTGAAACCAAAAGTTGTTTCTTTGAAAAATAAACAAAATAGACAAACTTCTAGCAAGGCTCACAAAGAAAAAACAGGAGAAAATACATATAAATAGGATTATAAAGGAGAAAATACATACAAATAGGATTAAAAATGAAAAAAGAGAAATTCCACAGACTCAGTAGAAATCAAAAGAATAATCAGAGATTACTATGAACACTTATATGAAAACAAATTCAACAACCTAGAAGAGATGGACAAATTCCTAGAATGATATAATCATCCAAAGGTGGACAAAGGAGAATAGAACAACTAAACAGACCAATTATAAGCAGCAAAATTGAAGCAGTAATCAAAACACTCCCCAAAAACAAAAGCCCAGGCCCAGACAGCTTCACAAATGAATTTCACCAAACGTTCAGCAGTGAACTAATGCCTATACTACACAAACTCTTTCAAAAAATTGAAAAAGAAGGAATACTACCAAATATGTTCTACAAAGCCAACATTACACTAATACCAAAATCCAATAAAGACAGTCCAAAAAAAGAAAATTACAGGCCAATCTCCCTAATGAACACTGATGCAAAAATCCACAACAAATTCCTTGCCAACAGAATCCAACAATGCAGTTATAAGATAATTCACCACCCAAGTAGGATTTATTCCAGGGACACAAGGATGGTTCAACATCCAAGTATTGATCAATGTAATCAAACACATCAACAAAAAGAAATATAAAAACCACATGATAATATCCATAGATGCTGAGAAAGTATTCGACAAAGTACAGCACCCATTTATGAAAAAGGTCCTTGAAATTCTAAGGAAACAATGAACATACCTCAACATCATAAAGGCCATCTATGACAAGCCCACAGCCAACACCATCCTCAATGGTGAAAAGATGAAAGCATTCCCATTAAGATCTGGAACAAGACAAGGATGTCCACTCTCACCACTGCTTTTCAACATAATACTGGAAGTCCTAGCCAGAGCAATAAGACAAGAGAAAGACATACGGAATCCAAATAGGTGAGGAAGAAGTCAAACTATTAATATTTACGGAGGATATGATAATATACATAGAGACCCCAAAAACACCATAGAAAAACTAATTAAACTAATCAATAAGTTTAGTAAAGTGGCTGGATACAAAATCAATGCACAAAAAATCAGTAGCCTTCCTATACACAAACAATAAATCTGAAGAAGAGAAAATCAAGAAAACCATTCCTTTTATTATTGAAACAAAAAAAAAATCAAATACTTGGGAATAAACCTAACAAAAGAAGTAAAGGACCTATACAAAGAAAACTATAAAACACTGTTAAAAGTAATAGAAGTAGGGCCTCCCCGGTGGCGCAGCGGTTGAGCACTGGGTTGTGAAGCTGCCCGCAGCCTCTGCAGCACCGATTCGATCCCCAGCTGCTCCCCGGCCACCAGAGGAGGGTCCCACATGGCGCGCAGACCTCCCCTGCCGCCTGCTGCTCCCCTCAGCAGTGTACTTAGTCACTCTGCCTGCTCTGCTCTCCTCTC
This sequence comes from Talpa europaea, assembly GCF_964194135.1. NCBI lineage: Eukaryota > Metazoa > Chordata > Mammalia > Eulipotyphla > Talpidae > Talpa > Talpa europaea. Next base: position 44,596,095 of record NC_140079.1, on the reverse strand, counting down.
TGGCTCTAGTGAATTCTCTCACTCTCCCACACTTCTGACTATACCCAGTGCTTGTATAAATAAATAAATAAATAAATAAATAAATAAATAAATAAATAAATAAATAAATCTTTAAAAAAAAGTAATAGAAGTAGTCACAAAGAAATGGGAAGACATCCCCTGCTCATGGATCAGAAGAATTAACATTGTCAAAATGGACATCCTAACAAAAGCAGTCTACAGATTCAATGTTATCCAATTGAAATTTGAATGTCATTCTTCAAAGAAATAGAAAACATATTGATGAAATTCATATGGCGCCACCAAAAACCCCCAAATAACCAAAACCCTCCAGGGGAAAAAAAAAAGAAGGGAATGGAGGGATCACTCTCCCAGATTTCAAACTATAATACAAAGCCATAATAATCAAAACTGCATGGTATTGGAACAAGAACAGACACACGGACCAATGGAACCAAATAGAAAAACCAGAAATAAACCCAAAGATTTATGGTCAGCTAATCTTTGACAAAGGAGCAAAGAATTTGCACTGGGAGCAAAGAAGATTTGTTCAGTAAATGGTGCTGGGAAAACTGGGTCGCTACATGCAAAAGAATGAAACTTGACTACTACCTCACACCATGCACAAAAACTAACTAAAAATGGATTAAAGAGCTAAACATAAGACCTGAAACCATAAAATATATAGAAGGAAATATAGGTGCAACACTACATGACATGCACCTCAAAGACATCTTTACAGAAACATCACCCAAAGCAGTGATAGTGAAGGCAAAGATAAACAGTTGGGACTAAATCCAATTAAAGAGTTTCTGCACAGCAAAAGAGACAATAACCAAAACAAGAGAAACCGCACCGAGTGGGAGAAAATTTTTGCACATAACACTAATGATAAAGGACTGAACACAAAAATCTACAAAAAGCTGATGGGACTCAACAGAAACAAAGACAATAATCCAGTCAAAAAATGGGCAGAAGATCTAAAAAGAAACTTCTCTGAAGAATAAATGCAAATGGCCAACAGGCATATGAAAAAATGTTCAACATCAACTGTAATCAGGGAAATTCAAATCAAAACTACAATGAGATACCATCTTACTCCAGTGAGAATGGTACATATTAAAAAAAAAAAAACTAGCAACAACAAATGCTGGCGAGGATGTGGAGAAAAAGGGACTCTCCTGCACTGCTGGTGGGAGTGCACACTGGTCCAACCACTATGGAAAGCTGGGTGGAGATTCCTTAGCCTACTAAAGATAGAGCTTCCAATTGATCCACCAATTCCACTCCTAGGTATTTACCCAAAGGTCACAGAAACATTAATTCCAAGGAGCACCTGCACCCCTATGAGTATAGCAGCAGTATTCGCAATAGCTAAGCTATGGAAATAACCCAAATGCCAAAAAATAGATGATTGGATTAAGCAGATGTGGTACATATATACAATGGAATATTACTCAGCTATCAAAAAATATAAATTCATAGTAAACCCATGCATTTTGCAGCAACATGGATGGAGCTGGAAGGGATCATGCTCAGCGAAATAAGCCAGAAAGAAAAAGAAAAATACCGGATGGTTTCACTCATAGCAGGAATCTAGAAAACCTAAATAAGGGACCAGGAAAAGAAAAAGTGTAAGAAAGAAAAAATCAAAATCAACAAACAACTAAAAACCAGAGACACACTGGGAGTGGGGTGGGGAAAGAGGTAAAAATACAGGGTGGGGTGTGCAATTGTATGGGGAATATAAAAATAAAAAAAATTTAAAAAGAAGCAAGTTAGATTAAATAAAGCAGTTTACCATTAAAAAAAATAGAAGTCAGCTTGACGCCTTGGACTTGGACTTGGTTAGAAAATTTTAACTTAGAAATCTGAAAATGCACTAAGAAGTTTAGAAACCTAAAAGGAATCAAGTTCATAGTGAGTGGAAATATGGAATTAATTTGCTTTCTAACCTGAACTCTAGGGAACAGGGAAAAATTCTATTGCTGTCCAGAAAGTTTTCCACAGGGGAATTGTGTGCATAGAGGTTGGAGAAACAAGAAAAAACGTGACTAATGAACAGATAGAACTGTAAACACATTGGCTGACAAGCGGACATATATAACCTTGGACTGGTAAGGGAATGCTTTTGTTGTGTGTGTGTTTGTGTTGAGTCCTATTCCTGCTTAGTGTACAGATGGTTCACACCTCCCTGTTGTCTCATCTGGGTGCAGAGCTCAGGTCTCTGTCACTTCCATCTGATAAGGAATTCAGATCTCCACGCAAGACCCTCCCAGAGACCCAGTGCAGGTGAGCCCAGCAACACAGTTGACCCTCAGGAGACAGAATTGAGGTCAAGAACACTTACCTGCTGACATCTGAGAGGGGATCTACCTTTCTCCAAAGGCATGAGATCCCTGTGTTCATTAATTTGCTTGATGAAACACTGTATGTATTTATTTCAATGGCTGTATAATATTTCACAGTGTGAAATTCATGTTGATCATTTTTATAACATTTAAGAATTATTATCAGTAAATTGCTATTAAAAATACTCAGACAATATGTGGAGATTAACTTAAAAGCATGGTTCTAAGTGGGCATTTTTGTTCCCCAGAGACACTGAACACTGTCCACAGACATTTCAGGCTCACAGTGAGGGGCAGGGCAGAAGGGCAAACATGTTACAATGCACAGGACAGACTTCACCACACAGAAAGACCTGCCCAGTTGTCACTCATGCTGACATGCAGAAACTGACTTATTTTCTCTTGGTTGTACAATATGTAAGGTATTTATCCCAAATAGATTATAAAAGTATCACTGTTACTTATTTACCAAAAGTTTGTTTTTATTCTTTTTTATTTCTGTTGGGTATCACGAAGTATAATCGAGGTGGAAAGTACACTCTAGCCCAGTCTCTCAGCAACCACCTCAATTATACCTTTTTTCCTCTTTATTCACTTAATCTCTACTCACCCCCTCTGCTCTACTTCTACCAACCCTCCTCTCCCTCTTCTCCCATCTCTGCCTTGCATCTTGCATCTCCACCTCATTCAGTAATATCGCTATTTATTTTATTGTTAGATTTTTATCTGTGCAGATGACTTCACACTTTTACTTGAATCAAGCATCTTCTTAGGGACTGTGCACTGGCTGTTCCCTTTGCTTGGCAAATACTTCACCACATATCATCCCAATCGACTTCCCTCACTTACTTGAGGTTTTTGATCAAAAGTGGCACTTATACAGGTCTTATCTAAAGACCCAAGAAAACCTAAAGCCCTTTTCACTCTCCATTTTATACCTGGATTCCTTTATTTCTTCCCAAATGTCTGCCTCTAAAATGTTATATAATTTTATTGCTTGCTTATACATTCTTTCTCTACCATTGAATTGGAGTATCATTGTACAATGCCCTAAACTCCTTGCACAGTCAGGATTCAATTTACATTCCTGAAATAAAAAGATTTATTAGTAAAACTGTATAACACATAATCCACAGGAAAAAAAAATTGATTGGGACAAAAATTCTATATCAAAGGTGTCACTGAGTATCCCCTAGAGGAAAGCATACACAAAGCATTATAATTAACTTCATATAAAAATATAAATGGAGGCATATCAGGTAGGTTAGTAACACAAGTTTATAAAAATAAATGTTGTTATTTCCTGTTTTCCTGCAAGTTACCTGCACTATACGAAAACAATCAATGATACACAAGGTTCAGAATTTCTGCTCCTGAGATTTTCAGAAGAGGCAGAATTCCAGCCCCTCATACTAGGGATTTTCCTCGCCATGTACCTGATCACTGTGTTTGGAAACCTGCTCATCATCCTCGCCATCAGCTCAGACTCACACCTCCAGACGCCCATGTACTTCTTCCTCTCCAACCTGTCCTTTGTGGACATCTGTTTCACCTCCACCACCATCCCCAAGATGCTGGTGAACCTCCAGACACAGAGCAAAGCCATAACCTATGAAGGTTGCATCACACAGGTGTATTTTTTCTTACTGTTTGGAGGGTTGGATGGCTATCTCCTCACCGTGATGTCCTATGACCGCTTTGTGGCCATCTGCCACCCCCTGCACTACATGGTCATCATGAATCCCCGGCTGTGTGGGCTGCTGGTTCTGGTCTCCTGGATTGTCAGTGTTCTGTATTCCTCAACACAAAGCTTAATGTTGTTACGGCTGTCCTTCTGTACAGATATGGAAATCCCACACTTTTTCTGTGAACTCAATCAGGTGATCAAACTGGCCTGTTCTGACATTTTGCTCAATAACATGGTGATGTATTTGGGAGCAATCTTACTGGGTGGCGGTTCCCTCTATGGTATCCTTTACTCTTACTCTAAGATAGTTTCCTACATCCGTAGAATCTCTTCAGCTCAGGGCAAGTATAAAGCATTTTCCACCTGTGCATCTCACCTCTCAGTTGTCTCCTTATTTTATTGTACAAGCCTCGGAGTGTACCTTAGCTCTGCTGCCCTCCAAAGCTCACGTTCAAGTGCAATAGCCTCAGTGATGTACACTGTGGTCACACCCATGCTGAACCCCTTCATCTACAGTCTGAGGAACAAAGACATAAAGGCAGCTCTGAGAACATTCATTTTAAAGAGAACTGCAAAAAGATAATTGTCCCAAGGCAAAAGAAGCACCCATAATTTTAGAAACAGAGACTGGTAGATATTGGTCTTAATTGAGCAAACTAAAAGGGATAGCTTGCTCTTTTATTTTACTCTTTATCATGGAATTTCTTCTTGTACCTCAATTTCTCTGTTCAATTTATGTAACTCACTCTATTGAACTTTTTGTTCTTTCTGATCTAACAGCTTTTCCTCTTTGGTTTTCCAACTTTACCAAAATTGTTCCAAACTTAAATCAGAAAATTGTAGATAAGAGAGACAACTGGATTTTTAGAATAATTTTTCACAAATGCCATTTAGCATACCAGATACTTTGTTTGTTGAAGTTAAATATTATCAAGTTCTACTACCCCTGAGGCAAAAGCTTCATCGTGACCAAAGAAGCTTACGTAATTTTACAACAGAGATAACAGAGTAAGTATGATAAATAAGGTTTTCATTTTGAGTGTGTCATACTTTTGTGGTCACTACATTAACCATCCTTCTGACAACAAAGATACTAACATACGGTGGTCTCCATAGCAACTAGATTTCGTTTTCCTCCTTAGAATTCTGTTCTTCTTCAGCTCAGTGCATGCAAAGCCCCCCCTTTGCCCAAGTCAACATGATTATCACACATTTGAGTCTTCACCGAGGCTCATTTTAATAAATATAATAGCCTAATATGATCATAGAATCACAGATAATCTTCAATAAGGTGGGAAAATTAAATCACATATTATATTAAGTGCAAATATTTGTGCTTCATGCGGCACATCTACATCTTCAAATTTGGCGGATTCATGTCTGGATGTAAGGGGGTTTTAGTGATTGGAATTGAAAAAAAAATCTTATTCAGTTGTCACTCTCTGCTCACAATCTTTTGATGCTGCTAAAGCTGGGACTGCTTTCTTAGCTTTAAAGGAAATAAACCCCCTTCTCATTTTTTTCATAAGGAAAAGGATAGTGAGTTAATGCTATGATATCCTCATAATTTATATATTTCCATTACACATGGGATTCTGTCACCTTTTATGATGAAAGGATGACTATGAGAGAACTTAAATTCCTGTCTAGTCATGGATTCAGGTTCACTAGTTTTGCTACTAAAAAAATACCACCTCTCCTAATTACCTGGAATTAACTGCATAGAATTTTTTTTTTAAGATTTATTTATTTATTTATTTATACAAGCACTGGGTACAGTCAGAAGCGCGGGAGGTTGAGAGAATTCACCAGAGCCAGAGCGGGGAGCAGAGCAGGCAGAAGGACCGAAGTACACTGCTAAGGGGAGCAGCGGGCAGCAGGAGAGGTCTGCGCGCCATGTGGGACCCTCCTCTGGTGGCCGGGGATCGAACCGGCGCCGCAGGGGCCGCAGGCAGCTTCGCAACCCAGCGCTCAACCGCTGCGCCACCGGGGAGGCCCTGCATAGAACTTTTTTAAAAGATTTATTTATTTGCCCAAGAACCAGGGTACAGGCCAGATGTGTGGGAGGGTGAGAGGATTCACCAGCGACAGAGTGGGGAACAGAACAGGCAGACTGACGAAATACACTGCTGAGGGGAGCAGAGGGCATGACAGGAGAGGTCTGGCGCGTCATGTCATGTGGGACACTCGCCGGCCCGCCGGCCGGCCGGGATCAAACCAGTGCTGCAGAGGCTGCGGACAGCTTCACAGCGCAGTGCTCAACTGCCTGCGTCACCAGGGGAGGCCCTGCATAGAATTTTTAAATACAGTTGTATGAATTAAGTATAACAGTGAATGAATGTCAAACAAAACCCAAACTAGTGCAGATTATTATATTAATAACTCTCCTCAATTCTATTCACCTTCACTGTAGTATCAGTTAACTGCTACTGACAGTAGCAGTACATGTAAGTGAGGTAGTATCAGGCCTTGAGGACCAGGAAGAGTGTGCGATGAGCTGCTGTGATCCAGCTGGGCTCTGCAGGGCTCCACAGGCGGCTTGAGTCTCTACATTGTGCTTCTGAGGCTCGTCCAGGGTGGTGCCTGTGCCAGGGGGTCTCTCCCAGAAATATACACTCATTTCACCATTTTTATGTATCTACTCATCTTCTATATTTGCAGAAAAAGAGTTTCAAATGTGAGTTTCTTTCATTTATTTTTGTGATTCCTATTTCATATCTTATATTTTCCTTTGCTCTAATAGAAGTGATAGCTCTCACCTCTGTTCACTTTAAATCAGCCAACTGTTCATGTAGCATACTCTCATCCAGGCATTTAAAACTTTTCCTTTTAAAAATCTTTGCACTTCATTCAACTGATAAGGGACTGATCACAAAGATATGCAAAGAACTCACACAGCTCAACAAAAACAAAATAAACATTCCAGTCAAGAAATGGGCAGAAGAACGCAAAAGACATTTCTCCAAAGAGGAAATGCAAATGGCCAACAGGCATATGAAAAAAATGTTCAACATCCCTTATCATCAAGGGAATGCAAATCAAAACCACACTGAGATACCACCTTACACCAGTAAGAATGGCACATATCAAAAAACAAGCAACAATAAATGTTGGTGAGGATGCGGTGAGAAAGGAACTCTCCTACATTGCTGGCGGGAGTGCAAACTGGTCCAGACACTGTGGAAAGCTGTCCGGAGGTTCCTCAGTCTACTAAAAATGGAGCTACCATATGATCCGGCAATTCCACTACTAGGGATCTACCCAGAGGACACAAAAACAGTGATTCAAAAGGGCACCTGTAGGGGCCTCCCCAGGTGGCTCAGCGGTTGAGCGCTGGGCTGCGAGGCTGCCCGCAGCCCCTGCAGTGCCGGTTCGATCCCCGTCGGCGAGGGTCCCACATGGCGAAGCAGACCTCTCCTGTCTCTCCCGCTGCTCCCCTCAGCAGTGTACTTCGGTCCTTCTGCCTGTTGTGCTCCCTGCTCTGGCTCTGGTGAATTCCCTCACCCTCCCGCGCATCTGACTGTACCCAGTGCTTGTATAAATAAATGAATAAATCTTTAAAAAAATAATAATAATGAAGGGCACCTGTACACACCTATGTTTATCGCAGCACTATTTACAATAGGTGAAACCTGGAAACAACCCAAGTGCCCAAAAATAGATGACTGGATCAAGAAGATGTGGTATATATACACAGTGGAATATTATCCAGCAATCAAAAAAGATAAACTCATGCCATTCGCAGCAACATGGATGGAGTTAGAAGGAATTATGCTCAGTGAAATAAGCCAGAAGGGAAGGAAAAAATAGCGGATGGTTTCACTTTTAACAGGAATATAGGAGAACCGCATAGGACATCTGTGTAAAAACAAAATAATAATAACAGTACAAAACACAACAAAGCAAAAACAGACAATTATAAACCAGAGACATACGGCAGGGGAGGAGGAGGGAGAGGAGTGAGAGGGAGGGAGGAAGGAGCACAGGGGACTCTGGTGCAGGAGCATGGGTGCCTTGAGGAAGGGAATTCTATGGGGACTCAATCTGAGGGGGTGGGGAGAAGCAAATATTGTCTAAAAAATGTAAAAAATGATAAATGTTAAAATAAAAAATAATAATTAAAATAAGAAAATAAAACTTTTCCTTTTAAGTAATTTATTAGAGTAAACAGAATAATATAATTTGTACATATTTAAAATGTAGTTTTTGATGAATAGAAAGAGCCATACAAAGCTACAGTACATGTTGTATGTTTCCACTGGTGTCGAAAAAAGGAAAGTGTACAATAAGATTTAATGGCATTTGGGGAACTTTGAAAAATGTATTCTCCCAGAACCTCAATTTCCTTATTTCTGAAGAGAATGTGAGTTAGGAAATACCATTTTAGATGATTGCTGCAAGATAGAAATGAAATTGGTGGACATATTTTGCTGAAAACAAAATTAAATATTTAAAGTATTTTCTATGTATACATGTATATTATTTGTACATAATTTTATTTTTGTAAACATACACAGATAGATGTACAGAACAGACTCATAATTTCATATTGAAAGGAAATATTGAGAGAAAATTCAAAGGATAGAAACAAAAAGAAAGAATTTATGAATTAACGTATAATTGAAAGAATACAAAAGTTTAACACAAAAACATGTTTTTAATTTTATATATATTTTACGTTGTTCTTGTTCAATGTATGCTTTCTCCTCTCAGGTGTAGTCCCTGTAGAATTTCCAACACCAATTCACCCATGTCCCATCACCATAGTCCCTTGGATTCTTCCCACCATGAAAATGCATACATTGTGCAAAAGTGAAAAAATATTTATAATACAGAAAATTAAAAAATGAACGAAAAAAATAAGTGAAAATGAACAGTAATGTAAAATATATATAAATAAAAAGAAACAATAAAAAATTAAATGCAAAAATTGCTTTGTACAGAAGGCCTGAAACTATTAACCTGAATCTAACACAGAAGCATCTTCTAATAGATACCTGAACCAAGCTACCTCAGCGACAGAGGGCACCTCAGTGATTGGAGCTGGCAGCAGCAGCAGTAGTGGTCTCTCACTCTTATGTTCCAGTACAAGCGAGTTGGGGTCCACAAGTGAGTTGTGGCGGTGAGCCCTCAGAGACAAGCAACAGCCCTTTTATGTGTACTTCCTACTTTGTGGAGAGGACCAACTGGTGCTAGCTATTAGCTGATTGGTGCTAAATGAATCTATTTAGTCACAGGATTGAAAAGTGATGCATTTAGACTTGTGGGTGTGGCACCCCAAAACAGGGTTGTGGGCCAGAGTTAGAGGGAGCTGACAGACTTTCAACCTCCAAAGAAAGAAGGGGAAGACTCCATTTCTGGCCTCCAAAGAAAGAAGAAAGAAGGACCAGAAGCCAACCTTGAAAGAAGTAAAGGAACAACCATTAACTGACCTCTAAGGGAGGGAAGAAAAGCCTAAGACCATCTCTCAGAGACTGGGGATCAGTTCCGTCACTGACATCTCCTGAAAGGCACACCAAAAGTTCCAGATCTGCTGTCTCAAAGAGTTTTTGTTGTTGGTATAGTCCAACAACTCACAAAGAGCTGTCCCTAACACTGCCTCTGGGGGAACAGTAGTGACCATCACTACTGGCCACTATTGTCCAATATTCCTGATGACCACTGGTGACCATCACAACTGGCCAGTGTCACCTAGCTCTGTTGACAGTTGACCAGTACTCTGCTTGTACTAAGCAGCCACTTGTGCCTATAGTAAGCTCCTTGTTTCCCTATTGTAAAATAAACCCCATGGTTTTTGTTCCTGGATGCTGAAGTCTCTTGCAATTGTGCACTTGGGTAAGAACCCACAGACAGTGACCTGTCCTCTTCTTGGGCACTATCCTTTGATCGGCTATAGCTCATAGGTCCCTATTTTATGGGTATGGTTTTGCTATCCCTTGGCTTTGGTTTTTGGCCTTTTGGGGCTTTTTGGCATCCCTTATGACTTGAGCTCAGGCTGGTGGGTGGCATTGTGTCCTATCCCACCCTCCCATTCCCAGGAGGGAAGGAGGGTGAATGACAGGGAGGAGTGAAAAGGGGGGTGGAGGAAGAGAACAAGGACCATGGGTGCTTTGGTGATGAGAGAACTGCTGTGACTACATTAGGGGTGTAGGGGCAGGACAGGACATGGTGCAGGTTTTCCATGATCCAGCAGACCGGGTAAAGGAAGAGTCAGAGTCCTCAGTGGCTTTTGCAGGTCTTTTATTTATATTTACCAGGCATATGGCAGGCAGGGTTGCTGGGGGGCCAGGAGGCTGGCAGTCCTCCCAGCCCCCAGTAAATTCTCACTCTATCTGGGCTCTCTGGCATTTTCTGTTTCTCTCTCAGCTTCTGCTGCTTCTGCTTCTCTTGGCTTCTGCTGGCGTCCCCGTGACGCTGCCCTTAAAAGCCCAGTCTTAGCCCAAGTGAACCCCATCTACATATGCCCACATCCTACTCCAGGTGCCCGCCATCACGCATGCATTCAGGACTGCAGATCCATCACCTATTCTAATGGCGGGAGGCAGAAAAGCCTGATACATTCACCTTACCCTACAGGGGAAAAAAATCACATAGTGTTCAAAAATTAAATTAATAATAAAAGGCTACTGGGGTAAAGTAATAATTACCTCCACAGTCTGGGATTTCTAATAATTACACTCCATCTTAGAAAGTTAAAAATGCCTTCAGTTCACTGAATAGGGCTTCAAATTTAGTACTCTTATTTTCAAACTTGCCTGCATTGCAAAACTCCTCTAATGTATTCTCATTTTGTGGAAGCAAAATGTGTAAGTTACCCATTCCTTGCTCAATATCATGTAATTTGACTTCCATTTCTATCACTTAATTTCTACGGTGATCCTTGCATTACTAAGTCCATCAGACACTTTTGAATATATACATTGGACCCTGTAAACAAACACAGCAATGTCTTGGCTGTGGGCTAGATAGGTTAGGTTCCAGATAGGTTGGACCTCAGGTGAAAGCATTGGCTTCCATTCTTTCGTAGCTTTTCCTGAAGTAACACCTGGGCTCTCGACTCACCTGGTTGTGATCTCTGAGAAGACCTCTACCTCTATGTGGGAGTCCAAAATCCATGGGTGGTTGATGATGGAGTCTGAAAATCTGTTTGCAGAGAAGATAGCAGGTAGGAGTGAAGCACTGGTCCTTGATCAGTGTAGTGGCAGGATGGGCACAGGGCAGGATCTCTATGATTCACACAGATGGGGCAAAGGAGAGAGTCCTGGAGCCCTTGGTGGATTTTCCAGGCTTTTATTTTAACCAGGTACACAGAAGACAGGGGTGCCCAGGGGCCAGGAGAATGGCAGACCTCCTAGCCCCTGGCAAATCTTCACTCTTCCTGGGCTCTCTGGCGTTCTCTCGTGGCCTCTGCTTTTCTGCTGGTTCTCTTCCGGTCTCCTGCTTGTTCTTCTCATCTCTCTTTTGTTCTGCCGGCATCCCCATGATGCCACCCTTATAAGCCCAGGTCTGTATCCCACCTACTTATGCCCACACCCTACTCCAGGTGCCTGCCATCAGGCATGCATTCAGGACCGCAGGGATCCATCATCAATCCTAATGGCAGGAGGGCAGAAAAGCCTGACAATTATTTACCCTAAAATAAGATTAGGACCCAACAAGAAATAACCCAATTCTATCCAGCTAAAGATCAGTCTGTGCAGCCTGCAGCAGAAAAAAATACTTACATTCCCTGTGTCTACTCATTAGGTGCTTATAGGGTAAGGTAAAAAGTATCAGGCTTTTCTGCCCTCCCGCCATTAGGATTGATGATGGAACCCTGTGGTCCTGAATGCATGACTAATGGCAGGCACCTGGAATATGGTGTGGGCCTATGTAGAGGGGATTCATGTGGGCTGAGAGACTGGGCTTATAAGGGTGGCATTACAGGGATGCCAGCAGAAGAGTGAAAGGAACAGCAGAGTGAAAGAGAAGCAGAGACCATAAGAGAATGCCAGGGAGCCCATGTAAGGGCAGGAATGGACACAGTGCAGGTTTTCTGATCCCATGCAGACTGGGTAAAGGAGGAGTCAGAGTCCTCAGTGGTTTTTTGCAGGTTTTTTATTGGGGTTCACCAGGCACATGGCAGGCAGGGGTGCTGGGGGGCTGGGAGGCTGGCAGTCCTCCCAGCCCACAGCAAATCTTCAATCTATCTGGGCTCTCTGGCGTTCTCTGCTTCTGCTTTGGGCTTCTTCTCTTTCGGCTTCTCTTTCGGCTTCTGCTGCCGCTCGGCTTCTTGGCTTCTGCTGCTCCTGGAGTCCCCATGACGCCACCCTTAAAAGCACAGTCTTAGCCCAGGTGTACCCACTCTAGGTGCCCGCCATCAGGCGTGCATTCAGGATCACAGGGTTCCCTCATCTATCCTGATGGCAGAAGGGCAGAAAAGCCTGATATTTTCTTTACCCTACACTAGGTCACAAGAAAAGTGAGTCCAATTAGTGTTACTCTATCTCATGATCTTGATTCCTTCCCGGTACCAACCTTGCATGTTATCCCAGTTTTAAAGTAATTTTCTCTTAAATCTACAACTGAGGCATATGTGTTGACTATGTTCTCTGGACCCCCAAAGTGTGAGTTGTGGTAGGAAACCCTTTCTAATATCTCCAGGAAATTGGAGCTATTTTCACAAAGGAGAGTGTGTTTTGGGTTCCTGAACCCAATTCTAACATCAACCAATCATCAACCATCATCAACCAATTTTCAGACCCCATCATCAACCAATTTTCAGACACCAGCAGAGTGTACAAGAATCAAGTCAAATCTGACCATCTTCTTAGAAATAATATCAGATTCCATCTGTCTAGTGCTCAGTCTCCTCCATGTGCACCCCATTTTGACACCAGTTTTAGCACAGATTCTGACAGAGGGTTCCCAAACATCCTTGGATTTCAGAGCTCATTTGCAGTTCAGCTTGTTGTCTGTACTTCTGACCTCTAATTCAGAGGTTCCCATGAACCCTTCCCTGGTTTTGATTCATTTGCTAGGATGATTTACTGAACTCCGAGGAATATTTTACTTACTGGATTATTATAAAAACATAAAATTCAGGAGTGGCCAGATGGTAGTAGTAGTGGCCAGAGGTAGGTATTATACAGGGAATATAACCAAAATGAAAATGCATACATTGTGCAAAAATGAAAAATGATGTAAGAATTATACAAAATAAAATTAAAAAAAGCTGTGTCCACTAAATGGGAAAGAGCCATTTCCATGGAACCATCAATTTTATTCAACTTTCTCCTTATATATCAGTAGCACAATGTGACATAAGAACACATTCAACATTCTAGAATTGTCCATAATTTCAAGATATATGTCTGTGTCTGTGATATGCCTGCATTATTCTTTCTAATAATTCTGATGGATTTTCACTGGCACTTTGTTGAATCACCATGACCTTAATGAAAATTTTGTTTTGGGATCCCCTAACACCCTGTTATACTACAAATGCAAAATCTCCTTCATCAGGTCCTGCAAGCCAGAGTACCTGATCTCTCTAGCATTCTAGATTTTCTATCAAGCATGATGTTAGTGCTGCAGGTCTTGGTCTGTGGACTGCTCTTTGAATAGCAAGGATACTGGAACTGAGCCACCTCAGAGGCAGGAGCCAAGGACAGCAGTGCTGTCCTCTTTCCTGCTGCTCCACCATAAGCCAGTTGTGTCTCTGGATCCTGAGAGTCCAGCAACTGCACTTTTATGCGTACTTCCTGGATCATGGAGAAAAAACAGGTGTGAGTTATTATCTTATTGTTGCAAAACGGTCCATTCTGCCACAGGTTTGAAAAATGATCCAATTGGTCTTGTGGATATAAGCCTCAGTTGGCAGGAGCTGAGAAACAGATAGTTTCAGCCTCCAAAGAAGGAAGGGGGAGGACTCTGTTCCTGCCTCTGAAGAAAGAACAAAAACCAGAAGTTGAAAGAAAAAAAAAGCATACAGCAGCCAACCTCCAAAGAGGAAATAGAAGCTGAAGACCTCTGTCAGAGCCAGGGCCTCCAATCCTGCCTCTCCATCACCTGAAAGAAGCACAAAAACCCTCTTCCTGGTGTCTCAAAGAGTTGTTTGTTACTCACCGTTAACACTTGATGTCCCTGACACAGCCTCTGGAGGACCAGTTGACCATCACTATTAGCTAGTGCTGCCCAGTGCTCCTGGTGACTGGTTCAAATGCATGGTTCAGATGCAATTGCTATTGGTTGGTGTTATCTTTCACTCTTGGCAGGTGCCCAGTACTGTGCTTTTACTTCTGGTGGATTCTACCTGGGTGAAAGAAGCAGCCACTTGTGATTATAGCAAGCTCTTTTTTTGTTATTTTTGTAAAATAAACCCCATGTCTGTTGTTCCTAGAACTGGAGGTCTCTTGCAATTGTGTGCATGGGTGAGAACCCACAAACAGTGACCTGTCCTCTTATTGGATACTGTCCTTTCACCAACTACTGATAGGCCCCTATTTTATGAGTATGTCATTGCTATAGCCTTTGGCTTTAGTTTTTGGCCTTTTGGGGCTTTTTGGCAGCTCTCATGTGTTGAGTTCAGGCAGGTGGGTGGCATTCTATCCTACCCCACCCTCCCATCCTGTATGCCCCTGTTTGTTTACCCTGTTACAAATCTCAGGAGCAAGTGTTTCATGTTTTGGTGGCGCACACTGCGTATTATTTGATACCATAATTCATATTAAAGGGGTACCCATAATTGTACCCTCTGATCCTGAGGTGAAAAAACAATTTTGGCCTTCAATTTATTAAGGACATCATGAACTAGGAGCGAAATAGGAAAATCCTCCATATAAAGAATCTATGTTACAAGTTTTTGTCTCCAGTTTGCACTCTAATGGTTATAGGAAGGCTTTTTGTTGTGACCTTTATATAACCCTAGTGATGGGTAGCATTTTCTTACTGACCCAAGCTAATTTTGAATTTAGAATTGAATAGGTTGCTCTGGTGTCAACCAAGAAATTATCAAATGATCCCCCATATTAAGTGTTACCCAGGGGTCCAAGGTGATTATTGCAATAGGCCTTCTCACTTAAGTGGAACCTCGGATACATCCTTTTCTCATTTGAACCATGCATCTTAATCATTATTTGCCTTTTCTCTTCCTTCCTAGTTCTTCTATTTTGCTCACTTTCCTATTTTGCCCACTTTCCATTTACAGTGTTTTATGAATCCCAATTCTGTGATTCCATGGGACTTTCCCTTTCTTTCTATATTTTTACACTTCTTCCCTTTCTCTTTTCTAACCAAGAACATATTTTTTTTCCAAAGGCCTTCCTTCCACAATATGCACATTTATCTCTCTTTAGAGGTTTTCTTTTTTTTAATTTTTAATATTAATGTTTTATTGTTACATCATTGTTCATTTTTAAACAATATTTGCATCCCCCATGCCCTAACCTGTAGTCCTCATAGAGTTTCCTTCACCAATGCACCTGCGCACCATCAACACAGTCCCCTGTGCTCCTTGCTACCTCCCTCTGCTCATTCTCCCTCCTCCTCCCCTGTAGTAGGTCTCTGATTTATAATTGTCCATTTTTGCTTTGTTGTGTTTTGTACTGTTGTTATTTTTTCACAGTGATATCTTATTTTGTTCGCCTATATTACTGCTATAAGCGAAACAATCCGATATTTTTCTTTTTCCTTCTGGCTTATTTCACTGAGCAAAATTCCTTCTAGTTCTATCCAGGTTGCTGCAAATGGAATGAGTTTATCTTTTTTGATCGCTGAATAATATTCCATTGTGTGTATATGCCACATCTTCTTGATCCAGTCATCTATTTTTGGGCATTTGAGTTATTTCCAGGTTTTACCTATTTTAAATAGTGCTGCAATAAACATAGGTGTACCGTGCCCAAAAATCAACTCAAAATGGATAAAAGAAATGGACATAAGACCTGAAACCATACAATATATAGTAGAAAATATAGGTAAAACACTACATGATATACATCGCAACAACATCTTTAAAGACTCATCAGCCAAAGCAAAGAAACTCGAGGGAAAGATAAACACAGGTGTTCTTTTGTGCCCTTTGGGTAGATTCCTAGTAGTAGAATTGCCAGGTCATATGGTAGCCCCATCTTAAGTATACTGGGGAAACTCCAGACAGCTTTCCATAGTGGTTGCATCAGTTTGCACTCCCACCAGCAATGTAGGAGAGCTCCTTTTTCACCACATCCTTGCCAACATTTGTTGTTGCTTGTTTTTTTGCAATGTACCATTCTTTTCTCTTTTTTTTTAGATTTATTTATTTATTTAAGCAAGCACTGGGTACAGTCAGAAGTGCGGGAGTGTGAGAGAATTCACCAGAGCCAGAGCGGGGTGCAGAGCAGGAAGAAGGACCAAAGTACACTGCTGAGGGGAGCAGCGGGCGGCAGGAGAGGTCTGCGCGCCATGTGGGACCCTCCTCCAGTGGCCGGAGAGCAGCTGGGGATTGAACCGGCACTGCAGAGGCTGCAGGCAGCTTTGCAACCCAGCGCCTAACCGCTGCACCACGAGGGAGGCCCCATTCTTTTATTTTTTAAAGATTCATTTATTTATTTATAAAAGAACGGTGGTACAGGCCAGATTCTCAGGTGGGTGAGAGGACTCACCAGAGACAGAGTGGGGAACAGAACAGGCAGACTGACCTGAAATACACTGCTGAGGGAAGCAGCGGGTGAGACAGGAGAGGTCTTCTTGCCATGTGGGACCCTCGCTGGCCCTCCTGGATGGAACACACACGGCAGAAGCTGCGGACAGCTTCACAGCGCTGTGCTCAACTGCCTGCATCACCAGGGGAGGCCCATATGTGCCATTCTTACTGGTGGAAGGTGGTATCTCAATGTGGTTTTAATTTGCATTTCTCTGATTGTAAGGGATGTTGAACATTTTTTCATACACCTGTTGGCCATTTGCATTTCTAGTTTGAAGAAATGTCTTTTAATTTCTGTTGCTCATTTCTGGACTGGATTGTTTATTCTGTTTTTGTTGAGTCATGTGAGTTCTTTGTATATCCTTGTGATCAGTCCCTCATCAGTTGACTGGGATGAAAAGATTTTTTCCCAATCAGTGGGGTGTCTCTCTGATTTGGTTAATGTCTCTTTTGCTGTGCAGAAGCTTCTCAGTTTGATGTGGTCCCAAATGTTTTTTTCCTTGACTTTCTTCGCTTTGGGTACTGAGTCTTTAAAGATGTTATTGTGATGTATGTCTTGTAGTGTTTTTTTTTTTTTTCAAGATGTATTTATTTATTATTTATACAAGCACTGGGTACAGTCAGAAGCGCGGGAGGGTGAGAGAATTCACCAGAGCCAGAGCGGGGAGCAGAACAGGCAGAGTGATGGAATACACTGCTGAGGGGAGCAGCTGGCAGCAGGAGAGGTCTGCACACCATGTGGGACCCTCGCCCGGTGGCCAGGGATCGAACTGGCGCTGCAGAGGCTGCGGGCAGCTTCGCAAACCAGCACTTAACCGCTGCACCACCGGGGAGGCCCTGTCTTGTAGTGTTTTACCTATATTTTCTTCTATATATTTTTTGGTTTCAGGACTTATGTCCAGTTATTTTATTCATTTTGAGTTGATTTTTGTGCAGTTTGAAAGGGTAGTGGTCTAGTTTCATTTTTTTGCACGTGGTGGTCCAGTTTTCCCAGCACATTTTATTGAACAAACTGTCCGTGTTCATTTCATGTTCTCTGCTCCTTTGTCAAAGATCAGTTGTCCATGTAATTGTGGTTTTATTTCTGGGCTCTCTATTCAGTTCCATTGGTCTGTGTGTTGCTTTTCTTCCAATACCAAACTGTTTTAATTATTATGGCTTTGTAGTAGAGCTTGAAGTTAGCAAATACAGATGCTAACATATCAATATTAACTCTAAATATTAATGGACTAAACTCTTCGATAAAAAGACACAGAGTCACAGGCTGGATTAAGGAACAAAACCTAACCTTTTGCTGTCTCCAGGGGTGGTTTTATTTTTATTTCTTCTTCTTCTGATTTATTGTTTGTGTATAGGAAGTCTACTGATTTTTGTGCATTGATTTTGTATCCTGCCACATTACTGAATTGATTGATTAGTTGAATTAGTTTTTCTGTGGAGTTTTGGGGTTCTCTATGTATATTATCATATCATCTGCAAATAGTGAGAGTTTGACTTCTTCTTTTCCTATTTGGATTCCTTGGATGTCTTTCTCTTGTCTTATTGCTCTGGCTAGGACTTCCAGTATTATATTGAAAAGCAGTGGTGAGAGTGGACATCCTTGACTTGTTCCAGATCTTAATGGAAATGTTTTCAGCTTTTCACCATTGAGAATGATACTGGCTGTTGGCTTGTCATAGATGGCCTTTATGATGTTGAGGTATGTTCCTTGTATCCCAAGAATTTCAAGGGCATTTACCATGAATGGGTGTTGCACTTTGTCGAAAGCTTTTTCAGCATCTATTGATATTATCATATGGTTTTTATATTTCATTTTGTTGATGTGTTGGATAACGTTGATTGATTTTTGGATGTTGAACCATCCTTATATTCCTGGAATGAATCCTAATTGGTCGTGGTGAATTATCTTATGGGTACATTGTTGGATTCTCATAGCTAAAATTTTATTGAGGATTTTTGCATCAGTGTTCATTAGCGAGATTGGCCTGTAGTTTTCGATTTTTGTGTTGTCCTAGTTCGGTTTTGGTATTAGTGTAATGGTTGGCTTCATAGAACGTGTTTGGTATTGTCCCTTCCTTCTCAGATTTTTGGAAGAGTTTGTGAGGAATGGCACTAATTCGTTTCTGAACGTTTGGTAGAATTCATTTGTAAATCCATCAGGTCCTGGCCTTTTGTTTTGGGGGAGGTTTTTGATTACCATTTCAATTTTACTGCTTGTAATTGGTCTGTTTAGGTGTTCTATTTCTTCTTTAACTAGCTTTGGGTGATTGTAGAGTTGTAGGAATTTGTCCATCTCCTCTAGATTGGTGAACTTGTTGCCATATATCTGTTCATAGTAGTTTCTGATTATTCCTTCGATTTCTGCTGTGTCCATTGTGATTTCTCCTCTTTCATTGATGATCCTGTTTATTTGTGCTTTCTCCCTTATTTCCTTTGTGAGCCTGGCTAAGGGTTTGTCTATTTTATTGATTTTTTCGAAGAACCAGCTCTTGGTTTCATTGATCTTTTGGATTGTTTTTTTAGTTTCAATTTCATTTATTTCTGCTTTGGTTTTTATTATTTCCTTTCTTCTACTGGTTTTAGGTTTTTTTTTTTTTTTTTTGTTCTTTTTCTAGATCTTTGATCTTCGAGATTAGGTTGTTTCTTTGAGTTCTTTCTTGTTTCTTGATATGAGCCTCTATTGCTATATATTTTCCTCTTATTACTGCTTTTGCTGTATCCCATACATTTAGGAAATTGGTGTCCTTCTTGTCATTCATGTGAAAGAATTTTTTAATTTCTTCTTTGATCTCCTCATTAGTCCAGTGGTTTTCTAGTAGTGTGGTTTTCAATCTCCATGAGGTACAAGAGTTACTTACTTTCTTTTTATGGTTTATTTCTAGTTTGATGCCTTCATGGTCAGAAAAGATGGTTGGTATGATTTCAATCTTGGTGTATCTGTTGATGTTTGTTTTGTGTCCCAGTATGTGATCGACCTGGAGAATGATCCGTGTATGCTTCAGAAAAATGTGTACTCCATTTTTTTTGGGTTTAGTGTTCTATAGATGTCTGTTAAGCCCAAATGCTCTAGGTCCTTATTTAGAGCTTTAGTGTCTTTACTTATTTTTTGTCTCGTTGATCTATCCATTGTTGATAGTGGTGTGTTGAAGTCTCACACTACGTATGTGTTTTCTCTGATGTCTCTTTTCAGAGATGATAATAGTTGTCTGATATATTTTGGTGCTCCTTCGTTAGGTGAATATATGTTAATGAGTGTTATTTCTTCTTGAAGTATTGTCCCATTGATCATAATGTAGTGACCGTTGGGGTCTCTTTTTATCTTTTTGAGTTTGAAATCTGTTTTATCTGATATAAGTATAGCTGTTCCTGCTTTCTTTTTTGGTCCATTTGCTTGTAGGATTGTTTTCCATCCTTTAACTTTGAGTCAATTTTTATCTTTTGTAGCTAAATGTGTTTCCTGGAGAAAGCAAAAGGTTGGGTTTTGTTTCTTAAGCCAGCCTGCAACTCTGTGTCTTTTATTGAAGAGTTTAGTCCATTTAAATTTAGGGTTAGTATTGATATGTTAGCATCTGTATTTGCCATTGTATTTGTCTTTCCTCTGATTTTATTTATTTATTCTTTTAATAACTTTTTTTTTGGCCTTCTTTCATTGTTATTAGTCCCTCTGAGGTTCTAGCTTTAAGACTCCTTGTAGTATTTTTTGGAGTGGGGGGTTAGTTGTAATGAAATTCCAGAGTTTCTGTTTGTCTGGGAAAGTCCTTATTCTTTCTTCATAGAGGAAGGAGAGTTTTGCGGGATAGAGTATTCTTGGTTGGCATCTGTTTTCTTGGAGTCTGTTGACTATGTCCCTCCACACTCTCCTTGCCCGTAGTGTTTCTTCGGAGAAGTCTGATGTCAGCCTGGTTGGTTTTCCTTTGTATGTTATCTGTTTCTTCCGTCTTGTCAGCTTCATTATTTTTTCCTTGTCCTGGATTCTTGGGAGCTTTACTATTATGTGTCTCACTGTTTTTTTCCTTTCGTCGTGGAAGTTTGGTGTACTTCTTGCTTCTTGTATATCAATTCTCATCTCCTTCTTCACATTTGAGAAGTTCTCTTCAATTATCTCCTTGAATATTTTCTCTGTTCCTACATCTCTCTATTATCCTTCTGGTATTCCTATAACTCTTATATTTCCTTTCCTCATGGAGTCAGATAATTCCTGAAGTCGTTCTTTTGTCTTTTTCCTTCGTATTTCTCTTTCCTTTTCTGTTTTGGTTCTTTTTATTTCTGTGTCTTCAAGAGTGTTTTTTCCTTCTTCTATTTCATCTATTCTGCTTTCATTGCTTTTCCCAGACTTCTCTAGTGCCTCCATTAATTCTTTGATCTCCTTCATTTCTTTTACTTCCCTCTTTAGGGACTCAGTTTCATTCTTCTGATCGTTGATTATTTTTCTGTTATCATTGTTTTCCTTTATGAGTTATGTCTTTTTTTTTAATCATGTAAATTTGAATTTCTCTTTCTGGAAGGCTCAAAAGTTCTTCCAAGTTACTCTACTTACAATCTGGGAGGTGGTTTTCTTTTTGTTGTGTGCTTTTTTCCTGAGGAGTTGCTAGGTTGCTTGTGGTTCTTCTACTCCCTACTGTCTGTTTTCTAATTTGCTGTATGCATTGGGACACTGTGTTGCTGGGACTGGCCGGCATCTTCGGTGAACTTCTCCGCTCCCCTGTAGCTCCTCTGGGAGCCATCTGTCGGTTTCAAGCAGTCTTTACTGAAGAAAGGTCCCTGTTCTAAAATGGCGATATGGGGACACACTCCCCTGCGTGCCTGGTCTGCCCCGGTGGTGGGTTTCCGCTCCCCCTCTGGGCTCGCACTGCAGGCCATAAAAGGTCTGGTGTGGGCGAAATTCCCTGCTCCCCTCTGGCTCCTCCGGGAGCCTTCTGCTAGTTTCAGGCAGTCTTTACTGGAGAAATGTCCCTGTTCTAAAATGGCGATGCTGGACGCACGCCCAGTCTCGGGCACACTCTTCTGCATGCCCGGTCTGCCCCGGCCATGGGTGCCCGCTCCCCCTCTGGGTGTGGACTGCTGGTCAGAAGGGGCCTGGCATGGGCGAACTTTCCAACTCACCACTGGCTCCTCCGGGAGCCTTCCGCCATTTTCAAGCAGTCTTTTCTGAAGAAAGGTCCCTGTTCTATGGGGTGTTGGTGATTTCTTTTCTGGTCGCTAGGTGGCGCCAGAGATCTCTCCTAGTGTCCTTGGGGAGCAGTTTTTTTCACCCCGTGGGACGTGGAACAGAGTGGGAGTGGTGGGAAAAGCCTCAACGGCTTTGGGGTGCTGTGTCTGCCTTGTGCCCCACCGTTGTGTGGAACCCATGCCCTGAATTTCGTGCCCCGGGTCTCCATTCCAAAGCCCTCAGGTCCAGGATGCGGGCTGTAGCCCAGTTCAGTGTCCGCAGAAATGGCTCCTTTTGCACCCTGCTCCTGTGCCCGGGCGCCTGGTTTCTGATTACTCAGGGAGGGACATTCACCTCAGTGAGGACCCCTGCGCATCTCCCCGCAAGCCTAGGTCACAGGCACAGGGACCTGCGCAGCTGCGATCCGCGTTTGCTTTTCAAGCACACTGCTTTCCCGCACAAGCTTACCGGCTGGCCTGGGGCTGTGTGCAGGTCTCCAGAGTCCTTGTTTTTCTCTAATGGCACCCAGAGCCATTCGCTCACCTCCACAGCGAATCCTGCAGGGTTCTCCATAGCTCCAGCTCACGGGGTGTGGTGGCTGAAATAATTCCTTTCCATTCACAGTCCTGCTTGATGCGTAGTTTGTTCTTGTTGGTTGTTTTAGTTTTTTGTTTTTTTCCTCCTTTCTGTTGGTCGGAGAGTGCCGACTTTGTGGGTGGGGGAGGGTAGCAGGGTTCTGAGCTTTCCTCCCTTCTAGTCCTCTTTTATGGCAACTTTCTTCTTCGGGTAGTTTGCTGGAGTCATCTGTTTATCTTCCATGTCCCAGTTCTCACTGGGACCTTTTCCTCCCTATTAACTTTTTTTTAATGGGAGATCTTACTCGCAGCATTTCCTCGCCGCCATGTTGATCCGCCTCCTCCAAATTCTATATGTTAATTCAAGCAGTCTTTATTGAAGAAAGTTCCCTGCTCTATTTATGATCCCTGGTTTCCAACTATAGGGTGTTGGTGATTTTTTTTCTGGTCACTAGGTGGCTCCAAAGATCTTTCCTAGTGTCCTTCGGGAACTGTTTCTAACCTGGTGGGTGGGGGAACAGAGTGGGAGTGGCGTGGAGAGCCTCAAAGGCATGGGGGTGCTGTGTCTGCCTTGTGCCCCACAGTCTTTGGGATCCCACACCCCAAATTTCATGCCCCGGGTCTCAGTTCCCAAAGCCCTCAGGTCCAGGACACAGGCTGTAGCCCAGTTCAGTGCCCGCAGAAATGTCGCCTTTTGCACCCAGCTCCCGTGTCTGGGTGCCTGGTTTCTGATTACTCAGTGAGGGACATTCACCTCAATGAGGGTCCCCGCGCGTCTCCCTGCAAGCCTAGGTCGCAGGAGTAGGGACCTGGGCAGCCCCAATCCGTGTATGCTTTTCAAGCGTGCCGCTTTTCTGCACAAGCTTACTGGCTGGCCTTGGGCTGTTCGTAGGTCTCCTGGGAGTCTTTTTTTTCTCCAATGGAGCCCAGAGCTGTTGCTCACCTCCATGGTGAATCCTGCATGGTTCTCCACAGTTCCAGTTCACAGGGTGCGGTGGCTAAAATATTTCCTTTCCACTCACAGTCCCACTTGATACCTACTTTGTTCTTGTTGCTTGTTTTAGTTTGTTTTTTTTTTTCTTCCTTTCTGTTGGTCAGAGAGTACTGACTTTGTGGGTGGGGGAGGGTAGCAGGGTTCTGAGCTTTCCTTCCTTCTAGTCCTCTTTTATGGCTACTTTCTTCTTAGGGCAGTTTGTCAGAGTAGCCCATTTATTTTGTGTGTCCCAGTTCTCTCACGGACCTGCCGCTTTTCCACCCTATTAACTTTTTTTTATGGGAGGTCTTACTCGCACATTTCCTGGCCGCCATGTTGATGACATTCTTCCTTATCACACACTTTAGACACAAATGGAAACATACAACATGTACTGTAGCTTTGTATGGTTCTTTTTATTTATGAAAAAATACATGGTAAATATGTACAATTTATATTACTCCTATTTACTCTACTATTTAAAAAAAAATTTTAAATGCCTGAATCAGATTATAATACACAGACAATTGACGGATTCAAAATGAACAGAGGTGAGAGCTATCACTTCTACTTGAGAACAAAGGGAAATACCAAATAGGAATCACAGAAATAAATGAAAGAAATTCACATTTGATATTTTTTAAAGATTATTTATTTATGCATGCAAGAGCTGGAGTACAGGCCAGAGTTGTGGGGGGTGAGAGGATTCACCAGAGACAGAGTGGGGAAGAGAACAGGCAGACTGACTGAAACACACTGCTGAGGGGAGCGCGGGTGAAGACAAGAGAGATTTGTCTCACCATGTGGGTTACTCCCTGGCTGGCTGGGGATTGAACTCGTGCTCCAGAGGTTGTGGATTGCTTCATCCAGAGGTTGTGGATTGCTTAACCCCTTGCTCCAAGAGAGAGGACCCTTATATTATTATTTTTTGCAAATTAGAAGATAAGAGTAGATACATAATGATGGTGAACTGAACATATATTCCTGGAAAAGACCCCCTGGCACAGGCATCACCCTTGATGAGCCTCAGAAGCACAATGTAGAGACTCAAGCTGCCTGTGAAGCCCTGCAGAGCCCAGCCAGGGCAGAGAAGCTCATCACACACTCTTCCTGGCCCTCAAAGCCTGATATTAACTCACTTACATGTAGGATGGCCTGTCAGTAGCAGCTAACTGATACTGCAGTCAAAGTGAATAAAAGTGAGGAGAGTTCTTAATGTAATAAAATGCACTCATTTGGGTATTGTTTGGCATTCATTGTTATACTTATCTCAGATGACCATGTTTAAAAATTCTATGCTGTTAATGTCCAGGTAACTAGGAGAGGTTTGAGGTTTTTTTTAGTAGGAAAGCTATGAACCTAAATCCGAGATTAGACAGGAATTAAGTTTTCCCATAATCATTCTTTCATTATAAAAGATGATAGAATACCATAGAGATATATAAAGTATGATAAAATAATAGCGTTAACTCACTATCCTTTTCCTTATGAAAAAAATGAGAAGGGGAGTTGTTTCCTTTAGAGCTAAAAAAGCATTCCTAGCTTTAGCAACAACAAACAACTATTAGCAGAGACATGACAACAACTCTATACATTTTTTTTTCAATTCCAATCACTATTAACTCCCTTGAACCCAAACTTGAATCCTCCATATTTGAAGATGTAGATGTACCACATGAAATACAAATATTGTGTATTGTAATATAATATGTGATTTAATTTTTCCCCATCATATTGTAGTTTACCTATGATTGTAAGGTCATATTATGTCAATATTTTTATTAAATTGAGTCTTGGTAAAGACTCAAATGTGTGATAATCATATTGACTTGGACTAACAGGGGCTTTGCATGCACTGAGCTGAAGGAGAACAGGATCCTAAGGAGGAGAATAAAACCTAGTGTGTATGGAGCCCACCGTATGTTAGCGTCTTTGTTGTCAGGAGAGTGGTTAGTAGAGTGAACACAAAAGAATGACACACTCAAAACTGAGCAGCTTTGTTATCATACTTCCTTTGTTATCTCTGTTATCAAATTATATAAGCTTCTTTGGTCACAACATTTTTTTTTTGCCTTACAAGTAACAGAACGTGATGACTTTTAATTACAACAAACAAAGTACTGATATGGTATGTGACATTTGCAAAAAGTGTTCTAAAAATACGCTTTGCCATTTTAAGTAAATTGTAATATCTACATTTTTTCTGGTTTAAGTTTGGAATAATTTTGGTAAAGTTGGTAAACCATAGAGGGAAAAGCTGTTAGAGGTCAGAAAGAACAAAAAGCTCAATAAAGTGAGTTAATAATTGAATAGAGAAATTGAGGTATAAGAGGAAATTCCACAATAAAAAAGTAAAATAAAAGAGTAAACTCTGCTTTTTAGTTTAATCAATTAGCCAAATTTCTATTAGTCTCTATTGTCTAAAATTATGGTGCTTCTTTCACCATAAAACAATTGCCTTTTCATAGTTTTCTTTACAATGAATGTTGTCAGAGCCACCTTTATGTCTTTGTTCCTCAGACTGTAGATGAAGGGGTTCAGCATGGGTGTGACCACAGTGTACATCACTGAGGTTATTGTACTTGAGCATGAGCTTTGGGAAGCAGCTGAGCTAAGGTACACGCCAAAGCTTGTACAATAAAATAAGGAGACAACTGAGAGGTGAGATGCACAGGTGGAAAATGCTTTATACTAGCTTTGAGCTGATGAGAGTCTATGTATGGAGGAAATTATCTTAGAGTAAGAGTAAAGGATACAAAAAAGGGACAAACCACCCAGTAAGAAAAATCCAAAATACATCACCAGGTTGTTGAGAAAGGTGTCAGTACAGGCCAGTTTGACAACCTGATTGAGTTCACAGAAAAAGTGTGGGATTTCCACATTTGTGCAGAAGGACAGCCGTAACAACACTAAAGATTGTATTAAGGAATGCATAACACTGATGATCCAGGAGACCAGAACAAGCAGCCCACACAGCTGGGGATTTATGATGACTGTGTAGTACAGGGGGTGGCAGATGGCCACAAAGCGGTCATAGGCCTTCACAGTCAGAAGGAAGATATCCAATGTTGTGAAAAGCATGAAAAAATACACCTGGGTGACACAGCCTTCATAGGTTATGGCTTTGCTCTGTGTCTGGATGTTCACCAGCATCTTTGGGATGGTGGTGGAGGTGAAACAGATGTCAGCAAAGGACAGGTTGGAGAGGAAGAAGTACATGGGAGTCTGGAGGTGGGAGTCAGAGCTGACAGCCAAGATGATGAGCAGGTTTCCAAACACAGTGATCAGGTACATCGTGAGGAAAATCCCTAATAAGAGGGGCTGTTGTTCTGCTTTCTCTGAAAATCTGAGGAGAAGAAATTCTGAAACTTGTGTATCATTGATTGGTTTCATGTAGTACAGGTGACTTTTAGGAAAAAAGGGAAATAAGACTTATTTTTACAAACTTTTTTAAACATTTATTTATTTATTTACACAAGCACTGGGTACAGTCAGAAGCGCAGGAGGATGAGAGAATTCACCAAGCCAGAACGGGGAACAGAACAGGCAGACTAACAAAATACACTTCTGAGGGGAGCAGCAGGCATGGCAGGAGAGTGCCACGCGCTATATGGGACCCTTGCTGGCGGCCGGGGATTGAACCAGCACTGCAGAGGCTGCCGGCAGCTTCGCAGGCCAGCACTCAACCACTGCACCACCAGGGGAGGCCCTATTTTTACAAACTTTTGTTTCTAACCTACTTGAAATGCTTCCATTTATTTTTTTTTTTATTTTTTTTTGATTTGCAATCATTTTTTTTATTTTCACTTATTATTACTTTATTACTTTACTATTTTTAGACTTTATTTTTTTCACATTTTATTTAAATTTTATTTTTTATATTCCCCATACAATTACAACCCCTTTATTTTGACCCCAATCCCTCCCTTCCCTACCCCCCACCCCCCATAGAGTGTCTCTGCTTCATAGTTGTTTGTTGATTTTGATATTTTCTTTCTTATACTTATTCTTTTTCCTGGTCCCTTATTGAAGTTTTCTAGATTCCTGCTATGAGTGAGACCATCCGATATTTTTCTTTTTCTTTCTGGCTTATTTCGCTGAGCATGATCCTTTCCAGCTCCATCCATGTTGCTGCAAATTGCATGTGTTTATCTTTTTTGAATGCTGAGTAGTATTCCATGGTGTATATGTACCACATCTTCTTGACCCAGTCATCTATTTTTGGGTATTTGGGTTGTTTCCAAAGCCTAGCTATTGTAAACAGTGCTGCTATAAACATAGGGGTGCAGGTGCTCTTTGGAATTGATGTTTCTGTGTCCTTTGGGTAAATACCTAGGAGTGGAATTGCTGGATCATATGGAAGCTCTATGTTTAGTAGGTCCAGAAATCTCCACACAGCTACATAGTGGTTGGACCAGTGTGCACTCCCACCAGCAGTGCAGGAGAGTTCCTTTTTCTCCACACCCTTGCCAACATTTGTTGTTGCTAGTTTTTTTTTAATATGTGCCATTCTCACTGGTGTAAGATGGTATCTCATGGTAGTTTTGATTTGCATTTCCCTGATTACAAGTGATGTTGAACATTTTTTCATATGCCTGTTGGCCATTTGCATTTCCTCTTCAGAGAAGTTTCTTTTTAGCTCTTCTGCCCATTTTTTGACTGGATTATTTTCTTTGTTTTTGTTGAAGACTCAACAAAAACAAAGAAAGTAATCAATTTATATTTTTATAAGAAGTTAATTATAATATTCTGTGTATCATTTCCTTTAGGAGATCCTCAAAGACACCTCTTATATAGAAATTTTGTACTAATCAAATTTTTTCCTGTGCTTGTGTTATACAGTTTTACTAATACATTATTTTATTTCAGGAATGTAAATTGAATCCTGACTGTCCTTAGGCACTGTCTAGGTGAGGCATTTAGGGGGTTGTAGAATGATATTCAGATTCAATGGTAGAGAAAAAATGTATAAGCAAACAATAAAATTATATAACATTTTAGAAGGGGACAGTTGGGAAGAAATAAAGGAATCCAAGTATAAAAAGGAGAATGAAGAGAGTTATAGGTTTTCGTTTGTTTTTAGATAAGACCTGTATAAGTGCCATGTTTGAACAAAAACCTCAAGTAAGAGGTGGAAGAGCTATGTGAGGATATGTGACAAAGTCTGTGCCCAGCAGAGGGAACAGCCACTGCACAATCTGTAAGAAGATGCTTAATTCCAGTAAAAATGTGAAGCCATATGCACAGATAAGAGGATGGGGCAGAAGTGGAGAAGAGGGGAGAGAAAAAAATTAAGTGAATGAAGTGGAAAAAAGATTTAATAATCAAGGTGGTTGTTGAGAGACTGGGCTCAGGTGTACTTCTCCACCTTGATTACACTTTCTGATAGCAGAAATGGAAAATAATAAAAACAAACTTTTGTCAAGTAAGAAATAGTGATATTTTTATCATCTATTTAGATAAGTATCTTACATAATGCACAACCAGGAGAAAATGGGCCATTTTCTGCATGTCAGCATGAGTGACATTTGGGCAGGTCATTCTCTGTGGTGAAGTCTGTCCTGTGCATTGTAAGATGTTTGGAGCATCCTGCACCTCCCCTTGCACCTCACTATGCACCTGAAATGTCTGTGGACATTGCTCAGTGTTCATGGGGCAAAGTTGCCCACTGACCACCATGCTTTGAACTTAAACTCCACATATTTTCTGAATATTTTTAATAACAATTTACTGATAATAATGATTTAATATAAAAATGATCAACATGTATTTCACAGGATGAAACATTACACAGCTGTTTAAATGAATGCAGTTAGTATTTAATCAGGCAAATGAAAAAACACAAGTCTCTCTTGCCTTTGGTTAAAGGTAAATAGTTTCTAAGATGACAACAGGGAAATTCTTGGCCTTATTTCTGTCACCTGAGGGTCAACTGGTTTGCTGGGCTCACCTGGACCAGATCTCTGAGAAGGTCTTGTGTGGAGATCTGAATTCCTTATTGGATGGAAGTGACAGAGACCTGAGCTCTGTACCCAGAAGACACAACAGGGAGGAGTGACCCATCTGTCCCCTAAGCAGGAATAAGACTCAACACAAACACATACACAACAAAAGCACGCCTCTTCCAGCCCAAGGTTATATATGCCATTTTGTGGGCCTATGTGTTTACAAAGCTTTCTTGAATCTGCTCATTATTCTCATTTCTTCTTGTTACTCCAACCTCTATGCACACAATTCCCCTGTGGAAAAAGTTGTCCCTGTTCCCTAGAGGTCAGGTTAGAATGCAAAGTAATTACAATTTTTCGCTCATTATGAATAAGCCTCCTTTTAAGACACTAAATTAACTAGTGCATTTTCTGATTTCTACATTAAAATTTTCTAACCAAGTCATGACTTAAGAATGGGTGTGGATTAGGTTCCTCTTTTCTTCAAAGTTTTAGCTTGTGCTGGGGACATAAATCTTGGTATCCTGACAGTTGCTGTCATTCTTCACAGCAGGACTCAAGCAGACTTCTTGTGATAAGAGAACATGGCACTGAACTCATAAGATTCATGACCCTAGCTAAAACGATTAGAAGCTTTTTACTTCTGTCACATTAAAAGCAGTAATTTAATCCCTTTTTATAGTGTTTATCAAATATTTATTATGTAGGTTACTTTATCCACTCTAACCTGACTCTGAAATTAAATAGGGAGTCTGTGATTTAATTTTTAAGAACATCCATTCCACGAGGAAGTACATTGATGAACTCTATTCTCTGTTGCAGACAGGGTTCTTGGTGGGGTTAGTCATCTGCCCAAAGTTAAATCCATCAAAGGAAATGCCCTTAATTGCAGTTATGTTAGGATACATTCAGTCTCAAATTCTGGGTGTTAGTTCTTAACCTAAGGTGAGTTTTCCCCTTGGGGACATTTGACAGAGTCTGATGAACAGTTGGTAACCACCTAAAACCCACAGCCTAGTGTCTCCCATGACCCCAAACAATTTTATCCCGCCCAAATTCTCAATGAGATGGTAAGAAAACCCATTTGCATTAACACTTGACCTACTTTTATTACTGGAAAGTTGAGGGGCACCCTGAGACCACAAACTTGCCTGCTCTAAATAGGTTATGCCACCTCCACCTTAACAATGATACATACTCTAGCACGTAAGACCTTTAATGGAAAGGACTTTAATATAATTAGTGTGATGTAGAGAGAAGGCAAAGAATATAGTTTCCAAATCAGATACCCAAAGTTACCCATCCCCTTGTTGGTAAATTCCCAGCCAAACAGGGTGACCCAAAGCAAGGACACTGAGTCCTAAAATCTTCCCGCAACTATAAGCCACTTTCTGATTTCAACATATTGGAAAGGTGCAGAGGGCCCAGGCAAGTCTGTGGCTAAAGGGTGAAAATCAAAATCAAGAGAAAGATTGTCATTGTCAGACTCCCCATGGGTCTCTCATGCACATCGGTTCCAATTGTCTCCATCCACATCCCTCAAGTTACTGGTCCCAGTACAAGAAGGAAACACAGCTTCTTCACCTGTCTGTCTTCCATTACATACTAAAAAGATATGTCCACAAACTGCGAAGTAGCATTTCCATGGTACCATCAATTGTATTCACCTTCCTCTGTATATCTGGACACAGTGCGACATTAGAACACATTAACCATTCTAAAATTCTCCAGAATTTCAGGATCTATATCTGTGTCCGTGATATGTCTGCATTATTCTTTAATAATTCTGAAAGATCTTCACTGGCCCTTTGTTGACTCTCCATGACCTTAATGAGAATTATCTATTTTAGGATTCCCTGCCACCCTGTTATACTGAAATGCAAAATCTGCTTCCTCAGGTCCTGCAAGCCAGGAACCTGACATCTCTAGCATTCTAGCTTCTCTAACAATCGCCTGGGTGATGTTAGTGCTGTAGGTCCTGGTCTGTGGACTGCTTTGAGTAGTAATGATACCAGAACTGAGTCACCTCAGTGCTGGACCAGGAACAGCAGTGGTGTTCTCTCTTCTGATGCTCCACCACCAGCCAGTTGTGGCGTGGCTCCTCAGAGCCCAGCAATGACCTTTTATGCATACTTCTTGGATCATGGAGTGAACCAGTTAGGTGTGATCTGTAAACTGAGTACCTGAAAGTAATGTGTTTAACATAAATTGCTTGTCTGCCCAGCTTGGCCAATAGATGGCAAAAAATGAGGCAAATAAAGCTTCCAAACAGCATGGTGTCCTGCTGTTATGAAGGTACAGAGTTTTATCCAATTGAAGTGATCCGCTGGGAAAAGGGATTGTAAGACTAAAATATCCAGCAGGCTATTCAATATCCAGCATATTTGTTCAATCACCCCATTGGGAATTGATGAAGAGGATTTGCCCTGCCACAGAGCAGTTCCCTTGACCAATTTGGGTACCTTTTCTAGTATGAGAAAGAGAGGTCTTATTTCTGGGAGACAGTGAGTCTTGTGGAATTTCACAGACTCCTCAGGAGGACCACAGCCTCATGGGAGGGAGTCTACCCTGGTGGATTCAAGGTTTCCCTTAAGTGGTGGTCCTCTTCTTCCTGTAATTTTCTACTACTACTATCAGGGAAAGGATTGTCCCCTTTTTTCTGGACCATCCAATGGACTTTCACTTTCTCCATATCTGGTATCTGGAAGGCAACCTATTTGTGCTCTTGCAGTTTCTGTGTCTTTTCATATTTTGCATTTTGAAATGGAATGTTCACCTCCTTTTAAACCAAATAGCACTTGTACTATATACCTAAGAGGAAGCCCAGAAACAACTATCCAAAAATTCATACCTGTAACTGGGCTCCAACTATATTCCCATATGAACTCTGATAGTAAAAGCATTATGTTGTTGATACCAGACCTTACAATACTTTGCAACCAGAACCTATGGAGAAGAAGCAGAAGGAGAAGAGGATTGAAGAAAAGCAGAATCACCAGAACTAACAAATGAATCTATTACTTATTCAATATTTTCCCCAAATGTCAGGTGTGTTGCAATTGCTTTTGTGGTTTAATGTGATCAATGCAAGGAGAGGACACTTGGTTTGTTCAACAATGGGTGTCCAGTGCCTTTGGTCACCAACAGAAAGAGGGGCAGTTGATAGGAGAATGGGCTATGCCAGAATGGCCACCTGCCTGCCCTGGCTCAAAGACATGAGAGTCACCGAAAACCCCAAAAGTCCAAAATGTTAAAAACCAAAAACCAAGACTATTGCAACAAAATACTGATGCAATAGGATCTGTGGGATATAGCTGACAAATGTCAGTGGCTGATTAGAGGACAGGTCACTGTTTGAGAGCTCTCACCCTCCCACACAATTGCAAGAAAACTCAGGCTCTAGGAACAACAGCCATGGGGTTTATTTTACAAGGAGGGCAAACAAAGAGCTTGTTGTAGCCTCAAGTGGCAGCTTCTATCATTCAGACAGTGTTCACCAGAAGTGCAAGCAGAGGGCCTCCCTGGTGGCGCAGCGGTTGAGTGCTGGGTTGCGAAGCTTCCCGCAGCAGCGCCGGTTTGATCCCCGGCCACCGGGGATCCCACATGGCGCGCAGACCTCTCCTGCCGCCCACTGTTCCCCTTAGCAGTCCTTCTGCCTGTTCTTTTCCCTGCTCTGGCTCTGGTGAATTCCCTCACCCTCCCGCACCTCTAACAGTACCCAGTGCTTGTATAAATAAATAAATCTTTAAAAAAATAAACAAACAAACAAAAACAGAAGTGCAGGCAGAGTACTAGTCACCTGTCAACAGAGGCAGATGACAATGAACCATAGTTATAGTCACCATCGGTCACCAAGAATGATGAACAACACTGGCCCACAATGATAGTCACTACTCCTGTAGAGGAGGAGTCAGAGACATCGTGTTAACAGCTCTATGTGAGTTGTTGGACTCTACCAACAACAACAGCTCTTTGAGACACTGGGCCCAGAAACTTTATTGCTCCTCTCAGGTTATGTCAGAAACAGGACAGGCGGCCCAGTCCCTGATAGAGGTCTCAACTTCTCTTCCGTCCCTTAGAGGTCTGCTACTGGATGCTCCTTTCTAGGTTGGTTTCTGGTTCTTCTTTCTTCTTACTTAGGAGATCAAAAGCAGAGTCTACCCCTTTTTTCACTGGAGGCTGGAACAGTCTATCTCAGCTCCCTCTGTCCCTGGCTTATATACTCTCTCAGGGTTATACAACTATAAGGGTGATTGGACCATTTTTCAATCCTCTAGCTGAATAGATCATTTAGCACCCATCAACTAATAGCTTGCACCTGGTTGGTCCTCTCCACCATCTAGAAAGTATACATAAAAGGGTAATTGCTGACCTCTGAATACCCATAGCCACAACTCGACTGTGTTGGAGCAGAGGAGTGAGAGACTACCAGTGCTGCTGCCAGCTCCTGTCACTGAGGTGGCTTGATTCAGATATCTCTAAGAATGTGCTCTGGTGTTAGACTCAGATTAATAATTTCAGGTCCCAATATAAAAGCTATCTTTGCATGTAAATTTGAAGAAATAATGTATTCACTCATACCAGTGGCTTTGAATTTTTTTTTATTTCCTTAAATAAACAGTCCTTGAGTGACAAAGAATCTTTTTTGGGAAAAAAAAAGTGTAGCAGGCAGAATAAATATCTCCAAAATATGTGCAGATACCAACACCCAGAAATTTTGAGTGTTTTTTTTTTTTTAATAGCAATGGTGGATTTAGCAGGAGGAAGCAAACTGCTAATCTTAGAACAAGAAGATAAGAACATTCCAGATGAGCGGAGAACCATCCCAGCAATGTGGAATTTCTCTATCTGGCCATTAATGGTTTCTAGAGGAAAGATTTCCATGAAAAGGAGGTGATGACAAGAAACACACAACATGTTAGGGTGTTGGAGAATGGGTAACTAAACCATGGCATATCCAGCCATGATTCGTCACGTCAACCTCTGGAAACTAGCCAAAACAAATATGGCCTGCCAGAGACCATGAAGGATTGAAACTCAAGCAATCATTGATATATTAACTCTTCACCTCAATGTCTTTGGATGAGATGTTGGGTTACATGCGGGAGGTCTTTGGGTTACCTTTAGAAATGTTTCATCAGGGTCTCCCCGGTGGCGCAGTGGTTGAGCGCTGGGCTGTGAAGCTGCCCGCAGCCTCTGCAGCGCCAGTTTGATTCCCCGGCTGCTCCCCAGCCACCGGAGGAGGGTACCACATGGTGCGCAGACCTCTCCTGCTGCCCGCTGCTCCCCTCAGCAGTGTACTTCAGTCCTTCTGCCTGCTCTGCTCCCCGTTCTGGCTCTCGTGAATTCTCTCACCCTCCCGCGCTTCTGACTGTACCCAGTGCTTGTATAAATAAATAAATAAATCTAAAAAAAAAAAGAAATGTTTCATCAGAGTTCTGCTTTCAGCAGCCCATGCTGAGTTTATCCAGGAGATGAAGTTTGCACAGACACAGGCAGCAAACATTTTTAAAGGACAGCATTACTAGGGGAATTGTTACTGGGCAGCACGGGGCACTAAAATTGGCCAAGGACAGTGCCCAAATATCAGTGACTATTTGAGTTCTTCATCTGTGTGCCCAATTGCAAGATCACTCAGGTTCAGCCAACAGCAATCAGGGATTTATTTGACAAACGGGGGGAAATAAAGTCACTCTGGCCACAAGTAGCTGATTATCTCAGTCCAAATAGTGTCCAGGATTCAGAAGTACTAAAGAAAATGGCATCCAAGATGACACTCTAGATCATTGAAGTTGTTTGCATAACATGTTATAGTAATCTCTGAATTACTATGGATTTCTGCTGTATGGTAATTTCTCCTCTTTCATTTATGATCCAATTGATCGTTTTTTTATCTTTGTGAGCCACACTACAAGTTTGTCTATTTTTTTCATTGTTTCAAAGGACTACTCTCTGGTTTCATTGACTTTTGGATTGTTGTATTTCTATTTCATTTATTTCTGCTTGAGTTTTTATAATAGCCTTTCTTCTACTGTCTTTTTGTTGTTGTTCTTTTTCTAGTTATTCAGTGGTAGGTTAGTTTGGTTTTTTGGGTACTCTCTTGTTTCTTGATGTGTATATGTATTGGTACATACTTTCCTTTTATTACAGCTTTTACAGCTTTTAGTGTGTCCCAAAATTCTGGAAGCTCGTGTCCTCCCTGTCATTCATCTCAAGGTAATTTTAAATTTCTTTTTTGATTTCCTCATTTCCTCGTCCAGTTATCTTTCAGTATCATGTTCTACAATGTCCATATAATGGGGGAGAGGGGTCCTTTGCTTTATTTTCATGGTTGATTTCTAGTTGATGCCTTTATGGTCAGAGAAGATAGATGGTATGATTTTGATCTTCATGTATTTGTTGATATTTGTCTTGTGTCCCATTGTGTGGTCTATCCTGGAGAGTGATACTTGTGCACTTGAGAAAATATGTACTCATATTTTTGTGGGTTCAGTATCTTATAGATGACTGTTAGACCCATGTGGTCTAGATCTTCCTCTAGGTTTTTGTATCCTTGTTTATATTTTTTGTGTCATTCATGGATGTAATATGCAAGGCTCCTTTGAAGTTAGACAAGAGTAGGATGCTTGATAGTCCTGAGTCAATAGGTATACATCCCAAGTTATGATTGGAAACCCTGGGAGACCATTGACTGATGTGCTTTGTGCCCCAGGAGGTGACCAGTGAAACACCTTGTTAATACGATTGGACCCATGGATGAGAGTCAGAAGTATATCAGCAGACTCACTCTCCACAAAACCAAAATTCAGTTTACAGTGTGACTCACCCTTTCCTGTGTCAATAAAAAGGCCAGGACCTTGCTCTTGAGCAGCATCCTGCATCCGCAGCCTGCTCTACCATTGCTGTTTTTTTTTTTAAGATTTTTATTTATTTATACAAGAGGTGGGGTACAGGCCAGAGGCATGGGAGGGTGAGTGGATTCACCAGAGAGAGAGTGGGGAGCAGAACAGGCAGACGGACCGAAGACACTGCTGAGGGGAGCAGCGGGTGAGACAGGAGAGGTATGCTGTGCCATGTGGGCATCTCCCTGGCCAGCCAGGAATAGAACCCACACTGCAGAGGCTGCTAACAGCTTCACAGTACTGCACTCAACCACTGTGCCACTGGGGAGGCTGCCCTGCTGTTTCTTCTCCTTATCAGTGCTGTGCTGCTGATGCAACACTCATTGATCTGATCCTAGGTGAGAGCTGGGTGTTGAATCTCCTACTACGCATGTGTTTTCTCTACTGTCTGTTTACAAGGTGATAATAAATGTCTAATATATTTTGGTGCTCCTTCATTTGGTGAGTATATGTTAATGAGCTATGTCTTCCTGGCATCATTTCTCCTTGATTTTTATATAGCATCCATCAGTGTCTCTTGTCACCATTGTTAGTATGAAGTCTATTTTTTGGCCATTTTTAGCTATATATTTTTTCATTGTTGATCATTTTTGTACAGTGTTTGATTTCTCCCCTCAGGTGTTGTCCACATAAAATTACCACTACCAAGACACCGTGAACCTTCTCCATAGTCTCTTGAGCTCTAGCCTCCTGTTTTGATCCCTCTCCTTCCCCTACTCCTGTTGAATGTCTCTGATTTATAGTTTGTCTGCTAGTTTTGTCTTTTTTTTTCTAATTCCACTATGGTTCCATGTTCCTTCTAGAAATGAAACAGTCTAATATTTTTCTTTTTCCTTCTGACTTATTTCACTGAGCATCATCCCTCCAGATCCATCCATGTTACTGCAAATAGCATGAGTTTATCATTTTGATTAGTGAGTAGTATTCCACTGTGTGTATAAAACACATCTTCTTGATCTAGCCATCTCTTTTGGGGTATTTAGGATGTTTACATATTTTAGCTGTAATAAATAGTGTTGCAGAGAACATAGGAGTGCAGGTTTCCCTTTGAATTGTTTTGTCTTTTGGGTAGATTCCTAGGTGTGGGATTGTGGGGTCATGTATTAGATTCACTTTTAGTAATTTGAGGGTCCTTCACACAGCTTTCCACAGTGCTTGGACCAGTTAGCATTCAAAGCAATGTAAGAGTTTTCTTTTCTCTCCACATCCTTGCAAGCATTTGTTGTTAGTTTTTTTTTTTTTTAATGTGTGAGGTGTGAGGTGATAACTCATTGTGGTTTTGGTTTGCATTTCCCTGATTACAAGTGATGTTGAACATTTTTTCATGTGCCCGTGGCCATCTGCATTTCCTCTTCAGAGAAGTTTCTTTGTTTTAGCTCTTCCTCCGACTGGATTCTTTGTTTTGTTATTGTTGAGTTGTGTAAGGTTTTTTGTAGATCTTTGGTATCATTCCCTTATCAGTTTAGTGGAATGAAAGTATTTTCTCTCAACCTGTGGGTGTCTTTTCATTTTGCTTATTGTCTCTTTTGCTGTACAGAAGATTTCAGCTTGAGCAGTTCCAACTTTTTATCTTTTCCTTCATTTTCTTAGCTTCAGGCATGAGTCTTTAAAGATGTCTCTGACATTTATGTTATGGAGTGTTTTGATTATATTTTCTTCTATGAATTCTATTGTTTTGAATCCTACATTCAGGTCTTTTTTCGATTTAGAGTTTATCTTTTTGTATGGCATAAGTTAGTAGTTTAAGTTCATTTTTTGTTGTTGTTGTTGTTGTTGCATGTGGTGTTCCGGTTTTCCCAGCACCATTTATTGAAGAGACTGTCCTTGTTCCAGTGATTTTTCTTTGCTCCTTTGTCATAGATTAGTTGTCCATACATGTGTGGCTTTGTCGGGTTTTCTATAGTTTGAAGTCCATTTGATAAAAGTATGGCTACCCTTGCCTTATTTTGAGGGGTTATAGAATTGTTTGCCAGCCCTTTACTGTTAACCTATGTTTTTCTTTGACACTTAGGTATATTTCCTGGAGACAGTAATTGGTTGGGTTCTGTTTTCTAATCTGGCCTGCTACTCTGTATCTTTTTATTGGCAAGTTCAGTTCATTTGCATTTAGGGTGATTAGTGATACACGGGAGTCTGTCATTGCCATTTTGTTCCTTATTTTTTGGTTCTATTAATTACCTTGTTCAGTTCTTCCAGTTCATCCCTCCTTTGGTTTAGATTTTCAGGCTTCTTGTAATATTTCTTGGAGTTGGGGTTTAGTAGTAGTAAATTTCTGAAGATTTTGGTTAACTTATAAGGTCCTTATTTTTCCCTTGTAAAGCAAGAACTCTGTATGGTTGTTTTCTTTTTTTTGTGATATTATATTTATTTTATACAATTTGATACTTGCTATTCTTTTTTATTTAAATATTTTATTTTATATAATTCTTACATCTTTTTTTTTCATCTTTGCACAATGTATGCATTTTCATTTTGGTTATATTCCTCATACAATTGCACCTCCCCCCTTATTTTGACTCTAGTCCTTCCTTTCCCGGTCCCTCCCCCCCCCCACAGTATTGTGTCTCTGGTTTATAGTTGCTTGTTGATTTTGATTTTTACTTTGTATTGATTAGTCTTTTTCCTGGTCTCTCCAGCAATTCCACTCCTAGGTATTTACTCAAATGACACAGAAACGGTAATTCCAAAGGGCACCTGCACACCTATGTTTATAGCAGCACTACTTACAATAGCTAAGCTATGGAAACAACCCAAATGCCCAAAAATAGATGACTGGATCAAGAAGATGTGGTACATATACACAATGGAATATTACTCAGCAATCAAAAAGATAAACACATGCAGTTTGCAGCAACATGGATGGAGCTAGAAGGGATCACGCTCAGCAAAATAAGTCAGAAAGAAAAAGAAAAACACCAGATGGTCTCACTCATAGCAGGGATTTAGAAAACCTAAATAAGGGATCAGAAAAAAGACTAATTAATGCAAAGAAAAAATCAAAATCAATAAGCAACTATAAACCAGAGACATACTATGGGGGATGAAGAACTAGAGTCAAAATAAGGGGGGGTGCAATTGTATTGGGAATATAACCAAAATGAAAATGCAGACATTGTGCATAAATGAAAAATAATATAAGAATTATATAAAATAAAATATTAATTAAAAAAAAAGAAATGGGCAGAAGAACTTAAAAGACATTCCTCCAAAGAGGAAATGCAAATGGCCAATAGGCATATGAAAAAATATTCAACATCCCTTATAATCAGGAAAATATAAATCAAAACCACACTGAGATACCACCTTACACAAGTAAGAATGTTACATATCAGAAAAACAAGTAACAACAAATGTTGGCAAGGATGTGGTGAAAAAGGAACACTCCTACATGGCTTATAGGAGTGCAAACTGGCCCAACCACTATGGAAAGTTGTCTGGAGGTTCTTCAATCTACTAAACATGGAGCTACTATACAATCCGGCAATTCCACTACCCAAAGGTAGGGATCTACCCAAAGGACACAAAAACATTGATTTGAAAGAACACCTGTTCACCTATGTTTATTGCAGCACAATTTATAATAGGTAAAACCTGGAAGCAACCCAAATGCTCCAAAATAGATGACTGGATCAGAAGATGTGGTATAAATACACAATGGAATATTATTCAGCAATCAAAAAGATAAACTGGGCCTCCCGTGGTGGTGCAGCAGTTGAGTGCTGGGCTACGAAGCTGCCCACAGCCTCTGCGGTGCCAGTTCGATCCCTGGCCACCAGCGAGGATCCCACATGGCATGCAGACCTCTCCTGCCATGGCCACTGCTCCCCTCAGCAGTGCACTTTGGCCCTATTGCCTGTTCTGCTCCCCACTCTGGCTCTGGTGAATTCTCTTACCCTCCCACGCTTCTGACTGTACCCAGTGTTTATATAAATAAATAAATAAATCTTTAAAAAAAAAAAGATAAACTCAAGTCATTCACAGCAACATGGATGGAGCTAGAAGGAATTATGTTCAGTGAAATAAGCCATAAGGGAAAACAAATATATCAGATGGTTTCACTTATAACAGGACTACAGGGGAACCAAATAAGACATCAGTGTAAAAAAATAACAGCAGTACAAAACACAACAAAGCAAAAACAGACAATTACAAATCAAAGACATACTTCAGGGGAGGAGGAGGGAAAGGGATCAGAGAGAGAGAGGAAGGAGAGCAGGAGACTGTGGCGATGGTGCATGGGTGCCTTGGGGAAGGAAATTCTATAGGGACTCAACCTGAGTGGTGGGGGAAGAAAATATAGAAAATATTGTTTACAAAAATAAAAATAAAATAAAATAAATAAGCAAAAAAATAAAGCAAATGAACAACAACAATAAAGAAAGTTACAAGAAAAATGGAAATGGATGGGGTTTTAATTTTTATTGGAGGCTCAAGGAGTCTTCAATATAGGTGACATTTGAACAGAGAACTCAAGAAAAACTCTACAGGAGACATTAGGTTACCTAGGGAAGAGATGCATTTGCCCTGAAAGGGATATAGTCAGTGCCCAGGCACTATAGAAAGCACTTCTTTCAGTTTTTCAGGTATCAAAGAAAGTCAGGGAGAACAAAAGGAAGAGTGATGAAGAAACGGTGTCAGAGGATGGGAGGAACCTGGTGGCTTACCTCCTGATGCTGAAGCTTGAACGCCCAGATTTCCCTCATTAGTTGTTGAAATTTTTACTTTATTAATTTTGCTCCAAGATATTTTCTGAGTAAGGATTGATCCTCATCTGAACTACAATATTAATATTTAACACCTGTCATTTATGGGTCACTGTTTGGAGTATATCAGTAATGGCCCCACTGTCTGAGGACTATGGGACAGATGCATCATAACATATGCAAAATTCTAAGACAAAAATTGTCACCCAAGAACTTTTTTAGCCAGAAAAGCTCTCCTTCCTCTATGAGGGAAAAAATAAGGATCTTATCAGACAAACAAAATCTTCAGATTCATTACCAATAAAACTTCACTCCAAAAAATATTACAAGAAGACTTAAAGCCAAAACCTACAGAGGAATGAATAGGAAGAAAAGAATAAGGTGAGGAATGAACCACAAAAAGAGAAGCAAAATTGCAAGTACAGACTCCTACATATCAATAATAACCTGAAATGTAAATAGGCTAAACTCATCAATAAAAAGACACAGAGTAGCAGGCTACATTAAAAAATAGAATCCAATCTCTGCTGTCTCAAGGAAACACATTTAACTGCAAAAGATAAATATAGATTGAGAGTAAAAGTTCAAAAAACAATTCTAAAAGCAAATGGATCCAAAAAGAAAGCAGGAACAGCTCTATTTAGATCAGATAAAATACACATCAAATGGAAAATGGTTAAGAGCTGTAGCTCAGAAATGCATTATATCAAGGAGACAATACATCAGGAAGATATAACTCTCATTAACATATTCTTGCTAAATGAATGAGTACCAAAATGTAACAGACAATTATTATCATCTTGGAAAACAGACATTTGAGAAAGTTCATATGTAGTTGGAGACTTCAACACCCCACTCTCACCAACAGACAGATCAATGAGACAAAAGTAACCAGAACTCTAGCCCCTAATTATGGAGCTAGACTTCATGGGCTTAACAGATATCAATAGGACATGACACCCCATAAATCCGTGGACATATTTTTTTTTTCTTCTATTTATTTATTTATTACCTTTTTTTTTTTCAATTAGCAGGTTATTGGGTTTTTTTTTGCATTTTTTTAAATAATAAATTTTATTTTTATATTCCCCATACAATTGCAACCCCCCCATTCTGACCCCAATCCCTCCCCTCCCGCCCCCCACCCCCCAAAAAGTGTCTCTGGTTCATAGTTGTTTGTTGATTTTGATTTTCACTCTCTTATAGTTATTCATTTTCCTGGTCCCTTATTAAAGTTTTCTAGATTCATGCTATGAGTGAGACCATCCGGTATTTTTCTTTTTTTTTTGGCTTATTTCGCTGAGCGTGATCCCTTCCAGCGCCATCCATGTTGCTGCAAATTGCATGTGTTTATCTTTTTTGAATGCTGAGTAATATTCCATGGTATATATGTACCAAATCTTCTTGATCCAGTCATCTGTTTTTGGGCATTTGGGCTGTTTCCAAAGCTTAGCTATTGTAAACAGTGCTGCTATAAACATAGGGGTGCAGGTGTTCTTTGGAATTGATGTTTCTGTGTCCTTTGGGTAAATACCTAGGAGTGGAATTGCTGGATCATATGGAATCTCTATGTTTAGTAGGTCCAGAAATCTCCACACAGCTCTCCATAGTGGTTGGACCAGTTTGCACTCGCACCAACAGTGCAGGAGAGTTCCTTTTTCTCCACACCCTTGTCAACATTTGTTGTTGCTAGTTTTTTTAATATGTGCCATTCTCACTGGTGTAAAATGGTATCTCATGGTAGTTTTGATTTGCATTTCCCTGATTACAAGTGATGTTGAACATTTTTTCATATGACTGTTGGCAATTTGCATTTCCTCTTCAGAGAAGTTTCTTTTTAGCTCTTCTGCCCATTTTTGGACAGGATTATTTTCTTTGTTGTTGTTGAGTCTCATCAGCTCTTTGCAGATTTTTGTGATCAGTCCTTTATCATTAGTGTTGTGTGCAAAAATGTTCTCCCAGTTGGTGCGATTTCTCTTTGTTTTTGCTATAGTCTCTTTTGCTGTGCAGAAGCTCTTAAATTTGATGTAGTCCCAGCTGTTTATATTTGCTTTCACTATCATTGCTTTGGGTGATGTGTCTGTAAAGATGTCTTTGATGTGCAAATCACGTAGTGTTTCGCCTGTATTTCCTTCTATATATTTTATGGTTTCAGGTCTTATGTCTAGTTCTTTAATCCATTTTGAGTTGATTTTTGTGTATGGTGTGAGGTAGTGGTCAAGCTTCATTCTTTTGCATGTAGCAACCCAGTTTTCCCAGCACCATTTATTGAACAAACTTTCTTTGCTCCAATGCATAGTCTTTGCTCCTTTGTCAAAGATTAGTTGACCATAAATCTGTGGGTTTATTTCTGGATTTTCTATTCTATTCCATTGGTCTGTATGTCTGTTCTTGTTCCAATACCATGCAGTTTTGATGATTATGGCTTTGTAGTAAAGTTTGAAGTCTGGGAGTGTGATGCCTCCATTCCCTTCTTTTTTTTTTCAGGAGAGCTTTGGCTATTCGGGGTTTTTTGTGGTTCCATATGAATTTCATCAAAAATTGTTCTATTTTTTGAAAAATGACATTGAAATTTTGATTGCAATAACACTGAATCTGTATATTGCTTTTGGTAGGATGGCCATTTTAATAAGTTTATTCTTCCAGTCCATGAGCAGGGGATGTCTTTCCATTTCTTTGTGTCTTCTTCTATTTCTTTTAACAGTGTTTTATAGTTTTCTTTGTATAGGTCCATTACCTCTTTTGTTAGATTTATTCCCAAGTGTTTGATTTTTTTTTTGTTTCAATAGTAAAAGGGATTTTTTTTTATTTCTTCTTCAGATTTATTGTAGGTGTATAGGAAGGCTACTGACATTTGCGTGTTGATTTTGTATCCTGCCACTTTACTGAACTGATTGATGAGTTGAATTAGTTTTTCTGTGGGGTTTTTGGGGTTCTCTATGTATATTATCATATCATCTGCAAATAGAGACAGTTTGACTTCTTCTTTTCCTATCTGGATTCCTTGTATGTCTTTCTCTTGTCTTATAGCTCTGGCTAGGACTTCCAGGGTTATATTGAAAAGCAGTGGTGAGAGTCGATATCCTTGTCTTGTTCCAGATCTTAATGGGAATGCTTTCAGCTTTTCACCATTGAGAATGATACTGGCTGGGCCTCCCCTGGTGGCGCAGAGGTTGAGCGCTGGGTTGCGAAGCTGCCCGCAGCCTCTGCGGCGCCGCTTCGATCCCAGGCTGCTCCCCGGCCACTGGAGGAGGGTCCCACATGGCGCGCAGACCTCTCCTGCCGCCCGCTGCTCCCCTCAGCAGTGTACTTCAGTCCTTCTGCCTGCTCTGCTCCCCGTTCTGGCTCTGGTGAATCCTCTCACCGTCCCGCGCTTCTGACTGTACCCAGTGCTTGTATAAATTAATAAATAAATAAAATAAAAATAAATGAATCTTTAAAAAAAAAAGAGAGAATGATACTGGCTGTTGGCTTGTCATAGATGGCCTTTATGATGTTGAGGTATGTTCCTTGTATCCCAAGAATTTCAAGGGCTTTTACCATGAATGGATGTTGCACTTTGTCAAAAGCTTTCTCGGCATCTATTGATATTATCATATGGTTTTTATATTTCTTTTTGTTGATGTGTTGGATAACGTTGTTTGATTTTCGGATGTTGAAACCTCCTTGTGACCATGGAATGAATCCTACTTGGTCATGGTGAATTATCTTATGGATACATTGTTGGATTCTGATAGCTAATATTTTATTGAGGATTTTTGCATCAGTGTTCATTAGGGAGATTGGCCTGTAGTTTTCCTTTTTTGTGTTATCCTTGTTCAGTTTTGGTATTAGTGTAATGTTGGCTTCATAGAACATGTTTGGTATTGTACCTTCCTTCTCAATTTTTTGGAAGAGTTTGTGAAGGATAGGCACTAATTCGTCTCTGAATGTTTGGTAGAATTCATTTGTAAATCCATCAGGTCCTGGGCTTTTGTTTTTGGGGAGGTTTTTGATTACCATTTCAATTTCGCTAATTGTAATTGGTCTGTTT
The DNA here is from genome assembly GCF_964194135.1 of Talpa europaea. NCBI lineage: Eukaryota > Metazoa > Chordata > Mammalia > Eulipotyphla > Talpidae > Talpa > Talpa europaea. The sequence continues at coordinate 44,551,113 of NC_140079.1, read as the reverse complement.
AGGTGTTCTATTTCTTCTTTATCTAGCTTTGGGTGATTGTAGAGTTGTAGGAATTTGTCCATCTCCTCTAGATTATTAAACTTGTTTCCATATAACTGTTCATAGTAGTTACTGATTATTCTTTTGATTTCTGCTGTGTCCGTTGTGATTTCTCCTCTTTCATTGATGATCCTGTTTATTTGTGCTTTCTCCCTTTTTTCCTTTGTGAGCCTGGCTAGGGGTTTGTCTATTTTATTGATTTTTTCAAAGAACCAGCTCTTGGTTTCATTGATATTTTGGATTGCTTTTTAGTTTCAATTTCATTTATTTCTGCTTTGGTTTTTATTATTTCTTTTCTTCTACTGGTTTTGGGGTTTTTTTGTTGTTCTTTTTCTAGATCTTTGAGCTTCAAGATTAGGTTGTTTCTTTGAGTTCTTTCTTGTTTCTTGATGTGAGCTTCTATTGCTATATATTTTCCTCTTATTACTGCTTTTGCTGCATCCCATACATTTAGGATATTGGTGTCCTCCTTGTCGTTCAATTCAAAAAATTTTTTAATTTCTTCTTTGATCTCCTCATTAGTCCAGTGGTCTTCCAGTAGTGTGGTTTTTAATCTCCATGAGGTAGGAAAGTTCCTTGCCTTCTTTTTATGGTTTATTTCTAGTTTGATGCCTTCATGGTCAGAAAAGATGGTTGATATGATTTCAATCTTGGTGTATCTGTTGATGTTTGTCTTGTGCCCCAGTATGTGATCGATCCTGGAGAATGATCCGTGTGCGCTTGAGAAAAATGTGTACTCCGTTTTTTTGGGGTTTAGTGTTCTATAGATGTCTGTTAAGCCCAATTGCTCTAGGTCCTTATTTAGAGCTTTGGTTTCTTTACTTATTTTTTGTCTTGTTGATCTATCCATTGTTGATAGTGGTGTGTTGAAGTCTCCCACTACGTATGTGTTTTCTCTGATGTCTGTTTTCAGAGAGGACAACAGTTGTCTGATATATTTTGGTGCTCCTTCGTTTGGTGAGTATATGTTAATGAGTGTTATTTCTTCTTGAAGTATTGTCCCCTTGATCATAATGTAGTGACCATTGGGGTCTCTTTTTATCTTTTTGAGTTTGAAATCTGTTTTATCTGATATAAGTATAGCTGTTCCTGCTTTCTTTTTTGGTCCATTTGCTTGTAGGATTGTTTTCCATCCTTTAACTTTGAGCCTATTTTTATCTTTTGTAGCTAAATGTGTTTCCTGGAGACAGCAAAAGTTTGGGTTTTGTTTCTTAATCCAGGCTGCAACTCTGTGTCTTTTTATTGAAGAGTTTAGTCCATTTACATTTAGAGTTAATATTGATATGTTAACATCTGTATTTGCCATTGTGTTTGTCTTTCCTTTGATTTTATTTATTTATTCTTTTAATAACTTTTTTTTTGTTTGTTTTGGCCTTCTTTCATTGTTATTCGTCCCTCTGAGGTTCTGGCTTTAGGACTCCTTGTAGTATTTTTTGGAGTGGGGGTTTAGTTGCAATGAAATTCCGGAGTTTCTGTTTGTCTGGGAAGGTCCATATTCTTTCTTCAAAGAGGAAGGAGAGCTTTGCGGTTAGAGTATTCTTGGTTGGCATCTGTTTTCTTGGAGTCTGTTGACTATGTCCCTCCACTCTCTCCTTGCCCGTAGTGTTTCTTCGGAGAAGTCTGATGTCAGCCTGATTGGCTTTCCTTTGAATGTTATCTGTTTCTTCCCTCTTGCCAGCTTCATTATTTTTTCCTTGTCCTGGATTCTTGGGAGCTTTACTATTATGTGTCTTGCTGTATTTTTTCTTTCATCGTGGAAGTTTGGTGTTCTTCTTGCTTCTTGTATATCAATTTTCAGCTCCTTCTTCACATTTGGGATGTTCTCTTCAATTATCTCTTTGAATATTTTCTCTGTTCCTACTTCTCTCTCCTCTCCTTCTGGTATTCCTATAACTCTTATATTTCCTTTCCTCATGGAGTCAGATAGTTCCCGAAGTCTTTCTTCATTCTTTTTCCTTCGTACTTCTCTTTCCTTTTCTGTTTTGGTTCTTTTTATTTCTGTGTCTTCAAGAGCACTTATTCGTTCTTCCATTTCATCAATTCTGCTTTCATTGCTTTTCCCAGAATTCTTTAGTTCTTCCACTACTTCTTTGATCTCCTGCATTTCTTTTACTTCCCTCTTTAGGGACTCAATTTCATTCTTCTGATCGTTGATTATTTTTCCCTTATCATTGTTTTCCTTTATGACTTCTGTCAGTTTTTTAATCACGGCAATTTTAAATTCTCTTTCTGGAAGGCTCAGAAGTTCTTCCAAGTTACTGTCGTTGCAATCTGGGGGCTGGTTTTCTTTTTGTGGTGCGCTTTTTCTCTGGAGAGTTGCTAGGTTGCGTGTGGTTCTTCTCCTCCCTACTGTCTGTTTTCTAATTTGCCGTATGCGTTGGGACACTGTGTTGTTGGGACTGGCCGGCATCTTGGGTGGGCTTCTCTTCTCCCCTCTGGTTCCTCCAGGAGTCATCTGTCAGTTTCAAGCAGTCTTTATTGGAGAAAGGTCCCTGTCCTAAAATGTCGATGTGGGGACACACTCCCCTGTGTGCCTGGTCTGCCCCGGCGGTGGGTTCCTGCTCCCCCTCTGGGCTTGGACTGCAGGCCAGAGGGGGTCTGGCTTGGGCGAACTTCCCCCGCTCACCTCTGGCTCCTGAGGAAGCCTTCTGCAGGTAGTCTTTACTGAAGAAGTGTCCCTGTTCTAAAATGGTGATGTGGGACACACTCCCTGCGCGTCCGGTGTTAGGCACACTCTTCTGCGTGCCTGGTCTGCCCTGGCTGTGGGTGCTCGCTCTCCCTGTGGGCTCAGACTACTTGTTCGGAAGGGGCCGGGTGTGGGCTAACTCCCCAGCTGGCCACTAGCTCCTTCAGGAGCCTGTGCTGGCTACAAGTCGCTAGGTGGTGCCAGAGATCTCTCCTAGAGCCCTTGGGGAGCTGATTTTCCACCCCGTGGGACAGGGAGCAAAGCGGGGATGGTAGGGTACACCTCAACGGCTTTGGGGTGCTGTGACTGCCTTGTGCCCCACCGTCGTGGGGAACCCACGCCCCTAATTTCGTGCCCCGGGTCTCAGTTCCAAAGCCCTCAGTTCCAGGATGCGGGCTGTAGCCCAGTTCAGTGGCGCGGGAATGGCGCCTTTTGCACCGCTCCCGTGCCTGGGTGCCTGGTTCCTGCTTACTCAGGGAGGGACCTTCACCTCAGTGAGGACCTCCGCGCGTCTCCCCGCAAGCCTAGGTCGTCTCCCAAGCCTAGGTCGCAGGCGCGGGGACAGCCGCGATCCTGGTCTGCACTTGCTTTTCAAGCGCGCCGAGCGCGCCGCTATCTGCGCAAGCTTACCGGCAGCCCGGGCTGTGTGCGCGTCTCCCGGGGTCTTTGTTCTTCTCTAATGGCGCCCGGAGCCGTTCGCTCACCGCCGCGGCGAATCCTGCAGGGTTCGCCTCAGCTCCCGTTCAAGGGGTGTGGTGGCTGCAATAGTTCCTTTCCACTCACAGTCCCGTCCCGCTTGCTGCGTCCTTTGTTCTTGTTGGCCGTTTTGGTTTGTTGTTTCCCTCCTCTCTGCAGGTTGGAGAGTGCCGCCTCTGTGGGTGGGGGAGGGGAGCCGCATTCTTGTTTTTTAAGATTATTTATTTATAAAAGCACTGGGTACAGTCAGAAGCACGGGAGGGTGAGAGAATTCACCAGAGTCAGAGCAGAGAGCAGAGCAGGCAGACTGACGAAGCACACTGCTGAGGAGAGCAGCGGGTGGCAGGAGAGGTCTGCGTGCCATGTGGGACCCTCACCCAGTGGCCAGGGATCGAACGGGCACTGCAGAGACTGTGGGCAGCTTCGCAACCCAGCGCTCAACTGCTGTGCTCCCGGGGAGGCCCGGGGAATTCTTTTGAATCAATGTTTTTGTGTCCTTTGGATAGATCCTTAGGAGTGGAATACTGGGTCCTATGGTAACTCCCTTTTTAGTAGTCTGAAGAATCTCCACACAGCTTTCCATAGTGGTGTAACCAATTTGTATTTCCACTAGCAGTGTAGGAAAATTCCCTTTTCACCACATCCTTTAAAAGTGTTGTTGCAAGTTTGTTGTTGTTGTTTTTTTTTTAATATGTGCCATTCTTCCTGGTGTAAGGTGGTTGTTTTGATTTGCATTTCCATGATTTTGAAGTATGTTGACTATTTTTTCATATGCCTGTAGGGCATTTGCAATTCCACTTTGGAGAAGTGTCTTTTAACGGCCTCCCTGGTGATGCAAGGGGTTAAGATGCAACCTATGTAGCTATCTGCAGCCACTGCAGCATGAGTTCGATCCCTGGTGAGGAAATTACCCACATGGCACAGCAGACCTCTCCTGACTCGCTCACTGCTTCCCTCAGTATATTTCAGTACATCTGCCTTTTCTGTTCCCCACTCTGTCTCTGGTGAATCCTCTCAGCCCCAAACCTCTGGCCTGTACCACAAGTCTTGTATGCATAAATAAATAAATATTTTTTAAAAAAGGTGTCTTTTAAGTTCTTCTGCCCATTTTTTGACTGGATTGTTTGGTTTGGGTGACCTCTTTATATATCTTTATGATCAGTCCCTTATCAGTTGTATGGAGGGCAAAAATTTTCTCCCAATCAATAGGGTGCCTCTTTGTTTTGGTTACGGTCCCTTTTGCCATACAAATGCTTTTAGTTTGTTGTAATCCCAGGTGTTTATCATTTCCTTTGCATTCTTTGCTTTGAGGATGAGTCTTTAAAGATATTATTGAAATGTAGGCTACAGATAATTTTTTTAAAGATTTATTTATATATTTATTTTTTAAAAAGATTTATTTATTTATTTGTTTGTTTATTTATTTATTTATTTATACAAGCATTGGGTACAGTCAGAAGCGCCGGGAGGGTGAGAGAATTCACCAGAGCCAGAGCGGGAAGCAGAGAAGGCAGAATGACCGAAGTACACTGCTGAGGGGAACAGCGGGTGGCAGGAGAGGTCTGTGCACCATGTGGGACCCTCCTCCGGTGGCCGGTGAGCAGCCAGGGATCGAACCGATGCTGCAGAGGCCATGGACAGATTCGCAACCCAGTGCTCAACCACTGCGCCACCAGGGAGGCCCTTATTTATATATTTATACAAGCACTGGGTACAGTCAGAAGCGAGGGAGGGTGAGAGAACCCAGCGAAGCCAGAGCAGGGAGCAGAACAGGCAGACTGACAAAATACACTGCTGAGGGGAGCAGCGAGCACAGCAGGAGAGGTCTGTGGTGCCATGTGGGTCCCTTGCTGGTGGCTGGGGATCGAACTGGCACTGCAGAGGCTGCGGGCAGCTTTGCAGCCCAGGGCTCAACCACTGCGCCATCAGGGGAGGGCCCTACAGATAATTTTTAGAAGAGAAAATTGAAAGTTGGAAATGAACACACAAAAAATTAACACATGGGGGGGCCTCCCCTGGTGGCACAGTGGTTGAGCACTGGGTTGCGAAGCTGCCCGCAGTGTCTGCAGAGCCGGTTCAATCCCTGGCTACCTGTGAGGGTCCCACATGGAGCGTAGACCTCTCCTGCCACCTGCTGCTCCCCTCTCCTGCCGCCTGCTGCTCCCCTCATTAGTCTGTCTGTTCTGTTCCCCGCTCTGGCTCTGGTGAATTCTCTCACTCTCCCGCGCTTCTGACTGTATCCAGTGCTTGTATAAATAAGTAAATAAATCTTTAAAAAAATAAAATAACACATGGGATCTTGAGTCCTCAAGGAAAAATGATATAACAAAGAGAAAATGACTCTGTATAATCAAACCACAAAGATGTGGAAGATCTAGATAGAGAACTCAAACTTGTGATAAATGGCAGACCAATATAGATCTAGAATAGGTTTGTTGCTCCTGAAAGTATCATCTATGTTAACAACTTGGACACTACTCCCAAAGAACCCATAATTCTGGGAGGAGATTGGATACTTTTTGTATATCAGAGACCAACACAACACCAGAAGGGACACAGAGAAGAGTCATGTTTCAATGAATAAGAGAAAGGTGGAGATAAAGGCCCAGAGACTGTGGTTGGGGATGGAGAGGATGCCAAGCCAACTTGGTGATGTTGTCATTTGGCTGGTCATCTGTTAAGGGGTGAGATAAGTGCTGTGGATGCAACACCCTTGACTGAGAAAAGAATACATCAAGATAAGCTGGGGACACTACTAGGAGGATGTTTCTCCAGTCAAAGGAACAAGTGCAGTGATTGACCAGTTCTTACTCTCTCCTGTTCCTCATGGCTGGTATGGACCTTGTGAAACTCATTGACAATAAGCAGACTGCAAACATCGGATCTGGAACCACAGAGAGGAACAATATTGGTGGTGCCAAAGCAGGGCCCAGCACCCTCTCAGAGCATTCAAAAAAGCAGCTGGACTCACACATGCACTTCAAAGCAAGTATCTTAAACCTATGAAGACTGAGAAAGGCCAACACATAAAGGGGAGGAGCTATTCAAAACTCTAAGTTACTGCTTCAGATGCTTTTAAAAATAAGGAAATCTAAAGCTTCAAAATGGTTAACAAACACAACTCATGGCAATTTGATACCTCAAGGTAATATGGCTTCACCAAAGGAGACTGACTCTCCAGAGTGCAAAGGCATAGATGGTGTCCTCTTCCTATCAGATAAATAATTCAAAATTGTTATAATATGGTAAAACAAATGGTCATATGAAACTCAGAAAAGTTGATAAAAATGACACAAGAAAACTCAGGAATAACAAATTAATGACCTGAGAAATAAAATTAACAAACAGAAATGAAATCTGTAAATAATAAAATAACAAAGATCAAGCATATGAAATGCTCAAAGGATGAAAATAAAAATCCTATAAATCTATGGAAGCAGACTGGACAAAATTGAATAGCAAATCAATGACCTCATTGATAATAATGCTCAAAGGACCCAAAGGAAAAATTAAAAAGAACTATAAATTTTAAACACAAAGAAGCACTGTGAGAACTATGAGCCCCATCAAGAAAGGCAACATACGGCCTTCCCTGGTGGCACAGGCGGTTGAGTGCCACGCTGTGAAGCTGTCTGCAGCCTCTGCAGTACTGATTTGATCCCAGCCAACCAGCGAGGGTCCCATGTGTAGTGGCAGACCTCTTCTGTTGTGTCCGCTGCTCTCCTCAGCAGTGTGTTTCGTCAGTCTGCCTGTTCTGTTCCCTGCTCTGTCTCTGGTGAATCCTTTCACCCTCTCGCACATCTGGTCTGTACCCTGATTCTTGTATAAAATAAATAAATAAATCGTAAAAAAAAGAAAGGCAACATAAGGGAAATAGGTATTCCAGAAGTGGAAGTGGAAGGGGTGAGGAAACAGAGAACTTATTAAGAAATAATAGAGAAAAACTTTCCACACCCGAGAAAGGAACTGAATATAAAAGTTCGAGAAGTTAAAGAACATCGGGTATCTAAATGTAATGAAACTTACACCAAATTGCATTTGGTGAAAGTATCAGAAGTTCAAGAAAAAGTCAGGATACTGAATACTAAAAGTAGCTAGGATAAAAAACAGGTAACTTGTTAATATATATCCATCAGGCTTAAATCAAATGTCTCTGAGGCAACTTTAAGAACCAGGAGAAAGTAGAATGAAGTATTCAAAAGACTCAAGGAGAAAAAAATACCTACCCAAAACACCATATCCTGCAATAATTTCTTTCAGATAAGAGAGATATTAAGACTTTCTACAACACAGAGAAACCGAAGATTATAAACACCAGACCTCCCCTATAGAATGTGTTGAAAAGAGTTCTCTCTATATAGAAAAGATGAAAACCCACTAAAAATTCAAGAAGCAATAGATAGAACCAGAAACAAAGGACAAAATGGCAATAGCAAATCCTGATTTATTAATAATCACCCTTATTTTAAATGAATTGAACTCACTAATCAAAGAAATAGAGTGGCTTGAAGTCATATCAAATAACTTCTCTAAAAACAATGGTATCAAAGTAGCCATCAACAAAAAGAAAACAGGAAAATCCAACCTGTGGAGAGTGAAAAACATACTAAAAATAACTTTTTGATTAATGAGGGAGTAAAGGAGAGAATTTAAAATACCTGAAAAAAATGAATAAAGCACTACCAGAACCTAACGGATACAGCAAAAGAAATACTAAGAGAGATATAGGTAACAATCATAGACCCACATAAAGAAGCAAGAAATGTCTCAAATAATCAAACCATACACCATAAGGAACTAAAAAAGAACAACCAAAACCAAAACCACCAGAAAAGTAAGTAATACAATTTAAAGCTGGAGTGAAAAATAGGAATAAAAAATGAAACTGAAGTTGGTTCTTTGAAAAAATAAACAAAACAGACAAGCTCCTACTTACACTCACTAAGAAAAAAGGGAGACCGCATGAATAAATAGAATAAGAAATGAAAAAAGAACCACCCTGGTGGTACAAGGGGTTAAGTCTCAGCACTACGAAGCTACACCAGCCACTGCAGCAGAGTTTGAATGTTGGCATACCAGGGAGCTGACTCGGGTGGCACAGAAGATCTCTCTTGTCTTGCCCGCTTCTCCCCTCAACTGTGTATTTCAGTGAATCTTCCTGTTCTGCTCCCTACTCTGTCTCTGGTGAATCCTCTCACCCCCGGCACCTCTGGCCTACAACTTGTGCATGCATAAATAAATAAAATAAATCTTTTAAAAAAGAAATGAAAAAGAAGTTACAGCACACATCTCAGAAATGCAGAGGATCGTAAGAGACTGCTATGAACATATATATGGCATTAAATTAGACAACATAGACTAGGTGGGAAATTTCTTAGAAGAACACAATTTTCCCAGACTAAACCAGGAAGCAAAAGAAAATATTAACTGACCAATTCCAACAAAATAAAACAGTATTCAAATGTCTTCCATAGAACAAATATTCAGATGGTTTCATCACTGTATTTTATCAAACCTTCAAAAATGATTATTTATCCTTCCCAAACTATTCCAAAAATGGAAAAAGAGGGACTCTTCCAAATACTTTTCATAAGGCCAATATTTCCCTGATACCCAATGCAAAAAAAAAAATATGTCACAGAAAAGAAAACTATAGCCCAATGACGGGGATAAACATTGATGCAGAAATCCTTAACAAAATCTTATCAAAACAAATTCAACAATACATTGTGAGACTCATACTAATTGACCAAGAGGGATTAATTCTAGGGACACAGGGTGTTTCAACATCTTCAAATTGATCAATTTACTTCACCACATTCAATAAAAAGGAAAGGCAAAAATTACTTGATCACATCAATAGACACAACAAAAACATAAAATTCATTTTCTATGATAAAAATTCATTTAAAATGGGGATAGAAGGAAGTTATCTCAACAAAATAAAGATTGTATATGACAAATCAACAGAAAACATAATGATCAGTTTATGGAAACTGAAAACTTTTCCTCTAGATCAGGTACAAGACAAGAACATCCACTGTCATCACTACTATTCAACAGTATTATAAAGCCAAGCTATATCAATAAGCAAGGAATAACTATAAAACATACACAAATTGGGGAAGAAATAAAATAATCATTATTTACATGACCATATATATTGGAAACCCAAAAGACTCCACTAAGAAACTATTAGAAACTCTAAACCAGGAAAGTGGCAGATTACACAATCAATATACAAAAATCTGTTGCATTTCTATATATAAACATTGACCTGGAAGAAAACAAAATCTGGACAACAAACCCATTTAATATTGATGAAAAAAATGAGAAACATAAGGGAAAAAAAAACTTAAAGGAGATGAAACCTTTTAATGAAAATCCTAAGACTATTAAAAGAAAATGGAGACAAAAATAAATAGAAAGATGTCCATGACTCACCGAATGGTGTCACTTATATATGGAATATAGCCAAACCAGAGAAAGGATTAGATAAAGACAAACTTGAAAACTAGGTCTTGAAAGCACATCATAGAACTTAGTCATTCTGAGGGCGAGAGGAAGAGGTAGGGACAAGTGCAAAGTGGGGAGGGGGCACAATGCACTGTGGGTGCTTTGGTGGAAGGAGCACTATAGTAACAGCACTGGAAGGGGGATCCTATATTTCCAATTTATAAACAACAATGTAAACCAGTGATACTTTAAGAAAGATAAGCAAAACAAATAAACAAATAAACACATTTTCTCCTTTTATTTATTGCTTTATAAGCAAACATTTGGTTTATTGACTATTTTACTTTTATTATTATTTTTTAAAGATTTATGTATTTATACAAGCACGGGGGTACAGGCTAGAGGCATGGGAGGGTGAGAATTCACCAGTCACAGAGCAAGGAGCAGAACAGGCAAACAGACAAAGACACTGCTGAGGGGAGCAGCGGGCGAGACAGAAGCAGTCTGCTGCACCATGTGGGGATCAACCTGGCTGACTGGGAATCAAGTTCATGCTGCAGAGGCTGCGGACAGCTTCACAAAGCTGTGCTCAACCCACTGTGCCACAGGGAGGCCCTATTTTACTTTTAGAGTGTATTTTGATGTTGGACACTTTTGGATAATATTAACCATTGATATGAGTATAACACTTTGTAGATTATACTTTATAAAATTATACAATTTAACATCCCAAGTACTCTGTGATATAAGTGTTCCATGAGGAAATAGTAAATTATTGCCTTCATCATTTTCAAGAATAAAATAAAAAGAGTTGTTTGAAATAAACTATTGTAGAATTTAATTTTCTGATGTTGGCAAGACCTTCATAGTCCTTATAGAAAAATGATTGCACCTTTCATCAATTGTACACTTGCTGAATGACTGAAGCTTTGTAGTTATAATGTTGTGTACATGACAGCATCTTTGTTATACAGACATGTTAGTATATGGCTTGTGAAGTACAGCAAGTCTTTGTTGTTTTTTTTCATCAATCTTTCTAAATAATTTAACGCTACTTGTTAAAATTTCTGGGACAAAGGGATTCTGGGAAACTGCAACAACAAAATCACACTAATGTATCAGTTTTCCTCCTCCCAACACCCCTCTTCAGGGTAGGCATGCTGTTCTGAGTTGAGTTGCTGGGATTAAGAATGTAGTTTGATATCAGATTTGTTTAATCTTGACAAGATTTCTGTGAATGATTATGTAGCGTTTGCCCTGCAGTGAAGTGCCAGGCTGAGAGAGGAGGGACTAAGCCTATCTTGGTTCTGCTTTTGTTTCCTTTTGTAGATGCAAGTTTACTCCTTTTGTTCATATTCTAGTGGGATATACAATCTTTGGTATATTATAAATATAGCACTGATTTTTAGATAAGTAGCTTTTTGCTGCTTTATTAGTTTTTCTGGGCATCAAGGGGATATTGCTGATATTGGAATGTTGCCAAATAATGCTTTCTACTCATCAGAGTTTTCAGGGACCACACATAGTTATTAATTTTCCCCCATCTATTCATTTATTTCTTCTCTCTCAGCTTTTTTGTTGTTGTTGTTCTGTTTCTCTGAAGGTTTTTTAAATGCAGGACGCAGGATGTCATATTAAAAAGGAACCCCATTTTTGCATTTCTATGACTCACAACTGGATGCTATTGCTACACTCTATGGGGATGATGATCTGCTGCTGAGAACATGGCTCAGGTATGGTATTCCTAGTTATTATGACTGAGGGTGAAGCAAACCCGATAGTGACATGGCCCAAGTTGGTCAGAACTTGCTTTGTGTATGTGTGTTTCTTTGAGTTTATGTACACATTTTGGGGCATGGCCAGTTCTTTTATTTTTTTTTTTAAGATTTCTTTATTTATTTATACAAGCACTGGATACAGTCAGAAGCGCAGGAGGGTGAGATAATTCACCCAAGCCAGAGCAGGGAACGGAACAGGCAGACTGAGGAAATACACTGCTGAGGGGAGCAGCGGGCACAGCAGGAGAGGTCTGTTGCAACATGTGGGGTCCTCTCCGGGGGCTGGGGATCCAACCGGTGCTGCAGAGGCTGCAGGCAGCTTCACAGCCCAGTGCTCAACTGCTGCACCACCAGGGGAGACCCTGACCAGTTCTTATGGCAGTTATTATGATTTCTTTTTCATACCAAAATATGAAATTTAAGATACAGTTGCCGTAAAATTAAATCACATATGACAAAAAAGGGGGTGAAATCCATTTCCAATTACGAGATTCATTGGAAATGAAATAATAAATTGTAGAAACAACACAAATTTTGGACTCCATGTGATTTGACATTTAAACAGCAGTAAGGAGGGCACCTCATTCCTCCACATTTTCTCACTACATTCCTCTTAAGATTTACTTTATTTATTTATGCAAACAAGAGCAGGCATCTGGGCCAGAGACAGAGTGGGGAGCAGAACAGGAAGACTGACTGAAATACACTGCTGAGGGGAGCAGAAGGAGCGACAGAAGAGATCTGCTGCACCATGTGTGTTAGTCCCTGGCTGGGTTCGAACTCATGCCATAGTGGCTGGCAATAGCGTGACAGTGCTGAGACTTTAACCTCTGAACCACTAGGGAGGCCTTCTCCTGCCTTCTCTTAATTAAGTTCTTTGTTCAAATATTTGCTGATCACCTGGGCACTCAGTATAAAACAACATCCCCATTCACTTTCTTCTTTTTTTATTATTTCTTTTTTTTAAGATTTATTTATTTATGCATACAAGAACTGGGATAAGCAGAGGTGCCAGGGGTAAGAGGATTCACCAGAGACAGAGCAGCAAACAGAACAGGCAGACTGACTGAAATACAGTGCTGAGGGGAACAGCAGGTGAGTCACGGGAGTTCTGCTGCACCATGTGGGTAGCTCTCAGGCCGGGAATCAAACTGGTTCTGCAGTGGCTGTGGATAGCTTCATAGGTTGTGTCTTAACTCCTTGCACCACCAGGGAGGCCCACTCTCTTCTTTATATATGATTTATTTTTATAGCATCTGTTAACATCAGATAATTTATATGCTCTTGGTATTTGCTTAGTTTCTCCCCATCAGTGAGCTGTAACGACTCTAGTTTCTCACCACCTTGTATTCTGTACTGAATTCACGAATAACTCAATAAGCATCCCCTGCTGTGACAGAACTTCTTAATACCAGTGTAGAGTACATAGCCCCTAGGGAAAGAGGTAGTCATGGGCAGAAATTGCTGTTTTGAGACACACATTGGTTGTATGTAGAGCACAGTTCGATACTAAAAAAAAACTGAAAATAAAAGATGTATTAGAATTTTGACTGTTGTAGGGCTAGTTTCTGTGAAAATTAGAATTTTTTTATTTCTCTCTTGATAGTAGCCTGTATTACATAAAACGAGGGAGTGGTAGACAAACTCCAGGATTTTCACCTGTAGGATTACCGAAAGAACCAGAACTGCAGCCTACATAGGTGGACTTTTCCTCTCTACAGCCCTGATCACTGTGACTGGAGCCCTGCTTTCGTGCCAGCTCTGATTCACATCTCCATAAACCATGTATTCTTTCTTTCCAGTATGTTTCTCCTTAGACATTTCCCAAAGATGCTGGTGAACATTCAGACACAAAGCGACCCTGACCCTTATAGGCTGAGTCTCCAGAGGTGCTTGGTCGTGCTCTTTGGGGGCCTGTGGATGTTCTTCTGAGAGTGAACATCCTTTAATCACCTTGAGTCCACCTTTCAGCCCCTGTGTTACACAGTCACCATGAGCTCCCTGCTCTGTGGGGTGCTGGTGCTGGTGTCCTGGATCCTCAGTGCCCTCACTCCTGGTTACACACTGAGTAATGTTGCACGTGTCCTTCTGTGCAGCCTTGGAAACACTCTGTATTTTATGTCAACTCAACCAGGAGGCCCATCTTGCTTGTTCAGACACCTTTAGTGACATGGTAACATATTGTGGAGCTGGTCTTCTGGTTTCTGGTCTATTCACTGTATACTTTTTTCATATTTTCATATAGTATCAACATATGTCAATCCCATCAGTTTGGGAAGATAAAAAGCATTTTCCACCTGTGCACCTCACCTCTCTGTGTATCCTTATCATCATCATCGTCGTCATCATTATCATCATCATCATCATCATTATCTTCATCATTATCATCATCATCTGTGCATCCTTATTACTGTACACTCCTAGGAGTAATCCTCAGTTCTCTCTTACCTACCCTCACTGGTGCCCAGGGATTGAACCACTGCTGCAGAGGCTGTGGGCAGCTTTGCAGCCCAGCGTTCAACTGCTGTGCCACCAGGGAGGCCCTGGGCTTATTTATTTGACTCACACTCAACTGGCAATTTCAGTGATGTACACTGTGGCCACACCCATGCTCAGTCCTTCCATCTATAGTCTGAGGACAAAGGGGGCCTTGAAAAATACTTTCTTGGATGGCAGCTACATAAGGACCAAAAATCTGGGACTGAATACATGCCCATAATGGCAACGTTCAAAACCTCAGAGACTGAATTGCTATTCTCTTATCAGATGGTGGACATCAAACTTGTGTCTTATCTTTTCTTCCTGGAATTTAAATTTATTTGAAATTTATTTGAATTCAACTTCTCTCTGCATTTTTTAACTTCATTTAAATTTCTGTTCTATTTATAAATAGAAAGTTTTTATTTGCCCCAATTTTTCCCCCAACTTTACCACAGACATGCTTTATAAATCCATATCTTTTCATGGAATTACTTAGATTTCTTGAAAATTAATTCTTCTCAAATGCAATGCATTATGCCAAGATTTTGTTACCTATTTATTCCTGAAATAATAGTCAAGAGTTGTATTACTCATAAGAAAACTATACTTTAGACCAGGTCTAATTACATAACTTAATTGTGGAGTAATATATGAAACTCCATTTTGTGTTTTGGGCTTTTTTTTTAAAGATTTATTTATTTATTTATACAAGCACTGGGTACAGTCAGAAGTGTGGGAGGGTGAGAGAATTCACCATAGCCAGAGCGGGGGTGCAGAACAGGCAGACTGACGAAGTACAATGCTGAGGGGAGCAGCGGGCATGGCAGGAGAGGTCTGTGCGCCATGTGGGACCCTCACTGGCTCCCGGGACCCTCACTGGTGCCCAGGGATCGAACCACCGCTGCAGAGGCTGTGGGCAGCTTTGCAGCCCAGCGTTCAACTGCTGTGCCACCAGGGAGGCCCTGGGCTTATTTATTTTTTTTACATGGTCACCTAAACTATTCCTCCTGATAATGTACACATTTACACTGTGCACTTTAAGTCCCAATCTGTTGACAATGCTACTACTTACTAGGAGACAGCAGCACCAAGCAGGCAAGACCCGAAGATTTGTCTCTGACAAAGGCTATACTGTGGTTCCACTGCCCCCTTGTGGTTCCTAAGTGTGGTAAGTCATGCTCACAACATCAGAAAATCTTTTTAAAAAGGAAATTACCCATATTCTATAGGAGAAAATTCATACACAAGGGCCCAACTGGGAGGTCACATACATACAAAGTGATATCTTGAGACTTGCAACATAGGAAGGGAACAACAGGGTCAATCATGCAGACTTTCATCTGGATGACTCAGGGCTCTCTAAAAGGGAACACAATGGGAGGTGATAATGTGGATACTTGTTTAGTAGTTATGTTATAAGTGGTAATATATTCATTGAACGTGGACAGTTTGAAATGGATGCATCAGAAATCAAAAACTGTATTGTAGACACTTAATTACAAACAAAATTCTTTTTTTTTAAGATTTATGTATTTATACAAGAACTGGGGTATAGGCCAGATGTGCGGGAGGGTGAGAGGATTCGCCAGAGACAGAGCAGGGAACAGAACAGGCAGATTGACAAAATGCGCTGCTGAGGGGAGCAGTGGGCGAGACAGGAGAGGTCTGCTGCACCATGTAGAATTCTTGCTGGCCGGCAGGGATCGAACCCAGGTTGCAGAGGCTGCGGTCAGCTTCACAGTGCAGCGCTCAACTGCCTGCACAACCAAGGAGGCCCAAAACAAAAATCTTAATGACAGACACATTTAAAACATACTATTCTGTTTTAAAACTGCTTTCATGCTATTAATTTCTTATTCAGCTAGGTTTAAAGAATGGCTACAAGTAGTGACTGGCAAACTTTATTATCAAATAAACATATCTCATTGGAGTCTACATAGGAAGACCAATTTAAACAGTTTGAGCAAATATGATGTTATCATCAGAGATGACCATGCAATGAGAAAGCAATATTTCAATCAACCCTTTTAGTACTATGCAAAATGTTCTTTTTCATGCTGTACAGGTATTTATTTTTTAAAAAGATTTATTTATTTATGCATACAAAAATTGGGGTACAGACCAGAGGTGTGGGGGCTGAGAGGATTCACCAGAGACAGAGTGGGGAACAGAATAGGTAGAATAGGTAGACTGACTGAAATAAACTGCTGAGGGGAAGAGCGGGTGAGACAGGAGAGGTCTGTTGCACCATATGGGTAGCTCCCTGCCCGACCGGGGATCAAACTCCTGCTGCAGAGGCTGCGTACAATTTCACAGTGCTATGCTTAACCCTTTGTACTACCAGAGAGGCCTCTGTACAGATATTTATTGAAGTATGGAAGATCAATGTCCATGCCACAGAGCAAATATCCAAGATCTACAAATAATCTATAAAGCTTAATATAAAGAAAACAGTCTGACCAACAAAATGTAGAGAAGAGCTAAATAGCTCCACAAAGAAGAAACACAGTCAACAGGTAAGTGAAAACATACTCCTTGTCACTTGCCAGGGAGAAACAAATGAAAATCATAAGATACCCTCTGACATCTGTAAGAATAACCCATATTAAAAAGATGAGAACTATAAGAAAGAAAATATCACAATCAACAAACAACTATAAACCAGAGACATTCTATGGGGGGTGGGGGACAGGGAAAGGGGGGATTGGGGTCAAAATAAAGGGGTTGCAATTGTATGGGGAATATAAAAATAAAATTAAAAAAAATGAGAACTAGTGTTGGTGAGGATATGGAGAAAAAGGAGCCCTCTTACACTGTTGGTGGCAATATAGAGTAGGTCAGCCCTATGAAAATCAGTATGGAAGTTTCTCAAAATATTAAAAATAAATCTACCTATGACCCAGTATTTCCACTCCTAAGTATCTACTGAAAGAATGCAAAAATCCTAATTTCAAAGATTATGTGCAGGCAGCAGTCCCTCTGCCCACCTGTGCCTATGCAGGTGCTACTTTTCACCAACTCTGTCCCTCTGCAGGGCAGCAGCCTTCCTGCCTGCCCATGACCTGTATCTTGCTGGGACTTCTCCTCACTGACCTCCCTCAGCAGAGACAACTCTCCTCAGGACTACCCACCTGCAACCACACAGGCCCCTCTCAACAAAATTGCTCCTCACTGGGCAGCTCTTCCTGCATGCCTGTGTCTATGCAAGTGTCTTTGACTGTTCCATCGCTTTTCTAATAAACATGTTCTTTTATATATATATATATATACATATATATATATAAAAGTTTATGTGCACTCCTGTGTTCATTGCAGCACTATTTTTAATAGCCACATAATGGAAGTTGAATTGATAAATAAGATGGTGTACACAGTGCACTGAAATACTAGTCAGCTATAAAAGGATGAAAACCTGCCATTTGAGAAAACATGGATGGAACTAGAAGGGATAACTCCAAACAAAATAAGTCAGAAGGAGAAGACAAATACCAAATGATTTCACTCATGTAAAACACAGAGAAGCAAAACAGGAGCAACTAAGTAAAACAAAACAAGTCTACATAAATCTGACTCTAGAACTGATACTGTCACAGAGACATATGGGTGGGGAGCAAATGAAGTAAGTGGCCCAGTGGGCTGTGGTGGAGGGTTATGGGTATTTGGCAGTGGGTGTGGTGTGGTAACATGCATCTGGAAAGGTGTGAATCTGCATCACTAAATCAAATAAAGTGTTTTAAGTAATTATAAACAAAAAAGTTGTTTTTTTGTTTTTTTTTTTTTACAAAATGGTATCCATGAGTGAAGGGTTTTATTCATTGTTGTGAAAAATCGGTTAATGTAGTTTAGGTTTTATTGCTATTGTATTCCTGTCTCCCCTGAAAACCAATTACAAGCAAGGAAATTGCAACAATTGTCAAGTCTCCCAACAGACAAAAGCGCAGTCTGTGTTTCACTAGTGAGTTCTAACACAACTGCAAAGGTGAACCAGTATCTATCCTTCCAAATTCTTCCAAAAATCTGAAGAAAAATGAATGCTTTAAAACACATATGTTGAATCCAACATTATACTGATACCAAATGGTAGAACATCACACTTCTCCAAAAAAAATACAAATTGCCATCAGGCATATGAAAAAGTTCAACATCACTCATAATCAGGAACATGCAAACGAAAACCACAAAGAGATACCACCTCACCCTGGTGAGAATGGCCCATAATAAAATACTGGCAGCTACAAAAGTTGGTGAGGATGTGAAGAAAAGGAACCCTCTTACACTGTTGGTGGGAATACAACTGGCACAGTCACTAAGGAAAGTTGAGTGAAGGATCCTCAAAACACTAAAAATGAATCTACCATATGATCCAGCAATTTCACTGCTGTTAATCTACCCCAAGTAACAAAAATATTAATTCAAAGGGAAACCTGCACTATTATGCACATTGTAGCACTATTTACAATAGCTACAATATGGAAAGCTAACAAGGGACTCAGGTGATGGTTCATAGGTGCCTTGGTGGTGGTACAATTGTTGGAACTACACTTGAGGAAAGAAATCAATATTGTAAAAATGAACAATGATATAAGAAGAAAATATTTAGTATTTTTAATGAAATTTTATTTTATTTTATATTATCAATTGCTGGTGATTTGACAATCACATAACTGTAACTTGGGGAGTATAACTTCACACCCACTTACCTGCCTGTGATTCACTCACTAACAACCAAAGCTACAGTAAGAATAATCTATAACTTTCCCTCATCTATCACCTCCTCACTCTCCAGTCCTTCTGATGGGGGAATTTTTTCCATATCACATTTTTTCCTTATTTTCCATTTTTCCTTTTTTTCTCTTATTTTCCATTTTTTTCTTATTTTCTTTATCACATCATTTCCTTATTATTTTTCCTTATCACATTTTTTTCCTTATCACAGATTTTAAGAAGCCTTCAAGGGCGAATGTTGGTGATGGTGGGGAAGGACTGTAGCAAGTGGGTGCCCACATGCCCTTCACAGTCTTGGGTGGGAAGGACATATTAGGGCTGAGAAACCTGTACCACTTCTTTTTCTTGTGTCATTGCAAAATATTCTCCTTGTCCAAAACCTGCTTCCCAGGTCCGCATCTCAGTATCATGTGATTTGGAGGGTAGCAGCAGATTTCCTTCTAGCCGCAGGAGAAAAGGCAGGTGTCGGGGGGATGGTGTCCTCTGTAACCAGACCAATGCTGGCCCTGAGCCCACTGTCTGGATGCAGGCAAGAAGCACTGTTTCATTTCTCATACATTGCTGAGCACCCCCCCTCCATGCCAGTCTTGAAGCACCAGAGCCCATGCCTTCCCCAAGACTATTTGTCTGCCAGGAATGGTCGTGTCTGTGTCTAAGACTCTCTTCACCTCTTCATGCTTCAAAAGTTAGTAACAGAGCACCCGCCTTAGAGAGAGATGTGAGTGGGCCAATCCAGCCATGCTGCCAGTGAGCTGTGGAGATGTGTGTCTCAGTATTGCTTTTTACAGTTGTGCTTGAAGGAAAGTTTGCAGGTAGGGGCTATTCCATCATGTCTTGGCTTCACCTCTCCAAATTTTCTTGAATATAGTCTATGTTAGATTCTCATTTCTTCTGCAAGTATGTCCACACTAAAGCAAATGTGTATGCGCTTACAGTTGTGGATGTCAGAAACTTGAGTCTCATTGGGTTCATATCAAGGTGTCTGCAAGACTGGGTTAGTTCTAGAAGCTCAGGATGGATTCTGTGACTTTTCTCACTTCAGTTTTTATTGCTGCCCACCTGTGTCCCTTGATTAATGGCCCTTCCTCCAGAATTCAAGCCTGAAGTATAGCAATTTATTTTTCTTTCTTTTTTTTAATTAATACATTTATTACATAGCTATTCATTTGTGTACAATGTTTGCTTTCTCCCTTTGGGGGTAATTCCCATAAAATTCCCATCACCAAATTAACTGTGAACTGCCACTATAGTTTCTTGTGCTCTTCTCTCCCCTGTTTGATCCCTCTCACTCCCTCTCTCCTGCTGTATGTCTCTGATTTATCATTGCCTGCTAAATTGGTCTTTTTTCCCCCTGATCACTTGATTTCCCAATATTCCTCCTATAAATGAATATTGCAATATTTTTCTTTTTACTTCTGACTTATTTCAGTGAGCATAATACTTTCCGGTTCCATACATGTTGCTGCAAATAACATGAGTTTATCTTTTTTGATTGTTGACTAGTATTCCATTGTGTGTGTATATCACATCTTCTTGATCCAGTCATGTGTTTCTGGGTATTTAGGTTGTTCCCAAATCTTAGCTAATGTAAGTGGTACTGCAGTAAACATAGGATGCAGGATTCCTTGCAAATCAATGTTTTTGTGTCCTTAGGGTAGATTCCTAGGAGTGGAATCACTAGCTCATATAGTTGATCCATTTTTAGTATTTTGAGTGTCCTCCACACAACTTTCCATAGTGATTGGAGCAATTTACATTCCCACCAACAGTAAAAGAGGGTTCCTTTTCCCCCACATTCTGTTGTTGCCACTTTCTTTAATATGAGTCATTCTCACCAATGTGAGATGGTCTCTCATTGTGGTTTTGGTTTGTATTTCCTTAATTATAGTGATGTTGAGCATTTTTTCCTATGCCTGTTGGCCATTTGCATTTCCTCTTCAGAGAAGTTTCTTTTTAGCTCTTCTGTCCATTTTTTTTGACAGGATTATTTTCCTTGTTGTTGTTGAGTCTCATCAGCTCTTTGCAGATTTTTGTGATCAGCAGGTGAGACAGGAGAGGCCTGCTTCACCATGTGGGTCACCTCCCTGGCAGGGATCAAACTTGTGCTACAGTGGCTGCTGAAAACTTCATAGTACTGTATCTTAATCCCTCGTGCCACCAGGAAGGCTCAGTTTTTGTTTTTCTTTTGGTTGATGTGGTATATTACATTAATTGATTATCAGATATTTAACCATCTTAGTCTCCCTGGAATGAATCCCACTTGGTCATGGTGTATTATCCTTCTGATGCCTTGTTGTATTCACTTTACTGAATTTTGTTCAGCGTTTTTGCATCTGTGTTCATGAAGGACATTTGTATACAATTTTCTTTTTGGGGGCTGCCTTTGTATGGCTTTTGTATTTGTGTAATTTTGGTTTCACAAAATGTACTTGAAAGCATTCCTTTTCATTTTTTTGCAATAGTTTTTGTCTAGGATATGCACCAGTTCATCTTTGAACGTTTGGTAAAACTCATGTGAAACCAAACTCATGTGAGCTTTCATTTTTTTTAAAGATTTTTATTTATTTATACAAGCACTGGGTACAGTCAGAAGCACAGGAGAGTGAGAGAATTCACTAGAGGCAGAGCGGGGGACAGAACAGGCAGACTGATGAAATACATTGCTGAGGGGAGAAGCGGGCACTGCAGGAGAGGTCTGTGTGCCAGGTGGGACCCTCACCTGCGGCTGGGGATCAAAATGGTGCTGCAGAGGCTGAGGGCAGCTTTGCACCCCAGCGATCAACCACTGCGCCACCAGGGAGGCCCCTGAGCTTTCATTTTGGGGGAATTGATTACTGTTTCAATTTCAGTACTTGTAATTGGTTTCTTTAGGTTATCTATCACTTCCTTATTCAGCTTTGGATGGATATACAGTTTTCCTAATTTGTCCATCTCATTTAGATTGTTGAACTTGTTTGCATATAACTGTTCGTAGTAATCTCTCATTATCTTCTGGATTTCTGCTTGTAATTTCTCCTCTTTCATTTTCGATTCTATTCATTTGAGTTCTCTCCCTGTTTTTCTTTGTCCATTTTGTTTATTTTTATCAAAGAACCAGTTTTTGGTTTCATTGATCTTTTGGAATGTATTTATTTTCTTTCTTCTACTGATTATTGTTTTTTTTGTTTCTCTTTTTTCTAGTTCTTTGAGATGAGAGATTTGGTTGTTTTTTTGTTTTGGATACTTTCTTCTTTCATGACATGACCTGTATTCCTACATACTTTCCTTCTATAACTCTTTTTGCTGTATCCCATTTATTTTGGAAAGTTGTGTCTTCTTTGTCATTTGTCTCAATCTGTTTCTTAATTTCTTCTTTGATTTCCTCATTGATCAAGTGGTCTTTCAGTAGCATGTTCTTCAGTTCTTCCTTATTCATGAAACAGGGGGTTCCTTTCTTTCCTTTTGTAGTTGATTTCTAGTTTGATGCCTTTATGGTCAGAGAAGATGGTGAGTATGATTTTGATCTTCATTTATTTGTTTATTTTCGTCTTGTGTTCCAGTATGTGGTCTATCCTGGAGAATAATCCATGTGCTCTTGAGAAGAATATGTATTCAGTGTGTTTTGTGTTCAGTGTCCCATACATGTCAATTTGGCCCATATGTTATGGGTCTTTGTTTAGTTTTTGTCTTGTTAATCTGTCCGTTGGTGAGAGTGGGGTGTTGATGTCTCCTATCACGTATGTGTTTTCTCCATTTTTTTTTCAGATTTGAAAGTAATTGCCTAATGTAGTTTGGTACTCCCTCATTGGGTGCATCAATATTGATTAGTGTTATAACTTCCTGGTTTACTTGTTATCTTTATAATTTCAAGTCTATTTTTCCTTATAAGTGTGGCTTCCTCTGCCTTCTTTTTTGGGTCATTTGATTGTTGAATTATTTTCCAGATCTTTATTTTTAATCTATGTTTATCTTTGTTTCTTAGGTGTGTTTCCTGGAGACAGCAGGTTGGCTTTTGTTTTCTTATCTAACAGGTTACATTTTATCTTTTTTAAAGATTTATATATTTATGCATACAAGAACTGGGGTGTAAGCCAGAGGTGTGGGAGGTGAGAGGATTCACCAGAGAGAGTTGGGAGTAGAACAGGCTGTTCTACTGAAATACACTGCTGAGGAGAGCAGTGGGCAAAGCAGGAGAGGTGTGCTGTGCCATATGGGTTGCTCCCTGGTCAGCTGGAGTTCAAACTCATCCTGCAGTGGCTGATGATAGCTTGATAGTGCTGTCTTTAATCCCTGCCCAGAAGGGAGGCCACCCTTGTGTCTTTTAACTGATGAATTGCATCCATTTACATTTAGGGTGATTATTGATACAAAGAGTCTATAGTTGCCATTTTGTTTATTTTGTATGTTTCTATTTACTAACTTGTTGAGTTCCTCAAGTTCATTCTTCTGTTGGTTTAGATTTTAAGACTTCTTATAATATTTCTCATACAGGAATTTAGTAATTTTGAATTTCTGAAGGTTTTGTTTATCTGAGAAGGTCCTTATTTTTCTTCATACAGGAAGGAGAATTTTGCAGGATGAAGTATTCTTGAGTGGAATTTTTTATCTTGGAGTTTTTTGAATATGTTGGTCCATTCTCTTCTTGCCTGCAATGTTCCTTCAGAGAAGTCTGATGTCAGCCTAACCAGTTTTCCTTTATTAGTTTTCTGTTTCATCTCTCTCATTATTTTTTTGTTTGTCTTGGACTTTAGCAAGCTTCACTATCATGTGTCTTGTTGTAGGTTCTAATTTCATTGTAGTAATTTGGTGTTACACTAACATCCTGTATTGTGATTTTCATCCCCTTCTTCATATTTGGGAAGTTTTCTTCAATTATATCCTTGAATACTGTATTGGTTATTTTGTCTTTCTCTTCACATTCTGGGATTCCTATGACTTAAAGTTCCTCTTCTCATGGTGTCAGATAGTTCTCCAAGTGTTTCTTCACTCTTTTTCCTTTGTCAGTCATGTTTCTTTTCTCTTTTGGTTCTTTTTATATCTGTATCTCAAGATTACTTATTCGCTCTTCCACTTCATCAATTTTCTTTTTGATATTTTCCCCAGAGTTCTCTAGCTCCTTCATTTTTTTTTTTAAAGATTTATTTATTTATTTATTTATTTATACAAGCACTGGGTACAGTCAGAATAGCGGGAGGGTGAGAGAATTCATCAGAGACAGAGCGGGGAACAGAACAGGCAGACCGACGAAACACACTGCTGAGGGGAGCAGCGAGCGTGCCAGGAGAGGTCTATTGCTCCAGCGGCCAGGGATCGAACCGGCGCTGCAGAGGCTTGGGTGGCTTCGTAGTCCAGCGCTCAATCACTTTGCCACCAGGGGAGGCCCTTTCATTAATCTTTTAATATCCTCTATTTTCTTTTTTACAGATTCAATTTCTTTCTTCAGTTCATTAATTATATTTCTCATATCATTCTTTTCCTTTTCATTTTCTTTGTTTTTCAATCATGGTGATTCTGAATTCTTTATTTCTCAGGCAAAGGAATTCTTCCATGTCATTGTTGCTGAGCTCTGCAGGCTGATTTTCTTTTTGTGATGTATCATTCCCCAGAGGGCTTGTTTGGCTATTCATATTTTTCCTTCTCCCTGTTGTTTGTTTTCAAATTTGTTCTATGCACTGGGCCACTGTTTCACTGGTACTGGGGGCATCTCTTTGAGGAACTTCTACTGGAACTTCAGGCACTGATGGCCTGGCTGAGTCCAGTGCTGTCACACCAGACTTCACAAGGGCAGTGATGCTATGGATGGGTTGATGGGCACTATCACTGGAGTTCCCTAAGTTTCTATATGCTGCTGGTCTCTTCTCTTACATGTGTGTCATAACCTACATTGCCAGGTGTGGTTTGGCATGTGCGTATAGCTTCACACAAACTCTAACACTGTGTGTGGGCCAAAAGCACTCTCCCAAGAAGTTGCTGCTTCCTGTTGGGGCTGGACCCTCACTCTGCCTTCCTGGCTTTACTCACTGTTGCAAATGGAATGCAAAGGTGCACTGGAGGTCACCAGCCTCCCACAGTTCTGTGTAAGGCAGTGGGTACTCTCCTGGATCTCACCACCCACCCTTGTTTTGGGGCCCTCTCTCTGCCTTTGCTCATTTCTAGAAGGAGTACTCAGGACTTGCTGGCCTCCAATAGCCCTATTAGCCAGCAGGTGCTTCCCTGGGACTGGCTGCCTGCATTTGTTTGCAGATTCCCTCAGCCTTTACTCTGTTCCAGAAGGGGTGCTCTGGGGTTGCTGGTCTCAAACAGCCTTTCATGCCAGCCCATGCTTTCCTGGGACTGGCTGCTAACATTTCTGATTTTATTTTTTTGGTGTGTCAATCCCCAGAGAGCTTGCATGGCTAATTGTTATTTTCTTTCTCCCCATTGTTTTCTTTTTTTTTTTTTTTTATAGAGGCATGTTTTATTTATTTATTTGTTTGTTTGTTTATACATGCACTGGGTATAGTCAGAAGCGCAGGAGGATGAGAGAATTCACCAGAGCCAGAGCGGGGAGCAGAGCAGGCAGAAGGACCGAAGTACACTGCTGAGGGGAGCAGTGGGCGGCAGGAGAGGTCTGCGCACCATTTGGGACCCTCCTCCGGTGGCCGGGGAGCAGCCAGGGATCGAACTGGCACCGGAGAGGCCACGGGCAGCTTCGCAACCCAGCGCTCAACCGCTGCGCCACTGGGGAGGCCCTCTCCCCATTGTTTTCTTTCATATTTGTTTCACATGCAGGGCCAGTGCACCACTTGTGCTGATAAGCAAGACTTTGGGGTGCTCCTACTGAGACATCATGGACTAGTGTCAGTCATGCCAGGATTCACAAGAACTGTGATGCCATGGATGGGTTGATGGACACTTTCTAAGATGGTCACTGCTCACTTGTGGCTGCTGGGCTCTCTTTCTGCCTTCCTGGCTTCATTCATAGGGCCAGAAGGTGTTGGCCCATGTGCCTATAGTGTAGCATTTTGAAATCTTTTTGATACCTGCTATTTTTCCTCCCTAATCAACATTACAAGCACCATTGTGTTTACTGTATAATCATGGTTAACCTTCCCTTTTATGCGGTAAAATATGTTTAGTAAGAAATCTGTTAGAACTGTAGCCAGGATATATGACTCTAGTATACTTTGAAACATGGTTCTGACTACGTGCATTGGGTAGGACTTATATTCGCGTAGAAAGGGCAGTGCATTTTCTCTCCGAGCAGCTATGCAAATCAAGACTAGAAGTCCATCTCTTTTCTATTAGAGGTTGACTATGAAAATCAGGTTAGATCAATTGTGTTCCAATGGTTCCAACAGAACACAACTCAGTAGAAATTTGGGTTGAAGTTCAATCCTACATAGTAAGAGTACAAAATTTAGGATGGTAGCATCACAAGACCAGAAACTGGAGGTGGGGTTACAAATGATTAACTTAGTTAAGCAAGATATAGAAGCAATAAAGCATTATGAATAATGCTATAGCAAGCATCAGTCTGCTCTAGAAAGTGTCCAAGACATAGACATGAGGTGGGGATAGGGAGATTAACATTTGTTAAGAATCACTCATCCTTATATATATCAACTTAATCATATCCTAGAAGTAATTAACTTAACATTATATAATAATTCTACAAAGGAATGAACTTTCCTCAAAATAACACTGTGTCAGTACAATTTCAACAATGGCAAGATGCAGCTCTCTTGCCCACCTGTGACAATGCAGATGCCTCTCTTTCCTTTTCTCCTTTTCCTAATAAACATGGCAGAACATGTCCGGGTATGCTTAGGGGCTAATGCTGAACACCTTCTTAACTCTGATTTAGTTACCCAGTCTCCAATAACTCCACCTGTTTTATACTTTTTGTCATTTCCCCTTTGAATTGAAATCTTTCCTCTAGAAGCCATTAGTTATCAGCTAAAGAGATTCTACTTTGCAGGAATGAAACTGTTCCAGGATTCCATGTGTTAATTGAGTTATCTTCTTTCTTTAAGATTAGCTATCTAATTCCATCTGTTTAACTCCTCCATTGCTATAAAAATAACATTCAAAGTTTCTGGGGGTTTGGATGTACACATATTTGGGGTACCATTATTCTGACTGCTACATTTTTTTCATAAAGATATTATTAAAAATCCTTTTAAATGGAACATCTTCTTGCTGTCACTGAAGAACTTTTATCTAAAAGAAATAAGAAAAAATCTGTCACATGCACTGGTGTGTGTGAATACACTATTCCTTCAAAATTACATCAAAAACAGCATGGTAGAGAGGCCTGAAGCTTTTACCCTGACTCTGACACAGGAGCATATTCTTTGTACACAATGAGTGATCCACAGACCAGGACCTGCAGCACAACATCACCAGAAGCTAGAGATATTATCCCGAACTTACAGGATCTGGTGAGACAGATTTTGCATTTGTAGTAGGTTGAGTGTAGGTCTAGATAGAGTTTCTCAACTTGTCACTATTGAGAGCTGTGACAGAATAAAATAGTTTTGGGATTGGGGAAGTCACTGGTTTGTGAATTGTAGTTGTTCAGCAAGAGCCCATTATACACTGGCAAATATCCCCAAGAGGAAAACACATTTCTGGTTGAGAACCACAGTCCAGGGTATGATTACAGAAACAATCCTGACAGAATGACAATAAAGAGCCATCAAGTTGATGGGGATTTAAGTTGGGCAGATGACTAAACCCCTCCAAGCCCCCTGTCTGCCATAGATGACAGAATCAATAAATGTCTTTCCTCATGGAATGGATGTTCTTAAAAAATTAAATCACCCAATACCTATGTAACTCTAAGTTAGGTTAGAGTGGCTAAACCAACATACATAATATATACAGTTGATAAACACTATAAATAGGGACTAAATTGCAGCTATTAATGTGACAGAAGTATGAACCTCCTAGTCATTTTAGTAAAGGGTCATGAAGCTTATGAGTTCATTGCCGAGTTCCATTATCACAAGATCACAGGTTGATTCCCTGCTGTGAAGGATGACAGCAACTGTCCTGGTAAGAAGTTATGTTCCCAGCACAAACCAAAGTTTTGGAGACACGAGAGACCTAATTCACACCAATCCCTCAGTCTTGGACTTAATTACAAAATTTCAACTCAGAAATCAGAAAATGTTCTAGGAAAATTGGATCAGGCAAGTTCATAGAGGAGTAAAAAAAAAAAATGGAGTCAATTTGATTTCTAACCTGACTTCTTGGGAATAAGGAAACCTTTCTCCTGAGAGGAGAAATTAAACATTTTTCAAAAATGAACAACAATGTAAAAACATATCGATAAAATATAATAAAAATAAGAGTGTATGATGAGCTGCTCAAACCCAGCTTGGCTCAGCAGGGCTCCTTAGTGAGCTTGGGTCTCTACAGCATGCTTCTGAGGCTTGTCCAGGGCGATGCCTGTACCATGGGGTCTCTCCCTGGAATATATGCTCAGTTCACAATGTTTATGTACCTACGCTCATTTCTATTTTTGCAGAAAAAGAAAATCAAATGTGAATTTCTTTCATTTATTTCTGTGATTCCTATTTCATGTCTGATATTTCCCTTTGTTCTCAGGTAGAAGCAAAAGCTCTCACCACTGTTCACTTTGATTCAGTCACCTGTCTGTGTATCTTACTCTGATTCAGGCATCATAGAATTTTTCACCTTGTAAATAATTTATTAGAGTATAACAATATACTATAAGTTGCACATATTTAAAATGTGCAATTTGATGTATAGAAAAAAACACATAAAGATACAGTATATGTTGCATGTTTCCATTGGTATTTATTTTAAGAAAGTGTGTGGTAAGATTTAATTGCATTTTTAAAATTTGTATTTACTAGAACCTTAATTTCCTTATTTCTGAAGGTAATGTGGAAAAGAGAATGCCATTTTAGATGATTTTGTAAGCAATATATGAAATGTGTGGACATATTTTGTTGAATACAAAATAAATGCTTAAAATTAAAGTTTTTTTATGTACATGTGTATGTTTATTTGCATATAGTTTTATTTTACATAAACATACAGAGATATACATACACACCAGACTCATATAATTTCATATTTTATGTTGAAAGGAAAAGAGAGAAAGTTTGAGAGGATAGAAACAAAATCAATGAATGTTTGAATTAATATGTAATTAAGAATATTGAAATTTAGACACAAATACATAAAGTGTGTCGTGGACATATAGTGGTGATGGCGCACAGGTGAATTGGTGAAGGGAATTCTATAGGGGCTACATCTGAAGGGGGAAGCAAACATTGTTTAAAAATGAACAATGGGGCCTCCCCGGTAGTGCAGCAGTTGAGCACTGGGTTGCGAAGCTGCCCGAAGCCTCCGCGGCGCCGGTTCAATCCCCGGCTGCTCCCCGGCCACCAAAGGAGGGTCCCACATGGCGCTTAGACCTCTCCTGCTGCCCGCTGCTCCCCTCAGCAGTGTACTTCGGTCCTTCTGCCTGCTCTGCTCCCCGCTCTGGCTCTGGTGAATTCTCTCACCCTCCCGCGCTTCTGACTGTACCCAGTGCTTGTATAAATAAATAAATAAATCTTTAAAATAAATAAATAAATAAAAATGAACAATGATGTAAAATATATTTATATTTATATATATGTATTGAATAAATAAATAAATAAATAGAAATAAAGAAATCTGAGGAATAAATGAGTCTTTACCTGAAAAAAATAAAAGGATTAGTAACTTTTTCATCTTAATGCCACAAACGTGTCAAGTCTTTTTTGACCATATTTAGTTAAATGATACTTATTGAGTTAATGTTGACTTCCATTACACTATATGTCTTAGGGGTATAGGTCTACAACTCAACAATTGTATTTCTATTTCATCATACTCAACACCAAAGCTCCAGGAATCCTCTCTTAAACCTGGACCTCCCCTTTTCTCCTATCCCAAGCATCCCCCTCCTGGGATCCTCACTCATAGTTCAATGTGATCCACCCCTTCCTGTTTTCACCGCTCCCTCTACCCTACCTTTCAGGATCCCCCAAATGTATGGTCAGCTTTCAAAATTTTCTTTGTTCTGGCCTTTTTTTTTTTTTTTTTTGGTTTCTTTATATTCCACATGTACAGTGTAACAATGTGGTATTTATCTTTCTCTTTTTGACTTATTTCACTTAGCATAAACCTTTCAGCTCCATCTATGTTGTCACAATATTCATCAGTTTAAATTTTTAATCACAGAGTACATGCCATATCTTTGTCCATTCGGCTGTTTTGGGACATCGAGGTTATTTCTGTATCTTGGCTATTTTAAATAGTCCTACAGTAAACATAGGAGTGCAGGTTCTGTTTTGATTTAGTACTTTTAGTTCTTTGGGTAGATTCCTAAGTGGAATTGTGGGGTCAAATGGCACATCTGTTTTTAGAGTTTTGAGGATCTTCAATAGAGTTGAACATAGTGTCTGGACTAGTGTACATTCTACCAGCTGTATAGGAAGTTGTTTTTCTCCACACCCTCACCAACACTTGGTGAATTTTGGTGTTTTTATTATGGCCATTCTCATGGGTGTGAGATGGTCTCTCACTGTGCTTTTGTTCTGCATTTCCCTGATGGTAAGTAATGGTGAGCATGTTTTCCTATGCCTATTGGCCAACTGCCTGTCTTCTTTGGAGGAGTGCCCATTTGTCTCTTCTGTCCATGTTATGATTGGGTTACATTTTCAGTATATATACTCTGTGTAGATCTTCAAAATCAGTCCCTCCTCAGATGTATGATGTGCACATATTTTTCTCCCATTCAGTAGGCTGTCTCTTATTTTTGGTTACTATCTTTTGAGCTCAACAGAAGGCTTTAGTTTGATGGATTCACAGTTGTTTTTTTATTTTTTTAAAGATTTATTTATTTATTTATACAATCACTGGGTGTAGTCAGAAGTGTGGGAGGGTGAGAGAATTCACCAGAGCTAGAGCAGAGAACAGAACAGGCAGACTGATGAAATACACTGCTGAGGGGAGCAGCGGGCGTGGCAGGAGAAGTCTGTTGCGACATGTGGGAACCCCTCCTGGGGGCGGGGACTGAACCACACTGCAGAGGCTGCAGGCAGCTTCACAGCCCAGTGCTCAATCACTGAGCACCAGGGGAGACCCTGGAGTCACAGTTTTTAATATTCTCCTCTGTTTTCCTTCTTGCTTGAGATATCCTTAAAGATATTTCTGATTTTATGCCAGAGTGTTTTATCTGTTTTCTTCTATGTATTTTATGTTTTCAGATCTTCTTATTCTTTCATGCATTATGAGTTGATTTTCATGTACTGTGTGAGACAGTTACCTAATTTCATTCTTTTGCATGTGACAGCCCATTTTCTCATTATCATTTATTGAAAAGATTTTCTCTGTTCCAGTATATATGTCTTTCCTTTATTATAGATGAGTTGTCCATATTGTTTATTTCTGGGCTCTCACATCTGTTCCTCTGGTCTGTATGTCCAGTTGTTTTTTTTTCCCCAGCACTGTGTTGTTTATTATGTCTTCATGGTATTGTTTAAAGTCCAGAAGTGTGATACTTCTACCGTTCCCATTTTTTAGTCAGGAGATTTTTGACTATTCAGGGTCTTTTGTGTTTCCATATGAATTTCAGTAATTAAAATGTGTATTTTGAAGAATGCCATTGAATTGGAATCGTGTTGAGTCTATATATTTCATTGCTTATGCAGACATTTTTACCAATGCTGATTCTTCCTTTCAATGACATGAAATCATTTCTGTTACTTTGCATTTTCTCTTATTTCTTTTGACAATGTTTTATTCTTTTTCTTCCAGACTTGTCTGGCTCCTTGTGCCCTTTTCCGAGGGGTTGCTACCAGAGGTACCTTTGACTTCTGGGTAGATTTGGGGCTTTACTTGCCCTGCTTTGGGTCATGTGCAAACATTGTGTTTAATATATTTTTCTTTCAAAACGGGTAAACACACATATATATTTATGCACAGAGGTGTTTTTCTGATTTCATGTTTCATATTTAAGGGTAATCTGAGAGAAGGGTGAAGATGATAGAAATGAAAACAGTGAATGTTTGGATTCATATGCAATAAAATAATGCAGTATTATAGAGACCAAGATTTAAAGTGGAATGAGTGACCATATCTTTTATAATGGATTCCTTTTCTTATCTCAATGCCTCAAAGATACTATAGACAATAATGATTACACTGAAGCATTTCAGAGTCCACTGTACCAAATAATGGGTTAGAATATTTACAATTTAATTTACAATTTCTGCTCAAATAAGTGTATATTTTCAATATAAATTAACCATAAACAAGGAATTGAGAGACTAAACCACATTCATATTATATTTCACTTTTGAACTTTATATGAAAGAAATATATTACATTATCAATTGTTATTAATTTGCACATCATTTACATAACTATAATTTGTGGAGTGCAATTTCACACCTACATACCTGTCTGTGATTCACACTCTCACCAAAGCTCCAGTAGAATGATCTGTAATCTTCCCTTACCTATCACCTCCTCATTCTCTACATCCCTTTTGATGACTACTTTCCTTATCACAGAGGCTGAGAGCCTTCAAAGGTGAATTGTCATCATAGTGGGGGTAGGTGTAAGGCAAGTAGGGTTATGGCTGGGCTATATGGCTTTTCTCTTCTTCTCACTGTTGAGACTTGGAGAAGAATAAATGTGTTTTGGGTTGGGGAAGTCTCTGGCCTGTGGATTGAAGGTCTTCAGCAACAGCCCATCAGACACTGGTATCCGTAGTGGAAAACCAAGTCCTGGTTGAGAACCAACACCAAATTTGAGTACTAGTTGTATCCTCAAATCTGCAATTAAGGTCCATCACTTTGATGGATTTAACTTTGGGCAAATGACTAAACCCCACCAAGAACCCTGTCTGTAATAGAGAATAGAGTTTGTAAATGTACTTCCTCATGGAATGAATGCCTTAAAAATTAAATCACAGACACCCTATGTAATTCTAAAGATAGATTATAGTGAATAAAATAACCTATGTAACATATAATTGATAAACACTGTATTTAGGGACTAAATTATAGCTATTATTGTGACAGAAGTATGAAATGCCTAATAGTTTTAGCAAAGGGTCATGAAGGTCATGAGATCCATGCCATGCTTTATTATCACAAGATCCCAGGTTGATTTCCCACCGTCAAGAATGACAACAGCTCTCTGGATACTAGAAGTTATGTTCCCAGGACTAGCCAAAGCTTTGAAGACGTGAGGAACCTAATCTAGACCCATTCCTCAGTCTTGTATTTGGCTAGAAAATTAAAATCTGAAATCAGATAATGTGCTAGAAATTTAGAGATCTGAAAAGGAGGCAAGTTCACAGAAGAGCGAAAAAATGCAATTAATTTGATTGTGAACCTAAACTCTTGGGAACAGGAAAACTTTATTGTCCAGAACTGTTTTCCACAGGGGAATTGTTTACATACAAGTTGGAGTAATGAGGAAATGTGACTAATGAGCAGAAAGAGAGAGTTGTAAACACATTGTCTGAATCCCTGCATATATAATCATGGGCAGGAAGGGGCAAGCTTTTGTAGTGTTTGTGTTTAGTCCTTTTTCTGTTTAGGGAACAGATGGTTCACTCTTCCCTGCTGTGTCTTCTGGGTACAGAGCTCAGGTTACTGTCACTTCCATCCAATAAGGAATTCAGATCTCCACATGAGACCCTCTCAGAGACCTGGTTCAGGTGAGCCCAGCAACCCAATTGATCCTCAGGAGAGAGAAATGAGCCCAAGAACATTTACTTGTTGTCATGTGAGAGGCAATTTATCTTTACCTTAACTGAAGGAAAGAGATACTTGTGATTGCTCATGTTTGATTAAATAACAAAGGTAATTATTTCAATGGTCATGTAATTTTTCAGTGTGAAATACAATGTTGATCATTTTTATATCAATAATTTGTTATTTTCAGTAAATTGTTATTGTAACAAGGTTCATAAAACATGTGGAGATTAAGTTCAAAGTGTGGTTCTAAGTGGGAAATTTTGTCTCCCAGGGACAGTGAGCAATGTCCATGGACATTTCAGGCTCACAGCAAGGGGTGGGGGGAGACCAGGATGCCCCAAACATCTTACAATGCACAGGACAGACTTCACCACAGAAATACCTGCCCAAATGTCACTTGTGCTGACACAGAAACATGACCCATTTTCTCTTGGGTGTGCAATATGTAAGATATTTATCATAAGAAAATCATAAAAATATCACCATGTCTTACTTGGGCAGAGTTTTTTATTCTTTCATCATTTTTGTAGGGTATCAAGGAAATATAATCAGGGTTGAGAAGGCCACAGAGCTGAGCATCTGAGGGACCATCTAGCTTATTCAATTTTTCCCTCTTTATTCACTTTGTTTCCCTTCTTTATTCTCCTCCTCCTCTTGCTTCTCCTTCCCCCACTCAGAAGTATGTCTTTTTGTGTTATTGATATTTTCTTTTGCTGTGCAGATGACTTCACATCTTTCAAGTTGAATATATGAAGCAAGCATCATCTTCAGCACCTGTTCACTTGCTGTTCTCTTTGCTGGGCACACATGACATCACATAACCTTGAGCCCCTCTCCCCTCTCTCACCTGAGGTCTTTGTTCAAATGTGGCATGTCCACAGGAATCCAGGTCTTATCCAAATACCCAAGAAAAATTATATCCCCACTCACTCTCTATTTTATAATTGGTTTCTTTTTCTTGGTCCCAAAATTCACAATATAAAATGTTATATATAATTTTTATTCTTTACTGATGTATTCTTTCTCCACCATTGAATTGGAATTTTGTATTACCATGCTTTAAGTTATCATCTAGAAAGTGTGCAAACCACAGTCAGCATTCCATTTATTAATATATTCCTTAAATAAAATAATTTATTATCAAAACTGTCTAAAACATGATCCTACAGGTGAAAAAGAAAAAATGACCGGGGCAAAAATTCTATATCAGATGTGTCACAGAGGATGCCCTAAAGGAAATCATAAAGAGGATATTATAATTAACTTCTTACAAAAATATAAATGGAGACAATTCAAGTAAATAGGTTAGTGATAGAAGTTTTTGAAAATAAGTCTTGTTATTTCTCTTTTTCTGGACGTCACCTGCACTACATGAAACCAGTCAATGATACACAAATTTCAGAATTTCTTCTCCTGAGTTTTTCAGAGGAAGCAGAACAGCAATCCCTCTTATTAGGACTATTCCTCACCATGTATCTGATCACTGTGCTTGGAAACCTGCTCATCATCCTGGCCGTCAGCTCTGACTCCCATCTCCAGACGCCCATGTACTTCTTCCTCTCCAACCTGTCCTTTGCTGACATCTGTTTCACCTCGACCACCATCCCAAAGATGTTGGTTAACATCCAGACACACAGCAAAGTCATTACCTATAAAGGTTGCATCACCCAGGTGTATTTTTCCATACTCTTTGCAGGATTGGACAACTTTCTCCTGATTGTGATGGCCTATGACCGCTATGTGGCCATCTGTCACCCCTTGCACTACATGGTTATCATGAACCCTCAGCTGTGTGGACTGCTGGTCCTGATGATCTGGATCATCAGTGCTGTGTATTCCTTAATACAAAGCTTAATGCTGTTACAGCTGTCCTTCTGCACAAATGTGGAAATCCCACACTTTTTCTGTGAACTCAACCAGGTTGTCAAACTGGCCTGTTCTGACACATTTCTCAACGATATGGTAATGTATTTTGAGACTATCCTACTCTGTGGTGGTTCCCTTTTTGTTATCTTTTACTCTTACTGTAAGATAGTTTCTTCCATCCGCAGAATCGCTTCAGCTCAGGGCAAGTATAAAGCATTTTCCACATGTGCATCTCACCTCTCAGTTGTCTCTTTATTTTACTGCACAGCCCTGGGAGTGTACCTTAGTTCTGCTGTTCCCCACAGCTCTCGCTTAAGTGCAATAGCCTCGGTGATATATACTGTGGTCACACCCATGCTGAACCCCTTCATCTACAGCCTGAGGAACAAAGAAATAAAAAGTGCCCTGACAACATTCATTTTAAAGACATATACAAAAAGATAATTATCCCAGGGCTGAAGAAGCACCCATAATTTTAAACTTTGGAGACTAATTGTCAGAAATTGGACTTTATTGATCAAACTAGGAAGGAGAACTTGCTCTTTTTTTCACATCGTGGAATTTCCTCTTGGACCTCAATTTCTCTATTTTGTTTACATAACTCACTTTATTATATTTTCAGCTCTTTTTGATGTTCAACAGATTTTCCCTTTGTGGTTTTCCTACTTCATGAAATTTATTCCAATCTTAACAAGAAAAAATTAGATATTCCCCTCACATAATATGACAACATGGATTTCTTATAATGGTTTCTTCCAATGTCTTATAACATACCAAATATTTTATTTTGTTTGTTGTAGTTTAAGGTCATCAAATTCTGCTATTCCTTAGGCTAACAAACTATACTTGATGACCAAGGATGCTTATATAATTTTATAACAGAGGAAGTACGATAACAAAGCTTTTCATCTTTTTTTTATTTTTTTAAAGATTTATTTATTAATACAAACACTGGGTACAGTCCGAAGGGTGGGAGTGTGAGAGAATTTATCAGAGCCAGAGTAGGGAACAGAACAGGTAGACAAATGAAGTACACTGCTGAGGGGAGCAGCAGGCGTGGAAGGAGAGGTCTGTCGCACCATGTGGGAACCTCGCCGGTGGCCGGGCATCGAACTGGCACTGCAGAGGTTGCGGGCAGCTTCACAGCCCAGCGCTCAACTGCTGCGCCACCAGGGGAGGCCCAGCTTTTCATCTTTTTGCCATCCTTTTGTGTTCACTACATTAACCACCCTCCTGACAAAAAGGACACTTAACAGATAGTGGGCTCCATAGCTCCCTAGGTTTTATTCCCCTCTTAGGATCCTGTTCTTCATATCTGTCTACATTAAACATCCCTTAGTCCAAGCCAACATGATTATCACACATATTAGTCTTTGCTGAAGACATATTTTAATAAATATGTTGACCTAATTAATATGACCTTAAGATCAAAATAATCTTCAATATCATGAAACAAATTTTAATCATCTAGTAAAATACAATGAATGCATTGTGTTCCCATTTCATGTGGTACACCTACTTCTTCAAATATGGAGAATTCATGTCTGTAAGTTGAAAAAAAGTGATAGGAATTGAAAAAAAAATGGTACTGATTTATTGGCATGTGTCTGGTTGAAACCTTCCAATGCTGCGAAACCTAGGACTGCTTTTCTAGCTCTTAAAGGAAACAATTCCCCTTCTTATTTTTTATAAAGAAAATGATAGTGAGTTAATTCTATAATATTATCATATTTATATATCTTCATTATACACAGAACTTTATCATCTTTTGTGATGAAAGCATGACTGTGAGAGAACTTCAATTTCTCTCCGGGAATGCAATAAGGGTCACTGTTTTCCTATAAAAAGACCACCTCTTCTAGTTACCTGGAAATTAGCTGTGTAGAATTTTTAAATACAGTTGTCTGATACTAATATAACCACAAATGCCAAGAAAAAATACAAACCAGTGAAGATTATTATAATTTTCTAAAACTCTATTCACTGTGACTGTAGTTAACATCTAGCTGCTACTGCCAGGACTTCCTACATGCAAGTGAGTTAATATCAGGCCCTGAGGACCAGGAGCTACTGTGATTCACTAGGCTCTGCAGGGCTCCACAGGCAGCTTGAGTGTCTAGATTGTGCTTGTGAGGCTTGTCCAGGGTGATGCCTGTGCCAGGGTCTCTCCCAGGAATATATGCTAAATTCACCATATTTATGTATCTACGCTCATCTTTTATTTTTTTTCAAAATATAATACATCTTTTTGTTATTTTTTATTATTTTTTAAATTTTTTACATCATTATTCATTTATTTTTGCAGCAAGAAATAGTATTGAATGTGAATTTCTTTATTTCTGTGATTCCTATTTTACATGTGATATTTCCCTTTGTTCTCAAGTAAAAGCAATGGCTCTTACCACTGTTTACTTTTAATCAGTGACCTGTGCTGTGAATATTATTCTGATGCAGGAATCTTAAAACATTTTCCTTTTAAGTATTTATTATTACACTGCATAATATGTTGCACATATTTACAATGTGCTTTTTGATGACTAGAAAGAACCATAGAAAGCTATAGCACTTGTTATACGTTCCCATTTGTGTCCAATTCAAGAAGTGTGTGGTAAGATTTAATGGAATTTTGTGAACTCTTAGAAATGAACTCTCCCACAATCTCAACTTCCTTATTTCTGAAGGTAACGTGGGATAAGAAATACCACTTCAGATCAATGTTGCCGGCAATAAATGATATGTGTGGACATATTTTTTTGAATAAAATTTTTATAGTTAAAGTTTGTGTGTATGTATTTGTGTATTTATTAGTAAAAGTTTTGTTTTAATTAAACACACATATTGATGTACACAACAAACTCAAATTTCCTCTCAATTTGACAGAGGTTAGAAAAAAATAATGAATGTTTGAACTAACATGTAATTAAAAGAATATAGAATTCAGGGCTTCCCTGTTGGTGCAGGCAGTAGAGTGCTGCACTGTGGAGCTGTCCACAGCCTCTGCAGCATGGGTTTGATCCTGGCCAGCCGGGGAGAAACTCAGATGGTGCAGCGGACCTCTCCTGCCTCACCCGCTGCTCCCCTCAGCAGGGTATTTTGTCAGTCTACCTGTTCTGTTCCCAACTCTGTCTCTGGTTAATATCTTCTCACCCTCCCGAGCAGCTGGCCTGTACCCTGGTTCTTGTATAAATAAATGAATCTTTAAAAAAATAATATGGAATTAAGACACAAAACCATAAAGCAAGTGGTGGACATATATTTAATGATGAATTCATTTTTTATATGATTGTCACATAGGTGTCAAATCTTTTTTCCCTTGTTTATATAAAGAAATTTTTGTTTTATTTATTGAATTAATATCAATATATATCATGGCATATGTCTTAGGGGTATTAGATTACACCTCAAAAATTGCATGTTATTTAGCCATACTCACAACATAAGCCCCAGGATTCCTCCCTTAGATCCCAACCACCCATTTGTTCCTAACCTACCACATCCCCCTTCTGGGAGCCTCACTCAAAATTCAATGTGTTCTTCCCCTTCTGTTCTCAGTCTGCACCTTTCTGCTCCTCTCTTGGACGCCCAGATCAATGGTGCTTTTAATATTTTCTTTGTCTGACCTTCTATTTGGTCTTTCTATGTTGAACATTGTAGGGTAAACGATTCTCAGGCTTTTCTGTCCTCTAGTCACTAGGATTACCCTGCCTGATGCCCCACCCCATATTTTGTTACATTCTTATCAGTTGTGTTGTTTACTTCTGAGGGCCATAGTAGCAGTATTGAGATATTCCCCAAGAGAAGCAGAGGTAGGAGAGAGGCAGGAGAAAGAAGGAGAGAAAGAAAGCTAGAGAAGCCCAGAGTGAAGACTACCGGCCTCCTGGCCCCTGGAACCCCTGCCTGCCGTGTACCCGATTGCTGTACTACATGTAAAAGCTCAATAAAAGCCTGAAAAAAACCACCCAAGCCTCCAGGACTCTCCTTTACCCATCTGCCAGATCATAGAAACAGCTCTATCCCATCCTGCCATTACACACATATACGTGAAATCATCTGGTATTTATCTTTCTCTTCTGATTTATTTCGCTAAGCATAATCCCTTCCACCTATATCTAAGTTGACACCATATGCCATGATTCTATCTTTTTTAATTGCTGAGTACATGCCAAAAATATCCATTCATCTGTTTTGGGACTTTGATATTGTTTCCTTATCTTGGCTATTGTAAATATCTGTCAATAAACGTAGGAGTGCAGGTTCCTTTTTGATTTAGTGTTTTTCATGTTCTTTGGTAGATTATTAGGAGTAAAGTTTCTGGGTCATAGGGCACATCATATTTTAGTGTTTTGAGTAACTTCAATACAACTTCCAGAGAGTCTGGACCTGTCTAGATTCCACCAACAGTGAAATAGCTTCCTTTTTCCCCCACACCCTCCCCAGCACTTGTTGATTTTGTTGATTTTATCATGACCATTCTCACAGGTGTGAGATGGTATCTCATTGTGCTTTAATCTACATTTCCTTGATGCTAAGTGATGGCAAATGACTAACATATTTTCAGGTCTATTGGCCAAGTGATGTCTTCTTTAGAGGACTGTCTACTTGGAGATTTTGTACATTTTATTATTGGTTCATTTGTTTATTTTTGGATCATTTTTATTTTATCTTATATATATTTTTTAATATTTTATCTTATATAATTCTTACACCATTTTTTTAATTTTTGCACAATGTATGCATTTTCATTTTGGTTATATTCCCCATACAATTGCACCCCCCCCTTATTTTGACCCTAGTCCTTCCTCTCCCTGCCCCACACCCCTGTAGTGTGTCTCTGGTTTACAGTGCTTGTTGATTTTGATTTTTACTTTGTATTAGCTAGTCTTTTTCCTGGTCCCTAATTTAGGTTTACTAAATTCCTGCTATAAGTGAGACCATCCGGTATTTTTCTGTTTCTTTCTGACTTATTTTGCTGAGCATGATCCCTTCT
Organism: Talpa europaea; assembly: GCF_964194135.1. NCBI lineage: Eukaryota > Metazoa > Chordata > Mammalia > Eulipotyphla > Talpidae > Talpa > Talpa europaea. The sequence goes on along the minus strand of NC_140079.1, from coordinate 44,510,661 downwards.
AGCTCCATCCATGTTGCAGCAAAACTACATGTGTTTATCTTTTTTGATTGCTGAGTAATATTCCATTGTGCCTATGTACCACATCTTCTTGAGCCAGTCATCTATTTTTGGACATTTGGGTTGTTTCCATAGCTTAGCTATTATAAATAGTGCTGATATAAACATAGGGATGCAGGTGCCCTTTGGAATTAATGTCTCTGTGTCATTTGGTTAAATACCCAGGAATGGAATTGCTAGATCATATGGAAGCTCTATCTTTAGTAGGTCAAGAAATCTCCACACAAACAATAAATCTGAAGAAAAAGAAATAAAAAAAATATATTTTATTATTGAAACAAAACAAATCAAATACTCGGGAATAATCTAACAAAAGAGGTAAAAGACCTATACAAAGAAAACTATAAAACACTGTTAAAAGAAATAGAAGAAGACACAAAGAAATGGAAAGACATCCCCTGCTCATGGATTGGAAGAATTAACATTATTAAAATGGCCATCCTACCAAAAGCAATATACAGATTCAATGCTGTTCCAATAAAAATTTCAATGATATTCTTCAAAGAAATAGAGCAATTATTGATGAAATTCATATGGAATCACCAAAAACCCTGAATAGCCAAAGCTCTCTTGAAAAAAGAAGTGGAGAATGGAGGCATCACACTCCTGGTCTTCAAACTATACTACAAAGCCATAATCATCAAAACTGCATGGTATTGGAATATCTTATATATATTTTTACATCATTGTTCATTTTTGCAAAATGTATGCATTTTTATCTTGGTTATAGTTCCCATACTATTTCCAGCCCCATTGTTTTGATCCTACTCCCTCTCCCCCACACCCTTGTAGTGTGTCTCTGGCTTATAGTTGCTTGTTGCTTGTTGATTTTTACTTTATTATAGTTAGTATTTTTCCTGGACCCTTATTTAGGTTTTCTAAATTCCTGCTGTGAGTTGTTTATTTATATGGTCTCTGAATATCATCCATATCAATCCCTGTCAGATGGATGATGTACAAACTTTTCTCCCATTTTCAGGTTGTCCCTTAATTTTTTTTATTACTGCCTTTTGTGTTCCACAGAAGACTTTTGTTTGATGAAGTCCCAGTTTTTTATATATTCTCCTTTGTTTTCCTTGCTGCTTGAAATGTGTCCTCAAAGAGATTTGTAAATTTTGTGTATGAGTGTTTTTATTCTGTTTCTTTTATATATGTCATGGTTTCTGATCTTACATCTGAGTCTTTGATCCATTAAGAGTTGATATTCATGCATGGTGTGAGACAGTAGTCTAATTGCATTCTTTAGCTTTGGGCAGTCTAGTTTTCCCATGACTATTTATTGAAGAAATTTTCTTTGTTCCAGTGTATAAAATTCATTGCTTTATTGTACATTAAGTGTCTGTAAATATACAGTCTTATTTCTGGGCTCTGAGTTCTATTCCAGAGGTCTAGGTGTCTACTTTGTTCCAAACTGCCCTCAGGCTCCCTGTTTCAGTCTAGAGCAATGAGCCAATAATTGCCCCATGTTCCTCAGTTTCCCAGGAATGGTCACAACTCTAAGACTCTCCTCACCTTACCCTGCTTTGAAACATAGTGATTAACAGAGCACCCACCTTGGCAAAATAAGTGAGTCTATCCAGCCATGCTGCCAATAAGCTGTGGAGGAGATGTGTGTGTCACAATTGCTATTTTAGTTGCTGAAGGAGAGTTTGCAGTAAAGGCTATTCCACCATGTCTTTGCTCCACCTTTCCAAATTGTTTTTTTTTTAATATTTATTGATTTATGCATACAAGAACTGGGGTGCAGGCCAGAGGTGCAGGGGGTGAGAGGATTCACCAGAGAAAGAGTGAGGGACAGACAGGCAGAATGACTGAAATGTACTGCTGAGGGGAGCAGTGGGCAAGTCAGGAGAGGTCTGCTGTGCCATGTGCGTAGCTCCCTGGCCAGCTGGGGATAGAATTCCTGCTGCAGTGACTGCAGACAGCTCACAGGTTGCATCTTAATCCTTTGCGCCACCAGGGAGGCCCATACCTTTCCAAATTGTATTGAATGATTGTCTACATTAGATTCTCTTTGTTTCCATAAAATATGTCCACCACTAAAGAGAACAAGTGGTGGATGTCAGAAACTGTAGTCTCATTGGATTACTTCTGGAAGCTCAGAAGAGATTCTGTGACCGTTCTAACTCCAGTTTGAAATGGTGTCCTTCTGTGTCTTTTATTCATGGCCCTTCCTACAGATTTTGAGACTGAGTGTAGCATTTTCAAAACTATTATACCTGTGATTTTTTTATCCCTGTTCACATTTAAGAGGCCAATTGTATTAATGGATAAACATAGCTAATCTTCCTTTTTATGAGGTAAAATATGATTACATGGGGGTTTATTAGGACTGTAGCTGGGATATTTGACTCAATTTTATTGAGTAACATATCTGAACTCCCTGGATTGGGTAGGACTTATGTTTAATAGAAAGGTCAGTTCAGTTTTCTCTCCAAACAGCTATGCAAATCAGTATGTGAAGTCCATCTCATTTATTGGAGGTCAACTATGAAAATCAGGTTAGAAAAAATGAGTATTAATTGGTCCAATGGCATGCAGATCAGATGGAATATCAATTAGGCAATGATTAGATGAGTTTCAATCCTACATGGTAAGAATAGACAATTTAGGAGGGAGGTGTCCCAAGACCAGACACTGGAGGAGGGGAAGATATGACTAAAAGAGCTAAATCAACTATAAAAATGAAAACCCCTTAGGGACAATTGCTATATCATGTATCAGAACACTGGACAAAGTGTGTGGATTGCCAAGCAGAGGTTGGAATATGGAGATGGAGGGCCATTGTAGAGAATCACTGGTCCCTACTTATCAATTTAATCACACACTTAAAGTAATTAATTTAACATTGGATAACAATTCCACAAAAGGATGCACCCCTTCCCCTAAAAGGACACTGTATTAGTAAAATTTCTGCACTGGGAATATGCATCTCTCCTGTCCCCCAATGAACATGCAAGTGCCTCACTTTCTTTTCTCTTTTTCCCAATAAACCTATCCTTTTTAAAATAAGCTTTGCCTGCCTGTAGCTGTGCAAAGGTCTTTGTCTCCTGGAGAAACTCAACTTGTGCTGCTGAAAGGGGAACTCTGATGAAACTTTTGCAGAATTAATCAAAGGACCCTGCTCTTGGAACCCAATACCTCATCAAAGGACATTGAGATGAAGAGTTAATTGGTCAATGATTGCTTGAGTTTCAGTCCTTCATGGTCTGTGGCAGGCCAACTTTGTTTCAGAGATGGACGTGCCTGAACATGGATGAACATACCTGGGCATGCCTGGATGGTATAGGCAAACACCTTCTTAACTCTGATTTAGTTACCCCATCTTCAATAACACACGTGTTTTGTATTTTTTAAAGATTTATTTATTTATGCATACAAGAACTGGGGTACAGGACAGAGGTGTGGGGGGTAAGAGGATTCACCAGAGGCAGAGTGAGGAACAGAACAGGCAGATTGACTGAAATACATTGCTGAGGGGAGCAGCAGGTGAATCAGGAGAGGTCTGCTGTAACAAGTGGGTAGCTCACTGGCCAGGGATTGAACTTGTTCTGAAGTGGCTGCGGATCGCTTCATAGGTTACATCTTAAGCCCTTCCACCACCAGACAGGCCTTGTTTCGTATTTCTTGTCATTTACTCTTTTTTGGTGGAAAGTTTTCTTCTAGATACCAATGATATCGTAAGGAAAATTCATGTTGCTGGGATGTATCTGTTTCAGGATTCCATGTTTTAATCTTATCTTCCTGTTTTAAGGTTAGGGAACTTATTCCATCTCTAAATCCTCAAATGCTATAAAAATCACATACAATGTCTTGGTTTGGGATGTACATAAATTTGGGGGATCTTTACTGTGCCTGCTACAGTTTTCTTTTCATGAAGGTGTTAATTTTTGTCATTCAAGGAATGTTATCTGAAGGAAATAAACAAATAATCTGTCACAGCCACTGGTGAAAGTGAATGCACTCTTCCTTCAAAATTACATCAAAACTGGCTTGGTACAGAAGGCCAGAAACTATTACCTTGACTCTAACATAGAAGCATAGTCTTACTACTCAAATAGTGGTCCACAGACCAGGGCCTTCAACATTAACATCATCAGGAGCTTGTTAGAAATACTGGAATGCTGGGGTGTTGGAATCTCTGGCTTGCAGTAGATGATAATGCAAATTATGTATTTTTAGTGGAGGCATTTCTGGTCTAGGTAGTTTTTCACCTTATAACTCTTGAGAGTTGTGACATAATAAAATAGTTTGGGGTCTGGGGCATTGCTGGTCTCCCTATTATTGTGATAGAAGTAAAATCTTCTAATAGTTTTTGCAAAGTTTCACGAAGCTTATGAGTTCAGTGCCATGTTCTATTATCACAAACAGTCAGCTTGATTCCTTGCTGTGAAGGATGGTAACATCTCTTTGGATGCCAGAGTTATGTTCCCAGCACAAGCTGAATCTCTGAAGACATGAGGGACATAATCCAGACCCATTCCTCAGTTTTGGACTTGGTAGAAAATTTCAACTCAGAAGTAAGAAATTGTACTAGGAGATCTGAAAAGGAGGCGAGTTCATAGAAGAGTGAAAAAATGGAATAAATTTGATTTCTAACCTGGCCTCTTGGGAACAGGGAATCCCATTGCTGTCTAGAATGGTTTTCACAGAGGAACTGTGTCCATAGAGGAGGGAGTAACAAGAGGAATGTGACTAATGAGCGGATAGAAATAGAGCATTGTAAATAATACATAGCCTTGGGTTGGAAGGGGCTTGCTTTTGTTGTGTATGTTTTTTGTCCAGCCCTATTTCCTGTTAAAGGATAGATGGTTCGCTCCTCACAGCTGTCTCATCTGAGTACAGAGCTCTGTCTTGTCACTTCCATCCAATAAGGAATTCAGATCTCCATATGAGACTCTCTAGGAAACCTGGTCTGGTCCCAGTGAACACAGCAACCCAGTTGACCCTCAGGATAGAGAAATGAGGCCAAGAACACTTCCCTGTTGTCATCTGAGAGGAGAGTTACCTTTACCAAAGGCAAGGGAAGACACTGTTTGTTCATTTGCTTATTATTATTATTATTATTTTTAAGAAGTGGGGTATAGGCCAGAGTTGTGAGTGGTGAGAAGACTCACCAGAGAGAGTGGGGAGCAGAACAGGCAGATGTACTGAAACACACTGATGAGGGTAGCACTGGGCAAGTCAGGAGAGGTCTTCCACACAATGTGGGTTGCTCCCCAGCCAGCCTGGGATAGAACTCTCACCTCACAGTGCTGTGTTCAACCTCCTGCATCACCAGGTAGGCCCCCTCATTTGCTCTAAAGAGCAATTAAGAATGTATTGATTTCAATGGCTGTGTAATATTTCACAATGAGAAATACTCACAATGTTGATCATTTTTATATCATTAAATTGTTATCATCATAAAATTGTTATTATAACAATGTTCAGAAAATGTGCTGAGATTAAGTTCAAAATGTGGTTCAAAGTGGGGAATGAATTTTGTCCCCGAGTGACACTGAGCAATGTTCACAGACATTTCAGACTCACAGCAAGGAGTGAGGGGGAAGCCAGAATGTTCCCAACATCTTACAATGCACAGTACAGACTTCACCACTGAGAATACCCTTTCCGAATGTCACTCCGGCTCACAAGCAGACACTGGCCCATTTTCTCTTGGGTGTACAATATGTATATGTAAGGTACTTATCATAAATGTATCATTAAAATCACTATTTCTTTTTTAAAGTTTATTTTATATATATTTTTACATCATTTTTCATTTTTTCCCACCACCCCCCTTGTTTTCATCCTATTCCCTTTCCCCCCTCCTCCGTAATGTGACTCTGGTTTATAGTTGCCTGTTGATTTTGATTTTTACTTTGTTATAATTAGTCCTTTTCCTGATCCTTTATTGAGGTTTCCTAAATTCCTGCTATTAGTGAGACCATCCGGTATTTTTTTTTTTCTTTCTGGCTTATTTCACTGAGTATGATCCCTTCCAGCCTCACGACATACACTTCAGTAACTTCTTTAAAGACACATCACCAAAAACAAAGTGAAGGAAAAGATAAACAGCTGGGACTACATCAAATTAAAGAGCTTCTGTACTGCAAAAGAGACAGTAACCAAAACAAAGAGATGCCCCACTGACTGGGAGAAAATTTTTGCACACAACACTAACACAAATTATCTGAAAGGGAAAATAAAATAATTGGTCAAAATACTGTATCAAAGATGTCACTGAGGATCCCCTAAATTAAATCATACACAGAGTATTATAATTAACATCTTACAAAAATAGAGACATTTCAAAAGGTTGGTAATATGTTTGTGAAAATAAGTCTTGTTATTTTCCTTTTTTAACGTGCTCTCCGCATGCTGATCACAAAATTCTACAAAGAGCTGATGAAACTCAACAAAACAAAGTGAATAACCCACTCAAAAAATGGGCAGAAGAGCTAAAAAGAAACTTCTCCAGAGAGAAAATGCAAAAAAATCACTATTTCTTAATTGACAATTTTATTTTTATTCATTATCCTTTTTCATGGGTATCAAGGGAGTATAATAAAGGTTGACAAGCCCACCAGAGGCCAGCTCAGTCTCTGAGAAAACATCTTAATTATTAAAACTTTTTCTTCTTTATTCATTTATCTTTCTCCAAATCTCTTTCCCTTCTTTCAATCCTCTCCCCATCTTTTCCCACTTCTCCTGCTCTTCCTCCTTCTCCTCCTGTTTTTCTCCCTTCCCCCATTCAGTAGTATGTCTTTTTGTTTTATTGATATTTTTTTTTTTCTGTGCAGATTGCTTTACTTTTTCTTACTTGAATATTTGAAACAAGCACCTTTCAGGTACTTGCTCTGTCTGTTCCCTTAGGTGGGCACATGAATCCCCATATAAATTTGCATCTCCCTTCCCTCTCTTAACTGATATCTTTGTTTAAACGTGGCATGTCTACATGTCTTATCTAAATACCCAAGAACAACTAAATTGCCTATTCACTCTCTCTTTATACTTGTCTCCCTATGCTTCATACTATGTGTCAACTTGTAAAATGTTATGTTATTTTATTGTGTGCTTATGCATTCTTTCTCCACCATTGAATTGGAATTTTTTTGAACAATGCACAAAACTCGTTGCCTAGGTAAGTGCCAAAAGCACAGTCAGCATTCAATTTTTTTAAACAAATTATCTGAAAGGGAAAAGAAAATACTTGGTCAAAATACTGTATCAAAGGTGTCACTGAGGATCCCCTAAATGAAATCATACACAGAGTGTTATAATTAACTTCTTAGAAAAATAGAGACATTTTAATAGGTTGGTAATATGTTTGTGAAAATAAGTCTTGTTATTTTCCTTTCTCCTGAAAGTCAGCTCCATTACATGAAATTAATCAATGATGCACACATTTCAGAATTTCTTCTGCTGAGATTTTCAGAGGAAGCAGAATAGCAACCCCTCTTATTAGGACTATTCCTCCCATGTATCTGATCACTGTGTTTGGAAACCTGTTCATCATCCTGGCCGTCAGCTCAGACTCCCACCTCCACATGCTTATATACTTCTTTCTCTCCAGTCTGTCCTTTTCTGACATCTATTTCACCTCTACCACCATCCAAAGACACTGGGAATATTCAGAACAGAGTAAATCCATAATCTATAAGCACTGCATCACCCAGGTGCATTTTTTCATACTCTTGGCAAGGTTGGACATCTTTCTATTGACAGTGATGGACCATGACCAAGTTGTGCCCATTTGCTACCCCCTACACTATATGGTCATCATGAACCCCCAACTGTGTGAAATGCTGGTTCTGGAGTCCTGGATCATCAATGTTCTGTCTTCCTTAATGAAAAGCTTAATATTGCTATGGCTGTCCTTCTGTACAAATTTGTAAATCCCACACTTTTTCTGTGAATTCAATCAGGTGGTCATCTGTCCTCTTCTTACACCTTTCTCAATGATGTGGTGATTTATTTGTGTCTATCTGACTGGGTGGTGGTTCCCTCTTTGGTATCCTTATACTTACTCAAAGTTTCTTCCATCCATACAATCCCACCCACTAAGGGCAAATATAAAGCATTTTCTACCTGTGCATCTCACCTGTCAGTTGTTTCCTTCTTTCACTGCACAGCTCTGAGAGTGTGCCTGGCTCTGCTACTCTCCACAGCTCATGCTCAAGTGCAGTAGATAGGTGATGTACATTGTGTTCACACCCATGCTAAACCCCTTCATCTACAGTCTGAGGAACAAAGACATAAAGAGGGCCCTGATAAGTAAGATTCCTTTGCAGATTGAATTTCAGCTGTGCAGGGATTGAAGAATTGCATGTGAATGCAGCAGTGTTCAAAGCACAGCAACAAAGGTCTGACAAAAGTTGATCCCATCTTTTTATAGAAATATTTGGTAAAACTTATTTCTCTCTCTCTCATGCCAGTTCTTCCCTCTGAAATTGGACCTGAGACCAAGCTGGCAGGACTCTGGCCCCACTTAAAGACAATTTGTTGCATTACCTCCTGGGAGTAGGTTGGAGGAAACTTTCCTTGCTCCTGCCCATTGGGAAGTCCCAGTGTCCTAGGCCAGACTTACACGCACACATGACTCCATTACCTTCTCTTTCTGAAGAGTCCCTCCATAAGTGAAACTCACCACACCTAGTGTTGGCTGGGCAATCTACTTTCCAGGCTGTGGTCCTTTTCACCTCTTCCCTCTCCTTCCCTGCAGCAAGTCACCAATCTCAGTGAAATCTCCTTGGGAGAGACCTGGGACTCTGTGGGGAACTCCTGAATTTTCCTATGAGCAAATATTATGTCTTTATAGTTGTTTTAGGGGAGTGGGTGACCTCAATATCTATTATACTGCATTGTCACTTATCTTGTGAGTCAACATGAATTTCTTAATAATTTCCTCTCAAATGACATATATTATCCCAAGAATTTTTTTTCTTTTGATTTACTTGATTATTTGAAAGAAATATACATGACTTTTATTATTTTTATGAAAAAAAAACTTCCATTCACTAGTAAGGGCATTTACACAACTTTATTGTAGAGGAAACTGTGGCTGAAATTCTACATTTATTACTCTAGTGCTCTCCTAACTGATCTTCCTGAGAATACAAATTTAAACAAATTAATCTGTTTTCTATCTGGCCTTCTGGTTTTACACTCTTCATTTTCTTATTCATCTGGGAGTTCATATGCCTACCAAAATCATTGAAAAAAAAAACTGGTAATGAAATACAGATTTTCAGGGAGTCTACCTGGAAATGCATATTTTAAACACAGAGACAGTCAAAATAGATGACCTTAGTTACGATAAGCCAAATTTTAGTCATACATTGTATTACCATACAAAAATACTTGTTCTTGGTATATATACATACACATTTATTTCTCTCTGTTAAATGAATGCTACAGGAAAGTGTGTGGTGTAGGTATAACTTCATAATTAACTGGTGACAACCTGATTATGCTTTATGTAACTCTCAATACAAATACAGTGATATTTCTTTTTTTTTAATAAATTTTATTTTTATATTCCCCATACAATAGCAACCCCCTTATTTTGAAAGCAATCCCTCTCCTCCCCTCCCCCACCCCCATAGAGTGTCTCTGGTTCATAGTTTTTTGTTGATTTTGATTTTTACTTTCTTACAGTTATTCATTTTCCTGGTCCCTTATTTAAGTTTTCTAGATTCCTGCTATGAGTGAGACCATCCAGTATATTTCTTTTTCTTTCTTAATTCGCTGAGCATGATCCCTTCCAGCACCATCCATGTTGCTGCAAATTGCATGTATTTATCTTTTTTGAATGCTGAGTAAAATTCCATGGTGTATATGTAACACACCTTCTTGATCCAGTCATCTACTTTTGAGCATTTGGGTGGTTTCCAAAGCTTAGCTATTACAATAGCTCTATTACAATAGCTATTACAATAGCTCTATTACAATAGCTATTACAATAGCTCTAAATAGTGGTTGGACCAGTTTGCACTCCAACCAACAGTGCAGGAGAGTTTCTTTTTCTCCACATCCTCGCCAACATTTGTTGTTGCTAGTTTTTTTTAATATGTGCCATTCTCAGTGGTGTGAGATGGTATCTCATGGTAGTTTTGATTTGCATTTCCCTGATTACAAGTGATGTTGAACATTTTTTTCATATGCCTGCTGGCCGTTTTCATTTCCTCTTCAGAGAAGTGTCTTTTGAGCTCTTCTGCCCATTTTTGACAGGATTATTTTCTTTGTTGTTGTTGTTGAGTCTCATCAGCTCTTTGCAGATTTTTGTGATCAGTCCTTTATCATTAGAGTTGTGTGCAAAAATGTTCTCCCAGTTGGTGGGGTTTCTCTTTGTTTTTGTCATTGTCTCTTTTGCTGTGCAGAAGCTCTTTAATTTGATGTAGTCCCAGCTGTTGATCTTTGCTTTGGGTGATGTGTCTGTAAAGATGTCTTTGATGTGCAAATCACGTAGTGTTTCGTCTATATTTCCTTCTATGCATTTTATGGTTTCAGGTCTTATGTCTAGTTCTTTAATCCATTTTGAGTTGATTTTTGTGTATGGTGTGAGGTAGTGGTCAAGCTTCATTCTTTTGCATGTAGCGATCCAGATTTCCCAGCACCATTTATTGAACAATCTTTCTTTGCTCCAATGCATAGTCTTTGCTCCTTTGTCAAAGATTAGTTGACCATAAATCTGTGGGTTTATTTCTGGATTTTCTATTCGATTCCATTGGTCTGTGTGTCTGTTCTTGTTCCAATACCATGCAGTTTTGATGATAATGACTTTGTAGTATAGTTTGAAGTCTGGGAGTGTGATGCCTCCATTCCATTCTTTTTTTTTTTTCAGGAAAGCTTTGGTTGTTCAGGGGTTTTGGTGATTGCATATGAATTTCATCAATAATTGTTCTATTTCTTTGAAGAATGACATTGAAATTTTGATTGGAATAGCATTGAATTTGTAGATTGCTTTTGGTAGGATGGCCATTTTAATAATGTTTATTCTTCCAATCCATGAGCAGGGGATGTCTTTCCATTTCTTTGTGTCTTCTTCTATTTCTTTTAACTGTGTTTTATAGTTTTCTTTGTATAGATCATTTACCTCTTTTGTTAGATTTATTTCCAAGTATTTGATTTTTTTTTGTTTCGATAATATAAGATATGCTTTTTTTTCATTTCCTTTTCTTCAGATTTATTATTTGTGTATAGGAAGGCTACTGACTTTTGCATGTTGATTTTGTATCCTGCCACTTTGCTGAACTGATTGATGAGTTGAATTAGTTTTTCTGTGGAGTTTTTGGGGTTCTCTATGTATATTATCATATCAACTGCAAATAGTGATAGTTTGACTTCTTCTTTTCCTATTTGGATTCCTTGGATGTCTTTCTCTTGTCTTATTGCTCTGGCTAGGACTTCCAGTATTATATTGAAAAGCAGTGGTGAGAGTGGACATCCTTGTCTTGTTCCAGATCTTAATGGAAATGCTTTCAGCTTTTCACCATTGAGAATTATACGGGCTATTGGTTTGTCATATATGGCCTTTATGATGTTGTGATATGTTCCTTTTATCCCAAGAATTTCAAGGGCTTTTATCATGAATGGGTGTTGCACTTTGTCGAAAGCTTTCTCAGCATCTATTGATATTATCATATGGTTTTTATATTTCTTTTTGTTGATGTGTTGGATAACATTGATTGATTTTCGGATGTTGAACCATCCTTGTGTCCCTGGCATGAATCCTACTAGGTCGTGTTGAATTATCTTATGGATAAATTGTTGGGTTCTGATAGCTAAAATTTTGTTGAGGATTTTTGCGTCAGTGTTCATTAGGGAGATTGGCCTGTAGTTTTCCTTTTTTGTGTTGTCCTTGTTCGGTTTTGGTATTAGTGTAATGTTGACTTCATAGAACGTGTTTGGTATTGTCCCTTCCTTCTCAATATTTTGGAAGAGTTTGTGAAGGATAGGCACTAATTTTTCTCTGAATGTTTGGTAGAATTCATTTGTAAATCCATCAGGTCCTGGGCTTTTGTTTTTGGGGAGGTTTTTGATTACCATTTTAATTTTGCTGCTTGGAATTGGTCTGTTTAGGTGTTCTATTTCTTCTTTATTTAGCTTTGGGTGATTGTTGAGTTGTAAGAATTTGTCCATGTCCTCTAGATTGTTGAACTTGTTTCCATATAATTGTTCATAGTAGTTACTGATTATTCTTTTGATTTCTGCTGTGTCCATTGTGATTTCTCCTCTTTCATTTATGATCCTATTTATTTGTGCTTTCTCCCTTTTTTCCTTTGTGAGCCTGGCTATGGATTTGTCTATTTTATTGATTTTTTTGAAGAACCAGCTCTTGGTTTCATTGATCTTTTGGATTGTTTTTTTAGTTTCAATTTCATTTATTTCTCCTTTGTTTTTTATTATTTCTTTTCTTCTACTGGTTTTGGGTTTTTTTTTGTTGTTGTTCTTTTTCTAGATCTTTGAGCTTCGAGATTAGGTTGTTTCTTTGAGTTCTTTCTTGTTTCTCTCTGGCTATGTATTTTCCTCTTATTACTGCTTTTGCTGCATCCCAAAGCTTTAGGAAATTGGTGTCCTCCTTGTCATTCAATTCAAAGATTTTTTTAATTTCTTCTTTGATCTCCTCATTAGTCCAGTGGTCTTTCAGTAATGTGGTTTTCAATCTCCATGAGGTAGGAGAGTTCCTTGCCTTATTTTTATGGTTTATTTCTAGTTTGATGCCTTCATGGTCAGAAAAGATGGTTGATATGATTTCAATCTAGGTGTATCTGCTGATGTTTGTCTTGTTTCCCAGTATGTGTTTGATCCTGGAGAATGATCCATGTGCGCTTGAGAAAAATGTGTACTCTGTTTTTTTTTTTTTTGGGGGGGGGAGGTTAGTGTTTTAAGGATGTCTGTTAAGCCCAAGCGCTCTAGGTCCTTATTTGGAGCTTTACTGTCTTTACTTATTTTTTGTCTCGTTGATCTATCCATTGTTGATAGTGGTGTGTTGAAGTCTCCCACTACGTATGTGTTTTCTCTGATATCTGTTTTCAGAGATGACAATAGTTGTCTGATATATTTTGGTGCTCCTTCGTTTGGTGAATATATGTTAATGAGTGTTATTTCTTCTTGAAATATTGTCCACTTGATCATAATGTAGTGACTGTGGGGGTCTCTTTTTATCTTTTTGAGTTTGAAATCTGTTTTATCTCATATAAGTATAGCTGTTCCTGCTTTCTTTTTTGGTCTATTTGCTTGTAGGATTGTTTTCCATCCTTTAACTTTGAGTCTATTTTTATCTTTTGTAGCTAAATGTGTTTCCTGGAGACAGCAAAAGGTTGGGCTTTGTTTCTTAAACCAGCCTGCGACTCTGTGTCTTTTTATTAAATAGTTTAGTCCATTTACATTTAGAGTTTATATTGATATGTTAGCATCTGTATTTGCCATTGTGTTTGTCTTTCCTTTGATTTTATTTATTTATTCTTTTAATAACTTTTTTTTTGGCCTTCTTTCGTTGTTATTCATCCCTCTGAGGTTCTGGCTTTAGGACTCCTTGTAGTATTTTTTGGAGTGGGGGTTTAGTTGTAATGAAATTCCAGAGGTTCTATTTGTCTGGGAAGGTCCTTATTCTTTCTTCATAGAGGAAGGAGAGCTTTGCAGGGTAGAGTATTCTTGGTTGTCATCTGTTTTCTTGGAATCTGTTGACTATGCCCCTCCACTGTCTCCTTGCCCGTAGTGTTTCTTCGGAGAAGTCTGATGTCAGCCTGATTGGTTTTCCTTTGAATGTTATTTGTTTCTTCGCTCTTGTCAGCTTTATTATTTTTTTCCCTGTCCTGGATTTTTGGGAGATTTACTATTATGTGTCTTGCTGTATTTTTCCTTTCATCGTGGAAGTTTGGTGTTCTTCTTGCTTCTTCTATATCAATTATCAGCTCCTTCTTCACGTTGGGAAGTTCTCATCAATTATCTCCTTGAATATTTTCTCTCTTCCTACATCTCTCTCCTCTCCTTCCTGTATTCCTATAACTCTTATATTTCCTTTCCTCATGGAGTCAGATACTTCCCGGTCTTTCTTTAGTCTTTTTTCTTCGTACTTCTCTTTCCTTTTCTGTTTTGGTTCTTTTTATTTCTGTGTCTTCAAGAATACTTATTTCTTTATCCCTTTCATCTATTCTGCTTTCATTGCTTTTCTCAGAGTTCTTTAGTGCCTCCGTTAATTCTTTTATCTCCTGCATTTCTTTTACTTCCGTCTTTACAGACTCAATCTCATTCTTCTGATCGTTGATTATTTTTCCCTTATCATTGTTTACATTTATGACTTCTGTCAGTTTTTTAATCATGGCAATTTTAAATTCTCTTTCTGGAAGGCTCATAAGTTCTTCCAAGTTACTGTTGTTGCAATCTGGGGGGTGTTTTTTTTTTTTTTTTTTTTTTTTTTTTTTTTTTTTTTTTTTGTGGTGTGCTTTTTTCCTGAGGAGTTGCTTGGTTGCATGTGGTTCTTCTACTCCCTACTGTCTGTTTTCTAATTTGCTGTATGCATTGGGACACTATGTTCCTGGGACTGGCCAGCATCTTGGGTGAAATTCTCCGCTCTCCTCTGGCTCCTCCGGGAGCCATCTGTCGGTTTCAAGCAGTCTTTACTGAAGAAAGTTCCCTGTTCTAAAATGCAGATGCGGGGACACACTCCCCTGCCTGCCTGGCCTGCCCCGGCTGTGGGTTCCCACTCCCTCTCTGGGCTCAGACTGCAGGCCAGAAGGGGCCTGGCATGGGCGAACTTCCCAGCTCACCTCTGGCTCCTCCAGTAGCCTTCTGCTGATTTCAGGCAGTCTTTACTGAAGAAAGGTCCCTGTTCTAAAATGGCAATGCAGGACGTACTCCCTGTGCACCCGGTCTTCCCTGGCGGTGGGTTCCTGCTCCCCCTCTAGGCTGGGACTTCAGGCCAGAAGGGGTCTGGCCTGGGCAAACTTCCCAGCTCACCTCTGGCTCCTCTAGGAGCCTTCTGCTGGTTTCAGGCAGTTTTTACTGAAGAAATGTCCCTGTCTAAAATGGCAATGCAGGACACACTCCCTGTGCGCCTGGTCTCAGGCACACTCTTCTGAGTGCCCGGTCTGCCCCGGCCGTGGGTGCCCACTCCCCCTCTAGGTTTGGACTGCTGGTCAGAAGGGGCCTGGCATGGGCGAACTTCCCAGCTCACCACTGGCTTCTCCAGGAGCCTTCTGCTGGTTCAATACAGTGATATTTCTGTCTAACCTTGCAATATCAGATTTTCCTAGTCTTTCTTTCTTTCTTTCTTTCTTTCTTTCTTTCTTTCTTTCTTTCTTTCTTTCTTTCTTTCTTTCTTTCTTTCTTTCTTTCTTTCTTTCTTTCTTTCTTCCTTCCTTCCTTCCTTCCTTCCTTCCTTCCTTCCTTCCTTCCTTCCTTCCTTCCTTCCTTCCTTCCTTCCTTCCTTCCTTCCTTCCTTCTTTCTTTCTTTCTTTCTTTCTTTCTTTCTTTCCTTTCTTTCCCCTCGCCAGTGGCCGAGGAACTAACCGGCACTGCAGAGGCTGCGGGCAGCCTTGCAGCCCAGCGCTCAACAGCTGCACCACCAGGGGAGGCCCTTCCTAGTCATTATTTTTGTGCATTATAGTGGGGATAAAGTTGTACCTTAGTATCTCATTGTGGTTTTAATATGTTTCTTCTGATAATGAGTAACACTGAGTATTTAAGCATGTGTTTTTGGCTGTTATCATGTCTTTTTTTTTTTTGTTTGTAAAAAATCTCAATTCTTTTGATCATTAGTTTGAATTAGGTTGTGCATGTTTGTATTTCTGAATTCTAGACATAGTTTTACTATATCTGATGTAAATTTTTAAAATTAATTTATTTATTTATACAAGCACTGGGTACAGTCAGAAGTGTGGGAGGGCAAGAAATTCACCAGAGCCAGAGCAGGGAGCAGAGCGGGCAGAAGGACCAAAGTACACTGCTGAGGGGAGCAGCGGGTGGCAGGAGAGGTCTGCGCACCATGTGGGACCCTCCTCCAGTGGCCTGGGAGCAGCCAGGGATCGATCCAGCACTGCAGAGGCTGCGGGCAGCTTCGCAACCCAGGGCTCAAACACTGTGCCACTGGGGAGGCCCTTTGATTTAAATTAATTAATAGAATCAATTAATAAATTGATAATTAATTAATTAATTAGTAGAATTAATCATGCCAACATTTTTCTGAGGCTTTGGCTTTCATTTTTTTTTTTTCTTAGTAATATCATTCAGGACAAGAGCATATACCATTGATATTTTTCTTCTTTAAATGATTGGGGGGGTCCCTGGTGGCACAAGGGGTTGAGCACAGTGCTGTGAAGCTGTCTGCAGCCTCTGCAGTGCAATTTACATCCCCAGGCATGGAGCTACCTATATGGCGTAGCAGACCTCTCTTGTCTAGCCCACTGCTCCCCTCAGCAGTGTACTTTGGTCAGTCTGCCTGTTCTGTTCTCCACTTTGTCTCTGGTGAATCCTCTCACCCCCCCCCAATACCTCTGGCCTGTACCCCAGTTCTTGTAATCATAAATAAATAAATCTTTAAAAAATAAATAATTAATTAGGAAACTTTACCAATAAATACATATGGGTCTGAAGATTTGTAAAGTAGAAGGTTTCAAACTACACTGATATTAAGCCTTTTTTTGTTAAATTTTATTTTATTTTTTTTATTATAAATTTTATTTTTATATTCTCCATACAATTACAACCCCCTTATTTTGACCTCAATCCCTCCCCTCCCTGCCCCCTACCCCCCATAGAGTGTCTCTGGTTCATAGTTGTTTGTTGATTTTTATTTTTACTTTCTTATAGTTATTCTTTTTCCTGGTCCCTTATTTAAGTTTTCTAGGTTCCTGCTATGAGTGAGATCATCCGGTATTTTTCTTTTTCTTTCTGGCTTATTTTGCTGAGCATGATCCCTTCCAGCCCCATCCATGTTGCTGCAAATTGCATGTGTTTATCTTTTTTGAATGCTGAGTAATATTCCATTGTGTATATGTACCACATATTAAGCCTTTATAGCAATAATGTGATAGCCTCTTTGTGGGTAAGTATATTGGTAGTTAATGTATTGGAGTGAATTGTTCAATTTCATTAATTTGTTAGATCTATGGACATAGATTTTTCCTAACACTCTCTTATTAGGTCTTTAATATCTACAATTCATATGGTAATCACCACCTTTCATTCCTGATGTTAGCAATTTGTGTCTTCCCTCCTTTTTCTATTGGTCAGTCTAGCTTAGATTTTAATCAATCATCAATCATTTCAAAGAATCAGATTTTGGTTTTGTTGATTTTTCCCCCTTATATTTCATTGATTTTTGTTTATCAGTGTGTTCCATGTGTTTAATTTACTTTCTTTTTTCTAGTTTCTAAAGTAGATACTTATATTATTAATTTGAGGTCATTTTTATTATAAGCATTTAATACTATAAAATTTCCTCTGGTGCATTGATGTTGTTCTTTCTCAGAAACATTGTTGAACCATGAGAACAAATCCAGACAGGCTTGTCTGAAGAAATTTTCTTTAGATCAACCACAGTTGTTGAGTCCCTAATATATTAACTTCCCCAATCAAGAACAGCAGAAAAACTCCAGCTAAACCAGAGGTTGACTATGGACTTTAAGGGGACCAACAGACATCAGAACACCTCTGCACTATACAGACCCATTTAAAAATGAAACGCATAAACAATTAAAGTTTAGAGTGACTTGTTATAAAGCAATAGATAACTGATAAAATGAGAAGAGTGTTCAAATGGAAGGAAATTATAATAACTTGCTACTTATTAGTAACAGCATTTGCACTGATATTTGAAGAAAACATTCATGATCATTCTCTTATTCAACTTTCTTTCAGACAACTGTATTAAAGGTGACTCTACTGAAATTCTCTTCCAGGTAATCTTGAGAAGGAGGAAGTATATGCGTATATGTGTATGGAAACTTGCGACCACTATTTTCATGGCTAAGAAGGATTTCAAGTTTTGTGTTGTTCATCCTTTGATTATCAAGATTGACGGTCATTCTCAGCATAAAGGAGATGTATAATGGACAATGCTGATATTATTCATCAATTGCCCAATAGTGGTTATGAAAATTTAGAAAAATGGTGATATTTCCTTCGGGTATTGAATGGGCTTTTTATTGCTGGCTTTCCTTGTAATCATCACTGGGAATTTTCAGGTTGAAACAGCAACATAAATAGAATATATACTAATCTTTTTAGACATTTTCATTCATTGTATTACTATTGTAAATGAGGTGGTCCTCTTTTTTTTTTTAACTTGGATTTTTTTTTTTAAATTGAGGCAACATTGGTTTGCAATGCTGTATATTACTTAAGAGATACGTATTCACAATGTTTGAAATATGTGTTACCACACATTACCCACCACTAAAACAACAATAAATCTCCACAATAGAACATTGAGTCCCCTCTCCCATCTGTATTCCACAAGCTACCCACCCTTCTGGTAGCTTTAATTCTGCAGTGTATTTCTAGAGTTTGTTTTTGTTTTGTTTTATTTGTTTCTTTATATTCCACATATGAGAGAAATCATCTGGTCTTTGGTCTTTTTCTCCTGACTTATTTTGATTTGTTGTAGTGTTCTTTTAAAAAAAATACTTATTTATTTATACAAGCACTGGGTACAGTCAGAAGCGTGGGAGGGTGAGAGAATTCACCAGAGCCAGAGCGGGGAGCAGGGCAGGCTCAAGGACCAAAGCACACTGCTGAGGGGAGCAGTGGGCGGCAGGAGAGGTCTGGGAGCCATGTGGAACCCTCCTCTGGTGGCTGGGGAGCAGCCGGGGATCAAACCGGCACTGCAGAGGCTGCGGGCAGCTTCGCTACCCAGCGCTCAACCTCTGGGCCACTGGGGAGGCCTCATTTCATTCTTTCTTGCTAGCTTGCCTAGGAACAAATTTCAGCTTCTGTTATGAACTATCCAGGGAGGAACTTGGATTTTCATTCGGAGACGTTCTTCTCAGAGACCTCATCCAGGTGGGTCAGAAAGTCTAGGACTTACTTCAGAGGTGAATCAGTATGTAGACAACAGAGAGATGTTACCAGAGTTCCCCTGAGATCTTAATCAGCCTAGAGACAAGAGATCGCCATATTTATTTAGTTGTTAAAAGAATTGTCCATTGTACTCAGAAACCAAGGGTCATTGTTGACAATTAAGTGATAGGATTTGAACTGATTTGGATGAGACTAAGAAGACTATTACGATCCAATAAAGTTAGAACATAGCCAAGGATTTTGGCAGTTTATAGAGAAAGAGAAAAAAATAGAGTTTTTAGCTGTGAGTGGTATGTGCTGATCTCATTTAAAAACTCTTTTGCAGTTGAGGTGTATTTGAACACAAACTATACTTACAGAAATGCATAGACCAGTGGTGGTAGATGTTACCTAGCAGATAATTCATTTTATTTAATAGGTCAATAGGGATACCAAAGAGTTTCTCTGCAATTATTTCATTACTAGTGAGGCTGAACATATTTTTGAGTTTGATAGCTCTTTACTTCTATTATAAACTGATTTTGCAAGGTATTTGCACAGCTTATTTACTGAGATCTGTGTTTTTATTATTGTTTTTGATGGTACACTTTCAAATGATTTGGAAATTTTCTGCTTTTTTGTTTTGCATATATTTAATTTATATAAGTATAGATTACTTTGGAGAATATATAAAATTGAAATATTTTGTGTAGTCATCTACCAGCCTATTATATTGTGCCACTGTAATGTAAACCCAGGGGTTGACTTTTATTTGAAATGCAGATACCTAACCTAAATTTTAATCTTGAATCATTAATAAAAAATGAACCAGTATATAAAAATATATCACCAGCTACAGGGTTAGATAAGAGTGGGGCTGCCTCCATGTATGAAGGACCTTTGGGTTTTTTTTTGTTTGTTTTCCTTTTTTAAAAATTTCTTACATTGTTATTCATTTTTGTACAGTCGTTTATTTCTTCATGCTGTTCTCCCACAACCAGAGTACCCTGGAACCATTACCATAGTCTTTTGTGCTCTTCCGTCCTCCCCTTTAAAAAAAAAATTATTTTTTAATAAAAGTTTTATTTATTTATGCATAGAAGAACAGAGGTATAACCCAGAGGTAGGGGGTGGTGGTGAAAGGATTCCCCAGAGACAGATTGGGGAGCAGAACAGATGGATGTGCTGAAATATACTGCTAAATGGAGCAGCTGATGAGACAGGGGAGGTCGGCTGTCAGATATGTGGGTTAATTCCCTGGTTGGGGATTGGAAACAGAATGACAGCAGTGTGACTTAACCCCTTTGCAACCAGGCAGGTTTCCCCTCCTCTGATTTAATACTTCTTCCTCCCCTCCCTGCTGTATACCTCAAACTTATGGTATGCCAGCAAGTTTTGTCTTTTTCCTGACCCTTTGTTCAGTTTCCCTATATTCTCCCTACAAGTGAGATCATCTGATACTTTTTTTATTCCTTCTTTCATATTTTGCTTATCATAATCACTTCCAGCTCTCTATATGTTGCTGTGAATGGCATGCGCTTTATTTTATTTTTTTGATTGCTGAGTAGTATTCCATTGTGTATACACACCACACATTCTTGATGCATTCATCTGTGTGGGGCATTTGGGTTGGTTCCATATCTTAGCTACTGTAAATAGTGCTGCAATAAGTATAGGAGTGCAGATATGCATTTGATATAGTGTTTTTGCGTCCTTTGGGTAGATTCCCAAGAGTGGAATTATTAGAAACAGTTTTAGTGCTTTGAGGATCCTCTGACAGCTTTAAGGACCTCTGTTTTGCTGTCTGGCTGACTTAGATACATCCTTGGGCTCTGTGTGTGTGTGTGTGTGTGTGTGCACATGCTGTGTGTTAACAGTCATCAGAGCAGGGGTAACTAGGCTTTTGATTTTGTTTTAGCCCCTATGTCATAAGAGTTATCTTGTAATATATGGATCCAGGTCACTTCTAACATGGAACATTTGAAACAAGGAACTTTCTCAGAGTTTTTGTACTGTTGGTCTCTGTGCAGGAACAAATTTCCCCACAGAATCTTACATCTCTCTCTCCTGTTACTTGAGGTTCTTTTTCAAATGTCAATCTTGTTTGCAGGTCTTGCCAAAATACCCATGAAATAGAGACCAATTCTATGGTCACTTCTCCTTTTACCTGCTGTCCTTTTCTTATTACCATCTGTCACCATCTGAAATGTTACATTAATTTATTGTTGGCTTATATATTCCTTCCCCATCACTGAAATGAGGGAACTTGTTCTTCAGCACCCTATTCTTGTTACATAGTCCCAACATCACTCTCAGCAACTAAATTATACTCCTGTACAATTTTTTTTAATTTTTAAAGATTTATTTAAACATACAAGAACTGGGCTACAGGGAAGATGTGTCAGGGGTTAGAGGATTCACCAGAGATAGAGTGGGGAACAGAACAGGTAGATTGACTTAAATACACTGTGACAGGAGTAGAGGGTGAGTCAGGAGAGGTCTGCTGTGCCACGTGGGTAGCTCCCTGGCTGGGGATTGAACTCATAATGCAGTGGTTGTGGCAAGCTTCATAGATGTGTCTTAACCCCTTGTGCCACCAGGAAGGCCCTACTACAAAAAAAAAAAAAAAAACACACAAAAACTGTAGAATATGGGGCCTCCCCTGATGGCAGAGGCAGTTGAATGCAACTCTGTGAAACTGTCCCCAGCCTCTGCAGTGTGGGTTTGATCCCAACCGTCCAGCAAGAATCCCAAATGGCATGGCAGACCTTTCCTGTCTCATCTGCTTCTCCCCTCAGCAGTGTGTTTCAGTTAGTCTGCCTGTTCTGTGCCCCACTCTGTCTCTGGTGAATTCTCTCTCCCTCCCATGCATCTGGCTTGTATCCCAGTTCTTGTATGCATGAATAAACAAATCTTAAAAAAAAAGTAAGGCCTCCCCAGTGGTGCAGCAGTTGAACGCTGGCTTGTGAGGCTGCCGCAGCCTCTGCAGAGCTGGTTTGATCCCCGGCCTCCGGAGGAGGGTCCCACATGGCACACAGACCTCTCCTGCCACCCACTGCTCCCCTCAGCAGTGTATTTCATCAGTCTGCCTGCTCTGCTCTCCCCTCTGGCTCTGGTGAATTCTCTCACCCTCCCGCGCTTCGAACTGTACCCAGTGCTTGTATAAATAAATAAATATTTTTTTAAAAAATGTACCCACCTCTAAGTGAGGATAAGAATTTCATTAAACACATGCAATTTGCAGCAACATGTATGGCGCTGGAAGGGATCATGCTCAGTGAAATAAGCCAGAAAGAAAAAAAAAAATACCGGATGGTCTCACTCATAGCAGGAATCTAAAAAACTTAAATAAGGGACCAGGAAAATGAATAACTATAAGAAAGTGAAAATCAAAATCAACAAACAACTATGAACCAGAGACAGTCTATGGGTGGTGGGGGGCGGGGAGGGGAGGGATTGGGGTCAAAATAAGGGGATTGCAATTGTATAGGGAATATAAAAATAAAATTTATTTAAAAAAAAGAATTTCATTAAAAAAACTGTAGAATACATGAACTTTTAATGCTGATTAGGACACAATTCCATATTAGAGGTGGTGGCACTGAGGATCTCCCAGCCTGCACTATATCCATGCACAGAACACAAAAGTTAATTTATTGACAGCAAAATATATATTGCAGCATTCAGATATGTGATTAACGCAACTTTGTGTGAAAATTAATTTTGTTATTTTCCTCTTTCCCAGAAGTTATCTCTACCACATGGAACAGTCACTGATACAGAAATTGCAATATTTCTTCTGGGATTATCTCTCATGCTTGGGTTATTCCTCTTAATGCACTTGATCACTATCTTTGGGAACCTGTTCATTATTCTGGCTGTCAGCTCAGATTCTCACCTCCACAGACCAATATACTACTTCCTCTGCAAACTGTCCTTAGTAGACATCGGTTTTACCTCTACAACCATTCCCAAGATGCTGCTAAATATCACATACAGAGCAAAGTCATATTATATGAACACTGCATAACACAGAATTTTATATATATATATATATATATATATATAAAGATTTATTTTTTATTTATACAAGAACTGGGATACAGGCCAGAGTCATGGTAGGGTGAGAGGATTCACCAGAAACAGAGTGGGGAGCAAAACAGGCAGATGAACCAAAGACACTGCTGAGGGGAGCAGTGGGCGAGGCAGGAGAGGTCTGCTGTGACATGTGGGATTCTCCCTGGCTGACCAGGCATCGAACCAGCGCTGCGGAGGCTGCGGACAAATTCACAGCGCTGCACTCAACCCGCTGCACCATTGGGGAGGCCCCCAGAATTATATTTTTGTACTCTATGCGGATTTGGACATCTTTCTCCTGACCATGATGGTTTATGACTGCTTTGTGGCCCTCCGCCAACCACTGCACTACATTGTTATCATGAATCCCTGGCTCTGTTGAATGCTAGTTCTAGTGTCCTGGATCCTGGGTGCCCTGAATGCCTTGTTAGAGCTTAATGATTTTGCAACTGTCATTCTGTACTGACTTGGAAATCCCCCACTTTTTCTGTGAAATCAGTCAGGTGATCCAACTTGCCTGTTTAGACGCTTTTGCTAATAACATGGTGATGTATGCTGCAACTCTCCTGCTTGTTGGTGGGCCCTTTCTTTGTTTCCTTTACTCTTACTCTAAGATAGTGTCTTCCATACATAGAATCTCATCAGATCAGGACAAGTATAAAGCATTTTCCAACTGTGTATCTCACCTGTCAGTTGTTCTTTTATTTTATTGTACAATCCTAGGAGTGTACCTTAGCTCTGCTGCTATCCACAGTTCACAATCAAGTGCAGTAACCTCAGTGATATACACCGTGGTGACACCGATGCTGAACCCCTTCATCTATAGTCTGAGGAACAAAGATATAAAGAGGTCCCTGAAAAGATTCTTTGTGAAGGAAATTACAAAAGGGCAATTGTCATAGTTTTGGTGAAGTGACCATAATTGCAGAGGTAAAAACTTTGGAATCAGAAAATGTTATTATTTGGTCAGGCTCTGGAAGTAGATTTTGGTCTTTCAGTTTTTTTTCCATGGAATGATTTCCCATTCTTTTTTTTTTAAGATTTATTTATTTACGCATACAAGAACTGGGGTATAAACCAGAGGTGATGGCGGTGAGAGGATTCACCAGAGACAGAGTGGAGAGCAGAACAGGCAGATGTACTGAAATACACTGCTTAGGGGGCAACAGGAAAGACAGGGGAGCTCTGCTGCATCATGTGGGTTGCTCCCTGCCTGGCCTGGCTTGGAATTTGTGCTGTAGCGGCTGGCTGTAGCTCGATAGTGATATCTATAAACCCTACACCACCATAAGTCCCAGAATTTCCAATTCTTTAACTGCAACTTCTCTATTTATGTAGCCATCTTTATTAAGTTTTGTGCTCTCTCTAATAGCCAGCAGTTTTTACTTTTTTGTTCCACACTTTCGCATATTTATCCCAACTGTGTTACAAATATAGTTTGAAATTCCCACTTACCTAATGAAATAATATGAACTTTGTTTTTTGAATTACTTTTTCTATTGTCATATATGATAACAAATATCTTTTGTTTTACTAAGAGAAGCAACATGAGTTCAACCACTCCTATGGAAAAGTAACTACACTTGACCAGCAAGACAATTTATATAATTTTATGTTGGAGGAAATCCCAGATCAAATGTTTTCATTGTTGTGTCCATCATTCCTTTGTATTTACTTTTTTTTTATCTAGTCTCCCTGGTAATGCAGAGTAATATACAGCATGTTTTATAGCTAGTCACTAGCTTTTATTCACCTCATTAACATCATCTGTTGCCACCATTAAACTTTTCTATAAGATATGCAGAAGTTTACATGATAGACACATTTTAATAAGTAGGTTGATCTACTGTTACTATAAATTCAGAAATAGCCTTCAATATGATGAGGAATTTGCATTACTTTGCAAAATATCTCATCATTCTCCACATCTGCTTTTTGGTGTATGGAGATCGGTGTCAATGTGTTTGAGAGTTTATACACATGTGTGAAGAATTAATTGGTATTTCTTTATGTTTTAATTGAATTATCTTCACATTTCTCCTTGAAAACTCCCAGTGCAACTATAAGAATACTCTTTTATTTGAAGAAAAAATATATTCCCTAATTAATTTTTCACAACTAGGCAAGAATGGTAAATGATGATATCTCCATTATGCTTGGGATTCTATTAAATGTTTATGGTCAAGTAATGACTTAGGAGGAAACATAAATTCCTGTCTAGTCACCAGCTTACTAGCTTACTGCACAAACAGTCATATTCTTTCAAACTTTCTGGCTTCCTAAATATTAATCCCAATGAGAGTTTTTTTTTAATAGACTTGTTAGAAATAAACTGAAATAAAAGAGTAACCATTGATGTTTTCTTAAAACATAAAAGCAAATGAAAATAATAGCCAGTGGCAGATTGTTATAATTGTCCTCACTTCTATTCCCTTCAGTTATTGTCTCAGTTTATTATTACTGCATAACAAGCCACACAAATGATTTAGTATAATGGCTTTATTACCAAGGGAGATTGCATGGTGGGTAATTTTTCTGAGATCTGTTGCTCTCTGATGTGTCTATATTCAACTCTGTGTCTCTATATTGAGTTTCTAAGATTCACATATGATGTTCTGTGAATCATGGTGCCCTTCTCCCTTGAACCAATATATGCTCATTTTATCTTCTTAGAAAGCTGTATTATATAAAAAGAGAATCCTATGTTATATAGTATTTCTTCCTAAGTAGAAGAGATATCTCCTACCACTGCTTCAATGAGAATTATGTACCATGTTCTGAATTCTACTATGATCTGTGCAGTGTTAGGTTTTTTTTTTTGTTGCTTCAGTGCAATTTATTGGAGTATAGTTGCATATTAAAAATTATAAATGATAAAATGTACAATTCGAAGAATAAAAGTGGTTGATCAAATATTGCAGTATATAGTATTTTTTCATTTGTATTTAATTCAAAAACAATCCATTATCATGATATTTTAATGTAATTTTAAAGTTTTAATCTCTTAGAACTTTAATTTCCTTATTTCTGAAAGTAATATGGAAATAATAAATATAACTGCAGAGGAATGTTGCAAGAAATAAATTAAACGTGTGGATAGATTTTGTTGAGTCCAAAAACACTGTTCAAAGATAAATTTTGCATTTATTTTGTGTTTTTTATTTCAAATAAACTCACATATTTATGTATAAAAACACATTTATAGTTTGTAGTCTCTTTTTTATGTTGAAAGGAAATCAAAAAAAGTTGTATATTACAGAAATAAAAAAAATAAATGTTCAAATTAACAAATTAAAAGTATGTAGAAATTTTGAGGGCCTCCCTGGTGGTGCAGCGGTTGAGCGCTGGGTTGCGAAGCTGCCCGTGGCCTCTGCGGCGCCGGTTCAATCCCCGGCTGCTCCCCGGCCACGGGAGGAGGGTCCCACCTGGGTCCCACATAGCGCGCAGACCTCTCCTGCGGCCACTGCTCCCCTCAGCAGTGTACTTCTGTCCTTCTGCCTGCTCTGCTCTCTGCTCTGGCTCTGGTGAATTCTCTCACCCTCCCGCGCTTTATACAGTGCATGTATAAACAAAACAAACAAACAAACAAATAAATAAATAAAACATGCCTCTATTAAAAAAATTAAAAAAACAAATAAAATAAAATAAAATAAAAGTATGTAGAAATTTTGATACAAAATTATTAAGTGAATATGAATACATTTAAAATAATCACATTTCCTATTTTCATGTTTCAGATCTGTATTCAATGATAGTTCATAAGACAATTATCTCATCACATCTTCTTTTATTTAGCATACTCATGTGAAGAAAATGTATTTGTTAAGAGTAAAGGGATATGCTAAATACTTTTACATTGCAATTGTTTTCACTACTTTTGACTTTCAATATGTGTGCATTGTTTTCTATATTTTATGTTATATTATATTTTTTAAGATTTATTTACCTTTGCACACAAAAGCTGGGGTACAGTGCAGAGTTGCAGGGTGTGAAAAGATTCACCAGAGACAGAGTGGGGAACAGAACAGGCAGATGTACTGAAATACAATGCTGAGAGGAGCAGCAGGTGAGTCAGGAGGTCTGTTGTACCATGTGGGTAACCTCCCTGGCTGTAGATAGAACTCTTGCTATAGTGGCTGCAGATAACTTCATAGTGCTTGTGAATTAACCCTTTGTGAACCAGAGAGGACTTCTTTTCTCTATTTTAAACTGATTTTATAAGTCTCTACATGGGGATATATGTTCAGAATGTTTTTTCCAGTTTTGATTGCATTATTTCAAACAAGGAGTTGAAACTTTATATCATCAACTTTACTGTATTCCATATAATATTTTATATATCCATAGCTGTAAAATGTGGAAAATTGTGGGTGCATATTAATGTTGGAGAATTCATTTCTGTGGATCATACTGTATTTTCTCATTTTTTTATTTTTACTATTGAAAGAATTCTGTTTTAACATTTATATTCTCTTGAAAATCCTCTCTACATATAATAGTGCTAATAAATTACACATCATACATATTTCCAGCTTGTTGTTTATACTCTGTTGTTCCTAATGTTCCTTTTGACCTTTGGTGATTTTTTTTAAAGATTTATTTATTTATGCATACAAGAGCTGGGGTACAGGCCAGAGATGCGGGGCAGGGGTGAGAGGATTCATCAGAGACAGAATGGGGAACATAACAGGCAGACTGACTGAAAGACACTGCTGAGGAGAGCAGCAGGTGAGACTGGAGAGGTCTGCCTTGTCATGTTGCTTCCTGGCTGGCCAGAAATCCACCTTGTGCTTCAGAGGCTGCGGATTGCTTCAGAATGAGGTGCTTAACCCCTTGCGCCACTAGGGAGGCCCGACTTTTGGTGATTTATATCTATTTCTATACATTGCATCATCTCCAACTATCCTCAGGAATGCATTTTTTCTTACTTCAGATTAAAGATCACTTTTATATTCTATTTTCATGTTTGACTTCATATATCCTTATATAAGATAGAATTAGAGATGGCAGAGTAAGGTAGAGGTTGTCACTGTGCTAATATAAGAGCATTAAAATTTGGTAGTGAGTGAGTGAAACATATACACATATTTGAAGTGTAAAGTTATATTCCAGAAATATTATATATATATATTATATTCCACAAGTTATGTATTTTTACAAACAAATGTTAAACTAATAATGATCTTCTACTCAGTGGAGCTGACCTATAAAGATCTACTGGTTTCAAAAAAAAAAAATCTGCTGGTTTCATCACAGAGTTCTGGCAAATCTTCAAAAAATAGAGGAAAAGTAAATCCATTCAAAATCATGTTATGGGACTGACATTTCTCTAATATAAACAATACACAATGATTTCACCGAAAAAGAAAACTACACACCAATATTCCTAATGGACATAGATGCCAACCAACCAAAATCCTCAATAAAATGTTAACAAACTATTTCAACAATACATTAAAAATATCTTCCATCATGACCCACTAGGATTCATATGGTAACACAAGGAGGTTCAACACACACACAATGAAAATTGTAATTCACCACATCAATTAGAAGATACATGAAAATCATATCATATTATACACAGATGCATATAAAACATTTAATAAGATTCAACATCTATTTATATTAATAACACTCAAAAAATGGGGGTAGGAGGAATACACTTCAACACAATAAAGGTGAAAGAAACCTTGCAGCTGACATCAGCCTTCATGATGAAAAAATGAAGTTTTTCTTCTAAGACCAGCTACAAGACAAGGATGTCCACTTTCCCCACTACCATTCAAGAGTTGGACCTCCTAGGTACAACAATTAGGCATCAGAAAGATATAAAAAGAATAAAAATTTGGACAGAAATAAAATTCATCACTATTTGTGGATAACACAATCATATACACAGAAAACCTTAAAGATTCCACTAAAGTTTTATTAGAAATAATAAATCACCACTGTAAAATGGTATATGACAAATCAATATACAAGAAACAATTGTATTCCTATGCAAAATAAGGAACTAGAAAAGGAAGAAATCAAGAAAAGACTGACATTTATAATTGCATCACAGAGAATTAAATACCAGGATTAAACTGAAAAAGGAGGTGAAAGGACCATCAAATAAAAACTATATGAGGTTTTCAAGATAAATAAAACAGAGCAAATAAATTGGATATTGCTATCTGATCAAGGATTGAAAGAATTAACATTCTTAAAATGGCCACCATGCCCAATGCAATACACATATTCAATGAAATCCTCATCGAAGTTTCAATTGTGTAATTCAAAGAAATAGAAAAAAAATTACTGAATTAATTTGGACCAACAATTGATACCAAACAGCTAAAGTTTTCTGACAAAAACAATGGCAATATTTTACTCTGAGATGTCAAGATGCATAATAAGTCTATAACAATCATATGGTATAGCATTTGAATGAAAGTGTACAGAGAAAGCAGTGGAATAATATTGAGAATCCAGAAATAAATCCCAGATTCATATTAACAGTTAATTTATGATGAAGGAGCCAAGAGTATATACTGGAGGAGGAAAGTCCCCTCAACAATGGCATTGGGGAAACTGGATAGCCACAAGCAAAAGAATGAAACTAGACCACTAATTCACAGCATATAAAATATTAACTCAAAGTGGACTAAAGACTTGGAGGTGATACATGAAACCAAAAGTACATAGAAGAAAACATACACAAAACTGTCCACAACATTGACTTCAGTGGTGTCTCTGGGGACTTAATTCCAATGGGAAATAAATTAAAAGTCAAAGTAAACAAATAAGACTAGATCAAACTACAAAGCTTTCATAGTAAACACTAACAAACAAAAAGTTCTCTCACCAAAATGAAAATCTCTCTACTTAAAAGGTGAAAATATTGTGTATCATGCATCCCGCAGTGTCTAATATTCAAGGTCTGGCCAGATTCAAGATAGGGAGTTTTGCAAATGGTTATCCCTGCAGACAGAGTTGAGCTGGACAGTGCACACAAGCCAGGGCCCCTGTCTGGCCACGAGTTGGAACCAAGAGGGGAGATCCAGTGATTTGGTGCCCAGGGGGGTGGTCCAGCCACTGAGGGTGCTGGGAAGAGCTGTCCAGGTGCCATATTCAATACAGGGAGCTTTGTGTCAGGACCTCACCAAAATTGTATGAAATTGAGAAAGGTTTATCGCTGCAGTCAGAGGTGAGTTGAAAAGCATGAGCAAGCCAGGCCATATATCTGGCCAAGAGTTGGAGCCCAGAAAGGGATCCAATGATTAGGTGGCCAGAGGGTGATCTGCCAGGGCAGACTACCAGGGCAGACTGGGGGACCTCAAGACCACCCTCTGGAATTAAGTAAATACAAAGGAAGGGGCTTTTCAGGGACAGCACCAGTTAACATATCCATAGTACCATTGTCCTGCTGGAATTCTGGCATAAAATTACTGGACTCAAATGGGCCACCAGTTTCCAACATCCCAAAAGGAGTACCCCAAAAAGTTGCTGGCCAGTAACAGTGACACAGTGTCCTGAAACATAGGGAAAATTATAAAACAAGCCGCAGGAGAAGAAAAATTATAAGCAACCAAGCAAGCCCTCAGGTAAAAGACACAGATAATCTACCACCAGATTGCAACAACAGTGACTTGGAAGAACTTCTGAGCCTTCCAGCTAGAGAACATAAAATCCCCATGATTAAAATCTGAAAGAAGGCCTCCCCTGGTGGCACAGCAGGTGAGCACTGGGCTGCAAAGCTGCCCGAAGCCTCTGCAGCACTGGTTAGATCTCCTGCCTCCAGGGAGGGTCCCATATGAATGCAGACCTCTCCTGCTGCACCCACTGGTCCCCTCAGCAGTGTATTTCATCAGTCTGCCAATCTGCTGTTCTGTTCCCCGCTCTGGCTCTGGTGAATTCTCTCACCCTCCTGCGCTTCTGACTGTACTCACTGCTTGTATAAATAAATAAATAAATAAACAAACAAACAAATAAATAAATAAATAAATAAATAAATCTTTAAAAAAAAAACAAAACTGAAAGAAGTCAAAAAGGAAAAAAAATGATATGGGAATATGGGAAAAATTGTCAACAATCAGAAGAATGGAATTGAGTCCCCAAACAGGGAAGTGAAAGAAATGTAAGATATCAAAGGATTAATTGAGGAGCTAAAGAACTCTGGGGAAAGTAATGAAAGCAGAATAGATGAAATGGAAGAATGAATAAATATTCTCAAAGATACATAAATAAAAAGAACCAAAACAGAAAAAGAAAGAGAAGTGCAAAGGAAAAAGAATGAAGAAAGATTTTGGGAACTATTTGACACCACAAGGAAAGGATTTATAAGAGTTATAGGATCTCCAGATGGAGAGGAGACATAGGAACAGAGAATATATTTGAGGACTTAATCGAAGAGAACTTCCCAAGCATGAAGGGGATGAAAACAGACATTAAAGAAATGAGAAGAACACCAAAATTCCATGATGAATGGAAGAATACAGCAAGACACATAATAGTAAAGCTCCCAAGAATCCAAGACAAGGAAAAAATAATGAGGCTGACAAGAGGGAAGAAACAAATAACATACAAAGGAAAACCAATCAGGCTGACATCAGACTTCTCCGAAGAAACACTACGGGCAAGGAGAGGGTGGAGGGACAAAATCAACAGACTCCAAGACAGCAAATGCCAACCAAGAATACTTCGTCCCACAAAACTTTCCTTCCTCTATGAAGAACAAATAGGACCTTACCAGACAGAAAGAAACTCCAGAATTCCAATACAACTAAACCCCCACTCCAAAAAATACTACAAGGATTCCAAAAGCTGGAATCAACAGAGAGATAAATAAGAATGATACAAGACAAAAAATAAAACCACAGAAAATACAAATAAAATGGCACATACAGATGCTAACTTATCAATATTAACTCTAAATGTAAACAGACTAAACTCTTCAATAAAAAGACACAGAGTTGCAGGCTGTGTTAAGGAAAAAAAAAAACAACAATCTTTTGCTGTCTCCAGGAAACACATTTAACTGCAAAAGATAAATATAGACTGAAATAAAAGGATGGAAAGCAATCCAACAAGCAAATAGACCAAAAAAGAAGGCAGGAACAGCTATACTTAGATAAAAAGTATCAAACTCAAAAAGGTAAAAAGAGATCCAGATGGTCACTACATTTATGATTAAAGGGACAATATATCAAGAAGACATAACATTTACTCACCAAATGAAGGATCACCAAAATATGTCAGACAGCTATAATTATCTCTGAAAACAGACACCAGAGAAAACATGTAAGTTGTAGGAGACTGCAAAACAACACTCTCAACAATGGATAAATCAATGAGACAGAAAATAAGTAAGGACACTAAAGCTCCAAATAAGGATCTAGTCCTCATGGGCTTAAGAGACATCTATAAAATACTGCACCCCCCAAAATCTGAGTAAACATTTTCCTCAAGCCCACATGGATCATTCTCCAGGATCGATCACAAACTGGGACACAAGACAAACATCAAGAGAAACACTAAGATTGAAATCATACCAACCATCTTCTCTGACCATAAAGGCATCAAACTAAAAATAAACAATGAAAAGCAGGAATAGGACCCTCCAACCTCCTGGAGATTGAAGTACACACTACTGGAAGACCACTGGGCTAACAAGGAGATCAAAGAAGAAATTAAAAATTACTTTGAGTTGAACGACAAGGAGGAAACTAATTTCTTAAATGCATGGGATGCAGCAAAGCAGTAATAAGAGGAAATATTCAGTAATAGATGTTCACCTCAAGAAACAAGAAACAACTCAAAGAAACAACCTAATCTCATCACTCAAAGAACTGGAAAAACAACAATGAAATACCCTAAAACCAGTAGAAGAAAGGAAATAATAAAAATCAAAGCAGAAATAAATGGAATAGAAATGAAAAAAAATCTAAAAGATCAATGAAACCAAAAGTTGTTTCTTTGAATAAATAAATAAAATAGACAAACCCCTAGCCAGGCGCTCAAAGGAAAAACAGGAGAAAGCACAAATGAAAGAGGAAAATCACAACAGACACAGCAGAAATCAAAAGAATAATCTGAAACTACTATGAACAGCTTTATATGCAAACAAGTTCAAAAATCTAGACGAGATGGGCAAATTCCTACAAATTTACAATCACCAAAAGCTATATAAAGAAGAAATAGAACACCTAAACACCCCAATTACATGCAGTGAAATTGAAAAGGTAATCAAAACCCTCCCCAAAAATAAAAACCCAGGACCAGATGGATTTACAAATGAATTCTACCAAATTGAGAAATGAACTAGGGCCTATCCTCAACAAACTCTTTCAAAAAATTGAGAAGGAAGAGATAATATCAAACACATTCTATGAAGCCAACATTACACTAATACCAAAACCGAACAAGGACAACACAAAGAAAGATAACTATAGGCCAATCTTTCTAATGAACACTTATGCAAAATCCTCAAAACAATTTTAGCTAACAAAATCCAACAAATGTATCCATATGATAATTCACTGTGACCAAGTAGGATTTATTCCAGTGACACAAGGATGGTTCAACATCCAAACATTAATCAATATAATCCAACACATCAAAAAAATGAATTTAAAACAATTATGATAATATCAATAAGTGCTGAAAAAGCTTTCGGCAAAATACAACACCCATTTATGATAAAGGCCCTTGAAATACACAGAATACAAGGAACATGCCTCAACATCATAAAGGCCATATATGACAAGCCCATAGCCAATATCATTCTCAATGGTAAAAAGTTGGAAAGCACTTCCATTAAGATCTGGAACAAGACAAAGATTGCCACTCTCACCACTGCTTTTCAATATAATACTGGAAGTCCTAGCCAGAGCAATAAGACAAGAGAAAGACATACAAGGAAGCCAAATAGGAAAGGAGGAGTCAAACTATTACTATTCACAAATGGTATGATAATATACATAAGAACCTCAAATAATCCACAGAAAAACCAATCAAACTATTCAACCAGTTTAGTAAAGTAGCAGGATACAACATCAACATGCAAAAATCAATAGCCTTCTTTGGGCCTCACCGGTGGTGCAGCGATTGAGCACTGGGCTCAATCGAATTGCAGCACCATTTCAATCCCCAGCCACTGGGCGAGGGTCCCACATGGTGCACAGACCTCTCCTGCTGTCCGCTACTCCCCTTAGCAGTGTACTTTGTCAGTCTGTTGGCTCTGCTCCCCGCTCTGGCTCTGGTAAATTCTCTCACCCTCCCATGCTTCTGACTGTATCCAGTACTTGTATAAATAAATAAATAAATCTTTAAAAAAAAATCAGTAGCCTTCCTATACACAAACAATAAATCCAAAGAAGAAGAAATCAAGAAAACCATTGCTTTTCTTTTTGAAAGAAAAAAATCAAATACTTGGGAATAAACCTGACAAAAGAGGGAAAGGACCTATACAAAGAAACTATAAAACAATGTTAAAAGAAATAAAAGAAGACACAAGGAAATGGAAAGACATCCCCTTCTGGTGGATTGGAAGAATTAACATTATCAAAATGGCTTCCTACCAAAAGCAATTTACAGATTTAATGCTCTTCCAATAAAAATTTCAACAATGTTCTTCAAAGAAATAGAACAAATATTGATGAAATTCATATGAAACCACCAAAAATCCCAAACAGCCAAAGCTTTCTTGAAAAAAAAAAAGTAGGGAATGGAGTTATCATACTCCCAGTCTTCAAACTATACTACAAGGCTATAATAATCAAAACTGCATGGTTTTGGAATAAGAACATTCCTCAACTTACCAAAGATAGAGCTCCATATGATCCAACAATTCCACTCCTAGGTATTTACCCAAATGACAAAGAACCATTAATTCCAAAGGGCACCTGCACCCCTATGTTTATAGCAGCACTATTTACAATAGCTAAGCTATGGAAACAACCCAAATGCCCAAAAATAGAAGACTGGATCAAGAAGATGTGGTGCATATACCCAATGGAATATTATTCAGCAATCCAAAAAGATAAACACATGCAATTTGCAGCACCATGGACACAGCTGGAAGGAATCATGCTCAGCAAAATAAGCCAGAAAGAAAAAGAAAAATACCAGATGGTCTCACTCATAGTAGGAATCTAGAAAACCTTAATAAGGGACCAGGAAAAAGAATAACTATAAGAAAGAAAAAATCAAAATCAACAAACAACTATAAACCGGAGACACACTATGGGGGGGCAGGGAAAGGTGGGATTGGGGTAAAAATAATGGGGGCACAATTGTATTGGGAATATAAAAATAAAAAAAAGAAAGTTTCAAAAAAAAAAAAAAACAGACACAGTGGAACAGACCAATGGAACTGAATAGAAAACCCAGATTAAACCCACAAATTTACTGTCAACTAATCTTTGACAAAGGAGTAAAGAATATGCAATGGAGTAAAGAAGGTTTGTTCAATAAATGGTGCGGGAAAATCTGTGTCACTACATGCAAAAGAATGAAACTTTACTACCTCACACCATGCAAAAAAAAAAAAAACAACTCAAAATGGATTAAAGAACTAGATATAAGAACTGAAAACATAAAATATATAGAAGGAAATATATGTAAAACACTACATGACATGCACCTCAGTAACATCTTTAAAGACACATCACCAAAAGCAGTGATAGTGAAGGAAAAGATAAACAGCTGGGATGACATCAAATTAAAGAGCTTCTGTACAGTGAGAGACAGTAACCAAAACAAAGAGACACCCCACTGACTGGGAGAAAATTTTTACACACAGCATGAATTATAAAGGACTGATCATAAATATCTACAAAAGGATGATGATACTCAACAAAAACAAAGTAAATAACCCAGTCAATAAATGGATAGAAAAGCTAACTTCTCCAAAGAGGAAATGCAAATGGCCAACAGACAAAATTTTCAATATCACTGATAATCATGGGAATGCAAATCAAAACTACACTGAGATACCATCTTACACAAAAGAGAGTGGCACATATTAAAAAAAAAACAACTAGCAACAACAAATGTTGGCAAGGATGTGGAGAAAAAGGAGCGCTCCTACACTGCTGGTGGAAGTGCAAAATGGTCCAACCACTATGGAGAGCTGTATGGAGGTTCCTCAATCTGCTAAAGATGGAGCTTCCATATGATCCAGCAATTCCACTTCTAAGTATTTACACAAATAACACAGAAACATTAATTCAAAAGGGCACATGCACCCCTATGTTTATCGCAGCATTATTTACAATAGGTAAGCTATGGAAACAAACTAAATGCCCAAAAATAGATGACTGAATCAAGAAGTTGTGGTACATATGCACAATGGACTATTACTCAGCAATCAGAAAAGATAAACTCATGCCCTTAGCAGCAACATGGATGGAGCTGGAAGGGATCATACTCAGTGAAATAAGCCAAAAAAAAAAATTACCAATGGTCTCACTCGTAGCAGAAGTTTAGAAAACCTAAATAAGAGATCAGGGAAAAGACTAATTATAATAAAGAAAAACTCAAAATCAGCAAACAACTACAAACCAGAGACACAATAGAGGGTAGGGAGAAGGGAGTAGAATCAAAACAAGGGTGGTGGGAATTGTATGGGGACTATAACCAAGATGAAAATACATATATTGCACAAAATTTAAAAAAAATGTAAAAAATATACAAAATTAAAAAATTAATAAATAAATACATATAAAAAAATAGCTAACAGAATCCAACAATGTATCCAAGACAAAAGAAGGGACATGCAAGGAATCCAAACAGGGAAGGAAGAAGTAAAATTAACAATATTCTCAGATGTTATGATATTATACATATAGGACCCCAAAAACTCAACAGAAAAACTAATCAAACTAATTAACCAGTTTACTAAAACAGCAGGATACAAAATCAACACAATAAAATTAGTAGCTTCCCTATATACAAACAATAAATCTGAAGAAGAAGAAATCAAGAAAACTGTCACTTTTCTGAAGGAAACAAAATCAAATACTTGGGAATAAGCCTTACAAAAGAGGTAAAGGACCTATACAAAGAAATTATAAAATGTTAAAAGAAATAAAAGAAGACAAAAAGAAATGGAAAGACATCCCCTGCTCATGGATTGGAAGAGTTAACATTATCTAAATGGCCATGCTACCAAAAGAATTTTACAGATTCAGTGTTATTCCAATAAAAAATGTCAGTGAAATTCTTCAAAGAAATAGAAGAAATATTGATGAAATTCATATGGAGCCACCAAAAAGTGTGAATAGCCAAAGCTCTCTGGATTAAAATAGGAAGGGGATGGAAGTATCAAACTCCCAAAGTTCAAACTATGCTATAAAGACAAGAACAGACACAGAGACCAGTGGAAGTGAATATAAAACCTGGAAATAAACCCACTGTTTTTATGGTCAAATAATATTCAACAAAGGAGCAAAGAATATGCAATGGAACAAAGAAAATTTGTTCAATAAATGGTACTGGGAAAACTGGGCCACTGCATGCAAAAGAATGAAGTTGACTACTACCTCACATCATGCACAAAAATCACCTCAATGGATTAAGGAACTAGACAAAAAACTAAAACCATAAAATATATATAGAAAATATAGGTGAGGGCCTCCCCGGTGGTGCAGCAGTTGAGCACTGGGTTGCGAAGCTGCCTGCAGCCTCTGCAGCACCAGTTCGATCCCCGGCTGCTCCCCGGCCACCGGAGGTGGGTCCCACATGGTGCGCAGACCTCTCCTGCCGCCCGCTGCTCCCCTCAGCAGTGTACTTCGGTCCTTCTGCCTGCTCTGCTCCCCGCGCTGGCTCTGGTGAATTCTCACCCTCCCGCACTTCTGACTGTACCCAGTGCTTGTATAAATAAATAAATAAATAAATCTTTAAAAAAAAAAAGAAAATATAGTTGAAACACTACATGACGTACATCTCAGTAACATCTTTAAAGACATATCACCCAAAACAGTGATGATGCAGTATAGTATAAACAGCTGGGTCTACATCAAATTAAGGAGCTTCCATAAAGCAAAAGAGACATTAACCAAAACAAAGAGACACCCCACTGATTGGGAAAAAAATTTTGTACACAACACTAATGATAAGGGTGGATCACAAAAATATACAAAAAGCTGATGAGATACAAAAAAAATCAAAGTAAATAACCCATTCAAAAAATGGGCAGAAGAGCTAACAAGAAATTTCTCCAAAGAGGAAATTCAAATATCAAGTAGGCATATAGAAAACTGTTCAGCATCACTTGTAATCAGGGAAATGCAAATCAAAGCTACAGTGAGATACCATCTTACACCAGAGAGAATGGCACATATTAAAGAAAAAAAACTTTGTTGGCAAGGATATGGAGCAAATGGAAATCTCCTACATTGCTGCTAGGAGTGCAAACTGGTCCAACCAGTATGAGAAACTGTGTAGAGATGGCTCAATGTGCTAAAAATGGAGCTTCCATATGATCCAGCAATTCCACTCCCGGGTATCTACCCAAAGGACACAAAAACATTGAATCAAAAGGACACCTGCACCTCTATGTTTATTGCAGCACTATTTACAATAGGTAAGCTATGGAGACAACCCAAATGCCTAAAAATAGATGATTGGTCAAGAAGCTGTGGTACATATAAACAATTGAATATTACTCAGCAATCAAAAACAGATGAACTCATGCCATTTGCAGCAACATGGATGAAGCTGGAAGGGATCATGCTCAGTGAAATAAGCCAGAAAAAAAAAAGAAAAACACTGGATGGTCTCACTTACAGCAGGAATTTAGAAGAGCCAAATAAGGGATCAGGAAAAAAAAACTAATTATAATAAAGTGAAAATCAAAATCAACAGGCAAGTATAAACCAGAGACATACTACATGTGGGGAGAAGAGAGTAGGATCAAAACAAGGGTGGTGGGAGTTTTATGAGAACTATAACAAGATGAAAGTGCATGCATTGTACAAGAATGAAAAATGATGTAAAATATATTTAAAAAATCCAAGATCTACAAACAATGCATACAACTCAATGTAAACTGAAAATCCAATCAAGATATTAGCATAAGACAGAAAAGATACATATTTCACCAAAGAAGATATATGAGTTACCAAGAGATTCATTTAAAAAAAATGTTTAGGCAGATCAGCCCTCCCACAATAATCCAGTCCTCACTAAGATGGTGCAAATGTGCAGACACTGTCCAGTGCTGTGAGTGAAGGCACACAAGTAGGTGGAGGTGACAGCAGCACAAAGAGATGTGGTGACCTTCCAGGAGAGTGCACATCAGCCTACACACAGCATCTCAATCCACTGCAAACCTGGCATTACTGCAGTGATCCAGGCCCAACCCTTGGTCCCTGATGCCTCAGTGGAATCATTCAAAAGTCATGCCCACTGACAGCAGTGTCACAGTGGCCCTGTGCATATAACAAATTCAAAAGCAAACAACTGGGAGACAGAAAATACAAAAGGTGAAGCAAACTCTCAGGGCAACAACACACCACAAAAAGAAAATCAGCCCTGAGAAACCAACAACACTGACATGGAAGAATTTCTTTGCCTGGTAGATAAAAAATTCATAATTGCCATACTAAAAATTTCAAAGATGAGGAAAAAGAAAAGAACAATATGAGACATATAATCTACACTCTGAAGAACAGAATGAACCTTGAAATAAGACAATAAAGGATGAACTGAAAATTTGGTAAAACAATGAAAACACAATAGATGAAATAGAAGAATAAATCAGTACTTCTGAAGAAACAGATATTAAAAGAACCAAAAGAGAAAAGGAAAGAAATGGGGAAAGGTAAAAGAATGAAGAAACAATTTAAGAACTATCTGACGCCATGAGAAAAGGAAATATAATAGTCATAGGAATCCCAGAAGGTGAAGAGAGAAACAACAGTACTGAGAAAATAATCAATAATATAATCAAAGAGAACTTCCCAATCTTGAAGGAGGAAATGGAAATAGACATAAAGGAATCTAGAAGTACAACAAATTACCAAAATTAAAAGAGAAATACAGGAAGATATACTATATTGAAGCTTCCAAGATAAAGAGTCTAAATGAAGAGTAAAAAGTCCAAGATAGGAAATATGACACTATCTAGAGCAAGAAACAGATAGTTTATAAAGGAAAACTGATTAGGCTGTCATAAGGCTGTGCTGAAGAAGCACTATGGGCAAGAAGAAAATGGATCAACATGTTCAAAAAACTGCAAGACCAAAAATGCCAGCCAAGAGTACTTTATCCTACCAAAAAAAGAAAAAAAATTCCCTTTTAGACAAACAAAATCTTCAGAAATTTGTTACTATTAAACCACCACTCCAAAAAAAAATTGCAAAAAGCCTAAAAATATAAATCAACAGAGGTACGAACTGGATGAACTGATAGGTACTGAATATAGCCACAAAATGATGAGCAAAATGGCAATTACAGGCTTCTATATATCAATAATCACCCTAAATGTAAATGGACTAAATTCACCCATAAAAAGATAGTAGCAGGCAGGATTAGGAAACAGAACACGGGCCTCCCCTGGTGGCGCAGCAGTTGAGTGCTGGGCTGTGAAGCTGCCCGCAGCCTCTGCAGTGCTGGTTCAATCCTGACTGCTAGTGAGGGTCCCAGATGGCACGACAGACCTTTCCTGCCACCCACGCTGCTCCCCTCAGCAGTGTATTTCATCAGTTTACCTGTTCTGTTCTCCGCTCTGACTCTGGTGAATTCTCTCACCCTCCCGTGCTTCTGACTGTACCCAGTGCTCGTATAAATAAATAAATAAATCTTAAAAAAAAAAAAAAGAACACATCCTAACGCTGTAACCGGGGAACACACAAAGAGCCAAAGATAATTACAGATTAAAAGTAAAGGTAAGGGGCCTCCCTGGTGGTGCAAGGGGTTAAGCACCACACTGTGAAGAAATTTGCACTGCAGCATGAGTTGGATTCCTGTATGGCCAGGGAGCTACCCATCTGGTGCAGCATACCTCTCCTATCTCTCCTGCTGCTCCCCAGCAATGCATTTCAGTCACTCTGCCTGTTCTGTCCCAATCTCTGTCTCTGGTGAATCCTCTCACTGCTCCCCCCAACTACATCTCTGTCCTGTACCTCAGCTCTTGTCTATATAAATAAACAAATCTTTTTTTTTCTTTTTTTTAAAGTAAAGGTCTGGAAAACAATTCTACAAGCAAATGGCCTTCAAAAGAGGCAGAGGTTGCAACACTTAAATAAAATGGACTTCAAACTAAAAAAAAGGTGACATGAGTCACTGATGGACACTATGTAATGGTCAAATGTACAGAACACCTGAAGTCATAACACTCATCGACATATGTGCACCAAACATAGGACCACCAAAATACATTAATTACTCTTGAATCTGAAAACAGACATTGGAGAAAATACATATATGGTAAGAGACTTCAACACTCTGTTATCACCAATGGACAGATCAACTAGAAAAAAATAAACAAGCACACAATAGTCCTAAACAAAGACCCTGAAAACATGAGCCTAGCAGACATCTATATGGCACTGAATCCCCCAAAAATCAGAAATCACATTTTTCTTAAGTGTACATGGAGCTTCTCCAGGATAAATCACATAGTAGGACACAAGACAATCATCAACAAATAAATACATAAAGATTGAAATCATACCAAATATCTTGTCTGAACATAAAGGCATCAAACTAGAATTCAACTATGAAAAGAAAGCAAGAAAACATCCTTACACAGAGATTGACAAGCATACTATTGAAAGACCACTGGATCAATGAGGAAATCAAAAAAGAGATTAAAAATACATTGAGACAGATGACAAGGAGGACACAATTTTCCAGAATTATGGGAAACAGCAAAAGCAGTAATAAGAGTATGAGCAATACAGACCCACATCAAAAACCAAGAGAGAACCCCCCCAAAGATAATCTAATCTCTCATCTGGAAGAGCTAGAAAAAGAACAACAAAAATAACCCCCAAAAGCCAGTATAAGAAAGGAAATAATAAGATACAAGCAGAACTAAATGAAAGAGAAATTAAAAAATAATAGTCCAAAAGATCAATGAAACCAAAAGCTGGTTATTTGAAAATATAAACAATATAGGCAAACCTCTAGCCACCCTCACAAAGAATAAAATGGGAAAAAACTCAAATTAACGGGATTAAAAATGAAAGAGGAGAAATTACAAGACACATTAGAAATCCAGAGGGTCATCAGAGATCACTATGAACACTTATATGAAACAAGTTCAATAATCTAGATGAGATAGATAAATTCTTAGAACTGTATCATTATCCAAAGCTGAATAAAGCAGAAACAGAAAAACTAAACAAACCAATTATAAGCAGTGAAATTGAAACAGTAATCAAAACCCTCTTCCAAACAAATGCCCAGGTCCATATGGTTTCACAAATTCTACCAGATGTTATCTTTATATAAGATGAAATGATGCTTAGATAGCTTCTCCTACACTTCAAAGACTTTTTGTTATGTTATTTTTATTTCTAGTACTTTGGAAATTTTATCATGAATTAGAGAGCCATGTGTATTTCATTAACTTATTACTATTTATATCTTTATATAAAGATTTTCTTCAGAGTTTCAATATATTTTATTTCATAAATTATTTTGAAACCTCTGAACTTAACCCATTTGCATTCTCATGGTAGTTCTTCCTTCCTGAAGTCCTAGTTTCCTTCATAACTCTTCTTTCCATATTATGCACATATGCATATCCCCACACTTTTAATTCACATTCATGAGTAGAATCTTGAACACATGAAAAGTGTTTTCCATTTTTCATGATGATCTTACACTCCAGTATTTCCCCACTTTCCTTCTTATTAATCACTGCTTTATGCACCTCCTTCTAATCAGTGTGATACTGACTTAATAGTTACTTGGTTCCACATATTGTCATGGTTTGTCTGTGTCATTTATACTTTTCACGATCTTTCATTTTTTTTAATCAAAATGGTGGATACAACAACACAACAGAAATAACTGAAATGGTTAAGTTTACACTGTGATCCAACAAGGAATGGTCATGTTCTCCAGAGGACACAAAGTAACTTCTAGAGATGTTTTAGCTGCAACATTGGAGAGGACTGGATGGAGGCCCCAGATGCTGTAAACACTCTAGGATGCACACCACAGAGAATCCCTTTACCAGCATGTCAATAAGGTGGAAAATAGGGAAACCTGATTTAAAGAATATCCATATATTTACTATTTGTAGATGTTACAAATATATAGATGTTGCAGTGTTTCCCTAGCAATGCAGCACTTCACAATTCTGCCCCCCCAAAAATATTAGAGAATATAACTGTTAATGGTTTGAATGAAGTTACAACCAAATCAACAGGATAATCAATGTTATCATGAAAGATTACTGGTATAAAGTGATTTCTTAGTAACTTTTTGATTTCTCTGTAAAATGAGCTTGAGCGTAATTCATATGTTTGATCACCATTTTAATTTGCTTATTACTATACATCCAAATATTACTTGCCCATTTTCTTACAGTATCCAGTCTTCCAATTTTTTTTGTGTGTGAATTAAAAGTTGCTCATTGGTGGGACTTTGGGCTTCTAAAAATGTTTATATTTCACTTATTTAGATGTAGTTGTCTTCCTCATGTTTTGTACCTTATGTAATATTATATTGCCCACCTATAGATTTTATAAGTAGTTTTCGATTTTTTTTTTCTGTAACATGTACTATTTACTTTTACACTGAGCTGCAACATCAATAATTTTTGTGAATGTGTAAAGTAGAAGGTCATCTTTGGTTTCTTCCAGATGGATAGCCATTTATGTCTGTTGTTATCCAACGGCCCAGTCCCTCTAATCTAATTAAAGTGTAATCTTGCCATAACTTAACCATCCAAATTTATTGAGACCTAATTCATGATTCATTCAACAAAAGGAAAGATTAAATGATTGATCATATAAATCCAAATTTGTATGTAAAGGTAGAGTGATATCTAAGTGAAAATTATAAAGTGAATAAAGCAAATGAAGAAAATTTTCCTTTCGTACCTCCATTATATCGTCACAGTCAGAGAAAAATGAAATAAATGTGTGTGGACATTGAGCAGGCTGTATAGAGCATGGGTTAAGGAAGGCTTTGCCTGGTGATTGATGACCACAGCCAGGCCCAGTGTGTCCATCAGACTTGTCAAAAATGAGATCAAATTCCAAACCCAAAAGTTAAAAGAAGAGGTTCCATTTGAGAGTATTTTAATATTCTCTCTCACATTGACTATGAAATATTTTATATATTAAATAATATAAAAGTTAATATAGAAGTTCATTAATATGACATTGAAATTAGACATATATAAATATATGGTATGTTAAATAATCATATACATATACACATAATTCTGTGAAGATACTTATACAAATATATCTTTTCCAAAGCCTTGTACCCACGGCCTAGATAATTCCCATTGTCAGCATTCACTTAATATTCCAATGTCTAAGAAACTTCACATGAAATTGGTAGGATGTTTAGCTCTTGAGAACAAGCTGAAATTAGGACAAAACTTCATAAGCAGATATCGCACAAGGTGGTTTGTAGAGGGCAAATACATATATAAAA
Source organism: Talpa europaea (assembly GCF_964194135.1). Classification (NCBI taxonomy): domain Eukaryota; kingdom Metazoa; phylum Chordata; class Mammalia; order Eulipotyphla; family Talpidae; genus Talpa; species Talpa europaea. The sequence continues at coordinate 44,465,928 of NC_140079.1, read as the reverse complement.
ACCTAACCTCTTGACTGAAAATAGAGATTTAAGCATATTAATAATGGATGTTCATGTGAAAATTAATCTTTTTTTTCAATCAATCGTTTTGGTCACTTCCACCACAGGGAAACTTACAGGTATTATAGAATTCTGTCTCCTAGGATTTTCAGGGAATGCAAAATTAAAACCCCTTATGTTTGGATTTTTCTCTTCCATTTATCTGATCACTGTGTTTGACAACCTACTCATCATTCTGGCCATCAGCTCAGATTCCCACCTCCACACCACCATGTAATTCTTCCTATGAAACCTGTCCTTTGTGGAAATCTGTTTCACCTCCACCACCATCCCTAAGATGCTGGTAAATATACAGAAACAGAGCAAAGTTATAACCTATGAAGGTTGCATCAGCCAGCTGTAGTTTTTCCTACTCTTTGAAGGAATGGATGACTTACTCCTGACCATGATAGCCTATGACCACTTTGAGGCCATCTGACACCCCTTGCACTACTCAGTCATCATAGACGTCCAGCAAACTTCTGGTTCTGGTGTCCTGGATCCTGATTTTCTGCATTCCTTGATATAAAACTTAATGATATTGAGGTTGTCCTTCTGTAAAGACTTGGAAATCTCCCATTTTTTCTGTGATCTCAGCCAGGTGGTCCAACTTGCCTGTTCTGATATTTTTCTTAATAACATGGTGATTTATTTGGCAGCTATCTGCAAAATAAAGGACTATTTAAGGCTTTCTCACAGTCCTTTCATTGATAGAACTTCCCTCATGTGTACAATATAAAATATCTAAGATTTTCAAATGCAGAAATGTCTTTCCCACATTTCTCACATTTAAAAGGTTTTGCTCCAGTGTGAGTATACATTATAAGGTTACATTATAGGGTCTCTCTCCAGTATGAGTATACACTTACAAATTACAATGTGCAAGGAATTGGCAAGTATATTCCCCCATATATTCCACAAACTTCTCTTGTGAGATTTAAAAAATCAGTATTTAGTAAGACACAAGGAATTAGCAAAGGTTTCCTCATATACCTCATGCACATAGGTTTCTCTCTAGGTTGGGGTAACATGTGATCATTACAGAACACAGAAAATAAAAAGTTTTTCCCACTTTTCTTACACACAGTGTTGCTCTCTGTTGTGTGTATACCTGTGTTAGGGTTTGAAGAACATAAAAATCCTATCCATTAATCCTGACATATATAAGATTTCTTTCCCATGTGAGTAAGCTTGTGATCAATAAAGTAAGCAAGAGTGGTAAATATACTCATACATATTCAAGACACTTCTCTCCAATGCATTCAAGACACTTCTCTCCAATGCAAATTCTAAAGTATCTAGTAAGATGAGATGATTCAGCAAAGACCTTCTCACATTCACCAAGTTAAGATTTAAAAGATCCTGCTGTGGCTTCTTATATGTTTAGTAAGGCCTGAGAAATGAGGGTTTTCTTCCAGTGAAGGTTCACCTTTAAACATTAAGGGACAAAAAAAAATAAAGCCTTTCCTGCATTCCTTACATTCGTAAGGGTTTATTCAAGTGTGAATTTGATTGTCAGCATGAAATATGATGAACTGCTAAAGTATTTTCCACAGCCTATAAATTAATGGGCTTCCTTCCAGTATGCCTTTTTACATGTTTAAGATATTTTATAAACTAGATAAAGGCTTTCCCATTAGAGGTCTTCTTCTGCAGAGTAAGGAAACTTTTTCATGCTTACTACCTTCATGAGTGTTGTCTCCCTGAGTTCTTTTTTGTGTCTTAAACTATGAACATTCCCTGAATTCTGTTCCACTTTTGCTCACAATCATAATCTCACCCCATTTCCATTACACTCCTACACTTTCTGCGCAGTGGATTTCTTTCAAGTTGAGTGATGGAATCATACCAGGAGATGTGCAATATCTGTAATCAGATAAGATTCCATTTCTGGGCTTCCCCTGGTGGCACAGGTGGTTGAGCGCCACACTGTGAAGCTGTCTGCAGCCTCTGCAATGCCGGTTGGATAATGGCCAGCTGGGGAGGGTCCCATATGTTGTGGCAGGCCTCTACTGTCTCGCCCACTGCTCTCCTCAGCAGTGTATTTCATCAGATTTGTTGAAATACAGAACTGTTCTGTTCCCCGCTCTGTCTCTGGTGAATCCTCCTACCCTCCCACGCATTTGGCCTGTACCCCAGTTCTTGTATAAATAAATAAATAAATCTTAAAAAAAAGATTCCATTTCTATCCTATTAGATCTTTCCCCCAAATTATTCAGCTAAGTTATTGTGTGTTTGGTTTTCACTTGTATGTCCCATGCTAAGGGAACACCTTTCTCCACTGTCCTCAACTCTTTCTCTGGCTCCAACCAAGAGGTCACTTTGAGCTTAAAGACTATTACTATACTGGAATCAAGGTCTTACAGTTTTCCAGTATCTTATTTCTGCATAGATTTCTTTGTGAGAAGTCCAGTAAAGTATGATTTTCTTGGGTGAAGTTCACAGTTACATCAGGGAAGGCCACTAAATCATTTTGTAAAAGTCAATCACCGTCCTTTCTGCCACTATCTTTTCCTTGGAAAGGCAGAAAGGGCCTTGAGGTTGAAGACACCAACACACAGGTATCACTCTGTTCACAAGAACCAGAGGGTTGGGACCTGAGCAATTATATTCACAAGCTGATTTTTTTTTTTTATTTCTAGAGAAAAGTCACAAAGGTTACTTATGAGGGTTTTAAATAAGGGTGCATGTAAATGCAAACACTCCAACATGCTATTAAGGCACTTCTTGTCCAAGTTTAATTCAATGTCTTTTCAGAAACAAGTGGAGGAGACTAAGCTGTTCTAAGGAGATCCCTTGTAGTTTGAAACTTTTTCACACAGATTATTTTTTAAGATTTATTTACTCACACAAGAACCAGGGTACAGGTCAGAAGTGCAGGAGGGTGAGAGGATTCACCAGAGACAGAGAGGGGAACAGAACAGGAACACTGATGAAATACATTGCTGAGGGGAGCAGTGGATGAGACAGCAGAGGTCTGCCTCACCATGTGGGTTTCTCCTTGGCCGGGGATCAAACTCATGCTGTGAGACTGTGGAAATTTCATATTGCAGTACTTTAACCCCTTTCACCACCAGGGAAGCCCTAAAATTGATGTTTTAATAATTTCAATGTTGTATCCTCATGTAGGTTGTTTTTCATTTAGAAACTTAGATGATCTCTCAGCTTACTGGACAGCTATGATTAGTTCTTCCCTTGGGTTTAGGAAATTACAGTAACTACTTAATTAACTAGTGTATGTGTTTTCTCCACTCTCTTGCCTTCTGAATTATCCTTACGTTTCTTCTTCTAATGAAGTCTGATATTTCACATAGAAATGTATGCTCGTATTTATAATTTGTTTTTCAATAACTTCAATTTCTTTGATGAAGAATGCCAGAATATCTCTCTGAAATCCTGAACTTGCCTTTCTGTGGTTAATTAAGAATCTCAAAATCCATTGAGTTTCCTCATGACAGCTCTTCTAAACTCTGTTAATTCCTGTAATTCTGTGTCATTAAGTTGATTATGGAACCTAGCATTCGTTTTGCATCTCTAGCAGATGTTCCCTGAGTTGTTTTCCTCTCTGTGTGTATTACTCTCCTGTCCCCAGGTAGGAGGTGCTGTGATTTGGTGGCTTTAGTTTTGGAATCCTCTGGGTTTATTAGGTTGTTGGAAGAGAAAGTGGGAATCCAAAAGTGGAGATTCAACCAAAAAAAAAAATTTTTTTTGAGAACTGGTCCCAGTTAAGAAAATGAACTGTACAGTAAGCAGCAGTCATTCTCCATGACTAAATGGAACTCCATTCTGTGTCCATTGCCTTCTTTGTAGGTGTCCTTCTCAACATCACAGGTCTCAACAGTTCATAGTGGATTTCGAGCAAACCTTAGAATCCCTCACATATGGAGAGGGTTGGACATGGGACACCAATACTTGCATGTGCTATTACATTAAACTCTCTGGGACTAAGTACTCTGCCCAAAGCTCACTCAGCAAGTGGAAGTCATTTTCACTGTGGAAAGCACCTGTCACCTGGTTTATTCCTCCACCTCATTTATTCATCCAACGGAACCCCTCTGACTATTTCAATTTTTTAGCCACTTTTTGCTTGATGGGAAAAATGTATGGGTCAATGCAGAAATGTAGGCAATGTGCTGGTGAGTTTTATGTGTGGGTAACAGTTGATTTTTGGTTGTGCTTAAGGGAGATATTAGCCTGCCGTCAACAATCCTGCCATGTCATGACTCTGACCCTCATTAATTTCCTTTTGCTATTAAGATGGGCTTTTAGGGCCTCCCCGGTGGTGCAGCGGTTGAGCGCTGGGTTGCGAAGCTGCCCATAGCCTCTGCAGCGCCGGTTCGATCCCCGGCTGCTCCCCGGACACCGGAGGAGGGTCCCACATGGCGCGCAGACCTCTCCTGCCGCCCGCTGCTCCCCTCAGCAGTGTACTTCGGTCCTTCTGCCTGCTCTGCTCCCCGCTCTGGCTCTGGTGAATTCTCTCACCCTCCCACGCCTCTGACTGTACCCAGTGCTTGTATATATAAATAAATAAATCTTAAAAAAAAATGGGCTTTTAAAACAAAATATCTTTCTCCCAATGAAACTAAAGGAATGAATTGTAAACCCTTAATACAGTTCTGTTGAAGAAAATTTTATTGGATACATATCTGCATTAGATCCCCATTTTTGCTATCAAAAATTACTTTATAGTGTCTTAAAAGAAACACATATATACTTTGATAATTCTGGAGTTCAGAATTCTGAAATGGGTTTGATTGAATGAAAAGATGTATGCATGACTGACTCCCTTTTGGAAGTTTCAGAGGACAATATAATTACTTTTGCACTTCATTTTCTAGCAACAACTTGCTTTCTATCGTCCTTCTTCATTTTCAGTCGGCAGCACAGTATTTTCAAATTCCAGTCTGAATCCAATTCTTCTTCCACTTTCCTACATTTATAAAAACACTGTGACTACATTAGTTCTGGATAATGAAGATTAATTTTCTTACATTCAATAGTCAGCCACTGTATTCCATTTTGTACCTCAATTACTATTTGTTCTGGAATTTAACTTGTACATACACTTTTTAGACTAGGATGCGAACATAATTGAATTCCCTTTTTCACCATTTTGCATCACTTAATGACATTTATATAAAAGATAAAACTGAATTTATCATAGCCTCTAGAGTGATGTCCACTGTTCCTACAAATTACATGCAAAGATGATTTTTATGCAAAAGCCTAAAACTAACTACAGCTGCCTCAAAACAGGACTTGCTCCTCACAGTATGGAGGTATCTTACAATAAATAATGACTTGCAAGAGTTATGAGAAACATAGCCTTTCAGGACCCAGTGGAAGACAAAATAATTAGAATCTATGGGATATAGAATTCCTGGTGCTTTCTATGCTCAAAAAGTTAGAGAAATGCTGTAAAAAATAGAATTTGTCATTTGCCTCCTGTTAACATTTGAAGCAGGATAATTTTTTGTGTTAGATGATATTGTGCAATATAGATGCTTATCAGAAAATTTTGATACATTCTCAAATATTCCCAGGGGAAAATTCATCTCCTTACTGCCTTAGAATTTAAGATACTGACAAAGTTCCAAACAACACTCCATGCAACACTCAGTTTGAACATTTGAGTCAAATATTAAAACTCTCTTTATGAAATGAAGAATGTAGTACACAATATCTACTTCACTGAATAAAATTTCATAAACACTAAATATCCTTATGAATCCTTATGAAATGTTAACCTAAGTTATACTGCATAAAATCTAAATATGCCATTGCCTTGTAATTACCATTTTGCTAACTACTTAAAGAGTAGTTTTACTTATTTATTTTTTTACTTATTTGTTTTTTAAAGATTTATTTACGTATGCATACAAGAACTGGGGTATAGGGCAGAGGTGTGACAGTGAGAGGATCCAATAGAGTCAGAGTGGGAAACAGAACAGGCAGATTGACTGAAATACACTGCTGAGGGGAACAGCGGGAGGGTCAGGAGAGGTTTGCTGTGCCAAGTGGGTAGCTGCCTGGCTGGGGATCAAATCATGCTGCAGTGGCTGTGGATAACTTCATAGGTTGTGTCTTTACCCCTTGCGCCACCACCTTTATGTACATATGAATATATATTTTTTTCTATTTTATAATTATGGAAATTGAATCACAATGATTTTATTCTCTGCTAAGATTATGTTCCTTGGATAAATCAATGTCATTTTCCCTGTATTTTATTAATGTTCTTTATTTTCATCTGTTACCTATAGCCATCTGAATTTTTTCCAATTTTTAAGCTGTGTAGAGCAAGGTTGCTATAAACATTCTTAAATACACATGAGCAGTAATGTCTCTATGTTATGTACATAGCAATGGGGTTGCTATAAGTTATACAGACATACCATTTTAGTAATAGCTAACTGACCAACAGCTTTATATGACCAAACTCTCTGCCACTTGTATGTTCATCTGATAGTAACAGAATGAATACATGTTATTTTCATCGTAGGAAATATACATATATCCTTTATAAATTAATTGAGAGATTTCCTGAAATATCTTTTCTTTACATGTTGATCCTGGCTTCATCTCATGTTGTTCCTCAGGCAAGATAATCCTCAAATCCCTGTACCCAATTAGAAACCTCTGCCTTAGCTTAGATTACAGGAGAGTTAGACACATTGTGATCTCTGTTATCTGATTGGCTCAAAATAAGTTTGATTTTGTAAAATATCTGTTTTTTCTTGTTATGGTGAGAGTAACATGTTTTTTTTTTATTTTTATATCTTGGAATTTGTGATATTATTTAAAGTTATTAGGAGGGCACAGCATCAATCATATGGTAACAGTGTGTTCTTTGCTTTGCACCCAAGAGAAACATTTACAATTGAACAGAGAATATCAAGCTAAGAAAGTCCTACAGTTCAGGATAAGATTGAATCAGCCCTTATTCTTCAGAAGCCAAGGCAGATGGCATTTGTGGGATGCAAAGGAGATTCCTCCCTCATTAGACAGGTTTTGGGTGAAGAAAAATATTCAGAGGCTCTGGTCCAAGCCAGGGGATACACAGTAGGCCTATTGGATCAACCAAGGATTTGGGGTAGGGAGTAGTATGAAAGGTATGCAGATATACATCTTTGATATGGGTGAAGTCCGTGTGATGGAAATGGGGTTCTCCACACAAGCAAGGACCTAGTAAGGATGATAAAAGGGAGGTTCTAGACTATTCTCACCCTTTTCCACATCAAAATACTGTTATTGACATCATGAGATGCATTAACAGTGGAGAGATTGCTGAGAGTCAGACAGAGGAACACAGAGAGGAGGGATATTGGAAGTGCTACAAAAGTATATGGACCCTACCCACAACACTTTCACGGCAATGCCAGAACCCTACACAACCTTTTCCTAGCATACAAATTGCAAATATAAATACCTTAGTACCTGTAAAACTAACAGAGTTCAAAATTATAAATAAAATCACAATAGAGTCTTCTAGAAAATTATAAGTAATTCAACTCATGTTACTGTTACAGATAATTTGTGTATATATATATATATATATATATATATATATATATATATATATACATCATTGTATATTTTTTGACAATGTTTGCTTTCTTTTCTCAGGTGTAGTCCCCATAGAATTTCCACCACCAATTCACCTGTGCACCATCATCACCACAGTCCTTTGTGCTTTTCTGGCCCTCATTTTTTTTTAAAGATTTATTTATTTACATAAACACTGGGGTGTAGGCCAGAGGTATGGGAGGGTGAGAGAATTCACCAGAGACAGAGCAGGGAGCAGAACAGGCAGAAGGACTGAAATGCACTGCTGAGGGGAGCAGCAGGCAAGGCTGGAGCAGTCTGCAGTGCCATGTGGGAATCTCCCTGGCCAGCTGGAAATCAAACCCAGTGTGGGAGAGTTCCTTTTTCACCACATCCTCACCAACATTTTTTGTTCCTAGTTTTTTTTTTTTCTAATATGTGCCAATCTTAACCACATAAGGGAGTATCTCATTGTGGATTTGATTTGTACTTCCCTGATTATGAGGGATGTCAAACATTTTTTTTTTAATATGCCTGTTGTGCATTTGCATTTCCTCTTTGGAGAAGTATCTTAAGTTCTTCTGCCATTTTTTTTAAAGATTTATTTATTTATTTATATAAGCACTGGGTACAGTCAGAAGAGCGGAAGGGTGAGAGAATTCACCAGAGCCAGAGCGGGGAACAGAACATGCAGACTGATGAAATACACTGCTGGGGGGAGAAGTGGGCATGGCAGGAGAGGTCTGTCGTGCCATGTGGGACCAACACTGGCAGCCAGGGATCGAATAGGCACTGCAGAAGCTGCGGGCAGATTTGCAGTCCAGTGCTTAACCTCTGCACAACCAGGGAAGGCCCTGCCCATTTTTTTTTAATTGAATTATTTTGTTTTCATTGAGTAGTGTAAGTTGCTTGTATATCTTTGTGATCAAACTCTTATAAGTTGTATGGAGTGCAAATTTTTTCTCCCAATCAGTAGGGTGTCTCTTCGTTTTGATTAATGTCTTTTTTGATGTACAAAAGATTTTTCGTTTGATGTAATCCCAGCTATTTCTTTTTTCCTTCAGTTTGTTTTGGGGATGAGTATTTAAAACTGCTAATGAGATGTATGCTACAGATTATGTTTAAAAGAGAAAACTTAAAGAACAAGAAAACAAAAATAATATAACACATGGCTTCTTGAGCCCTCAAGGAAAATTATATGGCAAAAAGAAATCAACTCTGCAGAATCAAGCCACAGAGATGTGGAAAATTATATTTCCCTTCTGGATAGAGAACTCAAAATTGTGATAATAAAATGACAGACCAATATAGATTCAGGATAGGTTTGTTGCTCCTGAAAGTATTACCTAAGTTAACACTTTGGATACCACACCCAGAGAAACCCAGCATTTTGGAGGAGATTGGAATGTCTAATGCATATCAGAAACCAACACAGTGCCAGATGGGACAGAAAGGAGTCATATTTCAGTGAACAAGAGAAAGGTGGAGAAAAAGGACCAAAGACTGTGGTCTGGGATGGGGAGGATGCTAAGCAAACTTGATGTTGTCATTTGGCTGTTTATCTTTGAAGGGGTGAGATGAGTGCTGTGGAGGCACACACGCTTGATTGAGGAAAAATACATGAAGAGAAGCTAGGAGTATAACAAGGAGGATGGGTCTCCAGTAAAAGGAACAAGTATAGTAACTGGCCAGTTCTTACTCTCTCCTGCTCCTCATGGCTGGTATGGAACTTATGAAACTCACTGACAATAAGCAGAATGCAAATACTTAGTTCTGGAACCATAGAGAGGAGCAATATTGGTGGTTCCATAATGGGGCCCAGTACCCCCTCGGAGAATTCAAAAAAGCACCTGAACTGACACATGCACTTCTCACATCTCCTGATGTAGCAGCTGCAAGATCAAGTATCCTGTATTTATGGAGACTGAGAAAGGCCAAAAAACAGGGGGAAAGGAGTAATTCAAACTCTAAGTTACTGCTTCAGATGCTTTTAAAAATAGGGAAATATAAAACTTCAAAATGGGCAGCTAACACAACACATTCCAATATGATATGTCAAGGTAGTATGGATTCACCAGGACAGAATGACTCTTGGGAGTGCAAAGACATAGATGATTTCCTCTTCCTATCAGATAGAGTTCAAAATTATCTTAATGTGGTGAATAAATTGATGGATGAAATGTCAGGAAAGTTGATCAAAATGACACAAGAAAACTCAGAAAAACACTTTAATGACCTGAGAAACAAAATCAACAAACAGGAATGAAAACTGTAAATAATAAAATAACAAAGATTAAGCATATAAAATGCTCAAAGGATGAAAATGAAAATTCTAGAAATTTATGGAACAGAATGGACAAAATGGAATATCAAATCAGTGACATCATTGATAATAATGCCCAAAGGACCTGAGTGGAAAAAGATAAATAATTATAAAATTAAAAAAAATGTGGAATCGGGCCTCCCCAGTGGCACAGCAGTTGAGCGCTGAGTTGCGAAGCTGCCCGCAGCCTCTGCAGCGCCAGTTCGATCCCCGGCCGCCTGCAAGGGTCCCACATGGCACGACAGACCTCTCTTGCCACCAGCTGCTCCCCTCAACATTGTACTTCGTCTATCTGCCTGTTCTGTTCCCCGCTCTGGCTTTGGTGAATTCTCTCACCCTCCCGCACTTCTGACTATACCCAGTGCTTGTATATATAAATAAATAAATAAATAAATAAATAAATAAATAAATAAATAAATAAATAAATAAATCTTAAAAAAGAAAAAGAAAAAGAAAAAAAAGTTTAAGAAGTTAAAGAACAATGGGTATCCAAATGTAATGAAAGCTACCCTAAATGCTGTTGAGGAAAGTACACAAGTTGAAGAAAATACTGAATACTGAAAGTTGCTAAGATAAAAAACAGGTAACCTCTAAATGTATATCCATCAGGCTTAAATCAAATGTCTCTGAGGCAACTTTAAAAACAAAGAGAGAATAGAATGAAATATTCAAAAACTCAATGAAAAAAATTCCTACCCAAAATACTAATTTGTGCAATAATTTCTTTCAGATAAGAGAGCTATAAAAACCTTCTACAGCAAACAGAAACTGAAGAAGATTATAAACACTACAGCTCCCTATAGAACATGTTGAATGGAGTTCTTCTCTATATACAGAAAAGATGAAGACCCACTAAAAATTGAACAATGAAATAGATAGAAGTGGAAACTAAGAACAAAATGGCAGTAGCAAATCCTGTTTTTTTTAATAATCACCTAATTGTAAATGAATTGAACTCACCAATCAAAGAAATAGAGTAAAATCATACCAATACCTTCTCTAAAAACAATGGTATTAAAGTAGACATCAACAACAAAAAGAAAACAGGAAAACATCCAACCTGTGAAGCCTGAAAAACATACTAAAAAATAACTTTTTTTGTTTAGTGAGGAAGTCAAAGGAAAAAAAAAATTAAATGCCTTGAGAAAGACAATAATGAATAAAGAGCTACCAGAATCTGTTGGATGCAGCAAAAGCAGTACTAAACAACACATATGTAACAATATAGATCCACATCAAGAAGCAAGAAATATCTCAGATAAATAATCTTACATATTCCAAAAGGAAAAACAAAAATAGCAACCAAAACCAAAACCACCAGAAAAGTAAATAAGAAAATTAAGCTGGAGTGAAAAATAGAAAGAAAGTATGACATGAAGTTGATTCTTTGAAAAAAATAAAGAAAACATACAAGTTCCTACTTTAACTAAGAAAAAAAGGGAGACAACTTGAATAAATAGAATAAGTAATGAAAAATAATTTATAACAGATATCTCAGAATGCAGACTATCCTAAGAGACTGCTATGAACATCTATACAACAATGATGGACAACATGGAATAGATGGGAAATTCCTTAGAAGAATGAAATCTACCAAGACTGAACTGGGAAGCAAAAGAAAATATTAACAGACCAATTGCAACAAAATAAAACAGTTATCAAATGTCTCCCAAAGAACATATATTCAGGCACAGATGGTTTCATTATTGAGTTTTATCAAACCTTCAAAGATGATTATTTATCCTTCCCAAACTATAGCAAAATAAAACTGAAAAAGAAGGACTTTTCCAAAATGCCAAGATTACCCTGATACCAAATGCAAAAGAGATGTCACAAAAAGAGAAAACTCAAACCAATCACTTGGATGAACATTGATACAGAAATCCTTAACAAAATATTAGCAAAAGAAATTCAACAATACATTGAGAAACTCATCCATTTTGACAAGAGGGATTAATTCTATGGATACAGGATGGGTCAACATCTGCAAATTGATCAATTTACTTCACCACATCAATAAAAGGAAAGGTAAAAATAACAAGATCATATGATAGAAACAGAAATTATTTACCAAGATTAAATTTCCATAATAAAAATTCTTTTAAAATGGGGATAGAAGGGGCCTCCCCAGTGGTGCAGCGGTTGAGCACTGGGTTGCGAAGCTGCCCACAGCCTCTGCAGCACCGGTTCGATCCCCGGCTGCTCCCCAGCCACCGGAGGAGGGTCCCACATGGCGCGCAGACCTCTTCTGCCGCCCGCTGCTCCCCTCAGCAGTGTATTTCGGTCCTTCTACCTGCTCTGCTCCCTGCTCTGGCTCTGGTGAATTCTCTCACCCTTCCATGCTTCTGACTGTACCCAGTGTTTGTATGTATAAATAAATAAATAAATCTTTAAAAAATAAATGAATAAAATAAAATAAAATGGGGGGGTAGAAGGAAGTTACCTCAACAAAATAAAGATCATATATGACAAACCCACAGATAACATAATAATCAGTTTTGGTATAAAAAATTGGTGGCATTAAAGGACCCTTATAATGAAAATCCTAAGACATCATTAAAAGAAAATGGAAGCAAAAAGAAATGGAAATATGTCCAAATCCATGAATTGAAAGAACCAACATTGTTAAAATGACCACCTCACACAATGAAACAAATAGGTTCAATACAATCCTTAAAAAAGTTTCAATAATATTCTTCAAAGAATAGATACATGCTACTGAAATTCATGTGGAACCACAAAAGACCACAAATATGAAAAACACTTTTAGAAAGTAAAAACTAAAACAAAGATGGGGATATTGCACTCCCAGACATCAAAATATGTTCCAAACTATAACAATTGAAATAGTGTGGTATTGAATAAAAATAGCCTTACAAATCAATAGAATGGAATTAAAGTCTGAGAAATAACCCCACACTCATATTGACAGTTCATTAATCACAAAGGGGCCAAGAATGCACAATGGGTTCTGAGCAATCTCTTCAACAAATGATGTTGGGGAAATTGGTCTACCATATGCAAAAGAATGAAACCAGACCACTGCCTCAACCATACACAAAAATTATTGGTAGTGGGGCCAAGACTAGGATGTCAGCTCTGGAACCATAAAATTCATAGAAGAAAAGGGTCAAAATATTCCATAACATTGACTTCAGTAGTGTCTTCAGGGACACAATTCCAACAACAAGGAAAACAAAAAGAAAAACATAAACAAGTAGGGCAAAAATCAAACTATAAAGCTTCTGCCAAGCACAAGAAACTATAACTTAAGTCAAAACATACCCTGCTAGCTGTGTGAAAATATTTGCACATCCCTCATGCATCTGACAAGGGGCTAATATCCAAGATCCTCAAAAACATATTCAACTCAACAGAAAGGAACAAATAACACAATGACAAATTGGACAGATTAGCTAAATAAGTAATTCTGAACATAATACAGGCACATGAAAATATGTTCATCATTACTTGTTATCCGAGGAATGCAAATCAATGCCTCAATGAGGTAACATCTCACCACTTTGAGAATGGCCCATATCAAAAAGACCAAAACAAGAAGTGTTGGTGAGGATGTGGATAAAAAGGAATCCTTTTAGGGCCTCCCCTGTGGGCACAGGCAGTTGAGCGCAGCACTGTGAAGCTGTCTGTAGCCTCTGCAGGGCTGATTTGATCCTAGCCAGGTGGCGAGGGTCCCACATGGGAGGGCAGGCCTCTCCTGTCTTGCCCACTGTTCCCCTCAGCAGTGTATTTCATCATCCTGCCTGTTCTGCTCCCCACTCTGTCTCTGTTGATTCCTCTCACCCTCTCATGCATCTGGCGTGTTCCCCAGTTCTTGTATAAATAAATAAATAAATCTTAAAAAGGGGGAACCCTTTTATACTCTTGGTTGAAATGTGAACTGGTCCAGCTCTTATGGACAGCAGTATGGCTAAATCTCAAAAGATTATAATGTATACAACCTAGCAATTCCACTCCTAGATATCAACGCAAGAACACAAATACACTAATAGAAATTAAACTTGCACCTTAAGTTCATTGCCCCTTTATTTCCAATAGCCCCACTATGGAAACAACCTAAGTGCCCAAAAACAGTTGAATGCACCAAGATATGGTATATATACACAATGGAATACTACATAGTGAGTGAAAGACAAACTCATGGCATTTGTGGCAACATGAATGGAGCTGAAAGGGTTTATGCTAAACAAAATAAGTTAAAAGGAGAAAGACACATACAAGATGGTGTCACTTGTATGTGGAATGTAGCAAAACCAGACAAAGGATCACATGAAGACAAACTTGAAAACTAGGACTTGAAATCACATCTTAGAACTGAGTCATTCAGAGGGGGAGAGTAAGAGGTAGGGGCACAACAAAGTGGGGAAGGAGCACAGTGGACTGTTGGTGCTTTGGTGGTAGGAGCGATATCGTAATGGCACTGTAAGGGGGACATGCTGTACATCCAAATTACAAACAACAATGTAAACCAATGATGTGTCAATAAAAATAAGCAAAACAATCCAACAAAACAAAAACAAAACCCAAAAACAAATTAAAAAAAAAAAAACACTTTTCTCCCTTTAGTTGCATCTTTGTTCCCTTCATAGATTGGGTTTACTCCCTTTGTTCATATTCTAGTGGCATGTATAATCTTTGGGATATTATAAAGATAGCACTGATTTTTAGATAAGTAGCTTTATACAGCTTTATTAGTTTTTCTGGGCATCGAGGGGCTATAGCTGGTATTGGAATATTTCCAAAACCAAGGATGATTCTTATCAGAGTTTACAGGGGCCACCTGTGGCTATTAGTTTCCTTTCCCCGTCTATCCATTTATATCTTCTCAGTTTTGTTGTTGTTGTTTTATTGTTTGTTGCTCTTTAGGTTTTTAAAATACAAGACACAAGATGTCATATTAAAACAGAATCCTGGTTTTGCATTTCTATAGGCAGTGTCTCAAAACTGGATGTCCTTGCTACACTCTATGGGGATGATGATCTGCTATTGATAGCATGGCTCAGATATGGTATTCCTAGTTATTATGACCGAGGGTGAAAAGAGTCTGGTAGCAACATGGCCCCAGGTGGTCCTAAGCCTCTTAGTGTGTGTGTTTCTGTGTGTTTGTGTGTAAATGCACACTATACAGGACATGATCAGTTATTTGGACAGGGGTATCTGATTTCTGATACCCCAAAATATGAACTTTAATATAAAGGTGCCATAATATTAAATCACATATGATTTATGTGATAAAAAGGGGGTGGAAACCATTTCCAATTACAAGATTCCTTGGAAATGAAATAATATGTAGAAAAAACACAAGTTACGGACTCCATGTGATTTGACATTTATGCAGCAGTAAGGAGGGCACCTCATTCCTCCACATTTTCTCACTACATCCTTCATAACTCTCCCTCTTACTCATTCCCATCACTTTGGCTTCCTATTGACCCCTGAATTTCTGAGACACGTACCTTTCTCAGGGCCATTTCCATAGCTTTTCCCTCTATCCAGTATATTACTCACCACAACTCAGGTTTCCTGCCTCCTTTTTTTTTATATATTTTTTCTTATTTTTAAAAAGATTTATTTATTTATACAAGCACTGGGTACAGTCAGAAGCACGGGAGGGTGAGAGAATTCACCAGAGCCAGAGGGGAGAGCAGAGCAGGCAGACTGATGAAATACACTGCTGAGGGGAGCAGCGGGCGGCAGGAGAGGTCTGTTTTGCCATGTGGGACCCTCGCCAGTGGCTGGGGACTGACCAGGCGCTGCAAAGGCTGCAGGCAGCTTTGCAACCCAGCGCTCAACCGCTGCACCACAGGGGAGACCACTTCTCTTTTTTTTAAAGATTTATTTCATAATGGGGTCTAGTCCAGAGGTGCAGGAGGTGAGAGATTCACCAGAGACAGAGCAGGGAGCAGGTCAGGTGGATCTACTGAAATAAACTGTTGAGGGGAGCAGAGGAAAATACAGAAGAGGTCAGCTGCACCATGTGTGTTAACTCCCTGGGCAGGGATTAACTCATGTCTCAGTGGCTGGAGATAACTTGATGATGTTGAGATTTTAACTGCTGAGCCACCAGAGAGGCCCTTTCCTGCATTCTCTTCATTAAATTATTTGTTCAAATATTTGCTGATCACCTGAACACTCAGTATAAAATAAGATCACCATCCACTCTCTTCTTTAGATATGATTTCTATTTTTATTTGTTTTTTACATCCTTGTTCATTTTTAAACAATGTTAACTTTCCCCCACCCACTCAGGTGTAATCTCCATAGAGTTTCCTTCACCAATGCACCCATGCACCATCAGCACCTGTCAACATTAGATAATGTATATGCTCTTGGTATTTGCTTATTTCCTTCCCATCAGTGAACTGCAGTGACTCTGGTTTCTTAGCATCAAGTATTCTGTATTGAATTCACTTATCACTCAGTACACTTTCCCCAATGTGACAGGACTTCTTATTATTTATTTATTTATTTATTTTTAAATAATAAATTTTATTTTTATATTCCCCATACAATTGCAAACCCCCCATTCTGATCCCAATCCCTCCCCTCCCGCCCCCCACCGCCCCAAAGGTGTCTCTGTTTCATAGTTTTTTGTTGATTCTGATTTTCACTTTCTTATAGTTATTCATTTTCCTGGTCCCTTATTTAAGTTTTCTAGATTCCTGCTATGAGTGAGACCATCCGGTATTTTTCTTTTTCTTTTTGGCTTATTTCGCTGAGCATGATCTCTTCCAGCACCATCCATGTTGCTGCAAATTGCATGTGTTTATCTTTTTTGAATGCTGAGTAATATTCCATGGTGTATATGGACCACATCTTCTTGAACCAGTCATCTATTTTTGGGCATTTGGGTTGTTTCCAAAGCTTAGCTATTGTAAACAGTGCTGCTATAAACATAGGGGTGCAGGTGTTCTTTGGAATTGATGTTTCTGTGTCCTTTGGGTAAATACCTAGGAGTGGAATTGCTGGATCATATGGAAGCTCTATGTTTAGTAGGTCCAGAAATCTCCACACAGCTCTCCATAGTGGTTGGACCAGTTTGCACTCCCACCAACAGTGCAGAGAGTTCCTTTTTCTCCACACCCTCGCCAACATTTGTTGTTGCTAGTTTTTTTAATATGTGCCATTCTCACTGGTGTAAGATGGTATCTCATGGTAGTTTTGATTTGCATTTCCCTGATTACAAGTGATGTTGAACATTTTTTCATATGCCTGTTGGCCATTTGCATTTCTTCTTCAGAGAAGTTTCTTTTTAGCTCTTCTGCCCATTTTTGGACAGGATTATTTTCTTTGTTGTTGTTGAGTCTCATCAGCTCTTTGCAGATTTTTGTGATCAGTCCTTTATCATTAGTGTTGGGTGCAAAAATGTTCTCCCAGTTGGTGGGGTTTCTCTTTGTTTTTGTTATTGTCTCTTTTGCTGTGCAGAAGCTCTTTTTTTATGTTTGAAGTGCATTCTTTTTTTAATTTTAATTAATTAATTTTATTTAGTCCCAGCTGTTTATCTTTGCCTTCACTATAACTGCTTTGGGTGATGTGTCTGTAAAGATGTCTTTGATGTGCAAATCACATAGTGTTTTACCTATATTTCCTTCTATGCATTTTATGGTTTCAGGTCTTATGTCTAGTTCTTTAATCCATTTTGAGTTGATTTTTGTGTATGGGGTGAGGTAGTGGTCACGCTTCATTCTTTTGCATGTAGCGACCCAGTTTTCCCAGCACCATTTATTGAACAATCTTTCTTTGCTCCAATGATATTATTTGCTCCTTTGTCAAAGATTAGGTGGCCATAAATCTGTGGGTTTATTTCTGGATTTTCTATTCGATTCCATTGGTCTGTGTGGTCTGTGTGTCTGTTCTTGTTCCAGTACCATGCAGTTTTGATTATTATGGCTTTGTAGTATAGTTTGAAATCTGGGAGAGTGATACTTCCATTCCCTTCTTTTTTTTCAGGAGGGTTTTAGATATTCGGGGTTTTTGGTGGCTCCATATGAATTTCATCAATATTTTTTCTATTTCTTTGAAGAATGACATTGAAATTTTAATTGGAATAGCACTGAATCTGTAAATTGCTTTTGGTAGGATGGCCATTTTGATAATGTTAATTCTTCCTATCGATGAGCAGGGGATGTCTTTCCATTTCTTTGTGTCTTCTATTTCTTTTAACAGTGTTTTATAGTTTTCTTTGTATAGGTCCTTTACTTATTTTGCTAGGTTTATTCCCAAGTATTTGATTTTGTTTCAATAATAAAAGGGATGGTTTTCTTGATTTATTCTTCTTCAGATTTATTGTTTGTGTATTGGAAGGCTACTGGTTTTTGTGTGTTGATTTTGTATCCTGCCACTTTACTAAACTGATGAGTTGAATTAGTTTTTCTGTGGAGTTTTTGGGGTTCTCTATGTATATTATCATATCATCCACAAATAGTGTTAGTTTGACTTCTTCCTTGCCTATTTGGGTCCCTTGTATATCTTTGTCTTGTCTTATTGCTCTGGCTAGGACTTCCAGTATTATGTTGAAAAGCAGTGGTGAGAGTGGACATCCTTGTCTTGTTCCAGATCTTAATGGAATTGCTTTCAGCTTTTCACCATTGAGAATGATACTGGCTGTTGGCTTGTCATAGATGGCCTTTATGATGTTGAGGTATGTTCCTTGTATCCCGAGATTTTCAAGGGCCTTTATCACAAATGGGTGTTGTACTTTGTCGAATGTTTCTCAGCGTCTATAGTTATTATCGTATGATTTTTATATTTCTTTTTGTTGATGTGTAGGATTACATTGATTGATTTTCAGATGTTGAACCGTCCTTGTGTCCCTGAAATAAATCCTACTTGGTCGTGGTGAATTATCTTGTGGATGCATTGTTGGATTCTCTTGGCAAGGATTTTGTTGAGGATTTTTGCATCAGTGTTCATTAAGGAGATTGGCTTGTAATTTTCTTTTTTTGTGCTGTCTTTGTTGAGTTTTGGTATTAGTGTTAATGTTGGCTTTGTAGAACACATTTGGTAGTATTCCTTCTTTTTCAATTTTTTGAAAGAGTTTGTGTGGATAGGCACTGATTCACTGCTGAACGTTTGGTAGAATTCATTTGTGAAGCCGTTTGGGCCTGGGCTTTTGTTTTTGGGGAGTGCTTTGATTACTGCTTCAATTTCCCTGCTTGTAATTGGTCTGTTTAGTTGTTATAGTTCTTCTTTGTCCAGCTTCAGATGATTATATCATTCTAGGAATTTGTCCATCTCTTCTAGGTTGTTAAACTTGTTTGCGTATAAGTGTTCATAGTAATCTCTTATTATTCTTTGGATTTCTACTGAGTCTGTTGTGATTTATCCTCTTTCATTTATAATCCTATTTATGCATGTTTTCTCCCATTTTTTCTTTGTGAGCCTTGCTAGAGGTTAGTCTATTTTGTTTATTTTTTCAAAGAACCAACTTTTGGTTTCATTGATCTTTTGCATTGCTTTTTAATTTTCTAACTCTTTTAGTTCTGCTTTGATTTTTATTATTTACTTTCTTCTACTGACTTTAGGGTTTATTGTTGTTCTTTTTCTAGTTCTCTGAGATGTGAGGTTAGGTTCTTTGAGTTCTTTCTTGCTTGTTGATGTGAGCCTGTATTGCTATATATTTTCCTCCTATTACTGCTTTTGCTGCATCCCATACATTCTGGAAAGTGGTGTCCTCCTTGTCATTCAACTCAAAGTATTTTTTAATTTCTTCTTTGATCTCCTCATTAGTCCAGTGGTCTTCCAGTGGTGTGGATTTCAATATCCATGAAGTGGGAAGTTTCCTTGTTTTCTTTTTATGATTTATTTCTAGCTTAATGCATTTATGATTGGAGAAGATAGTTGGAATGATTCTGAATTTCATGTACTTGTTGATGTTTGTCTTGTGGCCCAGTATGGGATCGATTCTGGAAAATGATCCATGCACATTTGAGAAAAATGTGTACTCAGATTTTTTGGGGTTCAGTGTCCTACAGATGTCTGTGAAGCCATGAGCTCTATGTCTTTATTTAAGACTCTAGTGTCTTCTTTTTTGTTTCGTTGATCTGTCCATTGGTGAGAGTGGGGTGTTGAAGTCTCCCGCTATATATGTATTTTCTTTAATATCTGTTTTCAGAGTTGATAGTAATTTTCTAATATATTTTGGTGTCCCTTCATTTGGTGAGTATATGTTGTTGAGCATTATATCTGCCTGATGTATTGTCCCCTTGATCATAATGTAGTGTCCATCTATGTCTCTTTTTACTTTTTTAATTTGAAGTCTATTTCATCTGATATAAAGTATGGCTGTTCCTGCCTTTTTTTTTTTTTTTGGTCCATTTGCTTGTAGGATTATTTTCAACCCTTTTACTTTCAGTCTGTGTTTCTCTTTTGTGGTTAAATGTGTTTCCTGGAGACAGCAGAAGTTTGTATTTTGTTTTTTAATCCAGCCTGCTAATCTGTGTCTTTTTACTGATGAGTTTAATCCATTTACATTTAGAGTTAATATTGATATGTTGGCATCTGTGTTTGCCATTTTGTTTGTCTTTTTTTGTGATTTTATTCCTTGCTTTATTCTGTTCTTCCTGTTCATTCCTCTGTTGGTTTTGGCTTTAGGACTTCTTGTAGAATTTTTTGGAATGGGGGTTTAGTTGTAATGAATTTCTGGAGTTTCTGTTTGTCTGAGAAGGTCCATATTTTTTCTTCGTAGAGGAAGGAGAGCTTTGAAGGTAAAAAATTCTTGGTTCGCATTTGTTGTCTTGAAGTTTGCTGAATATGTTACTCCATTCTCTTCTTGCCTGTAATGTTTCTTCAGAGAAATCAGAAGTTAACCTGATTGGTTTTCTCTTTTAAGTTATCTGTTTCTTCCCCCTTGCCAGATTCATTATTTTTCCTTGTCTTGGACTCTTGCAAGCTTTAATATTAGGTGTCTTGCCATAGTTTTCTTTTCATTATGGTAATTGGGAGTTCTTCTTGCTTCCTGTGGTCTATATTCATCTCCTTTATCATGCTTGAGAAGTTTTCTTCAATTATCTCCTTGAATAATTTCTCAGTGCATTTGTCTCTCTCCTCACCTTCCGGAATGCCTATAACTCACATTTCCTCTCTTCATGGAGTCTGATAATTGTCTGAGAGTCTCCTCATATTGCTTCATTTGCACTTCTCTCTCCTTTTCTCTTTTGGCTCTTTTTATTTCCGTATCTTCTATAGTACTGATCCATTCTTCCATTTCATCAATCCTGTTTTCATTGCTTTCCCCAGAGTTCTTTATCTCTTCTAGTAATCTTATCTCCTGCGTTTCTTTTCTTTCCTTTCTTAAGGTCTCAATTTCATTCTTCAGTTCAGTGATTATTTGTCTCAAATCATTTTTTTTTCCTTTTCATTTTCTTTCTGCTCTTTAATCAGTATGATTATTAATTCTCTATCTGATAGACCGAGAAGTTCTTCCATGTCATCGTTGAGCTCTGGTGACTGTGTTTCTTTTTGTGGTGTGTCCTCCTGCTAGCTCGCTTGGTTATTTATATTTTTGCTTCTCCCTGTTGTTTGCTTTCTAATTAGTTCTATGCGTTGGGACGTTGTGCCACTGGTGTTGGTGGGCATCTCTTTGGAGTGCTCCTTTAGGGGTGTTGGAAACTGTTTACCAGACTGAGACCAGCACTGGTAAGCCAAAACTCCACCAGGGTGTTGATGCTGTGTTGCTGGGCTCTGTCCCTTATAGTTCCCTCCCTCTGTATTTACTCACTTCCAACAGGGAATCAGCTAGTTGGTGGTTTAGTTCTGGTCACGAGGTGGCGCCAGAGACCCATACTTGCTGACCTGTGCTATTTCCCAGTGGTCCTCCGAGTAGCGGAGGGGGTGCTGAGGGGTGCACCTCAACACAGGGGCTCTTATTCCAGCCAAGTGCTGTGTCTATCCTGTGTTCACCAGGTGTTGTGCCCGCAGCTGTGTGGATCCCACACCCTGAAATCTGTACTCTAGGTCTCAGTTCCAGGGCTATCAGATCTAAAACTGGTTGTCACCCTGTGCAGTGCCCGCTGCCAGGGCATGTCCCACACCCCAGATCCTGTGCCTAGCTCTCAGTTCCAGGATGGGGTCTTGCTCCACGCCTTATTTCCCTCCTTACCCCCGTTTTTGTGGCCCACCCTCTCTCAGTGCCTGAGAGTGATTTTGTGATCCCTGGTTTCCCTATAGGGTGTTGGTGATTTTTTTTTTTTTCTGGTTGGCGCCAGAGATCTTTCCTAGTGTCCTCTGGGAACTGTTTTTAAGCCTGTGGGTCCAGGGGAACAGAGTGAGAGTGGTGTGGAGAGCCCCAAGGGCGTGAGGGTGCTGTGTCTGCCTTATGCCCCACCATCGTGTGGATCCCACACTCCGAATTTTGTGCACCGCGTCCCAGTTCCCAAAGCCCTCAGGTCCAGGATGTGGGCTGTAGCCCAGTTCAGTGTCTGCAGAAATGGTGCCTTTTGCACCCTGCTCCCATATCCGGGTGCCTGGTTTCTGATTACTCAGTGAAGGACATTCACCTCAATGAGGGCCCCCTTGTGTCTCCCCACAAGCCTAGGTTGTAGGCGAGCGGGCCAGGGCAGCCCCAATCTGGGTATGCTTTTCAAGCAATTGGCTTTTCCGCACAAGCTTACCAGCTGGCCTTGGGCTATTTGTGTGTCTCCTGAGAGTCTTTATTTTTCTCCAATGGTGCCCGGAGCAGTTTGCTCACCCCCATGGCGAATCCTGCAGGGTTCTCCACAGTTCCAGTTCCCAGGGTGTGGTGACTGAAATATTTCCTTTCCAATCACAGTCCCACTTGCATAATTTATTCTTGTTGGTTGTTTTTTTTTTAAATAATAAATTTTATTGTTATATTCCCCATACAATTGCAGCCCCCCCATTCTGACCCCAATCCCTCCCCTCCGTTTTTTTTTTTTTCCCTCCTTTCTGTTGGTCGGAGAGTGCCGACTTTGTGGGTGGGCGAGGGTAGCAGGGTTCTGAGCTTTCTTCCCTTCTAGTCCCCTTTCATGGCAACTTTCTTCTTCAGGCAGTTTGCCAGAGTTG
This sequence comes from Talpa europaea, assembly GCF_964194135.1. Classification (NCBI taxonomy): domain Eukaryota; kingdom Metazoa; phylum Chordata; class Mammalia; order Eulipotyphla; family Talpidae; genus Talpa; species Talpa europaea. The sequence goes on along the minus strand of NC_140079.1, from coordinate 44,442,977 downwards.
CCCGTTTATCTTCCATGTCCCAGTTCTCTCAGGGACCTGCTGCTTTTCCTCCCTATTAACTTTTTTTTTTTTTAATGGGAGGTCTTACTGGCAGCATTTCCTTGCTGCCAGGTTGATGACGTTTCTGCTCTTCATTAATTTTTTGATAATTGTCTTGTGACCCCCTGTGTGGTCAATCCTGGAGAATGTTCCATATGCATTTTAGAAAAATATGTATTCTGCATCTGGGGGAGGTGCAGTGCCCTACAGATTTATATTAGATCCATGTGGTCTACTTATGTTTTGGACTGTTGTGTTCCTATTCATCTTCTGTGCCATTGATCTGTTCATTGGTGAGAGTGAGGTACTTTGGTCCCCTACCACAGATGTTTCTATCAACGTTTGTTTTCAGTTAATAGTAGTTGCCTAATATATTTTGGTATGCCTTCATTAGATGAGTACATATTGATGGTGTATTTTTTCTTTAATCATTACATAGTGTTTATTCCTGTCTCATTAGCTGTTTTTAGATGAAAGTCTATTTTGTCTGATATAGGTGTCTGGGCCTGCCTTCCTTTGGGTCCTATTCCCTTATAGGTTTGCTTTCCAACCTTTACTTTATCTTTGGAGCTCAGGTGTCTCCTGGGGACAGAAGAAGTTGGATTCTGTTTCCTAATACAACCAGATATACAGTGTCTTTTAATGGCTGAGTTCAGTACACTTACATTTAGAATAATTATTGGTATGTGAAAGTCTGTTGCTGCCATTTTGACCTTAATTTTATGGTTATATTTATTTATGCATGTGCCTCTCTTCAGTTTAGAGATGAGACTCCTTTTAATATTTCTTGGGGTAGAGGGAAGATTCTAGATTTTGCAAACACCTTCAGTTTCTGTTTGAAAACAGAAATTTATTTCTCCCACATATCTAATGAGAGCCTTACAGGTTTTGGCTGGCAGTTTGTTTTTTTGTGGTTTTTTTAACCTTTTCTCATGGAGTTGGATAATTCTGTCTTTTTTTTTTTAAACTTCATCTCAATTTTTCATCTTCTATCTTGATTCATTGTGCATTAGCGTCTTCAAGTTCACTGATTCATTCTTCCATTTGGTCTATTCTATTTCCATAGATTTTCTCTAAACTTTAATCTTCTCTATTGATTTTACATCCTGTTTCTTATTTAAGGCTTCAACTTTGATCTGTTCATTTTATTTCTCAGGACATTCACTTTTCAGAATTTTCTGTCTTTCATACACTGTGTTTTCTTCCATTTATTTCAATTTCTTTATTATGGTAATTTTGAGCTATGTATCTGAAGGGATGACAAGTCTTCCATGCCTTTGTGATTGGGTTTTGGATATTTCTTCCCTTTCTGTAGTGTAGTGTCCCCCTGAGGAATCATGTGGCCATCTGGAGTTTTTCTGTCTCCCCATTCTTTGTTTTCAGGGCTACACCGCTGTGGGTGCAGCTTCAATTGGGGCTTGCTCTGCCCTCCATGCTGGTTCTGGGCTCTTACCCAGTAGGTCTGTGGGACAATGGTGCCCTAAATCTTTACCAATGATGTCTAAAGGGTTAGGCAAGTTTTCCTTTTATAGGGAGGAAGAAGCAAGTGGAAAGAGGGTATCAGGACATTCTACAGAAGGACGTGACATGGTCAGTGTGGCCATTAGAAAATATTTCTACCCTGAGCCTAGCCTGTTCTCAAGAGGAGTTATGAAATAAGAGAGTAGATCAAAGTTCAGGATTTGGTTAACAATTACTTTGTTCTAACTGATCAGTGAGGAAAAGCAATCCTGCTAATCCTTTCAGGGAAAAATGTGAATTTGGAATGTTTTTGTCTGGCCTTATCAGAGGTAAACAAAGGGCTATGAGTCTTAGCTCAGCCATGTGTATAAGGGGGATCACTGCAGTAAGCTGTTTTCCTGAACACAGCGAATAGGGAATTTCTTAAATAGTCCAAGTTTTCCAGGATCACCGGGGTTGGGTAAAATTCAACACTGTTCAACAGGTTAGGGAACAAGAAAACAGTGAGCACCAGAGACAGAAATGTGAAAACACAAATAACCTTTGGTGTTGTTTGAGAATCTTAAGCATAAAGTACATGAGATGTGAATCTGGAAATAATGGCCATAACCAATTTTGAGATATCTGGGTGCCAGCCCATTAGGGTAAGTGTTAGGCAGGTCTGCAGACTTTAGGACATGTGTGTCTAAGCACAGGCCTCGGGTTTGGGTTCTCAGGTACATCTGCAGGGTTTATAGGGACAATGCAGTGAGCTGCCTATCTGTACCAATCACTGATCAGAAGGTTAGGGAAGGTGGCTCTTGCTTCTAAGCACCCCTAACAAAAGGGACAGTCTTCTCCCCAGGACTGGTTTGTGGCTGTCGCATGGATCAGCCACATAGGTACAATGATATTATAATATGGAATGCTGATTCTGAGCTGCTGGGGTTGGGGGGGCTAGTTGGGAGTCCAGATTTAGAGACCTGAGTTAGCACAGGCTTTTAACACTCCCCAAGTGTGAACACTGCTGCCTTTTAGAATAAAGCCGCCTACCCAGAGAGCAAGGTCTTATTCATGACCTCTGCCTGTGTATGCTTTTCTTATATGGAGAAATCCTACCTGCTTAACTCTCTTCCTTTCATACAAGCAACAAGAGAAAAAGAAGCCCAAGGGCATTTTTAGAATAAAAGAACTAGTTACAAATGACCCAAGACCTCTATGCTGTTCGTAGAAGGGGAATCTCGTCTATCAGCAATATCTAAAATGTACTTTCAAAGATAAATAAGGGACCATGTTCTCTCAGAGCAGATGAACTATCAAGTAGCTGCATGTACCATGGCTTCCTAAGCAGGTGACAGCCTATAGGTGACCTAGAGGACTTCTATGCTGTGGGTGCTGCAATGGAATCCACCTGCACTAAACAGTGACTACGCAGCTCTACAAACTGCACAGGCTCTTCCCCAGAGCTGGGCCACCCTCCCTAAGCTCCCAGCCGTTACCACAACACTGGATTACCATTGGGCACATTTTCTCTAATCTGAGTGTGTGGCCCCATCTTACACTTTTTGTGCCTGCTACAAAGTGGGGCCTTGATGAAGCTTTGTCATCTACACCTAACTCATGCCAATGACAAGACCTAAGATCTAAAATGCAGAGCAGGCCCTCCCGGTGGTGCAGTGGTTGAGCACTGCATTGTGAAGCTGCCCACAGCCTCTGCAGCACCGGTTCAATCCCCGGCTGCCGGGTGAGTGTCCCTCATGGTGTGCAGACCTCTCCTGCAGCCCTCTGCTATCTTCAGCAGTGTACTTTGGTCCTTCTGCCTGCTCTGCTCCCTGCTCTGGCTCTGGTGAATTCTCTCACCCTCCCGTGCTTCTGACTGTACCCAGTGCTTGTATAAATAAATAAATAAATCTAAAAAAAAGTTAAAAAAAATAAAACAAAATGCAGAGCAGTTCAATGTTCTATTTCTATTTATTCAGGAGAACATTTATATACAAATACTATAAATTTTTATATACAGAAATAACCCCTTCTTCAACAAATGTGAAAAGACCAGAAAAAATAGTCCCTTACCCCCTTACCTTTTTTAAATCTAGATTACCCATAAAGACAGACTCAAACTCTGGATGTACTTTCTTCACTACAGACACCAGATACTGAATCTAGGCCTGTCTAGGCAGTGCTCAAAGGAAGAACTTGGATGTGGGAATTGAAAATCCCTATCCCAAGTTGGTGCCCACAACCATGCCTTCACCTACCTGGCCTCATGTGTTTCATTTCCTGAAGCTCTTGAAAAGTGGGTGCACATGCTTAGTGGAAGCCTTGTTCTGTGATGAGTGGTACTCCACGTACACTGTGTCATCAGCCCCCGACATGGAGCTCATGGTGCCAAAGCGCCGAGACACCTGTGGGAGGACCCAGCCCACTGTTAGTTTCCAAGAGGAAAGAAACTCTTTTTATAATATTTATAAGTTTTATAACATTTACAAGTTTAATGAACTACATTTTAAGAACATTTACTGACCTTTCACTATGTTCCAGGTATCACGTTAAGCAGTCTACACATATTGACTCTTCTAATCCTCACAATAATTCTCATCTTAAAGAGGAGGAAACTGAGGCACAGAAAGATTAAGTAACTAATGCAAGAGCACAAAGCTCTTAAAGAGCTGGGCCTTGAACCCAGGCAGTAGGGTTTCAGATTCCATTTTTAACTACCGGCCTCTCCACAATTTCTGAGCAGCATTTTTAATAGTCTCTCAAAATGTCCCTGAACTCTATCATAAGGCTTTGAATCAACTGGAGAGCAGAAAGTCCTGGATGTGGATCTTGACCCTGCCTCTCACTGGGTGACCTTGGTAAATACGGTCTGCCTGTACCTTAATGAACTCATCTGTAAAAGGGTTATCCCCCAACATAGGTTGCCCACAGTGCACACATCAGGTTCTGACTTGGAGCCAGGCATTACAGTGCACTGGTTACAAGGAAGGATGGAGCAGGCACTGGGAAAGGACTTTAATAGCTTGGCCCCAGCAGAGGGATTGACCAGAAGTCAGTAAGAGACAGAAAGTTTCCCTGGGATTTCTTTGAAGATTGTCCAGAGGGTGATCCAGCGGCCCACCCACTCAGGGGAAGAAAAGCCTCCAGCTGGAGAGAGAGGACCTGTCCTGGTGACACGCCTTCCTTCTCTCCCTGTTACAGTCATTGCCCCCTTTTTGGCTCGAACATCGATTTAGTTTCAAAAGGACCTGCCTAAACTGTGCTTGTCTCTCTGAATGGATCTGATGATAACTGCCTATGAGTTTTAATTATTACATGTTACATGTTGTATTTGCCGGTACGTTGGAAAAGGCAATTGAGAGAATGGAATGTCTTTGACCAGGAGCTAGAAGCAGGCAAGTGGAGTCTCCTTTGTCCCCACTGTCTTTACAATGCACATTCATTTGCCTTCCCCTCTCCAAGAAACTCCTCCCAGGACACAGCCTCGAGGTAGTGATGCTGAGACCATCCAGGTGTTGTACTTGACTAAACCCAGTTAAAGTCTCTATGTAAGCCTTGAAGATTTGGGAGGTGGGGGTGGAAAACGTGTTTTGCAGCCATCCAAAACAAATCACTTAAGTCAGTTTCCTTGGTTATGAAAACTACCACTAACACTCTGGAGAGGCTGGCCCTTTTCATCAGTCTCTCCCTACCCTCCTTGTACAGTGGCTGGTTTCACATCATGCCTGGAATTCTCCCAAGGTTGTGACCTAACACCAGCACACAGTAGGCATTCACTAAGTATCTAAAGAATACTTAGTGAGAACTCTAAATTTTCCCCCAAAAGTGTTGAATCTGCAATATGACTTGAGCCTCAGATCTCCATTACAAGTTGGAAATTTCAGTTCTATTACTGAGGACAAAATCAGAGTTCAACGAACCAACTTGCTGAAGGCCTCAGTCCCATCATATTCCAACCCAAAGCCACCCTTATGAAAGCCTGGGGTCATATTTGCTCTCATTATTTGCTATTCAAAAGACTGCACAAGCACATACAAGGTAATGTGCCTGTGTGTGTATGTCTAAGAATTCTGTCCCTTAGGAGTCAGACACAGGCGCCTCACCCACTCACTCACCTGGCTGGATCTGGAACTAAATTCTCCTGCCACCACCTCTTCCTCAGCATCCAGGTCTGTGGCTGCCAAGACTTTTTGTAAAAGCTGCTGTTGCTCTTCTTTTGTTGAAAATGCTAGTTCTTCCTCCTCCATGCCAGCAAGCTTTGTGATCACCTACAAAGTTAAAACCAGCAGGCTGAGTCCACTTTTGTTTGCACTCTTTTAGCTCAGCCTTCTCCTGGGTTGGCATGCTAGGATCACTTCCTTCCTATAGACAAACCTGGACAGATGGCTAGCAAGGGAGAGCTCTGACTGGGCATTCCAGAGACCAGCTCCAGCAATTTCCATTAACAGGGAGCTTAAGTGGTAACTGCAAAGCAAATAGAGAGAAATTGGCTTCCAACACAGAGCAGCCAAATAATCACTTACAGAAGACAAAGAAAAATATTAGCAATTTTAAAACACCCATCCTGGTAGTCCCCCATCTTGTATTAGGTAAAGGAAGGGAGCAAATACTCAAGGGCAGTTTCCGCTCTCTGAGGACTTTCAACCTCCTGAGTTTGGTGCCCAGAGCTTCAAGCAGCAGGGAGCACTCGCACAGGACAAGCTGTCAAGAATGGAGTCACAAGAGCAAGATACAACACAACAGAGGCTTCTCTGGAGACAATTTAGAAGAAAGCCTACCTATCCCTGCAGAAAACTGGAATGGAATGCTTAAGGTGGACTTCTTTTCCCTCTAGTTTTTCCTCAAGATTTTACCACCACCCCCTCCCCCCGTCCCTTGTGTCCTCTTGTCCCTTTCCCTCCTTCTCAACTTCAGAGAAGTTGATTACTGATGTCGATTATTTCTTTAAGTATTTCACAGTTGAACTTTGTTTTGTGAATGTCTAATAATTTGTTTTTACCCTTATGATTTACTATGCTGCACAGAACTCTCTCAAATTCCCTCCATCCTTTCTTACGGCAATGCACTGCTGCGTGGTGTGTGCACCACATCTCCTCGGGACAGGTTTTCTATGCCTTTCTCTTTCACTTCTCCTTCAGGGAACCCTGCCACACAGATGATATTTCTTTTTAAGTTGTCCCAGGAAGCTTACACTGTTTTCATTTCCTCACTCTTTTTTTTACTCTATCGAGTTCTTGTATCCTCCAACACTGTGTTTTCAAGCTCATCAATTCTTTCTGTTCCTTCTGTTGGCTGGTGAGGCCTTGCATTGTATTTTTAATTTAAATTTTATTTTTATATTCCCCATACAATTACAACCCCTTATTTTGACCCCACACCCTCCTTTCCCTGCCCCCCAACCCCCATAGAGTGTCTCCGGTTAATAGTTGTTTGTTGATTTTGATATTTTCTTTCTTATAGTTATTCATTTTCCTGGTCCCTTATTTAAGTTTTCTAGATTCCTGCTATGAGTGAGACCATCCGGTATTTTTCTTTTTCTTTCTGGCTTATTTTGCTAAGCATGATCCCTTCCAGTTCTGTATTTTTAAAATCAGCTATTGTGTTTCTTAATTCCATTACTTCTGAATGGAGCTGCCTCCTATTTTCATTATCTTTATTCTGTTGTTGTTTTGTACTCTGGGTTTTTGTTTGTTTGTTTGTTTGTTTGTTTTTAAAGTCCCATCGGCATTGCCAGGACTCTTACCTTGAATTCTCTTTCCGTCATGCTGTGCAACTCCGCTGAATCAAGGCTCTTGTCAGGGATCATTCGTTCTGGCATTTGTACTGTTTTCTTCTTCCTCCTTATTTTTGATTGTGTATGGGTTTCAGTAGGAACAAACTTCCCGCTGCTGTTTTCCAACTGCTGGGGTAGTCAGGAGACTGGCACCAGTGAGGGGCAGTAGGTACAGAAGAGCAGTGGGGCAACAGGCATCAAATGATCACCTCCAGGGGTGATACGTTCCTTTGTGGGGGCCACAGGTGATCTAGATATCACAGAACGGGCTTCATTAGCCTCTTCATAGGGAATGCAGGTGCTCTGACCTGAGTCAGGCTACAGTGCTCTGTATGAGCCTTAGACTCAAGTCAGGAGTCCTCACTCTGTTCCCTCATCCCCAGCTCTCCTGCAATGCACCATCCATCCTGACTGCCATTCACACACACCCTTATTCAATGCAGTACCAGACATTAGGAGCCCCGATGTTGGCAAGTGTC